>NC_083105.1:600000-1200000 GCF_949774975.1 Lagenorhynchus albirostris
CATGGGTAGGAGGAGATAGCCAAGGCTGTGTGCCCGTGTGGGAAAGACTGGCATAGTCAAGAAGTCATATTAGTGCATGAGATTCACAAGGAGGCAGGCCAAAGAAAGAAGAGGCTGAAAAGGTGAGAAGAAGGGTCTTCAGCGCCAAGCTAAAGAGGTTTACCTTTCTTGTTCAGGTGATAGGGAGCCATTTGGGATTTCAAGGAAGACACTTGCCTTTTGAAAAGATACCTCTGGTAGCAGTGTGAGAGATGGTTCGGAGAGGGAAGACTAGAGGCAGGAAGGCCAATTAGGAATGTTTTGCAGAACTAAAGGCTTAAAAAGGGGCTAGCCTTACCTCAGGCTTGGCACTGAGAACAATAAGAGAATAACAGATTTCTGTGATAGCATCTCTTATTGATTTGTAAGAGCTCTTTATGTATTAAGACTTGTTCAAAATTGTAGTAAATATTTTTCCCAGTTTGTTATTTTCCTTTAATTTTGTATACGAAGCTTTGGTAAACAGAAGTCATATGTAGTAAAAATGTATCAATATTTTCTTTTCTGATTTATTCCCATTGCTGTGATGCCTAGAAAACCTTTCCCTAATCCAAGATCAGTGAAATAGTCATTTATATTTTCTTCTACTTTGTGTTTGTTTTTTCTTTTTTTTTTTAATAAATTTATTTATTTATTTTTGGCTGCATTGGGTCTTCTTTGCTGCACACAGGCTTTCTCTAGTTGTGGCGAGCGGGGGCTACTCTTTGTTGCAGTGCACAGTCTTCTCATTGCGGTGGCTTCTCTTGCTGCGGAGCACAGGCTCTAGGCACGTGGGCTTCAGTAGTTGTGGCACACAGACTCAGTAGTTATGGCTTACGGGCTCCAGAGCAGAGGCTCAGTAGTTGTGGTGCACATGCTTCATTGCTCCGCGACATGTGGGATCTTCCCGGACCAGGGCTCGAACCCGTGTCCCCTGCATTGGCAGGCGGATTCTTAACCACTGCGCCACCAGGGAAATCCTGTTTGTTTTTTTAAACATTTAATTCTAAACTATCTGGTGTGCCAAAGGAACCAGGCTGTGTACTGCATTTTTATTTAGATTCACTAGAGTCTCTCTTTTTGGCAAATAATTCCAACAGTAATTAAGGTAATAGTTAAGTAAGTTATTAAGTAATAATAAAAGTTAATATTGCTAAGATGATATTACTAAGGTAGTAGCGTTGTAAAAACAATGCTCTCTCACCTTAGAGACAAGGTTGACAGGTGTTTATATGGAAACAAGTCACATAAAAGACTTAGCTTTGACAATTTTAAAAATTTGTCTTTTAAGTTTTCTAAGTAAACCTGAAATTGTTTGATAGATTCAACTATTGTATTTAAGCATCTGCACATCCTGGAAGGCTTGTGTACTTCCTTTCTCACAGAAATAAAACAAATGTAGCCTGCATCTACTTGGCATGAATGAGGCTTCTGCTGTGCATGATTCCACATCCCCTCCCCTTGGTGCTTTTCCACGTCACATTCCTTGAGTTGATGGAAGGTCCATTATTTCCCCTTTAGCTTATTCTTTCCTTCGTTTTAGTTGCACATATTTTCCTCTTTTTATTATTCTATTTTTATATAAATGTTCTGCACAGTTGTCTAATTTGGGGGGCAATATACATCTTTCAAATTTTTTCTTTAGCAGTTTATCAGCTGGTGAAGATATGTTTTTATCAACATATAAGCAACCACAGGTTAAATAGTATTAAAATGTTTTGTAAAGTTTACCTTTTGTAATTTCTTAAGTAAACAGTACGTTCTTGGGTCCACGGACTCAAATCCAACGGTTGAGAACAATAAAATATTTTCTACCTGAAGTGTAAGCAGCAGAACTATTTTGTCATAGTGTCTCTAGGTCAAGTTAGGATAAATATTGTTGACAGAAGTAGCATGATTTGGGGCCATGATGAATCTCACACCCTTACCCTTTAGGTTAAATTTAAAGTGAAGCCCAACACGTAAGTTCTTGGCCTCTGTTGCCCCTGGGAAGGCTCTTGCCCAATTTTTCCAGTGACCACACAGGGCAAGGAAAATCACCAAACAAGCAGTCATCAACTATCAAAAGCACCAACCAGCAAATAAATGTAAGTGTGCATATTTATATGTATTTATATAAATATATGTGCTTAAACTATTAAGTATATATGCATAACTTAAGCAATATTAAAAAGCCAAATCATCTTGACTCCAAGGCTTAAAGTTTCTCTTTCTGTTCTCTTGAGCTTAAGTCAACTCATGACCTAGGATACAGTACAGATTTAGCTGTAGAATGCCTTATGGGGGTGAGCCTTGAGAATGTAAAATTTCTCAGGTAGAAGGAGAGATTCTAACTTGGTTTCCCTCATCTCCAAATCTATCCCATCCTGTCCTGTTAGTTTAGAAGTAATTTCTTTATTACTCATGAAGTTTTTATATATAGTAGAGCAGAGATAGCTAACCTGTTATATAATATGTTAGGTTTTATGGCTTATCACACTGGTTTCATTATTATTAATCAGTGAGTTCCCCTTCATTATTCTTTTTTCTTTCCTTTTTTCTTTTTATACCTATTCTCACATGTTTATTCTCCAGATGAGTAATAGATTCATTTAATATTTTATTTGGAATTGTGTTAAACCTATACATTAATATAGAAAGAATGATATATATATATTTTAAAATATTTATTTATTTATTTATTTTTGGCTGTGTTGGGTCTTTGTTTCTGTGCGAGGGCTTTCTCTAGTTGTGGCAAGCGGGGGCCACTCTTCATCGCGGTGTGCGGGCCTCTCACTGTCGTGGCCTCTCTTGTTGTGGAGCACAGGCTCCAGACGCGCAGGCTCAGTAGTTGTGGCTCATGGGCCTAGTTGCTCCGCGGCATGTGGGATCTTCCCAGACCAGGGCTTGAACCCGTGTCCCCTGCATTGGCAGGCAGATTCTCAACCACTGCGCCACCAGGGAAGCCCAAGAATGATATGTTTTTAACATTAAGCATTCTCAGGTAGGAATGTGCTATTCCTCTCCAATTATTCCAGTGTTCTTTAACATGTCTTTAACATGTCTCAAAGGGTTTTGCAATATTTTTCTCCAGATTTTTTTTGCCTTCAATTTTATTTTATTTTTTCCAGTTTTATTGAGATATAATTGACATATAATATTGTATAAGTTTAGATTGTATAACATAATGACTTGATATATGTATATATTGCAAAATGATTACCATAATGCATGTAGTTAATATCCACCACCTCACATGGTTACAAGTTATTTTTTCCCTTACGATGAAAACTTTAAAGATACTATTCCCTTAGTAACTTTCAAATATACAATGCAGTCTGGTTAACTATAGTCATCATGCTGTTCATTACACAAAAATGTGAAATACTTCACAAATTGGCATGTCATCCTAGCACAGCGGCCATGCCAATCTTTTCCGTATCATTCCAATTTTAGTATATATGCCGTCAAAGGGGGCACTCTCCAGAGTTTTCAGTACATTTACTTCTGTGTTTCTGTTCCTATTATAAATGGGGTGTTTTTCTATTTTATTTACTACATAATTAATACTAGTGTACAGGAAGGCTGTAGATTCTTGGATATTTTGTATTATTCTAATAATAATAATAGTAGTAATTTTATTATTAATAGCTTATGTTTATTGTTTACCATGTATTGGTCTCTTTACCATATGCTTTACACACATTATCTCATTTATTCTTCCTAACAAGTTTATGGGGGAGAGACACTATTATTGTTTCCACTTTACATATGAGGAGGAAATTAGAGCTTACAGAGTTTACATAACTTTTTCAGGGAATTCCCTGGTGATCCCATGGTTAGGATTCAGCGGTTTCACTGCCAGGGCCCAGGTTCAATCCTAATCCTAAAACTAAGATCCCACAGGCTGTGCAACACGGCCAGAATAAATAAATAAATAAATAACTTGCTCAAAGGCCCATGGTCAAACTGGAGTAATATCCAGCTCTACTCAGCCTCTAGAGTCTTCTATCTTTTTCTGTATTCTGAAATTATATGTATAGTATTTGGAAACAACTCTTCATTGAACAGTTAATGGTGAAACTGCTAGAGATAACTTCTGATAACTTTTTCAATTTCTTCTTTGGTTAATGCTTCAAGATTGTGTCAGTTTGTGTATTTCATTTATCCTCCCACTTCATCCATTTCATCAGTATTTTCTAATTTATTAGATTACTGCTATATATAGCATTATTAGCATTTTAAAATAAATAACCATTATTAGATGATTGTAATGAATAATCATGTTTATTATTTAATAAATATTATTAATAATTCATAAGTTGATAATTATTAAATAAACAATGATTTTTAAAAGAAATGTTGCATGTACATTGTTTTTAAAATCCAAAGTAAATTAGATAGAAAATTACAAGAAAAGTTTAAAATCAGCAAAATCCAGCCACTCAGAATTAACTACTGTTAACACTGGCAAACATGATTCCAAGTCTCTCTCTATGCAAAAACAGAATAATGGAACAATACGGGATGCATAGAGGAATCTTTTTTTGACAGATACACTTTAATGAAAATGGAATCATACTGTACAAGCTACTTTTAAAATAAAGAGTACTACCTTTAATTTTACTTAAGAATTTAAACTGAAGAAATTCTTTACTTAAAATAAATATTTCTTCACCATAAAAACTATACTAAAATTAAGAAAGTTTGTGGGGAAACATTAAGGAAATTAGTGTTATTTCTTCAGTTGTATCTTTTTTTTATTTTTAGTTGTATCTTTTATCTTTATTCAGGATCTAATAACACTAATCAGTAGTATTTATGCCTTACTTATTAATTGCTATATCCTATACTAAGCACTATATGAATTTGTTTATTTAATCCTCACAACAATTTTCGAGATATAGGGATTGTTATTATCCCTATTTACAAGTAAAGAAACTGAGACACAACTGTCCTTCGTTATACTATTACCTGTATTTGTATATTATCAAGTACAAATAATGTTTACATTAACAATAACATTTAGAACATTTACACTCTATTCTGTAATCATAATTCCTAAGGTTGTTGAGACTCGCACATTCTGTATTCAAATAATTCAAAGAGTTAAACCTAGTAACTATAGCGTTGGACATTGTATTCCTTGAATTCATAAATGCTTAAGAATATATCTATGTTTATATCTGGATGGTAACTTGGTTAGGTATGTAATTATTTTCTTTATAACGTAAAATATGTTTTCAGCATTTAGTGGCACTGTGAAGATGTGTGAAACACTCTGCCTCTTAAAAATGACTTTTCTGCCTGTAAGATTCTTTCTTTATTCTTGGAGTTCTATACTTCACCAGCATAAGATTGGTGTTAATACCCTCTGACATATTTCCTAGGACATGTTAGATCTCTAGAGCTGTAGATTTGAGTATTTTTTATTTATTTATTTTATTTTATTTATTTTATTTATTTATTTATTTTTGGCTGCTTTGGGTCTTCATTGCTGTGCGCGGGCTTTCTCTAGTTGCGGTGAGCGGGGGCGACTCTTTGTTGTGGTGCGCAGGTTTCTTATTGCGGTGGCTTCTCTTGTTGTGGAGCACGGGCTCTAGGCTCGCGGGCTCAGTAGTTGTCACTTGCAGGCTCTAGAGCGCAGGCTCAGTAGTTGTGGCGCACAGGCTTAGTTGCTCCGCTGCATGTGGGATCTTCCCGGACCAGGGCTCGAACCAGTGTCCCCTGCATTGGCAGGTGGATTCTTAACCGCTGAGCCACCAGGGAAGCCTGATTTGAGTATTTTTATAAGATCTTATTCAGTTATCATATCTTTGGATACTTTTAATTCTATTTATTTGGTTTATTTCTTCAGAAATTCCAGTTATCCATATTGTCTGTCTCTTTTTGTCTTATCTTCATCATCATCTCTGTAATCCATTTTATTTCTTTGTTATTTTCCATTTTACTTTGTGTCAGTGCCTCAAGACTGTCGCCCTGTTCCCTGATTATGCTGTTGTATAACAATTTTCTTGTCTCTTTATTTTCAACCTCAGATGTAGAGAATTGATTTTATCATACTTCTCAGTTTGTGATACATTATGATCATTGGTCCATGCAGGGCACTACTAGTTTAATTTTTTTATTTATCCCCTTCAGTCCCCATGCTCCATTCCCTTTCCTCTCTCCACCCGTAGGCAACAATTCTAATGTGTATTTTTTGTGTGTGTATGTTCTTGTGAAATGTATATTGCTATTTTATACATTTATTTGAAATTTCTATAAATGGTAAATTTATGTTAAATTTCTATAAATGATTATATATTTTTCATACTTTTTTTTCATTCAGAATTATGTGTGTCAGCTCTTTCCAAGATGCTATGTATACATCCAGTCTGTTACTTTTAAAGGTTACAAAGTATGCAATAATGTACATCATTCATGAGTGGCTAGGCTAGGCCACATGGGTGATAATATGGAAGTTTAAGCTCAACGCATCTGTAGGACCTGTGGATGAAGACAGAGTCTCAGAGAAGGGCATATGGGCAGGGAAAGCATCTTAATATGCATTTGTTTTTTTTTACATTCTAAATTAATTGGATTTCTGGGCTTTCTTCATCCTGCCTTCCCTAAATTTTATTATTGTTTTAGTAAAACTTTGAGTTAAATGCTTTATACATTTATTTTTATTCCTTTTTAAGTTATGAAAACATTTGGAGCTGTGCATTTATCTCTAGATATGTCATTGCAACCCATAAGTACTGATAAATAGTGTTCTTGTTTTTTATTGCTTTTAAGTCACCTTTATTTAGGTATAAATAAATAATAAAATAAATATTTTAAGTGTAATGTTCACTGAGTTTTGCAAAATGTATACACCAGTATAACTAACACTATTGTCAAAGTACAAATTATTTCTATCTCTCCAAAGCGTTTCCTTTTGCCCCTCCCCAGTTAATTCCCACTCTTCCTTCCCCAGCACCAGGCAACAACTGATATACTTGCCTAGAGTTTCATATAAATGGAATCACAGTGTATACACTTGTGTCTGGCTTCCTTTGCTCACCAGGTCCAGTCAGCATAATATCAATATAATGGAAGAGCTTGATGTCCTGTGGAAGGGAGAGGCAACTAAGGAGCTGGAGAGTCGCTATACCTGAATTAGGATAATGAAAATGTATTGTTAGCCTTGTCAGTGGAAACCAAACTGCTTTAGGTGGTGTTTACTAAGAGGTATAGAGAAAACAGCATTTTTCAGATCAATAGCTGCACACTAGGTACCAGGGGATGTGTTAATTTGTTCAAGCAACGAAACCACATCTGGAACAGCAGCTGCAATTGGAGTCACCACCTGACTGAGTTTACAATAATCCACTGTCATTCTCTCAGACTTGTCTTCTGTACAGACCAAACAGGCAAGTTGAATGGGACTGTGGTGGAGTTACCCCCTGCATCTTTCAAGTCCTTAATGGTGGTAATAATCTTGGCAATCCCTCCAGGAATACAGTGTTGCTTTTAGTTTACTGCTTTCATAGGTAGAGGCAGTTCTAGTGGTTTTCACTTGGTCTTTCCTACCAAATAGCCCTCACTCTGTGGATTAGGGAACAAATGTGGGGATTCTCCTAGTTGCTGCGTATATATATTTCGATTATGCATCCTGGAACTGAGAAAATTACCATAAAGTGGCTTCAGAAGCCCACTAAGCCCACTGTGAGACAGACCTCAGCTAGAACTCCATTGATAACCTTACCTCCATAAGCCCCTCTTCTGACTGGTAGATCACTACACTGGTAGCGATGTTTTGGGTCACCAGGAATTAATGTCAGTTCAGAGCCAGTGTCTAATAGTCCCCAAAATATCTGATAATTTCCCTTCCCGCGATGGGCAGCCCTCCAGCTGCACTGTTGTAGGGTGCCTCTTCCTGAAGCTGACGATCATGTGAAGAGGAAAAATAACTAAACAAGTAGTTACAATAGATTTCTATGAGTGTTAGGACTGAATAATCTACGTGGTGCTATGGGTAGCCAAAAGTGGAACCTAATTTGATATAAGGAGCCAAGGAAGGCCTCCTCGAGTAAATTACTTCTCAGCTAAGACTAAAATATGAACATGAGTTAGCTGAATGAAAGAGGAAAGGAGAAAAGTAAAGAGATGAGAGTTTCTGAATACAGAAAGAATAGCAGGTTTAGAAGGATGTGGGGAAGAGTGAGTTCACTTATGAATATGCTGAGTGGGAAGGGCCAGGTTTTTTTTGTTTTTTTTTTAAGAGATTGTCCAATTTTTTTTTTTAATATTGACATATGTCTTAAATTTATTTATTTATTTATTTTTGGCTGTGTTGCGTCTTCGTTTCTGTGCGAGGGCTTTCTCTAGTTGTGGCAAGCGGGGGCCACTCTTCATCGTGGTGCACAGGCCTCTCACTATCGCGGCCTCTCTTGTTGCGGAGCACAGGCTCCAGACGCGCAGGCTCAGTAGTTGGGGCTCACGGGCCTAGTTGCTCCGCAGCATGTGGGATCTTCCCAGATCAGGGCTCGAACCCGGGTCCCCTGCATTGGCAGGCAGATTCTCAACCACTGCGCCACCAGGGAAGCCCAGGGCCAGTTTTATATATTGTCAAAAATATAATCACAGAGCCAATGCAAACGGTATAATGTACCAATATAAACTGGTGTAGCCGTTATGGAAAAGAGTATGGAGGTTTCTCAAAACATTAAAAATAGAACTACCGAGGGGCTTCCCTGGTGGCGCAGTGGTTGAAAGTCCGCCTGCTGATGCAGGGGACGCGGGTTCGTGCCCCGGTCCGGGAAGATCCCACATGCCGCGGAGCGGCTGGGCCCGTGAGCCATGGCCGCTGAGCCTGCGCGTCCGGAGCCTGTGCTCTGCAACGGGAGAGGCCACAACAGTGACAGGCCCACGTACCGCAAAAAAAAAAAAAAAATAGAACTACCACATGATCAGCAATTCCCCTTCTGGGTATATATCCAGGAAATTATGCAAGAAGAATGCATTCTGGAGATGTACAGCATCATGACTACAGCTAATATGATATTGTATACTTGAAATTTTCTACAAATGTAGATCTTAAGTGTTCTCTCCATACCAAAAAAAAAAAAAAACCCACATAACTGTGAGGTGATGGAAATGTTAATTAGCTTGATGCTGATAATCACTTCACAATGCATACAATATCAAAACATCACATCGGGGCTTCCCTGGTGGCGCAGTGGTTCAGAGTCCGCCTGCTGATGCAGGGAGCATGGGTTCGTGCCCCGGTCTGGGAAGATCCCACATGCTGCGCAGCGGCTGGGCCCGTGAGCCATGGCCACTGGGCCTGCGCGTCCGGAGCCTGTGCTCCGCAACAGGAGAGGCCACAACAGTGAGAGGCCCGCGTACCGCAAAAAAAAAAAAAAAAAAAAAAAAAAAATCACATCGTACACTTTAAATATATACAATTTTTATTTGTCAATTATACTTCAGTAAAGCCGGAAAAATATAATCCCAGAGCTCAAAGACTGAGGGGTTAAAGCACTGTTCATTCATTCATTCATTTGTTCAACAAACACTATTTTTAAAAAATATTTATTAATTTATTTATTTAGGCTGCGCTGGGTCTTAGTTGCAGCATGTGGATTCTTAGTTGCGGCATGCATGTGGGATCTAGTTTCCTGACCAAGGATCAAACCTGGGCCCCCTGCACTGGGAGCATGGAGTCTTACCCACTGGGCCACCAGGGAAGTCCCAACAAACACTTTCTAAATAACCACCTATGCCAAGCCCTGAGCGCAAATTGCTTATAATCTAATGGAGAAATAAATGTACAGACACATAAATGCAATATACTATGTTAATTGCTATAATAAAAGGATATTAAAATTTCAATGAGATTTTGGATGAGTGGCTGAAATCTGTGTAGTAAATTGTGGAATTTTTTAAGAGGAGGTATGGAGCATTTCTCTGAAGTATTGTGAGGAGTTCCCCAGATAGACAGGTGGCAGGGAAGGCTTTCAGACAAAAAGAACAGTTTGTGCCAAGGAACAAAAGAATAAGAAAGCTGGTTGGACTTAGGGTTCAATTACTGTTGAATACACTATAAGTGGAAGTGATAGAGAGTAAATCTAAATGAATCATCTGGGGTCAGATCATGAAAGATTTCGTGTGCCACACCAAGAAATCATCCTACAGGCAACGGGAATAACTGAAGAAAGTTAGGCAGTGGAATGACATGAAGAGATAAGTGTTTTAGAAAGATTCTGTAGCAGTGTAGAGGACACTGGGAGCTAGCTCAGCAATGACCTAACCAATAAATACATGAGATGATAAGCCACTGTTAGTGAAAGTCCACAGAAACAAGAGTCAACATATTTACATCTCCAAGGACCATAGATGATGTCGGATGCAGCCTCCTCAAAATCCAAAATCCTATGAACAGTGAGTTTGAGGCACTTTAAACTTTCATTAATGCTCTCCTCAAAATCTTTACAGTTTTCTAGCTTCCAACAACTGTCCCATTCCAAAGCTACTCTTACATTGTAGGTTTTTGTTACAGCAGCACCATACTCTCAGTACCAAAATCTGTATTAGTTATCTATTTGCTGCATTACAAATTAACCCAAACTTAGCAGGTTAAAACAAGAAACATTTATTATCACAATTGCTGAGGGTCAGGAATCTGAGAATGGCTTAGCTGCGTGGTTCTGGATGTGGTTTTCATGAGTTTGCAGTCAAGTTGTAGGTCATGGCTTCAATCTCTGGATACTTGACTGGATGCTGGAGAGTCTCCTTCCAAGCTCACGTAGCTGTTGGCAGGAGGCTTTCTATGCAGCCTCTCCACAGGGCTGCTCATGTAATAACTTCCCTCAGAGCAAGTGATCCAAGAAATATTTATATATATAATAGAGAGAGAACCCAAGACAGAAGATAGTCTTTTATCATCTAATCTTGGAAGTGACATACCATCGCTTCTGCCATAATCTGTTGGTCACATGGATCAACTCTGGTACAGTGTGAGAGAACTACAGAGGGTGCGACTGCCAGAAGGGGCGCTACTGGGGCCAACGTGGAGCTACTTACCGAATTTATTATGTAGAACGTAAAACACATCTTATTGGAAATAATAAAGCTTAGCAAGGTGGCTGAATATAAAATCAATGTACAGGAGTTAATGGCATTTTTCTATACCTGCAGCAAAGAATTAGAACATATTTTTTAAGGCACCATTTATAATAGCAACAATAACAGTAACACAAACACGTACATCTATGAATTACCTTGGAAGAAGTTTAACAAGAAATATGCAAGGCCTATATGCAGAAAGTTACAAAGCTTGACTAACAGATATTAAAGACCAAAATAAATGGAGCTATAGCTACCTTCATGAGTAGAAAGAAAATATAATAAATGTGTTCATTCTCCCCAAATTCCATCCAAGGCTTCAAAGTAGTTCTAATAAAAATCCTAATAGGGTTTTTCATGGAACTTGACAGGTTGATTCTAAAACATTTATTGGAGACTTGGGCTTCCCTGGTATTGCAGTGGTTGGGAGTCCGCCTGCAGTGGTTTGAGCCCCGGTGCAGGGGGACCCCACGTGCGACGGAGCAACTAAGTCCGTGTGCCACAACTACTGAGCCTGTGCTCTGGAGCCCACGTGCCACAACTGCTGAGGCCCGCGTGCCTGGAGCCGGTGCTCCGCGACAAGAGAAGCCACCACAATGAGAAGCCCGCGCACCGCAACGAAGAGTAGCCCCCACTTGCGGCAGCTGGAGAGAGCCCATGCACAGCAACGAAGACACAACGCAGCCAAAAATTAAAAAATTAATTAATTAAAAAAAAATAAAACATTTATTGGAGACTTAAGAGCCAAAAGTAGCTAAGATACTTCTGAGAAAGACAAGGACAGGGGATTCACCCTACAGTTAGCAAAGTTTATTATAAAACTATATAATTGACAGTGTCATATTGGCTCAAGAATAGACAAGTTGAGCAATGGAGTACAACAGAGAGCCCAGAAACAGATACACACACACACAAAGTTTTATACGTAACACAGGTGACATGGAAGATCAGTGGAGGAAAGAAGGGACTGTTTAACAAGTAAGCTGGAAAAATTGGTTATGAATAAGAATAAAAATTTAAAACGGATCCCTGCACACACACAAACACACAGTAGCTTCAGAGTGATGAGAGCTTAATTATCGAAAATAAATTTTAAAGTTTGGGAAGAAAATAGGGGAGAATATCTTTGCAACTTTGAAGGTTGGGTAGAATTTTCTAAACAAAAGGCAAAAAGTGCTAAATACAGAATAAAAGATTGAGAAATTGAACTACACTAATGTTAAGAACTTCTATTCATCAAAAGTTAATTTAGGGCTTCCCTGGTGGTGCAGTGGTTGAGAGTCCGCCTGCCGACGCAGGGGATGTGGGTTCGTGTCCCAGTCTGGGAAGATCCCACATGCCGCAGAGCGGCTGGGCCCGTGAGCCATGGCTGCTGAGCCTGCGCGTCCGGAGCCTGTGCTCCACAGTGGGAGAGGCCACAACAGTGAGAGGCCCGCGTAACGGGGAAAAAAAAAAAAAAAAGTTAATTTAAAGGTCACTTCCTCAGTGAAGTCTTTCCCGAGCACCCTTCTTGAAATTGCAGATCCTTTTTTCCTAGCATCCTCAACCCTCCTTCACTGCTTTATTTTTCTCCTTAGCACCTGTTAACCTTCGAACACACTGTGTAAGTTTACTATAGGCACTATGTAAGTTTCTTGTTATTTAGTATATAATGGTCATGAGAACAAAGACTTTTTGACATTTTTTCTCACTGCTCTGTCCCCAGAACTTAAACAGGTGCTGACCCATACTAGGTGCTTGATAGGTATTTTTTCAATTGAATGATGTGTCTTAACTCCCTGACTTTTTATGCATTTTGAGAAAGCTTGTGTCTTAAGCCTCCTGGCATCTCCCTTGCCTAGTTCAGTGCTAACAGTGAAATCGTATTTGGAATGTGCTTGTTTCCCTTGGTACCCACTTGCCTGGCACAGTGAAGAGAATATAGTATGTTTTCTATATTTGTGATTGACTTTGTTCTCTTCCATGCCTGTCTGCCTCAGTGTATCCCCACTTGTTATTTCCTGATGAGTCTGGTTTATTTGTTAGTTTGTTTCTCTTTATGGTTCTCTGGCAGAAAGGTTGACAACCATACTTCTCGGTTCATAGCGTGTTAGCGTCACTGGCCCATGTAACAATCCTCACTTATTTGTTTATTTATGCTCTTTTTTTCATTCCTTTTTTTGGTATATCCCTTTTTATGTGTTTCTGTAAAATTCATACTTTTTGTTTTATATCTCCAGCTTGTATCTTACTTTTTAAACTCACGACTATGTTATGAAGACCTATTTGAGTAGCCATGTGTACATGTTATCTATTACTTTTAACTGCAATATAGTATTTATTCCATGGTGAGCCACTACTTCTTGCTTCTCCATTCTTCCTGGTGATGGACACCTAGATTGCCTACAACTCTTCGTCACCAAAAACAATGCTACAATGAACATCTTCACACATCTATGCTCAAGGACCTGTGTAATCATTTTAGGGGTTACCAGATGACCTCACAGAACGGCTGAGTCAGACTCTGTTCCAACCAGCAGTGCCTGGGGTTCTTAGATCCCACGAGCTCACAGACACTTGATATTATCCAGCTTTCTAATTTTGCCAGACTAATAGGTGTAAAGTGATATCTGATTGTTTTCATTTTTACTTGTCTAATGAATTCCAGATTCTCTTCAAATGCTTGTTAGTCTTTTGGGTTTCTTCTTAGGGAATGTAAGAAGCAGTGTACCATAAGCAGCTAAAAACATGGACACGGGTGCTTGATTACTTGGGTTAAATCCTGCCTGTGCTACTTATTAGCTGTATGACTTGGGCAAGCTGCTTAACCTCTCTATCCGTTTCCACTTTTGAAAAATGAAGATAATTATAATATCTACATCTAATATTTAAATAAATTTTTATCAAAGTGAATTCACATAAAATTAACTATTTTAAAGTATACATTCAGTGGCATTTAATACATTCATAATTTTGTGCAGCCACCAACTCTGTCAAGTTCCGCAACATTTTCATCACGCAAAAAAGACACTTCGTACCCATTAAGCAGTCACTCCCATACCTCTGTTCCCAGCCCCTGGCAACCACCAGCCTGTTTCCATTCTCTATGGATTTACCTATTCTGGGTATTTCATGTAAGAGAATCATATAATATGTGACATTTTGTTTCTGGCTTCTTTCGCCTAACATAGTATTTTCAAGTTTCACCCATATTGTAGCATATTCTGAGTACTTTATTCCTTTATATAGCTAAAATATATTCCGTGTATTCATCCACTGATGGATATTTGGGTTGTGTCCCAATATTTAACTATTGTGAATAGTGCCACTATGAACATGTGTATACGAGTATTTGTTTGAGTGCCCATTCTTTATTGTTTGGGACACTATGTAGGAGTAGAATTGCTAGGTCATATGGTAATTCTATATTTAGCTTCCTGAAGAATGTCAAACTGTTTTACACAATGGTGCATCATTTTACAACCCCACCAGCAATGCACAAGCATTCCAGTTTCTCCACGTCCTCACCAACACTTGTTATTTTCCAGGGTTTTGTTGTTACTGAATTTCTTTTATTGATTTGAAGTAATTTCTTTTTTTTTTTTTTCTTGCGGTACGCGGGCCTCTCACTGTCGCGGCCTCTCCTGTTGCGGAGCACAGGCTCCGGACGCCCAGGCTCAGTGGCCATGGCTCACGGGCCCAGCCGCCCGGCAGCACCTTCCCGGACCGGGGCACGAACCCGCGTCCCCTGCATCGGCAGGCAGACTCTCAACCACTGTGCCACCAGGGAAGCCCTGAAGTAATTTCTTGTATATTCTAGATATTAACCCATTATCAGTTTTAAGATTGTAAATTTCTTCTATCATTTGTATGAAAATTTTGTCCATGTTGTCCTTAGTAGAAAAAAATTTTTTGATAAAAAGAAATTCACCAATATTTTGCATTATGGTTTGTGGTTTTGTTTTTGTTTTGTTTTGTTTTTTGTCACAGCTTACCCTTCCCCCTCCCCATATCCTCAAATCCATTCTCTAGTAGGTCTGTGTCTTTATTCCTGTCTTACCCCTAGGTTCTTCATGACATTTGGTTTGTGGTTTTTAAGAAGTCCCTAGATCACAGGTATTCTGCTAAATTTTGATCTATAAATGTTATTTTATCTTTCATATTTATGTCTTTAATCCATCTGGAGTATACTGTCCTTTTTTCAGGAGACGTATATTTCTGAAGGATTTTTTACTGTTACTTTCATCATATACTAAATTCCATATAAACTTAGGTCTATCTCCGAGCATACTATTTTCTTTCATTGGTCTGTTTGTCTGTACCACACTATTTTTTTAAAAAAGGGCTTTAGGGAATTCCCTGGCGGTCTAGTGGTTAGGACTCCGCACTTTCACTGCTGAGGGCACAGGTTCAATCCCTGGTCAGGGAACTAAGATCCCACAAGCCACTCAGTGTGGCTAAATAAATAAAACAGGGCTTTATAGGATGTCTTGATATCTAATAGGGTATATTCCCCCCTTTTAGCTGTTATTTTTTTAAGATTGACTTGACTATTGGACCTCTATTCTTTCATATACACTTTTATAATTTACAAATACTGTTAGTTTTATCTCTTACCTTATATCTCTTATTTCTTTTAAATGTTTAAATTCCATTTACCAACATCTTCAATACCCATTACATTATTAGAGGCATCCTTGTTTGATTCCCAAAGGAATTTATCCACAGTTTCTCCATTAAGTATAATGTTTGCTGTAAGTTTTTGGTGTATCACCTTTACTAGGTTAAAATGTCTCCTTCTATTCCTAATTTGTTAGTTTTGATTTTCTGAAATCACAAATAAGTATTAAACTTTATTAACTGCTTTTTTTTGCATTAACTGAGATATTACTATGATTTCCCCTTTTATTAATGTGGTTAATTATGCTGATTGATTCTCTGATACTCAACTATCCTTGAATTTCTTTTACAAACTCTACTTGATCATAACATATTATTTTAACACATTGTTAGGTTTGGTTAGATCATATATTAGGATTTTACATCTATTTTCATGTGAGACAGACCTATAATTTTTTTTATATAATATTTGTCTTGTTTTAAAATAAACCAGCTTAGGGAAAATTATGTTTTTATTTTTGCTTATCTCTATTCTCAAATTTTCTACAGTGTAAATGGAATACTTCTATCAAATGCTTTTCTTAAAAAGTTGCACCAGGGGACTTTCTTAGCAGTTCAGTGGTTAAGACTCGGAGCTTCCAGTGCAGAGGGCACGGGTTCAACCCCTGGTCAGGAAACTAGGATCCCACATGCCACGTGGTGCAGCCAAAAAATTTAAAAAAAAAAAAATAATAATAATAATAATAAAATTTTTAAAAAGTTAACACTAGTCCATACAGTCAGCTTATCAGTCTTCCCTCTTTTTCTAATTTCTGGAATCACTTACGTTAGATAAGAATTAACTGTTCTTCCACAGTTCGGTGGAACTCATCTGTAAAACCATTTGGGACCTGAGATTTGAGGAGCTAGACCTTCACCATTTACATTTTAAAATGTTGATTCTTCTATTTTGCCAGTGATGTGAATTAGCCTGTGGGCTGTAAACTCCAGGCTTATCTTCATCCCTTGATCGCCTGGCTCAACTAGCCTTGTCATTCCTGTTCTCTGCTTCTGCCTCTTCTACTGTCAGAATAAATCTACTCACTGTATCCCTCATTAGTCCTCCCTCTCCTACACAGATTTTTGGAACACTTTATCCTCATCCTTTACTGAACCCTGCATCTAGTGCACATCTTGACCAGTTTTTAAATTTCTGTGTGAGGACCTGGCCCTACCCAGCAGTTTATCAGAGTTTGTGGGGCGAGTCCTAATTAGCCTCTCAGAGTATCTGCTGTTCAGGCCCCTCGAGAGATTAGGACCTTGGCTTTGCTACTGCATAGGCCTTACCAAAAACCCTCTGAGAAGGCCTGCCCTCACTACCTGGTCTAAAATAAGACTCTTCCTATCCCATTTCTCTGTCACAATACACGTTGCTTCGCAGCTCCTTTCACAATGTGTAATTGTCTTATATGTTTATTATCTGTCTCCTCCCACTGCAACTAGTATAGAAGCTCACGAGGGCAGGGATGTGTCTGTCCTGTAGTAGACAGCTGTATCATCAGGGCTGCCTTAGCAAAACGCCGACACAGAGCAGGTGTGCAATAAACATTGAATGAATGAAAAACTCAGGCGACATATATTTCCAAAGGATTTTCAGATGATTGTGAGTCCTTCCTATTCTATATTTTCTTTTTTTTTTTCCCTTGGATCAAATCATAAGAGGGCTATGCACTTGATATAGTGTTTTAGTGTCTCACTGAATTGCCTTTTCTGAAGTGTGCTTTGGTACTGTGCCACCAGCTTTCTTTTACCAGTGCCTACAACTGTAGACATAGAAGAATGTCTTTGTATTTAAAGTAGGGATGTTGTCAAGGACATTTTCCATTATGTTACACACCTCTCATGAAATATACCTATAAGGAAATTCTTTCTTGGGGTAAAAGTGTCTTAAACAATGGGTTTGTTTTTATTTTATGGTCACTGAATCTTATAACCGAGCATGTTTCCTTCTCTGCTTTGAGCTCAGGAAACTCAGGACTAGAATTTCAGCTGCTATGTAGGACTATATGAGATTTATTTCTGTGGGCTGTTTTGTTTTGTTTTGTTTACCCACCCTAGTTCTTTGTCCTGAATACCTGAATTATTTATTTTATAGTAAGAGTTTCTCCTTTCTTGAGCATCTAATATGTTGGAGACAGGCTACATACATCATCGGTTTAATCTTCACACCAAAGCCATGAGATCCGGACGTTTTCCGTCCTTTACATAAGAGGAGATGAGGTTAGTAAGTTTAAATCACTTACTCCAGGTCACACAGCCAGTGAGTGGAGAGCTGGGAAGCAGACTCTGCCCTGGCTTCAAGTCCATGCTCCACCTGCTGCCCAGGTGGCCTCACATGGTGGTCTACAGGCTTCCTGCACCAGAATTACCCAGGATGCTTGTCAAGATGCAGGTTCCTGGGCACCATTCCCAACTTGCTACACAAGAACCTTCTTTGAGTTCTGAGAGGGGCCAGTGGTCTACATTTTAACAGGTGTCCCAAGTGACTCTCATACTTCCAGAAGATCGAGAATCCCTGTGCTAGCTATATATCATATGCCCTCTATCTGTTGAGGTGTACTGCACGTATCTCTTCTAACAATTTTTCCCTAAACAAACAGATGCCACTTTCTATAAAACTTCAAGTCTGCCACACTGCTGACCTCGGTTGTGTGTAGACATACATGTGCATTTGTTATTAATCATTCTGCCTATCTCTTTTTTTTTTTTCATTCTGCTTGCGGGATCTTAGTTCCCTGACCAGGGATTTAACCCACGGCCTCAGCAGTGAAAGTGCGGAGTCCTAACCACTGGACTGCCAGGGAATTCCCTGCCTATCTCTTCTTTGGTTAATTTCCTGAAGGACATAGTTTCCCAAAGTATCCAGCATTTTTTAACCCAGACAGGAGAAGTTCTAAGGAGATGTATTTACTGCACAGAGAGACAACCCTGTTCTTCATAGTTCTAAAGGGGAGAACCACACCAGTGGGAGGCGGGTGCTGCAGAGGGAAGAGGTGGAGGTGGGGCTTCTGCACACACCATTGGATTTGTACAGGAAGCACATGTTCACCTATAGGCCCAGGGGATGCGGCCCTCAAGTTGCTCTCAAAGGGAAGGAGCAAGAAAGGTAGTCAGTGCAGTGGTGAGCACCAAAGGACACCTAACATGGAACTCGGCAAACCTTCCCAGAAGGAGGAGCCCCTGGCTGGCCTTATTGAAAGCAGAGAGGTGCCAAGGTGGAGGTGGGCAGGCATCCCAGGCCAATGAGCATGAGATAACCTGAGGCTCTAGCCTTGGGGGAGTGGGAGTGGTCAGCCCTACCTGAGTATGTGAGCTTGGGCAGGGTTATGACTTCTTGGGGGTCACCCGGCAACCACTAGCTGTGAACTGCAGATAGGTAAGGACCTGTGTTTACTCTCATTTTTCCTAACATTTCATGTCAGATTGGCCTCCAACCTTTTAGTATTGTGGGCTGGTGTATCCAGAAGTTAAGGCTTATGTGAGATTAGGGAAGGTTCATTACTGGTTTTCCTAGAGAGGAGTTTTAATAGGGTTGTCATGAGCCCTCTAACGCATGGCCAACCCGCTTTCTCTCCTTCGAGTAACTGGGTGACTCAGCACGTCCTGTCCCCAGGATGCTGGGCATGAGTGGAGGTGCCCAGCCCTCGCTGGGGGGCTCCAGCGCTGCGGCAGCCCCCTGTGGCCTGACCAGGGCCTGTCTGGTTGTTGCAGTGCAGGCCACGTGGATGGCCTACGACATGGTGGTGATGCGCACCAACCCCACACTGGCGGAGTCCATGCGGCGGCTGGAGGACGCCTTCCTCAACTGCAAGGAGGAGGTGGAGAAGAACTGGCAGGAGCTGCTCGACGAGACCAAGCGAGTGCAGGAGGCCCGCCCGCCCCACACGGCCCGAGCAGCCTTGGCAGAGTAGCAGCGGCCCCGGAGCAGGGCTGTGCGCAGAGCTTGTTACTCAGTAAACTTCTTTCCGAGCACAACCTGAGGACCCTTTCCGTCCCACCCAGCTGCACATCAAACCTTGTGGACAGCACATGAGAAGGGCGAGATGCGGAGGCTCTCGATGAAGTAGACGTACTCAGTGCCAGTGGTGCCGAACTTAGAATAAGGAAACTAAAAGGGAGCCAGATGGGGACAAACCAGGTCAGAGCGTGGGACAGGCAGCAGTATTCAGTCAGATTTATTTACCTTCCTACAGTGAGTTCCAAAGCGAATAAGGGGGAACATTAGTTATTCAGTTGTGTATTTGGGGCACCAGGCTGGGCACTCTCGAGTGTGTCCTGATGTTCTCACAGCCCCGTTTCAGACAAGAAAAGCAATGTTAGATGTCTCTTCCAATCCACACAGCTAATAAGGGGCAGAACGAGGGCGAAACCCAGGCCTCACCTAGGAAGGGGGCTGGCGGGAAGTGGCGCGGGCTTCTGGAGGGGCTGAGCCGGCAGGAGAGACCCCACCAGGCTGCAGAGGGGTATGAGCTGAGTGGTCCTGCACGGCCTGGGCTGGGGTCTGGGCAGGGGCTAGAGCCAGCAGGGCGCTTTCACAGACAAGGGTTCTAGGCCTTTGAGGTCAGTCAGACAAAAGAGGGCTTCAGAGCTGTTCCAGGGGAGAGCCAGCCAGGCTCCCAGAGGCCTCAGGACAGGTAGAAAGTCCCAGAGGCAAGGATGTTTTCCTGGGGACTTGTTTGCTCCCTGGTCCCCCTTCCCACCCCCTTGAGGGCTCCTTGCCTGGCCTGGAGCCCCAGGGACAGACCCTAGGAAGCAGAATGTGTTCCCAGCCATCTCCTTCCTCGGCTCAGGGGTTGCCAGGCTCCTCAGTGGGCCAAGTCCTGGTGCCCAGGGACACGTCAGGCTCTCGGAGCCCAGGGAGTCCCACAGGCAGGTAATTCCCAGGCAGTGGGGTGGTGCTGTGAGAGAGGATCTCTGTCTGGAGGAGGGTGGGTGAGCCAGCAGAGGCGCTGGGTAACCAGAGAGGGAATTAAGTCCTAGAGGAAGGAAGCAGCTTGGGTGTGGTGGGAGGTAGGATACCAGGCTAGGGACACCCAGCGACCAGCTCCCAGGTGCGGGGAGCCTGGGCTCTGAGGGGACAGGCTTAGGGGAGGGGAGCGGGTGGAAGGCGGAGTCAGGAGCCTTATTAGAACAGAAAAGGGAAGTTGTCCCGGGAACAAGGGGCCCCTGTGCCCCTCCTGCCCTCAGACTCCGCCCCAGGGTCTCCCCGGAGAGCAGTGCTGAAGTCCCTGGCGTTCCAGCAGCCACTCAGAGGGCAGTCTGCAGCGGGTCCACGGGGGGCAGCGTCAGGATGAATGGGCAGAGGACCCCTTTGGCCCCCGGGGGAAAAGGCTTTAGCTCCTTGGCCTGGAACTGGGCGGTTCCCTCGGAGACCTTGAAGGTGGCTGTGACCTGGTGGTTGAGGCAGTAAATGGTGTTGCCCAGCACGGCGCAGCGGAGCGGGGCGGGGTCGGGCAGGGGCAGGGAGGCGGCCCGGCTCCAGGAGCTTGTCACGGTGTTGTAGCGCATCACCGCGGCGCCCACGCCCCGCAGCAGGTCGAAGCGGTACAGGAAGCCCCCCAGAGCCACAATGTCGCTGGACCGCCGGTGGCTGGCACTGTAGGGGCACTCGTCCCACGCGTCCTTCGCGGGGCTGTACCTGAGCAGGCGGTAGAAGAGGTGGCCGCCGGTAACATAAATGTCCCCCCGGCAGGCCACAGCTTCGTGAGCCACGGGGAAGCTGCCTGCAGGGAGGGGCGCACAGGAGGTCCAGGCGTCCGTGCGCGGGTCGTAGCGCTCCATGCTGTACAGACACTCGCCCCCAATGGCGTAGAGCAGCCCGTCCAGCGCCACCAGTTTGAGCTGGGCACGCGCCTGCCGCATGGGCCGCACCTGGCTCCAGATGTCGGTCAGAGGGTTGTAGCAGAAGACCTCGTTGGAGCAGACGGCCTCGGCACCGGATCCACGGATGCCCCCCGCCAGGAACAGATAGTTGTGCAGGGTGCAGAGACCGCAGCCCCGGAGCGGGGCCTCCTGGGGCACCTGGGTCAGGGGCCGCCACGCGTTCTCCCGGGGGTGGAACACGTACAGGAACGTGCGGGGAGGCGGGGGCACGGGCCGCACCGCGTGAGTTTCTTCCACCCCACGAGGGTCCCTTGTGAGCCCCGAGCGGCTCACCCGGTAGAGGCTGGGCAGCACGAGGACCCCCAGCACCGCCTGGCCCCGGCTGGTCCGAAGGCTCAGGATACGCTCCCGGTCAGCGCCACTCAGCTGCCGGTAGAGGCTCGGGTCTCCCAGCACGTGTAGCAGATTGTCACTCATCCAGGCATAGGTCTTCTGGGCCAGGCGGGGGTCCCCGTGCTGCTGGGCAAAGGCCAGTGCCTCCAGGCAGCTGCCCAGGTCCAGCCATCGCTGCAGAGCCCCTGCCGCCGAGGATCTGGGCTTCTGGGGCCCCTCCACCACCCCCCAGCCCCCCCGCCTCTGCAGAAACACCATGAGTTTTCGGGCCTCCTTCTGCTTCTCAGTGAGGACCTGCCTGCTGCCTGCAGGGCTGGGCCCCTCCCCGGGCTCCTGTCCTCGGCGCTGCCCTGGGGC
The DNA here is from genome assembly GCF_949774975.1 of Lagenorhynchus albirostris. Lineage (NCBI taxonomy): Eukaryota > Metazoa > Chordata > Mammalia > Artiodactyla > Delphinidae > Lagenorhynchus > Lagenorhynchus albirostris. Next base: position 622,303 of record NC_083105.1, read on the forward strand.
CGCTGGGCTGGCCTCAAGCTCAGAGCTCTGGGATATTTCGCACAAGCTGCGTTTCCGTGGCCGGGGGACAGGCTGTGAGTCCTGCCTTGTAACTGGGGAGGGTGCAGAGCCAGGCTGGGTCTGCTCCGGTGGCCGTGAGGGGGCCCTGGGTTCTGCAGCTCCAGACGGCAGTGAGTCTGGATGTTTCTCCTCAATTCTCTCCCCTCTTGGGCCTGAGGGAGGGCCTGCGGTGGGAGCCTCCTTGGTCTCGGTGCTGCTCTGCTGTGGCCGAGCTCCAGCCTCAGCCAGGCCCCCTGTGCCTGCCCCTGTGACCAGTCCAGCCGAGCCATGCCTGTCCTCACGGCTGGGGACGGCCTCTTCAGGGGAAGAGCCAGACTCTCTGTTCTCAGAGGCTGTGGAAGTGCTGGGATCTCTGGGGCTCTCCAGAGCTGCCCTTGGGACTGTCCCTTGGGGCCTCTCTGGCCTGGGGAAGGGGTGACTCCTAAGAACCATCGAAATAAGGTTTCCCCAGCTAGTTGAGAACTGCCCCTCCTGACTGCCCTTGCAGAGAACCACACTGGGCTTCTGAGGTGCAAGCCTTGACCCACTAGCAGGCCCATGGGCTGCAGCTGTGACAGGGGATGGGCCTGGGGCAGGGGATGGGCCTGGGGCAGGGGCTGCAGCTGTGACAGGGGATGGGCCTGGGGCAGGGGCTGCAGCTGTGACAGGGGATGGGCCTGGGGCAGGGGCTGCAGCTGTGACAGGGGATGGGCCTGGGGCAGGGGATGGGCCTGGGGCAGGGGATGGGCCTGGAGCAGGGGCTGCAGCTGTGACAGGGGATGGGCCTGGGGCAGGGGCTGCAGCTGTGACAGGGGATGGGCCTGGGGCAGGGGATGGGCCTGGAGCAGGGGCTGCAGCTGTGACAGGGGATGGGCCTGGGGCAGGGGCTGCAGCTGTGACAGGGGATGGGCCTGGGGCAGGGGATGGGCCTGGGGCAGGGGATGGGCCTGGGGCAGGGGCTGCAGCTGTGACAGGGGATGGGCCTGGGGCAGGGGCTGCAGCTGTGACAGGGGATGGGCCTGGGGCAGGGGCTGCAGCTGTGACAGGGGATGGGCCTGGGGCAGGGGCTGCAGCTGTGACAGGGGATGGGCCTGGGGCAGGGGCTGCAGCTGTGACAGGGGATGGGCCTGGGGCAGGGGATGGGCCTGGGGCAGGGGATGGGCCTGGGGCAGGGGCTGCAGCTGTGACAGGGGATGGGCCTGGGGCAGGGGATGGGCCTGGGGCAGGGGCTGCAGCTGTGACAGGGGATGGGCCTGGGGCAGGGGATGGGCCTGCTTTGAGATTTTCATCCTCAGCAGGACCCTGGCCAACTCTGGGGGGCAAAGAGACTGACAGAGAGGAGTTCAGAGGAGTTGGGGCTACAGGTAAGAGACCTGGATGGGGATGTGCTGTGGGTGGGAGGGGTTTAGGGGTGTGTGAAGAGGACGTGAGGGAGGGGCTTGGGGAGGGCACGCAGCTGCGAACCTCTGCAGCTCGCTTCCCTCTGTCAGAGCCGCCAGCCACCTGGCCTTGCAGGGATCCTCTCCCTTCTGTAACACTGTGGCCCCCTTGCTCCTTTGTCCCTTCAGGCCCTGAACTGAAGAAAGGGTGGTCTCCAGAGCCGTTAGCCCCAGCCTCACCCGCAGTGCTGGCCTCTGTGGTCCCCTCCCCTTGGGACAAGAGTCGGTGTCCCCCCTGTGGCCCCTCTTGTGATAGGCCCATGGAGCCTGGGGCCTCGCTGAAGCTCCCGGTGACAAGGACCTCCCTCCTCACCCGGGGCCAACCTTCCACGGAGGCTGGGGACCTCTGAGACTCCCTGGGGGCCAGGGTCCCAGCCTCCCTGCTCTCAGTAGCTTTGGCTCCTGAGTCCAGAGCTAGGACTGGGGCTTGTTGGGGGCTGCTCTTCCCAGGCCCCCTCTCTGAGACATCCATCGGGGGACTAGTCTTCAGGGTGTACGATGGGGGCAGCTCCTGGGGCAAAGGGAGCCCCTGGGAGCCCGCGGGGAGGCTGCTGGCTGCACCCACAGAATCCCACACACTCACCACAGTGCCCAGGGACAGGGGGTCCAGCCTTGGGGAGCGGCAGGTTCTCTCTCCTGAGCTGCGGTCCACCTGCCACCGGCGGCTGCCTGGGCCCCTCCCCAGTGAGCCAGGTGACGCCACACCTTGCTGCCAGGGGCTGGTGTCCCGTTCCACCATGTGGACGAGGGCCTGGTGAGCTGGTGCCTTGGCTTGGACGCCTCCTGCTTCTACCTGCACCTCCACTTCTCCGCCAGGACTCCGGGGGGTGAAGTGTATCAGGAGGGGGGCAGACGTCCCCTCTGCTTTGCTCTGACCCAGGAGGGCAGCACCTGGCCTGCGAGGCTCCCTTCCTTTTCCTCGGGGGGCTTCTGGAGTGGCATCACCACGCTGCTGTCCCAAGGCCCCTCCGCTGGCCACCTCACCAGGTGTCTTGAGTGGAGGTGTAGCTGTAGCAGCCAGACCTTCACCTCGCGGGGGCTCCTGATCCTGGGCCCCTGCTGCAGCTGGACTCCCCTGGCCACGTCCTGGAGGGTGTGGCTTCTCCTGCCCTGGGCTGTGTCCCTCGGCACCACCACTGACCTTGGATTTCGGGGGCAGGGCTGGCCCAGGTCCTCCCACCTGTGAAGGTCGAGGGGCTGTGGATGCTGGACCTGCCGCCTCCTGGTCCTGCCCAGAGCCAAACCAGTGCAAAGCTAGTGCCGTGGCGGCCACCACAGCCAGCGCCAGCAGGGTCAGCACGACGCCATCCCAGTCTTCGTCCCCATCCCCGTCCCAGCCCCAGCCGGGGCTGTCAGCCTCCAAGACGCCCTGGGTCATGGTCTGGGCGGAGACCCAGCGTGAGGAGCTGGGCAGCAGGCTGGGAGCTATGTGCTGCGCACACCAGGTCCTGCTTCAGGCCTGGGTGCCACCTGGTGTCGCGCAGATGGCATCCGTGACGTGCCCCGCCCAGAGGGCTGCCCAGTTAAGGTGGCCCTGTGCTGGGGCCAGTGCGCCGCCCAACCTGGGCGGGGTGGGTCTCTGTGTCTGCACCCAGGCTTGGGTGTTGTTAGGAGGGCCTAGCTGGAGGTATCAGGAGACAGCATAACCCACGGCAGCTCCAGGAGCTCAGGGGCCTCCCCAGGCCCCTGCCCAGCTCCTGCCCCTTCCCTTTTTCCATAGCTTCCAATGGCAAATGGCAGCGTTCCTCAGCGCTATTCTGGCATCCCAGCCGACCCACTTCTGCCTAAGAGACCCTCACACCCCCAAACTCATCCCACACCCCCGCGTCCCTCCTCTGAGCTCGGGGCCAGCCTCAGGGGGCTCTGGCGGGGAAGAGTTACCCACAGGAAGATGTTATCTGTAGCTGCAGCAACACGATGAGGCCCTGATGAAATTACCAGAAACCGGAGAAGACTATTCCACTCTTGGCCAGGGTGGGGGGGGGGGTCTCCCTGAGGAGGGGGACCATGGGGGCGGGGGTCCTGACCCTAAACACTGCCCAGCACACAGATGGGCTGCCGGGAAGGTGCACAGGTGTGAAGCAGAGGCTGGCGCTTCTCCCTCCCAGATACGCAGGTGCTTGGGGGGGGCCAAGGCCGACTCTCCCTTCCCCTCCTCCAGCAGCCTCTGGACTCTCCGTACCCTGAGTTCAGCAGAGATGGGATGGTTGTCAAAAGGAATTTTTAAGCGATCACTAATAAAGAGTGAACAAAGTAAAGAAAATCCAAAAGTTGTGTTTTCCTCTTTATTGGCCTGGTTTATCACAACCTTCTAGAGCCCTTGGGCCTCCCTCTGGGCCATCTTGACTGCCAAACGCCACTCTCACGCAGTGGAGAACCCTGAGCCCCCGCCAGCTCCATCTCCCATCACCACTCAGCCCTGGGAGACTTCACAAACCCTCCTCTGGCCCAGGGGCTCTATCAGTCTGACTTCTGGTGCCTCATCTCAGGCCTCAGCCTTCCCTCATCCACCCCCTCCCTCCTCGCCAGGACTCAGGCCCCTCACAGGCCGGCGTGTAGGTGCCCTGCAGCACTTGGCTTCTCAGGGGACAAGCCTTGTCTCCTCCATCTTAAGCCGAGGAGTAAGTGTCAGGACAGGTGCCATGTGGGACCCAGACATGAAAAAGAGCCTGGAGCTCCTGGGACAAAGGCAGGCCCCCACGACATGTACTTGTTCCTTCTTCAGGGACAGAGGACTCTCCCTGACTCAGGCAGCGAGATGGCCAAGGCATGTCCCTGGCACCCAGCCTGGGTTCTGCTGAGCCTCAGGTATCTCACCCACCTGTCCCCTCCCAGCCTCCCCCCTCCCCGAGCGTATTAAGTGACAGTAAGAGGAAGGATGGAAGGGGGCCCTGCCTTAAGGTGGACCTCAAGCTGGTGGCAGGCTTTCTGGATGCCACCCTTATTCTCTGTCCTGGTCCCAGGCTCTGCCTCTTGGTTAAGTTTGGGGTCCAACAACCTTGAGAGGATGGAGATGACACCATCGTCTGCACCTCTGTATCGGCCATGTGGTGTCCACCACGCATCTCCACCCAGTACCTGAAGACCCCTGTCGTCGGTCTGAGCACCAGGCTGCGGCCAGAGAACAGGTGTCCACTAGGGGTACCTTAGGACACCAACTTCACAAGGTGCTGAGGACCGTGACAGGTCCTAGAGACACACAGGTGACCAAGGAAGGGTCTAGTCCCCTCCTCTGTGGAAAGGAAACACCTGACTTTGTCAAAACCCTTGACTTTGTCAAGGGCAAACCCTGCCCTTCGTGGAGCAGCTCCCTACTGGGAAGGTGACTGGAGACATGTTACCGCCCAAAATAGTGGGAGTTTTGCCCTCTTTCCATAGAGAGTAAAAATGTGGCACTGCTGAAAAGGTGACAGAACTTCAGAAGCACACAGGATCACCCACAGAAATTGTGAAACATGAGTAATGGTTCTGGTTGTGCTCTGATGGCATAAATATCACAGATTCCCATTGAGGTAAAAATAAAGATCAAAATATGGGTCCCAGGAAAGTCTGACCTGTAGCAGCCTCCTCAGAGCTCCATTTCCAGTTGCCTGCTGAGGCAGGACCCCTGTCCCAGTCCCTCCAAGGAATAGAGGGATTTGGGCCTATGGACCCAGAGATCCTGTTTCCTCAGAGACAACACAAGCAACACAGGAATGGAGGCAGTCACCTGCTTGCCAGCAACCATGACCAATGCAGCTGGGAGTCCGGGAGGTGGGGAAATCCATCCACATGAGCTGATCCACTGCAGCACCCACAGGAAGACCCTCACTAACTGGTCACCAAGCCCCAGCTACACTAGCTCCCATGGTGCCTTTCTGAAGCATTTGGTGGAGGAAAAGCCTAGTGTGATGAAGACATGATTCCACATGGAGAGCTAAATACAAATGGACAGCTAATATAAATAAGATGGCGCAGTGGTTGGGAGTCCGCCTGCCGATGCAGGGGACGCAGGTTCGTGCCCCGGTCCTGGAGGATCCCACGTGCCGCGGAGCGGCTGGGCCCGTGAGCCATGGCCGCTGGGCCTGCACTTCTGGAGCCTGTGCTCTGCAACGGGAGAGGCCACAGCAGTGAGAGGCCCGCGTACCGCAAAAAAAAAAAAAAAAAAGGTGGTAGAGAGCTGCAAACTCCACTAAATGTAGGGTTTTTCTATTATTGGAATTTTTTAAAGGCAAGAAAGATTGCATAATCAGAAATGATATAAAACAAAGAATATAATATTATATAATCATGTTTATGTTAAAAGTATATATGTACTTTTATATATGTATAAATAAATCTAGAATACTGTTTAAGCCTTAGAAAATATAAATCTCAGGTTTAATAGTTATATAGGTATACCCAACAGGGGATACCTTTTAAGGAATCCATCAGAGGTGGGGAAAGGTTTATGCAGAAAAAAGTTATTTAAAAAAGACAAACAGGGCTTCCCTGGTGGCACAGTGGTTGAGAATCCGCCTGCCAATGCAGGGGACACGGGTTCGATCCCTGGTCCGGGAAGATCCCACATGCCGCAGAGCAACTAAGCCCGTGAGCCACAACTACTGAGCCTGTGCTCTAGAGCCCGCGAGCCACAACTGCTCAGCATGCGTGCCGCAACTACTGAAGCCCATGCGCCTACAGCCTGTGCTCTGCAACAAGAGAAGCCACTGCAATGAGAAGCCCACGCACTGCAACGAAGAGTAGCCCCTGCTCACCGCAGCTAGAGAAAGCCCGGGCTTAGCAACGGAGACCCAACGCAGCCAAAAATAAATAAATAAATAATTTAAAAAAAAAAGACAAACAATACAATGTGATTTAAAGTGGAAAAAATTAAAACACATAAGCATTCAACAATATGGGAATGATGAAGAGACCATGTGTTTCCACACAAATTTAAAATTTTTTTGTTCTAGTTCTGAAAAAAAAAAATTCCATTGGTAATTTGATAGGGATTGCATTGAATCTGTAGATTGCCTCGGGTAGTGTGGTCATTTTAACAATATTAATTCTTCCAATCCAAGAACACAGTATATCTTTCTGTCTGTTTCTGTCAACTTCAGTTTCTTTCATCAGTGTCTTATAGTTTTCAGAGTACAGTCTTTTGCCTCCTTAGGGAGGTTTATTCCTAGGTATTTTATTCTCTTTGATGCAATGGTAAATGGGACTGTTTCCTTAATTTCTCTTTCTGATAGTTCATTGTTAGTGTAGAGAAGTGCAACAGACATTGGTCAGGATGGCCATCATCAAAAAGTCTACAAGTAATAAATGCTGGAGAGGGTGTGGAGAAAAGGGAACCCTCTTGCACTGTTGGTGGGAATGTAAATTGGTGCAGCCACTGTGGAAAACAGTACGGAAGTTCCTTAAAAAACTAAAAATAGAACTACCATATGATCCTGCAATCCCACTACTGGGCATATATCTGGAGAAAACTCTATTTCCAAAAGACACATGCACCCTAGTGTTCATAGCAGCAGTATTTACAATAGCCAAGACATGGAAGCTACCTAAATGTCCATCGACAGAGGAATGGGTAAAGAAGATGTTGTATATTTATACAATGGAATATTACCCAGCCATAAAAATGAATGAAATAACGCCACTTGCAGCAACATGGATGGACCTAGGGAATACCCTGGTGGTCCAGTGGTTAAGAATCTGCCTTACAATGCATCGGGGAACTAAGATCCCACATGCCACAAGGCAACTAAGCCTGAGTGCCACAACTAGAGAGAAGCCCACGACAACAACGAAGAGCCCATGCACCGCAACAAAAGATCCTGCGCGCCGCAACTAATACCTGACGCAGCCAATAAATAACTATTTTTTAAATAAAAAAATAAAAATTAAAAAAGAAAAGAAAAATGAAAAAATGTGCAAAAGTACTGAATAAACATTTTCCCCAAAAAAAGTCATACGATGGCCAACAGGCACCTGAAAAGACACTCAACATGATTAATCATCAGGGAAATGCAAATCAAAACCACACTATCACCTCACACCTATCAGAATGACTGTATCAAAAAGACAACAGTTATAAAGCAGAAACTAACACACCATTGTAAAGCAATTATACTCCAATAAAGATGTTTTTAAAAACGACAAGAAATAACGAGTGTTGGTGAGGGTGTGGAGAAAAGGGAGCCCTCCTGCACTGTTGGTGGGAATGGAGACTGGTGCAGCCAGTATGGAGAACAGTATGGAGGTTCCTCGAGAAATTAAAAATAGAACATATGATGCAGGAATTACACTTGGGGGTATCTTTCAGAGGGAAACAAAAGAATTTTATTTATTTAAAAACATTAAATTGAAGTATAGTTGTATACTTTAGCATGTCTGTGTGCAGGCTGCACTTGTGTCTTCTCATCATTTTTAACTTGGGACTTTAGCTGTTTTCCTCATGAGCAGTCCCATTTCATTAGCCTCAAGAAACTGGCCTTCCTCAGCTTCTCAAGAATATTAAACAGAGACCCAACAGCTTCCTGAAATGCGCTCTCAGCCTTCACAGTGCCCCTACCCTTTGTTTTCCTTCTACCTCAGTGGTTGCTGGTTTTAAAAGAGCATTTGTTATTTTCTAAGTATTTAACCCTTTCAAAAAAACATTTTAGAGATAGCCTCATCCACCAGAGGGCAGACAGCAGAAGCAAGAAGAACTACAATCCTGCAGCCTGTGGAAGGAAAACCACATTCACAGAAAGACAGACAAGATGAAAAGGCAGAGGGATAGGTACCAGATGAAGGAACAAGATAAAACCCCAGAAAAACAACTAAATGAAGTGGAGATAGGCAACCTGCCAGAAAAAGAATTCAGAATAATGACAGTGAAGATGATCCAGGACCTCGGAAAAAGAATGGAGGCAAAGATCGAGAAGATGCAAGAAATGTTTAACAAAGACCCAGAAGAACTAAAGAACAAACAAAGAGAGATGAACAATACAATAACTGAAATGAAAACTACACTAGAAACAATCAATAGCAGAATAACTGAGGCAGAAGAATGGATAAGTGACCGGGAATTCACTGCTGCGGAACAGAATAAAGAAAAAAGAAAGAAAAGAAATGAAGACAGCCTAAGAGACCTCTGGGACAACATTAAATGCAACAACATTCGCATTATAGGGTCCCAGAAAGAGAAGAGAGAGAGAAAGGACCCGAGAAAATATTTGAAGAGATTTTAGTTGAAAAATTCCCTAACATGGGAAAGGAAATAGCCACCCAAGTCCAGGAAGCACAGAGAGTCCCATACAGGATAAACCCAAGGAGAAACACGCCAAGACACATAGTGATCAAATTGGCAAAAATCATGGCAAAAATTAAAGACAAAGAAAAATTATTGAAAGCAGCAAGGGAAATACGACAAATAACATACAAGGGAACTCCCATAAGGTTAACAGCTGATTTCTCAGCAGAAACTCTACAAGCCAGAAGGGGGTGGCATGATATACTTAAAGTGATGAAAGGGAAGTACCTACAACCAAGATCTCTCTACCCGGCAAGGATCTCATTCAGATTCGATGGAGAAATCAAAAGCTTTACAGACAAGCAAAAACTAAGAGAATTCAGCACCACCAAACCAGCTCTACAACAAATGCTAAAGGAACTTCTCTAAGTGGGAAACACTAGAGAACAAAAGGACCTACAAAAACAAACACAAAACAACTAAGAAAATGGTAATAGGAACATACATATCGATAATTACCTTAAAGGTGAATGGATTAAATGCTCCAACCAAAAGACACAGGCTCACTGAATGGATACAAAAACAAGACCCATATATATGCTGTCTTGAGACCCACTTCAGACCTAGGGACACATACAGACTGAAAGTGAGGGGACAGAAAAAGTTATTCCATGCAAATGGAAATCAAAAGAAAGCGGGAGTAGCAACACTCATCAGATAAAATAGACTTTAAAATAAAAAATGTTACAAGAGACAAGGAAGGGCACTACATAATGATCAAGGGATCAAACCAAGAAGATATAACAATTATAAATATATATGCACCCAACATAGGAGTACCTCAATACATAAGGCAACTGTTAACAGCTATAAAAGAGGAAATCAACAGTAACACAATAATAGTGGGGAACTTTAACACCTCACTTACACCAATGGACAGATCATCCAAACAGAAAATCAATAAGGAAACACAAGCTTTAAATGACACAATAGACCAGATAGATTTCATTGATATTTATAGGACATTCCATCCAAAAACAGCAGATTACACTTTCTTCTCAAGTGTGCACGGAACATTCTCCAGGATAGATCACATCTTGGGTCACAAATCAAGCCTCAGTAAATTTAAGAAAACTGAAATCATATCAAGCATCTTTTCTGACCACAACGCTATGAGATTAGAAATGAATTACAGGGAAAAAAACGTAAAAAACACAAACACACTGAGGCTAAACAATACGTTACTAAATAACCAAGAGATCACTGGGGAAACCAAACAGGAAATAAAAAAATACCTAGAGACAAATGACAATGAAAACACGATGATCCAAAACCTATGGGATGCAGCAAAAGCAGTTCTAAGAGGGAAGTTTATAGCTATACAAGCCTACCTCAAGAAACAAGAAACATCTCAAATAAACAATCTAACCTTACACCTAAAGCAACTAGAGAAAGAAGAACAAACAAAACCCAAAGTTAGCAGAAGGAAAGAAATCATAAAAATCAGAGCAGAAATAAATGAAATAGAAACAAAGAAAACAATAGCAAAGATCAATAAAACTAAAAGCTGGTTTTGTGAGAAGATAAACAAAACTGATAAACCATTAGTCAGACTCATCAAGAAAAAGAGGGAGAGGACTCAAATCAATAAAATTAGAAATGAAAACGGAGAAGTTACAACAGATACTGCAGAAATACAAAGAACCCTAAGAGACTGCTACAAGCAAATCTATGCCAACAAAATGGACAACCTGGAAGAAATGGACAAATTCTTAGAAAGGTACAACCTCCCAAGACTGAACCACGAAGAAATAGAAAATATGAACAGACCAATCACAAGTAATGAAATTGAAACTGTGATTAAAAATCTTCCAACAGGGGGCTTCCCTGGTGGCACAGTGGCTGAGAGTCGCCTGCCGATGCAGGGGACACGGGTTCGTGCCCCGGTCGGGGAGGATCCCACGTGCTGCGGAGCGGCTGGGCCCATGAGCCTCCGCATCCGGAGCCTGTGCTCCGCAACGGGAGAGGCCACAACAGTGAGAGGGCCGCGTACTGCAAAAAAAAAAAAAAAAAAAAAAAAAAAAAAAATCTTCCAACAAACAAAAGTCCAGGACCAGATGGCTTCACAGGTGAATTCTATCAAACATTTAGAGAAGAGCTAACACCCATCCTTCTCAAACTCTTCCAAAAATTTTCAGAGGAAGGAACACTCCAAAACTCATTCTATGAGGCCAACATCACCCTGACACCAAAACCAGACAAAGACACTACAAAAAAAGAAAATTACAGACCAATATCACTGATGAATATAGATGCAAAACTCCTCAACAAAATACTAGCAAACAGAATCCAACAACACATTAAGAGGATCGTACACCACGATCAAGTGGGATTTATCCCAGGGATGCAAGGATTCTTCGATATATGCACTCAATCAACGTGATACACCATATTAACAAATTGAAGAATAAAAACCATATGATCATCTCAATAGATGCAGAAAAAGCTTTTGACAAAATTCAACACCCATTTATGATAAAAACTCTCCAGAAAGTAGGCATAGAGGGAACCTACCTCAACATAATAAAGGCCATATACAACAAACCCACAGCAAACATCATTCTCAATGGTGAAAAACTGAAAGCATTTCTTCTAAGATCAGGAACAAGACAAGGATGTCCATTCTCACCACTATTATTCAACATAGTCTTGGAAGTCCTAGCCACGGCAGTCAGAGAAGAAAAGGAAATAAAAGGAATGCAAATTGGAAAAAAAAAAAAACCTGTCACTGTTTGCAGATGACATGATACTATACATAGAGAATCCTAAAGATGCCACCAGAAAACTACTAGAGCTAATCAATGAATTTGGTAAAGTTGCAGGATACAAAATTAATGCACAGAAATCTCTTGCATTCCTATATACTAATGATGAAAAATCTGAAAGAGAAATTAAGGAAACACTCCCATTTACCATTGCAACAAAAAGAATAAAATACCTAGGAATAAACCTACCTAGGGAGACAAAAGACCTGTATGCAGAAAACTATAAGACACTGATGAAAGAAATCAAAGATGATACCAACAGATGGAGAGATATATCATGTTCTTGGATTGGAAGAATCAATATTGTGAAAATGACTATACTACACAAAGCAATCTACAGATTCAATGCAATCCCTATTAAATTACCAATGGTATTTTTTACAGAACTAGAACCAAAAATCTTAAAATTTGTATGGAGACACAAAAGACCCCAAACGGCCAAAGCAGTCTTGAGGGAAAAAAGCGGAGCTGGAAGAATGAGATTCCCTGACTTCAGACAATACTACAAAGCTACAGTAATCAAAACAGTATGGCACTGGCACAAAAACAGAAATATAGATCAATGAAACAAGATAGAAAGCCCAGCGATAAACCCACGCACTTATGGTCACCTAATCTATGACAAAGGAGGCAAAGATGTACAATGGAGAAAAGACAGTCTCTTCAATAAGTGGTGCTGGGAAAACTGGAAAGCTATATGTAAAAGAATGAAATTGGAACACTCCCTAACACCATACACAAAATAAATTCAAAATGGATTAGAGACCTAAATGTAAGACTGGACACTATAAAAATCTAAGAGGAAAATATAGGAAGAGCACCCTTTGAAATAAATCACAGCAAGATCTTTTTTGATACACCTCCTAGAGTAATGGAAATAAAAACAAAAATAAACAAATCGTACCTAATGAAACTTAAAAGCGTTTGCACAGCAAAGGCAACCATAAACAAGACGAAAAGACAGCCCTCAGAATGGGAGAAAATATTTGCAAACGAATCAACGGACAAAGGATTAATCTGCAAAATATATGAACAGCTTGTGCAGCTCAATATTAAAAAAACAAACAACCCAATCCAAAAATGGGCAGAAGACCTAAATAGACATTTCTCCAAAGAAGACATACAGATGGCCAAGAAGCACATGAAAAGCTGCTCAACATCACTAATTATTAGAGAAATGCAAATCAAAACTACAATGAGGTATCAACTCACATCAGTTAGAACGGGCATCATCAGAAAATCTACAAACTACAAATGCTGGAGAGGGTGTGGAGAAAAGGGAGCCCTCTTGCACTGTTGGTGGGAATGTAAATTGATACAGCCACTATGGAGAACAGTATGGAGGTTCCTTAAAAAACTAAAAATAGAATTACCATATGATCCAGCAATCCCACTACTGGGCATATACCCTGAGAAAACCATAATTCAAAAAGACACATGCACCCCAATATTCATTGCAGCACTATTTACAACAGCCAGGTCATGGAAGCAACCTAAATGCTCATCGACAGACGAATGGATAAAGATGTGGTACATATTTACAATGGAATATTACTCAGCCATAAAAAGGAACGAAATTGGGTCATTTGTAGAGACGTGGATGAATCTAGAGACTGTCATACAGAGTGAAGTAAATCAGAAAGAGAAAATCAAATATCGTATGTTAACGCATATATGTAGAACCTAGAAAAATGGTACAGATGAACCGGTTTGCAGGGCAGAAATAGAGACACGGATGTAGAGAACAAACGTATGGACACCAAGGGGGAAAAGCAGCGGTGGGGTGGGGTGGCGGTGGGATGAATCGGGAGATTGGGATTAACATGTATACACTGATGTGTATAAAATGGATGACTAATAAGAACCTGCTGCATTAAAAAAATAAATAAAATTCAAAAAAACCCACATTTTACTGTTTGCTAAGAATTATTTTGAATTGTGATCAATCATGTGTCCTATTATATCTCTTTATTCAACTCGTATGGGCGTCTTTCTAAAATTGAAGTAGAGTTGAGTTGCAATGTTGTGTCAATCTCTGCTGTGCAGCAGTGACTCAGTTATACACACACAGACACTTTTTTTTCATATTCTTTTCCATTATGGTTTATCACAGGATATTGAATGTAGTTCCCTGTGCTATACGGTAGAACCTTGTTGTTTATCCATCCTATATGTAATAGTTTACATCTGCTAATTGTATGGACGTTCTTGTGGCCCAGTACATGATTATTTTCTGCAAATATTCCATGGGTTTAAATAGATGCAAAGTTCTCTCCCCTACACATAACAATTAAATTAAGCTTGATTTCTTTATTCTCGCACTTGTTTTTTGTCTGCATATCTGTCCATTTCTGGAATGGGTGTATTGAAGCCTGGGGAAGGGTGAGGACAGAGTTCTGGTCTGTGGCACAGCCTGCAGGACGCCTGCCATTGCCATGGACTCCAAGGAGGAGAGGCAAGGGGAGGGGAGGGGCGGAGCCAGGTGGGACGGTCAGTCTGGTTGCCTGGAGGCGCGACCTGGACACAATGGGGTCTGGGAGCTGGGCCGGGCAGGGGCAGAAATCCAGACACCCAACCCTACCTTCCCAGCCAGGAGACACAGGAGCAGGTCAGTGCATCAACTTCGGGGGCCCCCCTCCGGCACCAGGTCCCCCACGCCGCTCCCTCGCCCCGGTATCCTCCCCCAAATATCCCTAAAATATCCCAGTTCTCCAGAACCCCGGGGAATTCCTCTCCCGCAGTGTTGAGTCCAACCTTGGAGCGCGCACACACACCTCCACTGAACTCATTTTGTGGGTGGGGGACAAGAGACGGCCTCGAAGCTCTGTCCCTGACCCGCGCCTCTCTGGAGCTGGGAAAGCTACCGTTTGTTTCCCTGGTACTTGGGATAGGCGCGGGCCCCGCCCCGGAGTCCGGCCTGTCTGGAGGGGATAGGGAGTGCGGCCTCGCGAGTCAGGGTGGGGGGGCCGGGGCCGCCACCTTGTGTCCGCAGGTGTTGCCGGCAGCAAGCGCTCCCACCGTACCATGGGCTCGGAAGTCTGGGTCGGCCCGTGGCGGCCGCACCGGCCCCGCGGCCCCATCGCAGCGCTCTACAGCGGCCCGGGGCCCAAGTACAAGCTGCCAGCCAGCACTGGTACCAGCGGTGGGCCGGGGGAGGGGGGCACACAGGGGCTAACCCTAACCCTGGTGATGCTGGGGCGCCCCGCAGGTTACATCCTGCACGACCCGTCGCGGCCCCGCGCCCCCGCCTTCACCTTCGGCGCACGCCTCCCCACGCAGCAGACTTCGTGCGGCCCAGGGCCAGGTCACCTGGTGCCCGCTCGCATGACAGTGCGCGGCCGCGACGGCGCTCCCGCCTACTCCATCTTCGGCCGCCCGCGCCACGCAGCGCCCTTCCTCACTCCCGGACCGGGTCAGGACCCTGGGACCCCGGCCTCCCCAACGCCGAGCCGCCTCCAGGGACGCCCACTCGGGAACACCCCCACTGAGCCCGAGTCCCCCTCGGGCACCCTAACACTCCAAATTCGGTCCCCCCATCTCCGGATCTCAAAAGAGCTCCAAGCCTCACCAGGCTTTGACAAATCGTGGTTCGAATTCCCCCCAATCCCTGGACTCCAGCCCGGGCACCCACCAGGCCCCCAGTGCAGTTCCGGCCCACACTCCGGTCCGCCCCGCAGGCAGGTACTTTCCGGAGCGAGCGGGGAAGGCGGCGTACCCCAGCGCGCCTCGGCACACCATCGCTCCCCGAAACTGGGGCCTCCGCGCAGAGTCGCAGACCCCAGGTGAGCCCAGGAAGGCCCACCCTGCACTGGCTGCGGCGGGCAGACCGGCCGGTCCTCAAAGACCCACCCTCGCTGGCTCCCCCAGGCCCCGGGACCTACACTGTGCCCTCGCTCCTGGGCCCACGCGTCGTCGGTAAAGTCTCGGCGCCGATTTACTCCATCTACGGCCGCAGCGCGGTGGGCAGCGTCTGCGAGGACCTCAGTAAGGTGGGGAAGGGGCTGCCCGCACCGCGCGGCGAGGGGTCAG
The DNA here is from genome assembly GCF_949774975.1 of Lagenorhynchus albirostris. Lineage (NCBI taxonomy): Eukaryota > Metazoa > Chordata > Mammalia > Artiodactyla > Delphinidae > Lagenorhynchus > Lagenorhynchus albirostris. The sequence goes on from NC_083105.1 coordinate 637,833, forward strand.
CGGTCGACGGTCCTGGAAGCCGGACACAGCGCCCCTCCCGCCCTCCCGCAGACCCCCGGGCCCTGCGCCTACCATGTGGTGAGCCCTGGGATCTACAAGCCCCGGGCCCCCCAGTTCTCGATGCTGGCGCGGACTTCGCTCCCCCAAGGCAACAGCCTGAATCCCGGGCCTGCAGCCTACAACGTGGACCAGGTGCTCTGCAGTTCAGGGTCAAGGGTCAGAGGCGGGGTAAAGGGGTCCGGGTCTGGATCGAGGGTCTGAGGTGCGAGGTTGGGACCCGGGAGCCCTGGGCCGGCTGGCAGCGCCAGGCCAGCGACGTCTCCCGGGTCCGCAGCACCGGAAGCCTCGCGGCTGGAGCTTCGGGATCCGGCACTCGGACTACCTGGCCCCGATGGTGATCGACGTGGATGACTGACCAGCCGGCCGGGCGCGGCCCCACGAATGTTTCTTAAAATCTCTGGATCCAGCAGCCTGTCGGCCTCTCTGTGCTTGCGGCGAGGCAGGCGGGCAAAACGGACAGGTGGGCGGGCCCGCGAAGTCCCGGACTTCTCAAGCTCCCGCAGGCCCTCGTGATTGGCCAGGACAGAAGTGAGCCGGGTCGTCCTGCCCCTCCGAGGCGGCGATTGGCCTAAAACCCTGCCTGTCGGGAGGCCCCGCCCCTCCGCGGCTCCGGCCAGGCGCGCAGTCCCACTGTTCCCACCCTGTGGCCTCCCGCAAGACGGAACGGAAACCGGCTGGGATCCGAAGAGGACCGGCGAGCGCCGCTGTGCAGGACAGGTACGGCCCCGGATCAAGTTGTGAGACCGAGACGTGAGAGCCAGACACGGAGACATGCACACGGGCGACACAGACACGGGACTGAGGGGCGGACACGGGAGAGAAACGAGAATGGGGTCGGGACAAGGGCACTTCGCCTCAGTGACACGGACACAGGACGGCGACAGGTTCCAGATGTGTGTCGCAGCCCGGAGTGGTGGCGGCCCCACCTACCCCTGTCGCACCTGCTGATCTCTCCCGGGGCGGGAACCAGAGCCCAAGCAGCTGCCGGGGCTGATCAGCCTGAAGCAAGGGTACCTCAGAGGCTTCGTGCGCGCTGTGCTGGACCGGACGCGCAGGGCGCACACATCCGTGCGTGGGGACGGCTGGCTGCCCCTGACCCCGACCCAGAGGTCAGGCCCAGAGACCGCCTGCCCCCAGGGACGCCACAGCGCCCCACCACTGTCACTGACACTGAGGATAACCCATTGCTGTGGGAACGCCCCCTTTGTGCTGTCTACACCACCTTACCCATGCCGAGGGGCCATGCTCTTGGCCATCTGGCGAAGCATGAATCTGGAGGAGACCGCGGCCCTGGCCAAGTCTGGGCAGCAGCTGGAGTGGCCGGAAGCCTGGTGCCAATACCTTGGGGACAAACATGCCCTGAGGCAGAGTCCTGCCACCTGCCCTGGCTGCCTGTGGCTGCAAGGTTAGAAGACACCTCCTCTCCAGACCAGAACCTCTGACCTCAAAAAGGCCAGCAGCCACAGGCAGCTCCTAACCTCACGCCTGACCCAGACAGAGCCCCCAAAGGCCCAGGCTTCTCAGCCCCAGGACAGAACTTGGATCTCCTTTCCCATCAGCCCCCAATAACAGGACCAAATCATCCAGCTGCCCCTTCCCCTTCGGTTCCCAAGGGAAGAGCTGCTCTCCCTCCATCCCCCAGACTTGTACCCCCAGCAATAGGTACCAGCCTCATCCCCCCACTGACACCCCCCATCCCAAACGAGGATAATTTATTTTCCATTCCCTCTCCAGCTAGACACCCACTACACTGCTCAGTAAATACTTAACTCCAGATGAGTCCTAACCAAAGAAGGTGAGGAAACATGTGGGGGTGGGGAGGTGACTGTGCAGGTGAACAGCATCCTTGCCTAGCATGTACCAATAGTCAGCAGACGTGGTCTGGGGCACGTGGGAGGGCACTTGGGGTAAACTGGAGTCTATTCATGGATTCACTGTCACCCAGAGCCCAGAGCATGTATAGGTGGGCCACTGAGTGGTCACTGATCTGGGTTTGGTAGAAACATTGGCCAGAATCTCTGAAGGGTCACTAGGGAGGATACTGATCAGTTATTCATGGGTCATTGGACTTTGGTCAAGATCATCAACGGAAATTTGATTGGAGTCATTAATAGGGACTTGGTCAAAATAACTGATGGGCCTCTGATCAATCATTAATGGGCCATAGGACATTGATCCATATCTTTGATGGGTCATTAGTGAGGACTTACCAGAATTGTTCACGTCACTGGTCATTATTTTGGACATTTGTCAAGGTTGCTGATGAGTCCTTGGTCAGGGTCAGTGATGCGATCACTGATCAGAGGCCACTGAGGGTCACTGGGAGTCCTGATGCAGGGGAGGTTGGCCAGATGCAAGGGCTGCCAGGGCAAGTGGGCCGCTGTATTGTGGGTCAGAGCAGGAAGCTTGTTCCTGCAGACGGAATCCTGCATGAAGCAAGAGATGTGACAGCCACTGTCGACAGCCTGCCACTCATCACGTGTGACCTGACCCCAGACTCTGGGGTCCACCTCCTGCATGTGAAAGACCCCTGACCTATGAACACACACAACCACAGGTGATCTGACCCAAACCCAGGGTCAGTGTCCCACATCACAGGATGCCTGACCAGCCACTCAAGAAGGTGACCTGACTGATGCACCTGTCATCCCATCACATAGAGAACTTGACCTTCCATGCTCAGGGTCCCTGACCTCTCATGACTGACCCGAGAGTCAGCATCCCCCGCATCTCACAGGAAGCTGCAGGATCTCCATCACCTTAGCCTCCCCCACACAGCCTTCATCCTCAGTAAGAAGGCAGAGGACAGCCTGTCTGCTCTGATTGTAGGCAGGAGGTTGAGAGAGGCCGCAGTCCTCCCCAGCCAGGACAGGCCCCGGAGCGCCTGGAGCCTGTGTGGCCTCTCCATAGGGGTCCCCATGTGGCTGTGGCATGTCTGTTGGCGTGGATCTCCTTATGTGGCCCCAACCTCCCGTTCATAACTCCCGCAGCCTTGGTCCTCAAGTACCTCAGCAGCCCTGTCTCACCCTGCCTCTGCTGGGACCGGCCTCACCGCTGGCAGTCCCCCCCCCACTTTTTCAACTCCCACCCAGTGACCTTATCTAAGCAAGGCTGACCTGGCCTCGGGTCTGGGGAAACCCTCACGGCCCTCCCGCCCAGGCCGAATACAAGGACTTCCTGACCCCCACCGCTGAAGTCAGGCACACTGCCGCTTCACGTCTCCCCCGTCTCCTCACTCCAGGGGAACTGGCAACCAAGGGTGCATCAGGGGCTGGAGTTTGACTGCACGCGAGACGCGGGGTGGGTCCACGCTGAACCGTGTCTCCGCAGTTTGGCATGGGGCAGCCGCTCTGACCGCCAGGAACAACCCCGCCGTAGGCCACGCTTTGGAGTGGAGGAAGCGCTGCTGTGCTTGGACGGCCTGGGGCCACCGGGCCGGCGGACCCGGTCACCCATCACCAGGCTCGGTGACGGGACAGGAAAAGGGGCATCCGCTCTGGCTCAGCCCTACGCCCAGAGACGCCCTCCCCTCCTGAGCCCGGCTCCTCACTCCCCGCCCCACCGCGCGGGCAGGCCGACACGCAGCAACGAAGCCCGAGAGGCGCGCAGCCGTGCAGATACCTGGTGCGCCGGGGCCGTAAGCGAGAGGGCGGGTAGAGCCAGCGACTAGCTACAGCGCCAAACAAGGAGCCGCCGCCGCGGGGGGCGGGGCGCAGGGAAGCCCCGCCTCCGACACGTGACCTCTGGCTGACCCGCCACCTTCGGCGCACGCGCACGGCCCAGCGCCGGCCAGCTCCATGTCAGTGTGCGCGAGCGGGGCGCCGTTGACGCATGCGCGCTGGCGTGGCGCGAGGCGGATGGTCTCCGCAGCTTGCCAGGTCGCGTCCCCAGACTCCTGGCACCGACCCCGGCGTGCCGGGGTCTTGGAAAGCTGGCCCGCGAGGCGCGTTCCGAGAGGGCGCCCTGAACGGGGCTCCTGGAGGAAAAGGGCCTCCCGGAGAGGGGCCCTGGAAACGTTCGCAGGCTGCCTCCGTTTGCAGGTCCATCTTGTGCACCGCTTAGAACACATTTTGTAAAGGAGGAAGCTGGTGTCAGCAGGCTGAGGGGCGTATCCAAGGTCTTTCAGCCCAGGAATCGTCGGACGGGGCGGAGGCCGGACGTTTAGGAGTCTTCTAGAGGGTCCTCCCAGCAGCAGCTGAACGGGTGAGGCGTGGGGGGGGCGGGGTCCTAAGACCTCCGCCTAGCAAACCTCCATAGGGCCCTGAGAAAGGCGCAGAGGTCACCGAAGCAACAGCAGGGCGTGGGCCACGAGCTCAGAGCTGCTGTCGGGTACCCGGCCGTGAAGAGAGTGGGCTCGAGGCAAGTGGAAACCTTGTTTCTCTTACAGGGTGACTGCCGGCCGGAAGGTTCTACGTGCGAGGGGCTCGTGGGGAGGGGGCGGGAAGGCGCTGCAGGCTGCGGTGCGGGTGGCACAGGATTTCCGCGGGGCTGGAGGCCAAAGCACCACGATCGAAGCGGCCTCAGAGGGGAGAGGCTGCAAAAGGGCCGGAGGAGTCAGTCTTGGGGGGCGGGGGTTGAAGCCAGAGACTCACCTACCTCCTTTCAAGAAATGGGAGTTTATTGCAAACAGATAAATATGCTCAGGAATCCGGGCGAGGCATGCGCTTGGAATGCTCTTGGTCAGCTCAGACGCTCGGGTGCAGGCGAGGGCTGGGCTGGTTAGAGCTGCAGGCACACGACGGGGGGCAGGGTCCGGGTGGGATGCGATAGACTGAGGCTCTCAGGCTAAAGGACAGGGCGGACAGGGGTGGACGCTTGATGACACCTAAGCTGGAGTTTGAGGTTTCAGAGGTGAAGCAGTTCTGACGCCAGGTGAGCAGCTGCTGCTAGCAGAGCCTGTGTAGGGCTGGTCCCTCAGATGGCAGCATCTCCAGGATGGGGTATGACCCGGGAGGCCGAGGCACCTTCTGGCTCCTGACACCCTTGCTCTTTTCCAGGAGCGTTAGGCCATGCTGTTGCTGGCTCAGGCACCCAAGGCTTGGCACAGGCTCTTTCAGCTCAAGCCTCCAGCTCTCCCTAGGACCCCAGGAGGAGAGGCCCAGCATGTGAGGTACCGGCTCCTATCAAGGCGGGGCCCTGCAGAGACGGGAAGGCAGGACCAGCCCCAGGGCCCTGGGCTACGAACTAGGTTGCTGATCACAGCCTTGATTGGGGCTGGGCTGGGTGGGGTCTGGCTGGCCATGAGAGCCGAGAAGGAGCGGTGGCAGCAGCAACGACGGACAGAGGCCCTGCGCCAAGCTGCCGTGGGCCAGGGTGACTTCAGCCTGCTGGATCACCGGGGCCAGGCTCGCTGCAAAGCTGACTTCCGGGGCCAGTGGGTGCTGATGTACTTCGGCTTCACTCACTGCCCCGACATCTGCCCCGAGGAACTGGAGAAGCTGGTGCAGGTGGTGCGGCAGCTGGAGGCGGAGCCTGGCCTGCCCCCCGTGCAGCCCATCTTCATTACGGTGGACCCCGAGCGGGATGACGTGGCGGCCATGGCCCACTATGTGCAGGACTTCCACCCCAGGCTGCTGGGCCTGACCGGCTCTGCTGAGCAGGTTGCCCAGGTGAGCCGCAGCTACCGCGTGTACTACAGCGCTGGCCCCAAGGACGAGGACCAAGATTACATCGTGGACCATTCCATCGCCATCTACCTGCTCAGCCCTGACGGCCTCTTCACAGACTACTACGGCAGGGCCAGGTCGGCCGAGCAGGTCGCAGACAGTGTGCGGCGCCACATGGCTGCCTTCCGCAGCGTCCTGCACTGAGCTGGGTCATTAAAAGGATGTGGTGGAGCTGTGTGTGCCTGAGATCTATACCAGCAGCCCCTGGAGGCCACGGCAGGAAAGGGGCTGGAGACGTGGTAGCTTCCTGGGGTGCAGAGGACGGACAGTCCTTTCCTCCACACGGAACAGTTTTGTAAAGGTTTTTTAAAGGGATTGGCGGGGTGGCAACACTTTATTGGGCTGGGCGAGCCAGGAAGCAAAGTGGAGTGAGCAGATGCATGCCCAGCACCTGCTGGGGACAGGGCTCCAGGGCCCAACCCCAGTCTCAGTGCTCCCCACTCAGGGCTGGACCATGGAGGGGGCAGCGTAGGTCTGGAAGCGCTTGTGGGCCCGCTGGTACGTGAGCAGTCTCAGGGACATGGTATCCACCGCCGCCTCCAGCCCCGGCTGCTGGGTGATCTCCACTGTGTAGTCATTAGCCTGTAGAGACAGATCGTCAGCAGAGACCAGAGACCGCTTCCCTCCCAGGCTCCCAGGCCACTCACCAGCTGCAGGGAGGCCAGCATGGAACGACACACCTCAAAGGCAGGCTGGCCAGCCACCAACTCCGCAAAGGGACACCACTGGTTGAGCTGGCTGAACCTTGAGACTACCTGATCCCCGTAAGTGTGGATGTCAAAGGGCACATGCTGCTCCTGCAAAGGGGAGGGGCAGGTCCTGGGGCTGGCCCAAGGCAGGCAGCGGGACGCTCCAGCTCTCCACCAGAGGCCCTGGCCCAGCCCACCTCACCTGCTCCTGGAGCAGGGGCTGGATGACGTCCTCCCAGTCCCTGATGCGCTGGCTCAGCTCTGTCTCCTGGACGAACTTCTGCGAGGTGGCGATGAAGAGCTCCTGGGGGAGGAGCAGGGGCTATCACCTCTGTGCAGGGCCCACCGCCCGGCTCCCCCACCCACTCTGACCTGGGCCTACCACGTTCCTTCGGACCAGCTCCTCGTAGCTTAGGGAGGCCGGCATGGCTTCCGCTTCTGGAAAAGGGCAGCCATGAGGTGCTGCGGCCGTGAGCCTCACCTTCTCTTTCCTCCCCTCAGGGTCCCCTGGCCAGCAGCCCACTCCCAGACCTACCCAGGTCTGCGTCTTCCCCAGGCTCGGCCCCCTCAGGCTCTGCGTACTCCTCGGGCTCTAGAAAGTCACCTGCTGGGAGGGGAGGACCCGAGCAGAAGGCAGGTTAGCCCACAGCCGGCGCTGAGCCCCGACCCAGCCTGGCCCCCGTAGGCACCCACCTGCCGCTCCCAGGTCCTCCAGGGAGTCCTCCAGCCGGTCCTCCTCCGCGGGCCACGGTTCCTCCTGAGCCCTCGGCAGCCACCGCTCGGCCGCCTGCGCAAAGAGAGCATCTGAGGGGCACTGCCGTCTCCCACCAAGGGGCCCAGCGGGGTCCAGGCGGTGGCCGGTGCTTGCCTCCCTCCTCTGCAGCTTCCGGAGGGTGTCCAGCTGCCCCCTCACGTGCCTCCAGTACAGGACCTCCATGTCTGCACACGAAAGCCTTGTGAGAAGGGCTCCCTCATCCTGCCCAGGCCCGCCCGAATCCACCCCGGGCCCCAGGTGTCCCCAGGCTGAGGGGGGGTGGCAGAGCGTGCTGCCATCATCCCTCAGAAGAGCCCACCAGGCCCCGGCCGCACCTGCAAAGGAAGGGCCCTTTCGCCGGGGCCTCCTGCTGTCAGCGTGGTCAGCATCTGCAAGGGGACTGGGTCAGCAGGCGTCAAGCCCAGTCCCACAGCCACACCCGGGCCCTCTGGCCCTGGCCCACCCCCGGCCCACGCACAGGCAGCCAGGTACCACTGGTGGAAGTCCTGCAGCTTGACGGTACCCTTCCTCTTACGCTTCTGTCCTGGAGCCTCCTCCACACTGGGGGGCACAGAGTAGGGCCTACCTGGGGGCAAACAGACGGTCTCGGAGCACAACCGTGGCCCAGGGCAGATCACCGTGCCCACGGGCCCTGGAGCCCCAGCCTCCACTCAAGCCAGGTGAGCCCAGCCCCGGATGCCCAGGGGCAGTGCCCCTCCCCCAGTTACCTTTCCTGAAGGGCTTAGCGTCCAGGGAGTCGAAGGGGTCCAGGCCCTGCCAGGGGTCTGGGGTCTCCTGAGCACAGAGCACAAGCAGACACAGGAGAGTGGAGGACGTGCACCCTCCCCCCAGTCGAGAGACATAGGGAGGGAGGTGCCCTGGGGCTGCAGGAGAGAGGTCCAATTCTGGGGAAGAAGATTGCTCGAAAGACAGCCACTGCAGAGGGGCCTCAAGCATACCCTCCCTGCCGGGGGTCCAGGCCCCACCAGCCCTCACCTTCAGCCGGGACGCAGGCTCCAGGGCCTCCCTTTGCTCCCGTAGTGCACACCTCCTGGGCTGGGCCGCACTCTGCAAAACAACGTTGAGGGTTCCCCTCTCCTCCTCCACCCAAGGCTCCAGGCCCCCCAGCAGCCCTGCTCCGGGGCTAGACACCAAGAACCCTGCAGGGACCTTCTCTGGGGGCAGGAAGTTCAAATAGTTTAATGACTAAAAAGTAAAACAAAAGTTGTAGGAAAAACTTTAGGAGAACATACAAATCAGTAAACTAGTGGTCACGGGGTACTTTTTCTTCTTTAAAAAACAGAGAAAAGAATAGAACGATATGATATCCAAGTATCTACCAGCCAAAATTGACAAATGTTAATATTTTTTCCTATACGTCAGGATTTTTTCTTACAAAAGAAGATTTCTTAGCTCTAGGCTGGAGCACAGAGCTGACCCTCGGGGGTGAGGGAGGCCGGCCTGTCCACTCCTGCCAGCCTGGCCTTGGGAGAGTCAGCTCTGGAGACCAGCTGCCATTCTGGGTAGTAACCCTGAGCACCGTGGGCCTTGGACTCTTGGACACCAGCCGCCCCGCCCTGAGAGCAGCAGCTGCTCTGCTCAGAGAGGGGAGAGACGTGAAAGCTGCTGCCCAAACGGGCAGGGTGCAGGGCCAGGTCTAGGGCTGGCTGGGGACGCACCCACTGCCCTGGTGTGCAAGGACCAGAGAGGGAGCAAAGACCAGGGGACTGCCTTCCCTGTGTAAGCGAGACTGTCCCCGCCAGGGCTGAGGGCTAGAGCTTTGCAGGCCGGACTGTGGGTCCCACCTGCTCTGGGCTCCTGGGCTCCTGCGGCTCCATCGGGACCTCAGGGGCCGAGGCCTCGGGGGGCTCTGCTGCCCACTCTGTATCCTCTTCTTCACCCCCACCTCCGGGCACTGGGCCTTCTGGAGTGGTGCCTGGGCAGGGAAGGAAGAAACCAGCCAGCCCCAAGGAGCCTGAAGACCAGTCAGCAGAAGGGGGGCTGCCCCTCGGGGATGAGGGCCGACCCCAAGGAGAGCCTGAGAGGCCCCTCCTCTCTCAGCTTGTTTGTTGGAACCAGAGGATGCAGCAGGGCGTTTTACACGCTCATCGTACTGCTGCTTTGGTTGGTTCATTTTATTTCTTAGTAATTTTTCTCTTTAAATGCTGCCACCTCTGTCTGCCCAGAGAGGAGGGGGTGGGCCCAAACCTCAGAGCCCCAGAATGGTCAGGGGGTGGTCACTGGACCAAGACAGCACGGCTGGCCAAGGTGGGCCCTGAGCACAGAGGCCTGCTCCCCATGCCTCACCCCTCCACAGGCTGCAGAGCGGCAGAGGAGTGCAGGGCCCCGTCCCCCCACCCCCCCCTGCAGCTCCACGCGGCAGCTCTCTCCTCACCTGGCTCCTGGGAGGCGCTGAGCAGCGGGACTGGACTCCTGCACACAGAGACTTCCACTGGCTGCTCCTCAGCCCTCCCAGAGGCCTCTGGGAGAGACGGGGGATTGAACGGGGTCAGCCCCGCTTCCCCCGCAAAAGGCCCCTTCCTTCCCACCAGCATCCGAGCCCTCACCCTCACCCTTCTGGTTCCTCGGCAGCAGCGCCCCCGTGGGGGACATGCCCACCGGCTCCAACATGAAGGCTCCTCTGGGGTGGGGGGCGCACGTATTCATCCTGAAGTCCTTCCGGCTGGCCAGGACCTCCCCCCGGCAGCTGTGCTGGTACAAACACAGGCGCTACAGTGACCGCTCCCCAGCGCACCCCACCCGCCACCCACCAGGCGAAGGCCCGCACCTGTACAGCGGGTTATTACACTTCTCCATCTCATCAGGGGCTACCAGGGCCATGGGCAGGAGGGGGACGATGAGGGTCTCCTGAACAGAGGCCAAGAGTGGGTGAACCGTGAGAACCCACATGGCATGACACCGCCTTCCAACACCCCCATCAGCTAAACGCAGGAGAGGGGCACTCACACTAGGGGCCTGGTCACTCCTCAGATCCACGTTAGCACGGGAATCAGAGAGGTCATCCAACGACAGGAACTGCGGGGGAGTGGAGAGCTCAGGAGGGTGCCTGGCGAGCACAGGGGGCAATGCCAGGCACCCAGGAAACCTCACCTCATACTCCACTTCCTGGGGGGCCCTGGAGCCGGCATCCCCAATGGGCCCGTCTTCCCGCTCACAGGAGAGCTGCTTGGCCCGCCTGAGAGAGAATCAGTGCAAGGGCGTCACGGGAGGCCACGGGGCCTCCGGAGCCGCATGCAGGCCCCACCTCCAGTACTCACTTCTTGCCAGAGATGAAATCGAGAGCCTGGTAGACCAGCGAGTAGAGATATTCCACCTGGCAACCAGAAGCGGGCAGTGAGGATGCAGAAGGGAGGGGCCCTCCCCAGAGCCTTTCCAACTAGTCGTCCAAGTACACAGAGAAGCCCAGATGTCCTGTCCAGAACCCCCAGCGCAATTCCTGCCAACGTGGCTGCCAGAAATACTCGTCCAATCAAACTAGTATGTTTCCCCAGAATTACCTAACAGCCGCAGCTCCCAGCCCGCTCTGCGTCCCTCCCCGCTCTGGCCACCCCCGCGCGGTGGCACCCAGCCTGTGCCCCACGCAGCCCTGTCTGCCTTCACTGCTAGCACACCAACCAGCCTGCCTGCAGCCCATGTCCCTGCTGCTCCAATTCGTGCCCAACCTGCAGGAGCACCTGGGGGTCTCTGCCGGCCCGTCACAGCTCCAGCCACAACCCGTGGGGCCCCACTGTTAGGGTGAGGGTTGGGATCTTGCAGATACCGCAAAGCACCCACCAGGAGGGTACATACACGCGCTGCCCCTGGGCCATTTCCTCTGGGGTGACAGCACCCGATAGGAGGCAGTGGTGAGCAAAACAGGTGGTGGCCCCGATCGCATGGATCCCACTCACCGGGAATAATAAACATTAACTTTCTTAAGTGTTTGTCATACACACAGGACTGTGCTTCATGCTTCATCTCATCTACTCTGTCGGAATTAGGTACCATCGCTATTCTCGCTGTATACGAGATAAACTGAGACTCAGAGAATCAAAGTAACCTCAGTCAGTGGCGGGTCCAGGACTTGCGCCAGGGATATAGAAATCCAGTGCTGCGCCGTCTAACACGGCAGCCGTGAGCCGCAGCTGGCGCGATCAATTTAAATGTAAGTAAAAGTTAATACAACGCAAGATGCCTCAGTCACGCCTGCCACATTTCAAGGGCTCAGGAGCCGCACGTCTTGGACAGCACAGATCATAGAACGTTCCCATCACCTCGGAAGGTCCGGCTGGACGGCGCTCACTACAGCCAATGCTCCCCTCACACCTTCCAGACTTCGTGCTAACATTCTGCTACACCTGCTTTATCACGTATCTACCTGTCCACGTATTTGTGTATCGGTTCACCTTAGGTTTTGTGCTTTCAAAGTCAGTTGCAGATATTCCTTCTTAGGACAAATGCAGGACAAAAGAATCCAATTTAATTGGATCATCTAGGACAAAAACCAATGAAATCTCAGACCATCTTAATAACTTACGGTGCCCAGAGGTAGGTCCACTGTACCCTGCGCCCGTTAACCTGCATGTAGGTTACTCCCCCTCCTCTGTCTGGTTGGGACCCCATTACTGAGCTCCTCAACACACTTCTTCTGAATTCTTACCTCCTGTGCACTTTTTATTTTCCCCCCTCCCGCTAAACCACCAATTTGGGATCAGTGCTGTGGTCCACTTTTCCACGCTCCTCCACTAGGGGACAACTATTACTGCTGGAGAAGAATTTCCAGCATTTAATCTTCATTAGACTACCAATGCTTTCAATTAATCTTTTATCTTGCATTCCCCTCAGCAAATATTTTGAACTTTCGCCAAACCTCACTCTCCAAATTTCCAATCCAGTAGCTGATTCTCAGTAGCTGACTTACATGCTCCATTGTGAAAACTGGGGCCTTAGGTCTGAACTCTGCAAACCGTTGGGCCCACCTTCTCTGCATCAGCGTTTCTCCCTGCAGTCTCCTGAGATGAGCTGTCTTTTCTTTTTTTCAAGGTAAGCCCGTCAGCCCATGTTTCTGACCCATTCCTTACCTATTTCTTCTGGTTCTCTGTTTCATCCATTTTCCTCCCCCAGCTCCCCTTTCCCCTCCCCCCACCCCGGCTGGCCACCCCAGCTCCGTGGTTTTCAATTCTGGTTGTCAGAGGGTAGTTCAGAAAATCCTGTGACCTGCCTGCCCCTCCACCCCACCACCTGGGGATCCTGATTTAATCAGTCTGGGTTAGGCCGAGGCACTGGTGATTAACTGGAGTGTAGCCTGGGTTGAGAGCCACCGATTTAGTATTTGACCAATCTCTTTCCTTCTCTTTACAATAAAATGTTTTTCTTTCTTTTTCTTCTTCTTCTTCTTTTTTGTGGCCACATTGCACAGCATGTGGGATCTTAGTTCCCCAACCAGGAATCAAACCCATGCCCCCTGGAAGCGCGGAGTCCTAACCGCAGGACGGCCAGGGAAGTCCCAACCCTGCAATTATTAAATCCAAGTTTGTTCTTTGGTGTTAAAAGGTGGCGAGGAATTGGCGGAGGAGGTGGGAGGCGCTGGTGAGCCTGCCACCTGCCCCGGCAGGACAGCAGACCTCGGTCTCACGAGACACTACAACTCCAAGACCAGTAGTCAGGAGGGGCCCACCTTCTTACTGTAGACACAAGCGGAGCCCTGGATCAGCAGTGCTGCCTCAATGAAGTTCATTGTGGTTTTGCCTTCGTCAAAAGAAATGCAGATCTGGTCCAGCTGCAAGACACAACGCAGGGCAGCGGGAAGTCTATGCACCCTTCTCGCCGGCGGCCCACCCGCCACCCCACCTTCTCCCAGTGCCACTGGCCCAAAGTACCCATCACCACAAGCAGCCCCTCAGAATGACAGCTCTGACTCTGCTTAGGGCTCACCGGTTGTGCATTTTTTTAGAGGCAAAAGACAGGTCTTTGTGATTTTCCCTACTTCCTGTAACCTCTGAGACCTAGTGTTTTGGAAGAGGGAGGCCCCTAGAGTGTATCATCCACGAACGGCCAGAACTACACACCACCTCCTCTCCGCAGGTGCTCACACCTCACCCATCCTAGTCGGGGCCAACTCAGCCAGACTCCAGCAGGAAGACGCCCACCCCGAGAGAAGGACTGAGGACCCTCAGGGGTGGGGGAGACAGAGACAAAATGCTGGGGTCTCAATCCTTTGAGCAGGAAAGTCAGGAAACACTTCCAAGTACATCCTCCTCCTTCCTCTGCAACCACCAACCCCACAGCCCCTCGTGAGCCCCAATTCCTACCACCCCTTAAATCTGTGTCCCCAAACCCATCTAGACCAGCTCTCTCTCCTAAGCTGCAGAACTGTGTTTATAGCTGCCCACTAGGTATGTCCACCAAGACATCCAAAGTCCCCAAACTCTCTCTCCATACTTAACTCAGGATCTTCCCCACAGCCCGGCGCCTCCCCTGCTCCTCTCAGGGAACAGTACTCTGAATCCTCCACATGGTTTTCAAGCTCCTTGCCTTCGCTTTCCATCTGCCTGGAACGTCCAGCCCCAACGCGCTCAGACTGGCCTCTGCAGCAGTCTCCCTAGGACGTGCCTGGGGCCTCACCACCGCTAGGGTGGTCTTGTCACACCGAGGCTCTCCTCCCCCAGTAGACTGTGATCAACGTTAGGGTGATTCCAGCCGTCAGCTCAGTGCCCGACACCGGTGCTCAGCAAATGCATGATGAGCAAGCTGGTGACAACGGAGTTACGCCTGAAGACAGATCGATGCTCCCAGACAGATGAAGGGAACGGCATTTTAGGAAAGCACAGGCACCCACACAGAGGCAGCTAGCAGACACAGGTTTCAACGACTCAGGGAGATGAGCACTGTGCAAACATGTCCAAAGCAGAGGGTGTGCTGGGGAATAAGGCGAGACATTAGGTACTATGGTGGCACAACAAAGGGGGAGAGTCTGAGAGGAGCCACCATGCCACCACTTCTGCTAATTCCTGAAAAGACAGAGGAAGTTTGTGAAGAGGACAGCAACATAAAACGTGTTTAAAAGAAAGAAAGAATGTTCTGGTAGCTATGTGGAAATGAAAGGAGAAAGACAAAACTAGAGGCAGAGAAATCAGAACTTCAGGGGGCAGAGAAGGTTTGGAAAAGCAGACACATGGAGCAGGAGGGGAGCTGACCGAGCAAGCAGGTTTCCCAGGCATCCACAAGCACCCTGCTCAGTGTGAAAGCCTGAATCCACCGCAGCCCCACCTAGCATAGTTCTCTGCATGTTCTCAGGAGACTCTACGTCCAAGCAGAGGTCAATTGTCAGATCAAGTGTCCATTTCACAGACAGTTATTCTGCACCTACCATGTGTCAGGCATTGTATTAAGCAAAGGGGAGAGAGCATGAACATAGTCCCTGCCCTCACAGAACTTACATTCTAGGGTGTAAACAGACCATAAGCAAGTTAGAGAACAGCTTACGATGAACATTCTAAAATACAGAAGGTACTATGACAGAGAACTGTTTTAGACCTGGTGATCAGCTGATATTTCAACTGAGAGATACAGGATGAGAAAGAATTAGTCATAAAAAGAACTAGGCAAAGAATTTTTGCCACTGAGTGCAGAAAATATAAACTCTCAGTGAAGAATGAACTTGGGTGTTGTCGACAGACAGGTTCAAAAGAACAGGTGGACCCAAAAGAAAAAAAAAAAAAAAAGAACAGGTGGAGAGCCTGCCACAAGGCTAAGACAGTGGGCAGGACCCGGTTCAGAGAAGGAAATGTGGATTTTCTTCTGGGAGCAATGGAAAGCCACTGAGGGGTTTCAGGCAGGGCAGTGCTGCAGCCTGATTTTAATCTTTAAGCATCACACTTGCTGCTGGGTGGAGCATGAATTGGATGGGGCCAAAAACAACAGTAGGGAGGCCAGGAAGGAAGGTTTTAGCATGAATGGGAGCCAGATGGTGGCCTGGATCAGAGAAAATGGAAAATAGATGAATTGAAATGAAATTCTGGTGGCATGATAGAATCCACGGGTGAACTGGTGTGCAGTGTGGGGTTTCACTAGCTCTTAGCTTTCACCTTGGTTGAACAGTAGTGCCATATGCCAAGATCAGGAAGGCTGGGATTCGAGCAGGAAAACAAGGAGCTCCCCTTTATAATATAGTAAACCTGAGCTGCTTGTGTGAAATCTAAGCGGGATGTCAAGATGAGCGGCTGGATACACAAAACTGATTGAGAAAAAAGACCTGGAACGGAAATATAAATCGAGGGAGGGGGGAATAAATAAATAAACCTAGGGGTTGTTCTCATACAAGTGATACTTAAAATCAGGGAAATAAATGAAATGGTTTAGGGGAAATGTGTAAAAAGATGGCTCAGGCCACACCCTGAGGAGCTCAACACTGAGACTGGATAGGAGAGAAAAAGTAGGTAACGAAATCGGAAGAAAATCAGAACACCAAAACCTGTTTCACAAAAGAGGATGTGCTCAACCCACCAAATGCTGCTGAGTTGAATAAGATGACACTTCTGGTGACCCTTGGATTTGGTAAGAGGGATATCTTTATTGATCAAGACAAGAGCAGTCCAAGCGGGCTGAGGAGTGAAAGTGAAGTGCAGAAATGGAGCGGACAGATCCTTAAAGACGTCTAGACACAGCTGTCAAACACTGAAAAAAGGTTAAATGCTGACGAGATGGAACATGGCAGTCACTTGAAACTGGTTTGAAAATCTAACATAAGAGATCCCTCTTACATCGTGATCCAGACCTCTCACACACCCACAAATCGTATTCTACTCTATCAGAGAAAAATGCTGGTCGCCACTCACTAAGTCGATTTCAAGGCTCGCTAACGGGTAGTTTACAGGAGCTGTAAGGACAGCTCCAGGCTAATCTAATAAAGGAGGATTTCGAGGGGCAGAGACGGGGCTGGGAAAAAAGAAACGAGCCTGAGGATGAGTGCGATCAGAGCGCCAGATGGATACACACCGGGAGGCGGCGGGGCCGCCGGCAGCCCCCGCCCCGCGCCACTCCCCGGGGGCCGCCCTCACCTCCTCAAGATATTCGCCCAGCTGGGCCGCCACATCCACCTCCCAGTTCTTGGTGAGGTCGCGGATGGGCTGCAGGAGGTGAGCGAAGCGCGCCTCCACGTCCTCCATGTCCGGGAGGGGCCGGGTCGGCCCGGGGACCGCAGGGCCAGCTTCGAATGACCCAGTGTGCTCAGCCCGCCACTAGTTCTGGCGCCATTTTACTGTCCCCGCCCAGGAAAATACGTAGCGCGCAGCGACGCGCGCACATCTCTGACGTGAGGCTGCCGAATCGCGCCGGAAGGGTCTCAGGACGCCCCGGAGGCGGGGCATGCGTGGGGACGGGGCCTGCGTCTGCGTGGGGCGGGGTGGGGCTTGCAGCTGTCGCCGGCGGGGCGGGGCGGGGAGGACTGGACCGGACCCTGGGATCCAGTCCTTCCCGCAGCAGCGTAGCGGATATGGCTGGCTCCCGGCTCCCGCGGCAGCTCTTTCTCCAGGGCGTGGCCGCCGTCTTCATGTTCGCCTTCGCTTCCCTCTACATGCAGATCCCGGGTGAGGGCGCCGAAGGCGGACCCCCCCACCAACCCGCGCCCTGTGACCCCTCATCTCCCCACCCGACACTCCGCTGCCTGGGGGCGGGAGTGAGGTCCAGGCCTTGATGCACGGGGTAGGGGGCTGCGGTTTGTGTCCTGCGGGCCGCGGGGGTGTGGGCAGTGGGAAGGCGTGCAAGGGTCCAGTTTCAGTAGGGTTCTGGGTTCTGACCTGGGTCGGGGGGGCAGAGCCCTGAGGGGGCTGGGCCCAGACCTGGTGGGCAGGTAAGAGAACAGGCTCTGGCGCGGAGGAAGGGGGAACAGGGCCCTGCTGGGTGGAAGATCCTAACCTGGGGGAGTCGGGTAGGCCTGGGGCCTGACCTGGGTGGGGGGGTCTGGAGGGTCAGCAGGCCTTGACCTGTGAGCGGGTAGAGTCAGCAGGTCCTGACCTAGATTTGGGGGGCGGGGGTCTGCAGGGCTTGACCTGGGGAGGCGGGCCTGAAGGCCCTGACTGGTGGGAGGAGTCCAAGCCTTGGAGGGCAGTGGCCCTGACGTGCCCTCTCACAGGCCTGTACGGCCCTGAGGGCATCCTGCCTGCACGGAGGACACTGCGGCCGCAGGGAAAGGGACGCTGGCCGCAGCTGTGGGAGACCCCAACGCTGCTGTGGGAGACTCCGCTACTGGGGCTGGACACAGCACAAGGCCTGGAGCTGCTGAGCCTGCTGGGCACACTGCTGGCCCTGGGAGCCCTGCTGCTGCACCAGCTGCGCCACCTCCTCGTCTACCTGCTGCTCTGGGCTGCCTACCTGTCTGCCTACCAGGCAAGTGAGGGCTGCCTGCTGCCCCCTGCACCACTGGGACCCTTATCTCCAGCTCGCTCCAGGCCCGTGGGCTCTCCACCCCACCCGTGCCTCTGCCTTGCCTGCCTTTGCAGACACACCCCCTGTTCCCTGACAGCCCTTCTCCCTGCAGGTGGGCCAGGTGTTTCTTTATTTCCAGTGGTGAGTGACTATTGGGTGTGGGGCTGCAGGAGGCTGGGTGGGTGGGATGGGGTGGGGTGTGTTTGTCTCTCCCGGGAGGACCCCCTTAGGGGGGCAGCCTTGATGGGGAGGAGGTCCTTTGTGCTATTTTTTCTCCCCACAGGGATTCCCTTCTGCTGGAGACTGGCTTCCTGGCCTTGCTGGTGGCCGCTCTGAGGCTGCCCCCGCGCCACAAGCAGGCCCAGGGCAGGCTGGCAGGGGTCCCGCCCCACGAGGACCTCCCCTTCTGGCTCGTGCGCTGGCTGCTCTTTCGCCTCATGTTTGCCTCGGGTGTGGTCAAGCTGACCAGCCGTTGCCCCGCGTGGTGGGGGCTCACCGGTGAGGTCCCTGCCTGGACGTGGGGCAGCCTTGGGGGCTCTGCCCAGCGCTGACCACCCGCCTGTCACCCGCAGCCCTCACCTACCACTTCGAGACTCAGTGCTTGCCCACGCCCGCCTCCTGGTTTGCCCACCATCTGCCCGTCTGGCTGCACAAGCTCGGCGTGGTGGCCACTTTCCTCATCGAGATTGCAGTGCCCCCTCTGTTCTTCGCTCCAGTTCGCCGCCTGCGCTTGGCTGCCTTCTACTCCCAGGTGGGTGGGGTCCTTAGCCGTCAGGAAGCCAGGCAGGACGTGGCCTTCCTCTGCACTGCCCAGAGGGTCCCACTGGGGATGGGGTGTCTGCTGCCAGCAGTCAGAAAGGCCTCATGGGCAGAGGAGCGAGTCAGCCTGAGGTTGAAGGTATGCCTGTGGGGCGGGGCTGCAGCCTCGCTGGAGGATGTCCATCTTGGGTCAGCAGGGGAAGGTGGCAAAGGGCCTCCGCACGAGGCGTGCCGAGCTCGGGTTTTCTCCAGGTGGTGGTGGGGAGCCGTGGAAGTTGTGAGCCCAGGGGGAGGACAGGCGGAGTGGGAAAACAGAGGTCTGCGTGCGGTGACGAGGAGGGCACAGGGGCCTGCAGGAAAGATCTAGGTGGGGCGGGGCGGGGGGGATGGTGCAGAGAGGCCTGGAAGTAGGCTCTGAAGGGCCCAGGAAGGGGGCGGCGCCTGCAAGCTCTGAGTCCAGCCCCTCCCCAGGTCTTGCTGCAAGTCTTGATTATCGTCACTGGCAATTACAACTTCTTCAACTTGCTCACGCTGGTGCTCACCACTGCCCTCCTGGATGATGCACACCTGGCCGCCGCGTCTGGCAACAGCCGCCGCAAGAAGACGCCCACCTGTGAGTGTCAGCTTGTCCCGGACAGACAGCCATCCTCACCCCTGCTGCCTGCCAGCCCCCCGCAAGTGACCCTGCTCTAGCTCCGCCCCAGCCCCCTGGCCGTAGACCCTCCAGCCCTGTTCCCGACCAACCCATGACCTCCTTGCCCTGCAGCCTGGCCCAAGGCCCTGCTGGCCCTGCTGCTGGAGCTGACCGTCTATGGGCTGCTGGCCTGCGGTGTGGTGCACTGCTTTGGCCTGGAGGTGGACTGGAAGCAGCGCACTGTTCACTCCAAGGCCAGTGAGTGCCAGCTGGGGGCTCAGAGGGCGGAGGCTGGGCCATCCCTCCGCACGCCCCCTCCTTCCTTCCGCAGCCTTCGCCTTCCACCAGTTCTCCCATCCCTCCGCACGCCCCCTCCTTCCTTCCGCAGCCTTCGCCTTCCACCAGTTCTCCCATCCCTCCGCACGCCCCCTCCTTCCTTCCGCAGCCTTCGCCCTCCACCAGTTCTCCCATCCCTCCTCACGCCCCCTTCCTTCCTTCCGCAGCCTTCGCCCTCCACCAGTTCTCCCATCCCTCCTCACGCCCCCTTCCTTCCTTCCGCAGCCTTCGCCCTCCACCACTTCTCCCATCCCTCCGCACGCCCCTTCCTTCCTTCCGCAGCCTTCGCCTTCCACCAGTTCTCCCATCCCTCCGCACGCCCCCTCCTTCCTTCCGCAGCCTTCGCCTTCCACCAGTTCTCCCATCCCTCCGCACGCCCCCTTCCTTCCTTCCGCAGCCTTCGCCTTCCACCAGTTCTCCCATCCCTCCTCACGCCCCCTTCCTTCCTTCCGCAGCCTTCGCCCTCCACCAGTTCTCCCATCCCTCCGCACGCCCCCTCCTTCCTTCCGCAGCCTTCGCCCTCCACCAGTTCTCCCATCCCTCCTCACGCCCCCTCCTTCCTTCCGCAGCCTTCGCCTTCCACCAGTTCTCCCATCCCTCCGCACGCCCCTTCCTTCCTTCCGCAGCCTTCGCCCTCCACCAGTTCTCCCATCCCTCCGCACGCCCCCTTCCTTCCTTCCGCAGCCTTCGCCTTCCACCAGTTCTCCCATCCCTCCTCACGCCCCCTTCCTTCCTTCCGCAGCCTTCGCCTTCCACCAGTTCTCCCATCCCTCCGCACGCCCCCTTCCTTCCTTCCGCAGCCTTCGCCTTCCACCAGTTCTCCCATCCCTCCTCACGCCCCCTTCCTTCCTTCCGCAGCCTTCGCCTTCCACCAGTTCTCCCATCCCTCCGCACGCCCCTTCCTTCCTTCCGCAGCCTTCGCCTTCCACCAGTTCTCCCATCCCTCCTCACGCCCCCTTCCTTCCTTCCGCAGCCTTCGCCCTCCACCAGTTCTCCCATCCCTCCGCACGCCCCTTCCTTCCTTCCGCAGCCTTCGCCTTCCACCACTTCTCCCATCCCTCCGCACGCCCCTTCCTTCCTTCCGCAGCCTTCGCCTTCCACCAGTTCTCCCATCCCTCCGCACGCCCCTTCCTTCCTTCCGCAGCCTTCGCCTTCCACCAGTTCTCCCATCCCTCCGCACGCCCCTTCCTTCCTTCCGCAGCCTTCGCCTTCCACCAGTTCTCCCATCCCTCCGCACGCCCCCTTCCTCCCTTCCGCAGCCTTCGCCCTCCACCAGTTCTCCCATCCCTCCGCACGCCCCTTCCTTCCTTCCGCAGCCTTCGCCCTCCACCAGTTCTCCCATCCCTCCTCACGCCCCTTCCTTCCTTCCGCAGCCTTCGCCCTCCACCAGTTCTCCCATCCCTCCGCACGCCCCCTCCTTCCTTCCGCAGCCTTCGCCCTCCACCAGTTCTCCCATCCCTCCTCACGCCCCCTTCCTTCCTTCCGCAGCCTTCGCCTTCCACCAGTTCTCCCATCCCTCCGCACGCCCCCTTCCTTCCTTCCGCAGCCTTCGCCTTCCACCAGTTCTCCCATCCCTCCTCACGCCCCCTTCCTTCCTTCCGCAGCCTTCGCCTTCCACCAGTTCTCCCATCCCTCCGCACGCCCCTTCCTTCCTTCCGCAGCCTTCGCCTTCCACCAGTTCTCCCATCCCTCCTCACGCCCCCTTCCTTCCTTCCGCAGCCTTCGCCCTCCACCAGTTCTCCCATCCCTCCGCACGCCCCTTCCTTCCTTCCGCAGCCTTCGCCTTCCACCACTTCTCCCATCCCTCCGCACGCCCCTTCCTTCCTTCCGCAGCCTTCGCCTTCCACCAGTTCTCCCATCCCTCCGCACGCCCCTTCCTTCCTTCCGCAGCCTTCGCCTTCCACCAGTTCTCCCATCCCTCCGCACGCCCCTTCCTTCCTTCCGCAGCCTTCGCCTTCCACCAGTTCTCCCATCCCTCCGCACGCCCCCTTCCTCCCTTCCGCAGCCTTCGCCCTCCACCAGTTCTCCCATCCCTCCGCACGCCCCTTCCTTCCTTCCGCAGCCTTCGCCCTCCACCAGTTCTCCCATCCCTCCGCACGCCCCCTTCCTTCCTTCCGCAGCCTTCGCCCTCCACCAGTTCTCCCATCCCTCCGCACGCCCCCTTCCTTCCTTCCGCAGCCTTCGCCCTCCACCAGTTCTCCCATCCCTCCGCACGCCCCTTCCTTCCTTCCGCAGCCTTCGCCCTCCACCAGTTCTCCCATCCCTCCGCACGCCCCCTTCCTTCCTTCCGCAGCCTTCGCCCTCCACCAGTTCTCCCATCCCTCCGCACGCCCCCTTCCTTCCTTCCGCAGCCTTCGCCCTCCACCAGTTCTCCCATCCCTCCGCACGCCCCCTTCCTTCCTTCCGCAGCCTTCGCCTTCCACCAGTTCTCCCATCCCTCCGCACGCCCCTTCCTTCCTTCCGCAGCCTTCGCCTTCCACCAGTTCTCCCATCCCTCCTCACGCCCCCTTCCTTCCTTCCGCAGCCTTCGCCTTCCACCAGTTCTCCCATCCCTCCGCACGCCCCCTTCCTTCCTTCCGCAGCCTTCGCCTTCCACCAGTTCTCCCATCCCTCCGCACGCCCCTTCCTTCCTTCCGCAGCCTTCGCCTTCCACCAGTTCTCCCATCCCTCCGCACGCCCCCTTCCTTCCTTCCGCAGCCTTCGCCTTCCACCAGTTCTCCCATCCCTCCTCACGCCCCCTTCCTTCCTTCCGCAGCCTTCGCCTTCCACCAGTTCTCCCATCCCTCCGCACGCCCCCTTCCTTCCTTCCGCAGCCTTCGCCTTCCACCAGTTCTCCCATCCCTCCTCACGCCCCCTTCCTTCCTTCCGCAGCCTTCGCCCTCCACCAGTTCTCCCATCCCTCCGCACGCCCCCTTCCTCCCTTCCGCAGCCTTCGCCCTCCACCAGTTCTCCCATCCCTCCGCACGCCCCTTCCTTCCTTCCGCAGCCTTCGCCTTCCACCAGTTCTCCCATCCCTCCTCACGCCCCCTTCCTTCCTTCCGCAGCCTTCACCTTCCACCAGTTCTCCCAGTGGCTGAAGATGGTGACCCCACCCACCATGTGGCTGGGTGCAGCCTCCCTTGCCTGGGAACTGCTGACCGCCCTCTGGAGGTACGTGGTCTAAGGGGGTGGGGTAGGGCCGTGCAGAGCAGGCCTGACTGCGCTTCGGCCCCCTGCCCCCCAGGTGGACCCAAGTGCGAGGGTGGCTGCGGAAGTTCTGCGCCGCAGTCCAGCTGTCCATCTTCGGCGCCGCCACGGTGGCCCTGTTCACGATCAGCCTGGTGAGTAGTCCCTTGCGGCCGGGGTAGGGGGTCGGGAGGGGCGGGAAGGTCGTCGCTGAGCCTCTGCCTGCCTGTGTCTAGGTGCCGTACTCCTACATGGAGCCCTCGACCCATGGGCGCCTCTGGACGGGGGCCCACCGCCTGTTTGGCACCGTGGAGCACCTGCAGCTGGCCCACGCCTACGGCCTCTTCCGCCGGATGACTGGTCTGGGTGGACGTCCCGAGGTGGTGCTCGAGGGCAGCTATGACGGGCACCACTGGACGGTGAGAGCTCCCTGGGGCCGCTGTCTGGGGCACCTGGCGGGCTCCACGGGGCTGGGGAGCCCACTGGCGTGGCGTTGGGGGCAAGAGCCGGGAACCATGTCCTGCTGACCATGCTAAACCTCACTCTGCCCAGCAGGAAATCGAGTTCATGTACAAGCCGGGTAACGTGAGCCGGGCGCCCCCCATTGTGGTGCCCCACCAGCCGCGCCTCGATTGGCAGATGTGGTTCGCGGCCCTGGGCCCGCACACGCACAGTCCCTGGTTCACAAGCCTGGTCCTCCGCCTGCTGCAGGGCAAAGAGCCAGGTGAGGCTGGGCCGTGGGGCGGAACCTATAGGGAGGTCTGGGGGTACCTGCGGGGGCAGGGCTGCTGGAGGTGTCGCCGGGAGGGGCGGGGCCTGGTGGGGGCTGGGGGGCGGGGCCGCGGGGAGGGCCCGGGCTGAGCGAGCTCCCCGCCCCTCGCAGTGATCCGCCTCATCCAGAACCACGCGCCCAGGTACCCCTTCCACAAGCAGCCGCCCACTTACGTGCGAGCCCAGCGCTACAAGTACTGGTTCTCGAAGCCCGGGGAGCAGGGGTAAGGCCGGGCGCCAGGCGGGGGTGCGGGGCCTGCGCGCTGGCGCCGCCTGAGTGCCCCGTGCTGTTGCAGCCGGTGGTGGCGACGCCAGTGGGTGGAGGAATTTTTCCCGTCCGTGTCCCTGGGGGACCCGACGCTGGACACGCTGCTCCGCCAGTTTGGCCTTCAGGTGGGAAGGCGTCACCCAGCCTGGGGTGGGCGGCAGGGGTGGGCCCAGGCCTTACTCCACCCCCCCGCCCCCCAGGACAAGAGCCCGCCCCGGCCCCGCAGCTCCAGCAGCACCCTGGCTCAGGCGCTCCGCTGGATGCGGAAACAGCTGTCTGCCCTGGAGGCCCCTGCCCTGCTCTGGGGGCTCCTCGGAACCGTGGGGGCCATTAGGGTCATGCAGGCCCTACTGGGCCCCCAGTCCTCCCCTCGGGCCAAGGAGGAGAAGCACAGGCCAGCCCCCACGGAGGACTCGGTGGCCGCCAGCAAACAAGCTTCCCCAGCCCCCGACGTAAGCAGCGGTTCCCAGACCCCTCGGCGGAAAAAGTAGGCCCATTCTGTCAGCCACACGTCCGGAGAGGGTCAGGGTCCCGGCTCGTCTCTGGCCTTCTGCATCAGGGTGTGGCCCAGCCACCGTGCCTTAGCCAGCTGCCACGCAGACGCAGGTTGGGGTGCTGCCCTGTGGGGCAGGCGCTGGCTGCCCTTTTGCTTCGAGGGCCCATTCGTCCACCCACGCTAACCACGTCCCATCCCAGGGCATTCTCTGGCCTGATGGATGGCCCAGGAGGCCCGTGTGTGACTTGGCCCAGGGTCCTTCCCAGGACATTGTAATCAGGGCTGTGGGAGGTCCTTCCCTTTTGCTCCCACCGTAGGGGTCCGAGCCTGATGCCGCTGACGCGAGCTCCTGCATAGGAAGGGATGAGGCTGCCCTGCTGCGGGAGAGGAGGAAAGATGACCCTGAGGTCACCTCCACAGCAGCCTGTCCTGTCATTTGGATCCGTGAATGAATAAAGGCAGTTCGTGTTTGATCCTGCGCCTGCCATTTCCTTCCCACTGGGGAGCCTGAGGGCAGTGGGCCGTCCCTGCCCTTGACAGTGGACACGGGCCAGATACTGTCCGGCTGATCGCTGACCAGTCTTCCTGGGTGCCTTTGCTGTGCAGTCCTCAACATTCTCGTTTATAAAATGGACGCAAGTGTGTGAGCTGGTGCTGCCTGAGGCCCTGAGCCTCAGTGCCGCACAGCCTGGCCGGCCTGTCAGCTCTACGTGTCAAGGCCGCGAGGTTGGTGCTGGAATGTGGGGGCCTGAAACCATCTTGAGGACTGGAGAATTCACCAGAACGCAGCCCCTTCCCACTCTCCTGCTCCTGCTTCCTCATCTCAGGGCAGAACTGAAGGGTCAGCACACTGGCCCTTGCCTAGGCAGGGGTGGAGGAGACATGAGGGAGGGAACTCGTCAGGCCCGTGACAGCGGAATGGGGCGTGGGTTGGGAGAGCAAGGAGGAACAGAGGCCCTGGACCGGGGGCGGAAGAGGGAGGATGCGTATGACCACCTGTGTTCTGACCACTTCCTGGGAGCAGCAGATGAAGGCACTGTCCAGGTTTTGGTTTGGAGATCGGTTGTCAATCAGGAAGTCACTGCCTCCCCTGTGTCTGGCTCTGCCCTCAGCCCCTACCCCTCATGCTCTCACCTCACAGACCCCTGGAGAGCCCCCCAGTGTGCCCAACCCCTCCCCCCAAGTCACTGAGCCCCCCCGACTGACCCAGGTAGACAGTGCTCCACGCTCAGCCCGTGCCCACTGTCACACATGGCTCAAGGGGACCTGTGACCTGAGCCTTCGGATGCTCCTAGACACAATTAAATGACCTGTAAGTTGACCTTTGGCTTAAGACGGTACATAACAGCCCGCGGACTTCCCTGGTGGTCAGATAGTTGAGAATCCGCCTTCCGACGCAGGGGGTTCGGGTTCAACCCCTGGTCCGGACACTAAGATCCCACATGCCACGGGGCAACTAAGCCCGCACACCGCAACTAGAGAGCCTGCACGCCACGGCAAAAGATCCCGCATGCCGCAAGTAAGACCCGACAGAGCCATAAATGAATATTTTTTAAAACGAGCAAAAATCAACGGAATAGAAAGCAATAAAGAAAACAAAACAAAACAAAGACAGTACAGTTGGCCCTCTGTATCCTCAACTTCCGCATCCACGGACTCAACCACCCTCGGGTTGAAAATAATCGAAAAAAATTCCGGAAAGTTCCAGAACACAAAACTTGAATTGGCTGCACAATCAACAACTATTTACATAGCATTTCCCTTGTATCAGGTATTATAAGTAATCTAGAGACTATTTAGAGTGTATGGAGGATGTGTGTAGGTTTACGCAAACACTGCACCATTTTATGTAAGGGAATTGAGCATCCGTGGATTTTGGTATCTGGGGGGATTCCTGGAACCAATCCCCCTTGGATACGGAGGGACAGCTGTAATATAACAGTTTCAACTATATATATATTTAAACTGTAATATATTTAAAATTTAAAAATCTGTTCTTTAGGCTTTTAAGCTCAGTGTATGAATGTCTGTTGGAGTGGGGTGGGGGAGGTGTTTTGTTTTCCATAACAGCTTTGAGATGTAATTCACGTGCCATACAACTCACCCACTTCAAGGACACAGTTCAGTGGCTTTCAGTAGATTCCGACTTGTGCATCAATCACCACAGTCAATTTTAAAACCTTTTAATCATCTCAAGAAGGAACCCTGTTCTGCCTAGCTGGCGTCTTCCAACCCCTCCTTCCCATGACCTCAGCAACCCCGATCTACTTTTTGTCTTCGTGGAGTTAGCTATTCTGGACACCGTGTAAATAGAGTCATACAATTTGTGCCCTTATATGTCTGGCTTCTTTCACGTAGCATAATATTTTCAAGGTATATCTGTGCAGTAGCCTGTGTCAGAACTTCATTCCTTTTTATGGCTGAATAATATTCCATTGTATGTTTATGCCACATTTTGTCCATTGATCCATCACTAGACATTTGGGTTATTCTCACATTTCGGCTGTTGTGAATAATGTTGCTGTGAGCGTGGGTGCACAAGTATCTGTTTGAGTCCCTGCTTTCAGTTCTTTCGGGTGTATACCTAGAAGTAGAATTGCAGGATCGCGTGGCAGTTTTATGGTTAACTTTTTGGGGAGCCGCCAGCCTTCATCACAGCGGCTGCATCTTTTAAATTTTACGTTCCCTCTGGCAGTGTACCAAGGTTCCCGTTTCTCCACATCCTCACTAACACTTGTTATTTTTCCCGTTTTTGATAAAAGCCGTCCTCATGGGTAAGAAATAGTATCTCAAAGTGATTTGTTTTTGTTTTGTTTTGTCTTCTCTATTTATTTTTGGCTGCGTTGGGTCTTCGTTGCTGCGTGCGGGCTTTCTCTAGTTGCGGCGAGCGGGGGCTACTCTTCGTTGTGGTGCACGGGCTTCTCGTTGCGGTGGCCTCTCTTGTTGCCGAGTGCGGGCTGTAGGCGCGTGGGCTTCAGTAGTTGTGGCACATGGGCTCAGTAGTTGTGGCTCACGGGCTGTATAACGCAGGCTCAGTAGTTGTGGTGCACGGGCTTAGTTGCTCCGCGGCACGTGGGATCTTCCTGGACCAGGGCTCGAACCCGTGTCTCCTGCATTGGCGGGTGGATTCTTAACCACTGCACCACCAGGGAAGCCCTCAAAGTGGTTTTGATTTGCATTTGCCCAATGGCTAATGATGTTGAGCATATTTTCATGTGCTTATTGGCCGTTTGTATATCTCCTTTGGAGAACTGTCTATCCAAGTCCTTTGGCCCCCACCCCTTTTCTTTTTTGGCCTCGCCATGTGGTGCGCTGGATCATTATTCCCAGATCAGGGATCAAAGCCACTCCCCCTGCCGTGGAATTGTGGAGTTTTAACCACTGGACTGCCAGGGGAGTCCCTCACACTGTTTTGATTACTGTAGGTTTATAGTGAGTTTTGAAATTGGGAAGTGTGAGTCCTTCAGCTTTATTGTTTTTCAAGATTTTTTTGCTATTTGGGATCCCTTGAAATTTTAGAATGGATGTTTTTATTTCTGCAAAAAAAAAAGTGCCATTGGAATTTTGATAGAGATTGCATGGAATCTGTAGATCACTTTGATAGTAGTTTGACCCTTAAACAGCGCTGAGGTTAGGAACACCAACACTAACCAATTGAAAATCCGAGGATAACCTCACAGTTTGCCGTCCATATCCGAGGTTCCAAATCCACAGGTTCAACCCACCGAGGGTCATGTGGTGCTGTAATATGTATTTCGTGAAAAAAAATCCACATACCAGTGGACCGTGCAGCTCAAGCCGGAGTTGTTCGAGGGTTAACTGTATTGTCTTCTTAACAGTAGTGAGTCTCCCAATCCCTGTACTTTCATTTTCTCTCTTCTATTTAACTCTAGCAGGTTTTAGCAACAACTCTGAAGGGTTCCATTTATGAATTTTAAATGCCTAAAATATTCTAAGTGCTTTATAAATTTAATTTATTTTCTAACTGTTCAGTCATCGGACGCAACACAATCTTCCCAAGCTTCAAAAAAAACCCCATAAATGAATAAACATACAAATGCAATGAGCCAGTAATTCACGTGAACTTCCCTTTACCAAGAGTAAACTTACTGAGATTGACCAGAGGCAAAACCTTACCATAGCCTGGCCTGGTGAGGACACACAGTGCCGGGTCCCAGGGCTGACTCCGGAGTCCAGTGGGGCTGGGATGTGGGCCCCATGGCTCCTGGGCGAGCACCAAGTTTCTCCCCTTCTTGGCTTCCAAAAGGAAAGGTGGGAGAGGAAGTGCAGCCCAGCCTCCCACCCAGACTCGTGGAAAGGCAGAGCCTCTGTCCACAGGAAGAGTTCCGACACCCACCCGCTTGGGTACCCAGGCCCCTGATAAGTCCATCTTTCTGATTCACACTCCCTCCCCACACCCACACAACGTTCCACTAACGCAAGGCAGCCACTCTACATCTCACTCGAAACCCCTCGCTCCTGCCAGATGGGGAGGCACCCACATCACTTCCAGGCTCCAGCTGGACACCCACCCATGAGCTCAGTACAGTCGCATCTCGAAATTCTACATCTCACATCTCATTGAACGGTGAAGTTAGCCTCCAGAAGATGTTTGAAGGACAGCAAGGGAAAAATACGGCTTGTGCTTGGTCCTGCAACAATCACGAGGCAGGGCTGGTCGGGCCTCCACGCCCACCGTCTTGAGGCAGCTGAGCCCTCGGGCCCGTCTGCAGAGGGCGCTGCCGTCTTCCACTAAGCTGGCTGCTGGACTCAGCACTGCACCTCTATGGGTCTCCAGGAGCTTGTTCCCAGTCCTCCTGGCCTCTCAGCCCTGCACCAGCAGCCCTTTCCCAGTGGAGGTCAGCCCTGGTCACGCCCCTCAGCCTTCTGCTCATTCTGCTGCCGAGGTGCTCAGAAGGGCCACGTGGCTGGCCTTGCCCAGCTCAGAGGGCTGTCTGTGGGAGGAAGCACTGCTTCCTTGAGAAGTGCATTCCACATGCAGCGTCACCCGGTCACTGGGGCAGGCAGCAGCAGCTTCTCCAGGGGTCGCGGGTGCAGGAGTGAGAGCCACGTGCACCAGATGGCTCCCAGACACGGCGTTTTCCACAGCCCGACTCCCAGAGGCGCCGTCCCCAAGCTGGCACCATGGCTAGGGCTTCGGCTGGGGGCTCACCGTTCCATCGGACCGCTGATTCGGGGTCGTGGGGTGCGAGTGGTAGTTTCTTGGGGGTTACTGCAATTTGGAATCTGAAACCTTACCAGTGAGCCTTCTGTCCTCTCCCACGTGAAAATCCATGTGTGCCTCTTGCACTCTGAATGGATATTTTCACTCAGGTGTGATTTTGGTGGGTCACATATTGGTCATTTGGAAAATCTTGGCTCAGTGAGTTATGCAAATCTTCCAGATGTTGACACATTCCATCGTACAGTCTAAAAAAAAATCACACTCATTAATTTCACCATCCACCTTATCAGACAAATCTTTAAGTATGAGGAAGCTGTCAAGTTCACGGTGGTGGACACAAGTTTTCCCAAATCCCAATTGTTTCTTGAAAGCTAAATGTTATCATTGGCAATAAATGCTGTCATCGTTTTCCTTTGTCCATTTTTTTAAACAATAAATTTATTTACTTGTTTATTTTTGGCTGTGTTGGGTCTTCATTGTTGCGCGGGGGCTTTCTCTAGTTGCAGCAAGCGGGGGCTACTCTTCAGTGCGGCACGCGGGCTTCAGTAGTTGTGGCTCACGGGCTTAGTTGCTCCACAGCATGTGGGATCTTCCCGGACCAGGGCTCGAACCCATGTCCCCCGCGTTGGCAGGTGGATTCTTAACCACTGCGCCACCAGGGAAGCCTGAGTTTGTCCATTTTTGAGGAAATGATCACCAAATCCCCAAGGCTGAGTGACTCGGGTGTGTCTGTCAGTTGTTCTCCCGAGTAAGACTGACCCGCTGAGCTGGCAGCTGGGCCCACACCCGCTCTCCCTAGGCAGCCGTCCTGCTGTTGCCCGCACAGAACTTCCTGTCCCCCCCCAGCTTAAAAAAGAGCTGCACTCAAGGGGGAGACTTAACAGTATCAATAGCTTTTACTACTTCATCAAAGACATTCTTGGGAATTCCCTGGCCGTCCAGTGGTTAGGACTCAGCATTTTCACTGCCGAGGGCCTGGGTTCAATCCCTGGTTGGGGAACTAAGATCCCGCAAGCCACAAGGCGCCGCCCAAAAGATAAAAAAAGATATTCTTAAGTAAAACTTACCTTTTTTTAAACTGCAAGAGTGAGGACTAGACGGACAGGGCCACGACCGTTGCCCCCATTGTGACATTTTGTCACCATGGGAATGTGGGCTCAGTGAAAAGGCAATGACGTCTCTGGGTGAAAATAGCAGTGACCTCACAGGCCCCTGACAGCCTAGAGTTTCGGGGGCCGCCAGGCAGCTGCCTACCAAGCCCTAAGGGCTGCGGTCTGGGTATAGCCACAGACTGTTTCTCTTTCAGTCCAGGCTTGAGCCTGAAATGTAGGGGTTTGAACTTACTGTTGTATTTTCTTAGGCCATCAGTGCCCTTGGAAGCAGCCACCTTCCTCTATGGTCACAGTCCCCTCGGCCTGGCCAGAGTAACAAGGCCATAATCAGCCGCTACGTGGCTAGTTAGAAGGGTGCTGGAAGGCCTGACCCAGGCCGTGGGAGTTGGTGGGCTGCAGGAGGGGCGGGTGCAGTGAGGCAGCGGTCCGGTGACAGAAAGCAGAGCAGGCTGGAGGGAGGGCCAAGCCCCTCCTCCTCTCTGCGGGCTCCTCAGCTGCCCCAGTGCCCTGAGGCTCCCAGCGGGGCCCTGGTAGACAGAAATACGGGAGCCCTGGCCCCCGCTGCCCTTCCCCCACGCTGGGGCCTTTTTGGAGATGGCCAGGTTAGGGTCTGCAGGGCCACAGAGAGGCCTGGGGACCCAGGAGCAGGGGCAAAGGTGGCCACTCCTGCTCTGCACTGGGGAGGCTCCCCCGGGGGGTTTCAGGTCCCAGAGGGGCATCTGTCCAACATCCCCCTGCCCAGCTCTGGGACTCATGCTTCTCTTCCCCACCCCAGCCTCTTCCCTGCTCCCAGGAAGGCTGAGAGGCCCCGTTGCCCACACCCAGTCCAGGCTCAGAGCCCCCTGCACCCCACAAGCAACTCTAGGGAGGGACCCCCTTGGCACCCTGCACCTGCCCTGCCTGAGCTCAAAGGCTGAGAGAGGGCCGCGGCTGGGAAGGCTGCCCAGGGACGCTGCGAGGGAGCCCAGGGCAGGCAGAAATTCTCCAGAAGGAAGCACAGCGAGTGGAGAAGAGCTTGGGCAAAGCCTCTTGACACACTCGAGCCCGTCCTCTCCTGACACCAGCGCACAGAGGGGCTGGGGTACACAGGGAGGGCCTGGGTGGGGTTTGAGCGGAACGGGAGGGTCTGACCATGCAGCAGCCTGGACAAGGCAGGGGGGGCAGCGGGCAGTGCCACCTTTCGTGGCTACAACCAGTGGACATTCAAGAAGTGACTGGGTCTTCAGCCCCAGCACGTGGATTTGTAATACCACCTCCCACTCAGCAAAATCAAGGCTCCTTGGAGAAAGGGCCAATTCTACGTCTAGGGCAGCCTCTGTGGTAAACTGGAAAATGGCCCCCAAAGATGTCCACATCTGATCCCTGGAACTTGTGAGTGTAACCTTACTTGGAAAAAGCATCTTGCAGATATAATTATGGACGTTGAGATGAGGAGGTCATCCTGGATAGTCTGGGTGGGCACTAAATACCATCACAGGTGTCTTTATAAGAGGGGCAGAGGGAGACAGACACACCGAAACGGAGCTGCGTGAAGACAGAGAAGAGACAGCCATCCACCAGCCAGGGTGCGCTGGTGTCACCTGAGGCTGCATCTTCCCGGAGCCTCCGGCGGGGGCACTGCTGACACATTGATCTCAGGCTTCTGGCTTCCTTCCAGCACTTGAGAGAATAAACTTCTGTTGTTTTAAGTCACCAAGCTTGTGATAATTTGTTACAGCAGACACAGGAAAGAGTCGGGCGTCTTGTTACACCAGACGCGGCAAGACATCCCAGAGACCCTTGCGATGGTCAGAAGCAGCCAGGGGCCCACAGGAAAGACCCTCCCCAACCCTGTCTGAGCACCAGTAAGAATAACTCACTGAGGCACAAATATGCTGAAATCTACGCGTTCTTGATTCAAAAACAGACAACTTGATCATGTTTGAAGGATGCTAGGGAACCAGCTCTTGCAGAACGGTAAATTAAGAGAGAGACAGGAGCATTTACTTCTCTTTCCTCCATAAACAGGAACCAGACAGCACCAGGGGAGCTGCTCTTCACTGCGGGGCTCTACCAGGTGAGTGAGGATGGAACTGGAGCCTTGCTGTTCTCACTCTATCCGGTGGAGGGTGTTCTTAGACCTGAACTGCCGCACAGCAGCTTCTGACAACACGGGAAACAGCGGGGCTTCCTGATAAAGCACAGCCCCCGCCTCTAGGGCACCCCTGCCCTCAACAAGTCAAACCTGAATCTGACTAAGCCTCTAAATTTATTTACCAGTTAGCAAGAAAGACCGAGGAAAGTATACTGATAGATACCATGGGGACGCAACCAGCAAATCCCAACAGGAAGTCCCTAGACACATGAGCCACTTTCTTCAAAGGAATAAACCGCTAGTAGAGGGAAGGCTGACGCTGAACTGCAGCATGAGGGGTGCACACTTGGGGGACGAAACCACAAGGAAAAGAAGGTGATTGTCGGCCAAGGTGAGGGCTGCACCCTGGGGCCCACGGAGGGTTTCTTGGCGTGTTTTCGTGGGTCGTGTTCATGGCAGTTAACCTGAGCATTTATCATGATGTTTCCTGTAGTGCGTTCTTCTAGCTATCAGGTATTTTGTATTGTCATCTTTAAGGGGACTGAGCCCAGAGGACTCAGTGGCTGTTTTCAGAATGTGGAGGTGGGCAGGGTGACCCCAGGTTCTGACGCCAGAGCTGGAGGACGAGCAAGATGCTTATGGCGGCAGAAATGGCCGGGCACGCGTGTCCACGAGATCGCGGACTTGCCTGTCCCGCCCCCCGCCCCCCCAAGTGACTGCCCTGCCACGACACGCCTCGGTCTCAGTGAGGGTTTGAGGGTCAGACTCACGAGCTGCTTCAAAGTCTTTATTGCAACCAGGGAGAGGGGCCAACGGGGCAGGGAATGCAGGTGGGTATGTGGGGTCCCCTAGAAAGGCCAGGGTGGGTCGTCACTGTGCCTGACAGTGGCTGTCACCCCAGGGCACCCAGCTGGGTGTGGGCAGGGTGGGCAGGCCGGTCACCAGTGGAGGACACCGGGGCAGTACTTGTCAATGAGCCCCTGGTAGTAGGGCCGCAGCTTGTCCACATCTGGCAGGTCAGAGCTCTTGGTGTAGAGATCGAACTTGCTGCAGCGCAGAGGGACAGTGCCTCATGAAGCCCCGGGTCCCCTCCCCCGCCTCCCCCCCACGGGCACGACCATACTTGAACTCCTGCACCCAGGGCAGCATGGCCAAGTCCTGCTCGTCGCACAGCTGCTGGTAGTCGCCGCCCGTGTGCCACGGGTAGAAGGAGTGGAACCGGACGATGTAGAAGGCCTGGGGCAGGAGGAACCACACCCCACGCTCCAGGCTGGGCTGGACTGGGCTGCACTGGGGTGAACTGGACTAGGCTGGGCCAGGCCGGGCTGGACTGGGCTAGGCTGGGCGGGGTTCTTGGTTTGGTTCCTCCCCCACACCTACCTCCGGTGGGAGGGAGAATTTGTTGAACTTCATCATCTGGTACATGTACTCTGGGGGAGAGAGGGTGTCACCACCAGGCACCCAGAGGCGTGGCCCCCACCGCAGTCCCCACTGTTGCTGTCTCTAACTGGCCTCACCGTCATGGCCCCAGGACATGAGGACGTTCTCGAGCCCACAGTGGGGCTGGTACATGCCAAGCTCTGTGCTGCAGGGAGAGACAGAGGGTGAGGGGGGCTCAGAAACACCCTGCAGAGGGGAGGGCCAATGGCGAGGGAAGCATACCTGTACAGAGGGTCCTGGAGGTCAGGATTGTCCTGGAAGGTAGAGTCCCAGAAAAGCACAGAGCTTTGGGGACGGCAGCCAACTGGGAAGGTGTCTCCAACGACTGCCCACTGGGGAGGGACAGGCAACGGTGGGTGGGCCTGACTGGCCTGCCCACCAAGTGGGTGTCCAGAGCAGAGCCCAGAGCCGAGGCTGCCCTGGGCCCCGCCCTGCCCACCCCCTCCACCCCTCTCCTCACCTGGGGCTCCCCTGCCAGAGCCAGGACCTTCCCCAGGTCATGCAGGAGCCCGGCGAGGTGGAACCAGTCTGGGGGAGAGAGAGGGGCAGGGCAGGCTAGAGGGGGTGCAGGGGCCAGGGCAGAGGGACAGCCTTGGGGCTGGGGTGGGGGGCAGGGCCTGCTGGGAGAGGGCCGGACCTCCACCCTCCCCCACCACCAGCCGGGGTGGGTGGGGAGCACACCCTTGTCGGGATGGGCCTTCCGGATGCCCTCGGCCGTCTGGAAGGCGTGGAAGGAGTTGGGGAAGTCCACGTCGGGGTCCGACTCGTCCACCAGCGCATCCAGCATGTCCACAGCCTCCATGACAGTCATTCTCTTATAGGAGAAGCTCCCAAACTGGGCATGCTGGGCCAGTAAGGGAGAGGTCAGCGTAGCCCCAGCGTCGGCCCTCGGGGGGTTCGGGTTGGGAGTCTTCCAGCTACCTTCCTCCTGACGAAGTCCACGGTCTGCCACGTGTGCATAAGCTTGTAGGTGGTGAAGACACGGTCCAGGAGAGGGCCGGACTGCAAGGCAGAAGGTCAGCCAGGCAGCTCGCCAACCCCTGCCCGTCACACCCAGGGGGCCACTGCCTCCCAATCCCAGGCCTGGCCCCGCGAGACGTGAACGGGGTATCCCCAGGGTGGCCCCTGGAGCTGTGCAAGGGGACAGGTGCTGCCCTTCCCAGGGGCGCAGTTAGGGGCGGCCGCAGGTGCTCACCATGTAGTTTCGGAAGCTGCCCCTGTCTTTGGCCGCCTCTGGCCCCATATCAGGCCGGTAGACCAGGGAAGGGTCTGGGTCCTGGTTGGGTGGGGGAGTGAACCCATTTCACCACAATGCCAGCCCCGTGAGGGAGGGAGGACATCCCCAAGGGGGTACGAGGCTGTCAGACGCAGTGGGCGCCCCAGGGCACAGCCCCTCCCAGCACAGGCGCGTGGGTGCTCCAGGCTCCTGGTGTCCTTATCTGCAGGGTGGATGCCGAGGATGCCTGCTTCCCCAGTGATGCACGGCTCTGGCAGCACCCCTACCCGGCATCTCCTTCTCAAGACCTGGGTCCGCAGGGAGCCCAGGGGTTGGGCCGACGACCCTTGCCCCAGCTAGACCACGACAGGAAGGAGGGAGACCTTTGACCCAGATGAGCTGGCGGCAGAAACCCGCTGGGAGAGGGCATGGTGCTGCTGCCTCTTCCCCGGGGGAGCAGCCCGTGCGGGGTCCGGGGTACTCACCACAGCCACCTTCATCCTGAGAGGGGGCAGAGCTCCACAGGCCCGGGTGCCCGTATATATGCCCACAGGTTACATAAGTGACCGGACACCACCCAGCCCCTTGGCCTTGGCCCTCGGTAATGAGTGACCATCCACCCTCCTCCTGGCCTCTGAGAGTTAATGTGTCAGCACAGAAGCAGCCCCAGCGGCCCGGTCCCCCCCACCCCCCAGCGGCCCGGTCCCCCCCCCCCCACCGCCAGCCAACCTCAGCGTCCCTGGAGCAACTGACCTGCCTGGGGGGTCGAGGCTGCTCTGTAGCCAGACTCCCACTCCTGCTTCCCAAGCTTTAAACACCTCCATGCCCCAGGCGGTAGGCCCCTCCCAACACCCTATCATCCCCAGGCACCTGGGATTTGGGGCGGGGCGGGGCAGGGCTTATTTCAGAAAGTCATTTTGACACTTGTTAAAATGGGATAGAAGACTTTATTCACGTTTTCCTAGAAGGGAGAGGTCGGGCTCCACTCTGAACACAGAGTAAATCCCCAGCACAGTCAGCTGGGGATTTACAGCCACCAGGCAGGGAGGGGGCCTGGGGTGGGCTGGGTGGGCAGGGGTCCGGAGGGAAGATAGCCAGAGGAGAGACATCAAGGGTGGGGGCGCTCTTGCTAAACCCCAGGATTCTGTCAAGGGTGTGATTCTTGCTAATACTGGGTGAGGCTGGAGCCTTGGGCTCACGTTTGGTCCAGGGGGTCTTTGTCAGGCTCTTGGGGCGAGGGGCTCCATCTCGAGTCAGGGCAGAGATGAATTCACAGCGCTGGTCATGTGCGGGCTGAGTTAGGCAGTGAGGACACAGCAGGGACCGCACCACCTGGAGCTGACGGTCCCGTCACTGGAAAGAGGCCGGCGCTCTGGCGAAGGACGGGCACCGAGCGCCGTCAGGGTGAGTGGGACGGGAGAGGGCAGTGGGCGAGGTGCTGGGCACTCCGCGAGGCGCCTCCTGCCCACGCTGAGAATCAACCAGGCCCCACTTAAAACGGCAAAGTGATTTTGGCCCGTGTGAGCCCATAGCGCCTCCAGCTTCCCAGGTGCACGTGCATCCCTCACGCACTTTTGAGGTTGGTTTCCTCTGCCTCCTCCCGCTGGAATCTCGGTCCCTGGGGGCGGGGGACAGGGTTTATTCGCTGTTTCCACAAGTGCTCAGAAAATACTGGCTGTAAGGATGGAGAGGGGCCTGGGGAGGTGGGATGCGGGCTGGAACCATGACCCCAAAGCAGGTGGTGGCTTGCAAGGATGGAGAGGGGCCTGGGGAGGTGGGGTGGGGGCTGGAACCATGACCCCAAAGCAGGTGGTGGCTTGGACCAAGAGAAGGGAGAAAGGGCCGGCCGGTGGATCCAGATGAGGCAGGAGAGGGGCAGCGGGTGGGGGAGCTGGGGGGCTGCCACCAGGCCTCCAAGTGGGGTGTCAGATAGGCAGCCAGGACACGGTCTGGAGCTCAGGGGCCATGTGGACCACAGTGCGATGCTGTGACCATAGCGGGCGACCCTAAGGAAAAACAGCCCAAGGCTCAGGCAGCACCTGGGCAAGGGCACCAGGTGGTGCAATCCTGGGGGCCTCCTGGCAGTCTGCGTTGCCACAAGGAGGGTGCAGTGTGGGGTGGTGTTCTGGCAGGGGGAGCATCCCGCGTGGAGAACCAGACCGCAAGGGACTTTACCCCAGGGCCGAGGCCAGGGAGGATCTGGGCCGAGCTGAGCTCCTGACTCTCCCTGACTCGGCCCTCCCGGAGCCCTCCTCTTCCTTACCCCCCAGTCCCCCTGGCCCTGTGCCATAGCCCACCCTCCCTGCCTGCTCTACACCCCTCGGTGGCCACAGGCTCCCAGCTCTGAGGCCCAGCCTGCCGCCCATCCAGCCCCCACGCACACACCTGTTCCAGCCTCCCCCCAACATCCACGCCTCCCCTGGGCTCAGGGCCTGGGCGCTCTCGGCTCCTCCCCCGGGGCCCCTGCTGTCCTCAGTTCATCTCCCCAGCCTGAACTATTCCCACGGGGCCTGGTGGAAGGAAGGGGAGCCCTGAGCTGGAAGAGCAAGCGCAAGGGTGGGAGGCCAGATGGCGCGTCCAGGAGCCTCCCGCCCTTAGGGGGCCCCCGGGGGTCTGAGGGGCAGGCCTGCCAGCGACCCAGGGTATGGGCTCTGTGGGTGGGCACTGCAGGGACCGCAGGCGCCTCCCTGATCTCTGGCTGCAGAGCTGGGATAAAGGCATGCTCTCTTCACAGGGTGGCTGAGAGGGTGACATGGCAAACATCGACAAATTAAGTGCTGTATGAACATTTGTTAAATAACGGAAACCACATTTCTGAACCCGTGAGGCATTGGGCGCCAGTACTACAGGACTAGCAAAAGGCTCTGGTGTCACAGCACTTAAAGCCCCTCCCCCTCCCCCGTGGCGGGTGGGGGGTGGGGGCAGACACACACCAAGAACTCCGCCCCCTGGCTGTGGACTTGTTCTTCAGATAATTTGAGGCCAGTCCCCTCCCCCAGGCTCCTGGCAAGCCTGCTCCAGCCTCCTGTTGTCCCCACGCCGGGCAGGATGGGGCTCAGGGAGCCCCTGTGGCCTGCGGGGCCCCAACCCCTGTTCGGCCATCCCTACCCACCTTGAGGTGGTGGTGCTTCCGCCTTAACTGAGAGATTTGGGCTGGGAGATTTGCCCCGCCCCACTCCCACCCTGCCCTAGGGAGTGGGAAGGGTGTTCTGCCCTGCTCTGCCCCAGAACCCCTGCACCCTTTCCCCAGCTGCCCTCAGGGCACCCAGGCAGGGAGTCTGCATCGTGACCTTGGGTCCAGCTGGAACAGGGCAGTCCAGCCTTAACCCTACCATGTCAGGACCAGCAGGGAAGAGGCCATGCTGGGCCACCTCTGGGCCCCTCCTCTCTCCTGCTTGCCCAGAGGTGGCCCAGGGTGTTCAGGTCCCTGGCATCTGCCCTACGTCCTTGGGCAGACCCTGTCCTCTAATGCTGCCAACCGCCTCCAAGTGTTACACTCCCCAGGGGCAGAGCCCCTGGGTGTTCAGGATCTGCTGGGTCCACACACGTGCACTGGCTTCTGTGTCCACAGTCATTCGAGGTTGGCTGCTGCAGAACCTGGTGGGGGGAGGGTGGGGCGGGGGTGTCCTCAGGGGCCTGCACCGCTGTTCCAGTGACTGCTCTTTGCAGGAGCTTCGGGGCTAGTTCTGGGCTGGGGGCTCAGCTGCAGCTCTGGGATTAGGGCGCGGCATCCCAGCTGGGACAGGCAGGGGTATGGCCTGCCGCGCCTCAGCCGTAGCTGTGCGGGCTGCTGGGGTCCACAGGGGCCGAGTCGTGTGGGCCGGCTGAGCCGATAAGCTGCCACAGGCGGTGGCTGAGGTTCTGCACCTGGCAGGTGCCCAGCACACAGCCCACACGCAGGAGCTGGGCTCGGGGCCTGCGGGGACCCAAGTGTCGGCGGGGGCCATTCCGGAGAGGCTGACCCATAGCAGGGGCCAGGCTGGCACTCCTCTGGGGCTGGAGGGCCTGGTGCAGCTTCCAGACCACAGGCCGGGCTGCAGGGTGCCGGGACTGCAAGCCACTGTAAGGAGTCCGGGCTGGGGGCTCCCTGCAGAGGGAGATGGAGGAAGTAAGCCCGGCGGGCCAGCCTTTCAGGGACCCATAAACCCACCCACTTTCCCTTCCACACAGGCCTGGGGTCACGGGCAGGGGAAGCCCACTGAGCTCAGGGCTCAGGGCCTGGCCCTCAGCCACTCAGTAGCCCCATTTACCTGCTCCTCCCTGGGCAAGGGGCAGCCCTGGCCTCTGTGGGCCACTAAGCTCAGGACTCAGGTGACTCCCTCTCAGCCCTTCCCTTGGGGTGGGGGGAGGTGGGCGGGCCTGAGGCCCCTCCAGCCTCCCCTCCCACAGCTGACCTTTCCTTTTGAGGGGTCTGCTCTGCCAGTGTCGAGGAGTGGGCATGCCTTCGGAGGACACGCAGAGAAAGAGGAACCTCTTGCCCTGCTGGTGGGTTGCTTAGGGCCTGGGGCTGGCCCTTGATCTAGGGGGTGGGCCCCAGCAGCAGGTGGGGGGTTTCCCCAACCAGGGGCTAGAGGAACTGGGGAGGGGTCGGGGTCGGAGGGAGGCCTCCCCCGAGCACCCTGGTTTCCTGCCCCGGCAGCCAGGGTGGTCTGAGACCTGCTCACCTGGGTCGCGCGGGCGGCCGGCTCCGGGCCAGGCCGAGGGACAGCGCGCCTGGGAGCTGCAGGTAGAGGAAGCTGATGCAACCGAGGGTGACCGTCAAGAGCCGGACCATGAGGGCGGGGCCGGAGGGGGCAGTGAGCCGGGCAGGTGTTGGGGGCGGCCCTCGGCTGAGCCACCAATTCCGCCCGCACCTCGGGGCGCGCGGGCTGGCGCCGGTAAGTCGGCGAGGGTCTCCAACACAAAGCGACACGAAGTGGTGCGTGAACCTCCTCGGTCAGCTGGCGGTCGGGGCCCTGCTGGGGCCTGAGCCTCAGCGCCTCGGGGCTAAATAGTCTTCCAGGGGGGCGGAGCCGGACGCGCCGGCGGGGCGGGGCGGGGCGGGGTGCTCCCGAGAGAGGGCGGCGGCCGTAGGGAGCGCGGGCGGCTGGCCAGAGACCCCGGCAGGCCAGCCTCACCTCCGCCACCTTCTGGTGGGGGACACTGTCCCTGAGGCTGGAGGGGTAAAGAACTGGGTGCTGCGGCGTGCAATCGGCGGGGCTGTGTCCCGCCCACCACCTCTAGGTCCCTGGGCCTCGCCTCCTAAATGTCCGCGCCAATGAGTGGCAGGGGCCTGGACAGAGGCGATTTTGAGACCCCTCCTTAAGAGGTCCTAGCAGCTCTATTCCTAAAAACTCTACCCTCCCCCCACCCCGCACCATTACTGAAGTATTAACTGGTTTTTGTAAGAAATTTAAATAAGTAGGAAGTGAGAACCTCTCACTGCCATCCAGTGGGTTCCTCTCCCAGGTCCGGATGGGCGCCCCGTTCTTGACTTTCTCTTGTGTGCGTTTTGTTGAGGGGGGGTTGCATCCTGTGTGTGTGCACTATATACAGACACCTATGCATACATAGGTAAAAATATATGTAAATATAGAGACTGCCATTCTTTCTTATGGTTGATCTTACACCAAAATGTAGGTGTTCTGTGACTTAATTGATCCTTTATTGGGAAGCAGTTAGGTGATTTCCAAGCTTTCCAAGAGCAGGAACCCTTCTTCATGAGCCCATGGATGTGTCTCCATAGGATCCTTCTGCAGACACGGGAATTCTGGCTGAAGGTGAGCCCGTGTTTGTGTTGACAGATGGAGCCAAACTGCTCTCCACAAAGCTGATGCCCTGTCCACCGATAACGGACTTGGTGCCGGGGTTCTTCATCCCTGTGTCCCTCTGGGAGGGGACAATTACCCCATCGCACCCTCACACATTCTGGTCATCTGAGCATCTCTGCATCCACTTGTGTTTCCTCTTCTGTCTTCCCTGCTCCGGTCCTGCCCCCTCTTAGCGGGTCATCATGAGTGACCTGGTCACTCTCCGTCCCTCCTTCTGCACACGCCGTGGGAGCTCAGCAAACATTAGCTGGATGAATAAATCAACAAGTGGTGAGCACCTGCCATGTGAAAGAGCGGAAGGGAAGCATCAGCAGGTATTCCCGTTTCTATTTATTTATTTTTGCTGGAAGGAGGGTGGGTGATGTGATCACATTTATACTAGAAAAGTGGAATTCAGCAGGGAGGTGGGTGCTGAAGGGCTGGCAGGAAGGGTGCAGTGGGGACAGAGAGAATGGGTCAGAGAAACAGAGCAGAGCAGGGGGGCAGATGAGGAGGGTCAGTCCACCCATCTGTTTGCTGATGCAGGGAGAGTGGGGGGAGGGGTTAGCTACCTGGGGGACATCCCAGTAGGGATGTCTTGCTGGCCTCCAGCGTCCTGGGCCTGGGGCTGAAGAGAAGGCAGCCCTGGAACACAGTCTGGGTAGTTTTGGAGCTGGCAAGGCTCTGAGAGGTGAGGAGTGTGGTGACCATCACCCACAGAGAGTGAAGAGAGAGGACAGAACCCGGCGTGGGAAGAGGGGCAGGCAAGGGACCCCAAGGCAAGGGACCAAGGGGCAGGCAAGTGGACCCGGTTCTGCAGCTGCTGCTTCTCCCACCAGCACCCCCGTCCTCCCTCAATCTGCCTTCCACAGTGCTGCCAGTACCGTCTTTCCAAAACACATGTGACCGTATCACTCACCCCACCAATAAAGAAGAAATAGATAAAAATTCACAGTCTCTTAGGCCCTCGGCCACTGCACTCTTTCTCTCAGAACACTGGCTGCCACCACAGGCCTAGGGGCTCATTCCCCCGACAGCCCACGGGCAGGGTGTCCTCTGGCCTCAGGCTTCAGCCTGGGAGCTTATTTCACCCCTATCCCTCTTGACTGGATCAGAGACCCCCTGTGATCCCACAGCCCCTGCACAGCGGCTCGTGGCACTTGTGTTCTGTAACTGTCCACGTGCCCCCCAAGGGGAAATCCATGGGCTTCCCCCACTGATCCTCAGTGGAGGAGCCGCTTCTGCGGAGCCACTCAGAGCACCGCTCACCCATGGAAACACACAAGAAGCAGACCAGAGGTTCCCCTGGAGGAATGCTTTAGAGAGAAACCATCGTGGAGCAGGAAAAGCGAGGGTGGCAGTTGGCTGGGCAGACAGCATCTAGGGAGGTTTTGCTTGAGTGTTTTAAGGTGGGAGAGACCGAGTTTAATCCCGATGGCGAGAATCCACAGAGAGGGAAAGATTGAGGATGCGGGTACCTAGCAAACAGCCAGAGGCGGGGAGGGGGCAGGAGGGGCAGAGCCTCTGTGGTCGCTGTGGAGGGGGAGGCGGGGGTGAGGGGGGCAGACTTGCGGTGATGCAAGTCTGTTTTCTCTGTGAAGGAGGGCAGTGGGGTCATTTCTGAGACACGGGAAGGGGGTCAGAGGAGACTGCAGAGAGAACAGAGCTGACCAGATGTCAGCAGAATGGGCAGTGGCGAGAGTGCATCCACAGCTGGGGCCGCGGAGTCGCTGTGGCTACTCTGCACCAGCTGGCGCTGCAGGCCTCGAGGAGACGGATGGGCAGGACTGTGCGTGGCTGGGGTTTGCCCGGTGAGGACAGTGGAAACTGTCCGGGGGGGGCAACGGTGTTGGCAGGATGGCAGGTGACTGGAGCCACACTGAGAGGAAGCGGGCAGCGGCGAGTGCCTCTGAGGGTAACATGGACAGTGTGGCAGCAAGGAACTTGAGTGGGGCTATCATGGTCTAGAAGTGACCCCAAACCTACCCTTGACCCTAAGGTGCTCAAGGAATGGGCTCCTTGCAAGGAGGGCATGAGAGTGGAAGAAAATGGAGTGCAGGGTCCCCACCATCTCTGTGGAAGAGCCAGCCCTGGGCTCATGTGCTAGGCCAGAGGGCTTCCCTGGGACACTGCCTGCCCGTGCACAAGCTCAGTGGTGTGGTAATGTGGTGGTGAGGACCTTTTTGGGTGTAAGTGACAAAAGCTAACTCAAGACAGCTGGGGCAAAAAGGAGGGGTTCTCAGCCTATCTACCCAGTACCGTCCAGAAGCAGAGGAGGCTGTGGCTGGGCATGTGCCCAGAGGCAGGGAGGGGAGCCTGGTGGTCTTCCCCCTCAGTGCTTGTCTCTGGGTTGTGTTCCACTCATTCTCCAGGCGGGCCCCTGCGAGGGGATGGAGGAGGAACGCCAGCAGTTTGTTCCTTCGTAGGTTCTTGAAGCAGCCAAAGTCACCCCAAAACAAGTTCAACCCTGCCTTCCCCTCCCAGCCTGTCAGCGAGCAGCCCTGAGGCTGCCCCGCCCCCCACCCCATCTCCTCTCCTAGCGTGTTCTGCTCTAGACTCTGTGTCCCCCTTGCCCATCCCTGTGTCACTGCGGGGGAGGCCCTGGCCGGCCCCCGCGCTGAGGGTGGTGGGCACTGTCAGGGACCCTGAGTGGTGCAGCCTTCTCCCAAGCAGCGCACCCGGGCCCCGGCGCCTCACGGCCTAGTACGCAGCTCTTTACAGCAGGACGTGCAGCGCGCCTTTTAAAAAGTACATGTGTTAAAAATAAATAAATGAATGAATGAATGAACGAATAAATAAATAGAAATTAAAAAAATAAAAGTACATGTGTTAAGCGTTTCACCTCACTTAGACTGGGCTTCCAAGTGGGGCCAGAGCCCTCTTCAGGCTGGGAACCCCAAGGGTAGGGCCTGGGTGGGTACTCCCCCCTATCACCAGGCTGGCAGCCCCAGGGGATGGCTTAGGGCCCCAGTTTGGGAGACCTGTGGGTAGGGCCGGGCCTTCCAGCCTTCCTGCAGACTGACAGCGCCGGGG
Source organism: Lagenorhynchus albirostris (assembly GCF_949774975.1). Taxonomy (NCBI): domain Eukaryota; kingdom Metazoa; phylum Chordata; class Mammalia; order Artiodactyla; family Delphinidae; genus Lagenorhynchus; species Lagenorhynchus albirostris. The sequence continues at coordinate 681,705 of NC_083105.1, forward strand.
TAGAGAGCCCCGGGAGCCGCGCGGACCCCAGACAGAGCTCCCAGAGGCGGGGCCCGACCCCTCTCCGCCCTGCGTGGGAGCCGCAACGGCGAGGCACGCTCTGACCCGGCCCGCGCCTGCCGCTGACCCGCCCGAGCCGCCGTCGCTGTCACCGCTTGAGGGTGGTGAGCGGCTGAATCCCGCCCCCGGGAACCGAGCCCGCGCCGCTGGTCCAATGAGGGAGCTTCGCTCCGGACCCCGCCCGCGGGGGGGGCGGAGCGAGGCCGCGCAGGCGCACGGTGCGGCCGGGCGGGCCGGCTGGCTGGGAAGATGGCGGCTGGAGCCCTGGCCGCCGCCGTGGAGCGGGCCCGAGGCGTCCGGGGTGCGCGGGCCAGGGCCGGGGCCGGGCCATGAGAGCGCCGTCCTCGCGTCCCCGAGCCGCGGAGCCCGCCCGCGCCCCTCGCCATGGCGCGGCTCGCGGACTACTTCGTGCTGGTGGCGTTCGGGCCGCACCCGCGCGGTGAGTGCCGGCGCGCGGCCGAGGGCTGAGGGCCGGGGACCGGGAGCCGGGGAGGGTCAGCCGGGGCGGCGGGGCAGCCCCAGGGTCAGCCGGGCACCTGCCGCCCTGGTTTGGGGTCCGGGGTCGGGGGTCACGGAGGGCCGACCTCCCCGAGGTGGGCAGCGCGGCGAGACGGGGCGGGCCGAGATTGCCCACCCCAGTCAGGGCAGAACCGGGCCGACAGCGTCTCGGCGTCGCCCCGGAGGTGGGAGGGCCCTGGGGCGGCTCGGCCTCCCGACTCCCAGTTGGGTGGGATGGGCTCTCTCTGCTTTGGCGGACTGCCGGGCGGCTCTGCTTCCAGGGGCACGGAACGTTCACTTGCAAGCGCCTCCTCTGACCCCCAGTGCCTCTGTGCCGTGTCTCAGGTACAGGAGGCTGGGGAGCATGCAGAAAAGGGGTGGGGTTCAGGGACTACTGCTTGAAGAGGTGGTGTTTGAGTTGGAACTCGGAGGACTTCAGAGGGAACTGTGGAGAGGAGAGAGAAGAGTGTTCCTGGCAGAGGGCCTGCCGACTTCATGCCTGCAGCCAAGCCCTGGGTGGGAGAGTGGTGTGGTGACTGGTGCCGATGGCCAGGAGGTCTGTGTCTAGGGTCAGCGCCCGTGTCTGAGAGCCCTTCAGCCCAGGGGGTAGGAGAAAACAGCCTGACAGTGACATCAGCAACAGCCGTGGAGACAACGGCGTTGGGGTGTGCACTCAGCGTGCCAGGCCCTGCACAGCCCTTTGTGTGTGTGATCTCACTTCTTCCTCCCAGCAGCCCACCGAGGTTTCCCTGTCGTTGCCCCCATGTGTAGAGTGCAGTCAGGGCAGAGAGGTTGAGTGCCTGGTCTGAGCCCCCAGAGGGGCTGGGACTCGCACCCAGCCTACCCCAGAGCTAAGCTGGGGTCTCAGATCCCAAACTGCAGGAGGGCACGTGTGTCACTGGGGGGTGGGGTGGCTGTGTGGTCAGGCTGGGGCTGAACCTTGAGCCTGAGAGTGGGGTCGAGACCCCCAGTCTACCCTGCTTCTTGTCACCCCAGCTGCCTCTGTCACCATCCAGGACCCGGACTTGCCCTCCTCTTTGCTTTTCTTCTGGCTGAGCCTATACCTTCTGGACTCCACACTCTCCAGACCCTCCTCGCGCCCTTTCGCTCAACACTCGCTCCTCCTCTCCACTCCTCCTGTCGTATCCATCCCGACACCCTCAGTCACGAGCATGTCTCTCCCTTCAGGGAGGGCGTTCTTGTAGGCAAGGACCAGTTGTCCTCGTCCTGCAGTCTGCACGTGGCAGGCTCACTGTCAGTGTTGAACAGGCCCAGAGGGAGAGCTGTCTGCTCCAAGGCATGTGGGGAGGGGGCAGTGAGGAGGACATGCCAGCTGCAGCAGCGGGGTGCACTGGATCCAGGGAGACAAGGCTGGCCGAGGTGCTGCCCCAGCGTGAGGGCCCCCAGGCTGCGTGCCAGGGCCGGGGCTGCCTGCAGAGTGAGCTTGGAGGCTGAGGACGCCGAGGGCAGTGTGGGAGGCATGCTGATGGTGGTGGCAGCTGGAGCGAATGTGCGGAAGGTGAGGGGAGGCATGGGTAGGCTCCGTGACAGGCGGGCTGGGGCCACACGGGCGGCGGGCACCCCAGGTGTGTGTGGCCTCTGAGCAGAGCAGGGGAGAAGGCTGGCGCCCACCGGTGAGGAGTGCCTGCTCACCCCAAGTGACCGGAAGGAGTGATTCTCAAGATGTCCCTTCAGTAGGGCTGGGGGGCCACGGAGCCCCCTAACCACTGTCTTCCGGGGTTGGAGCTGGTCAGCTGCTGGCTGGCTACCCAGCCTCAGGGCCTCCCTTGGCATGACTGGTCCATCCCTGTGAGGAACAAGCCCACGAGCTGGAGTCCCGGCTGTGGGACAGAGGGCAGAGCGAGGTGGGGGGGGAGTCTGAAGCAGAGGAGCACCGCATGAGGCTCAGTGGTCCCTGCTTTGCCACTTGATACCTCTGTGACCTTGGACCAGTCTTTCGGCCCTCCGCACCTCACCTTCCTCATCTGGGGGTCGGGTGAGTGACACAGACCTCCCAGGCTGCTCTGAGCACAAGGTGGACATACACACATGGAGCTGTTCACACAGAAGGCTCCAGGAAGTGATGAGTGTCTTGTTAATGCTGAGCAGCCAGTGTGTGGACAGCACTTGGCACAGACAGTGGGCACCTCTGCGGGAGGTGGCACGCAGGCACCCGTGCGTGCTGGCAGGCCTAGGACGCTAGGGCAAGACACAGTCTTTTGGGTTGAGTGGAGAGTGCCGAGTGGTGGAAGGCTTGTCCGTGGCCTGGATCTGCACACCCTGTGCGGACCTTCTGGGCGCTGAGTCCCGGAGTCCTACCTGAGGAAGCACCCTGCTTTCATGGTTACTACCTGGCAGACCGCTCCAGGCAGGAGGGCAGGGAGGGGACTGGGTGGTTCCCTGCCATTCATCTCAGAAGGTGTAGCCTCCTCCCTTGGTGAGTTGGAGGAGCTCCTTCACTAAGGACATGGGTTTAGCCTGTATTGCACCCTGGCCCAGCCCTGGGGACTTCGTGGGGGCCAGTTCCTGGCCAGGGAGTGCCCTGATGGTGGTCAGCTGACTTTACACAGTGTGACCAGTGCCGGGGTGTGACTTTGATCTGACCAGATGGCCGAGTGCGTATCTGCCAGGGAGGAGGGGCTGGACCCCTCCTGCTGCTGGGGGTTCCACCCCCAAACATCTGAGAAGAAGACTTTCCATCCCTGGCCTGGCCTCTTTTGGTCCTGACCATGTTGAGCTGGCCACATTCCTCGGCCCCATCTACTCTCCCCACCCATGTTCCTGCCCTCTCTCTGGAGCAGGTTGGGGCTGTTTGGGATGGCCTTGGCTGGCTCCCAGCCCCACCCTGGGAGCCCGAGGGTCCAAGTCCTTGGGTCAGAGCCAGTCGGGCCTGACCGGGGAGGTTGGAGAGGTTGCAGCCCCTCTGCACTTGTCCTGTGCTGTGGCCAGCTGGGAGCGGCCTGTGTGTGGAGGTTTGTGTTGAGGTGGGAGGTTGGGTTTGCAGCAGGACGCTGCCGTCCTTCGTACGGCCCGGCTAGTCTCAGGGTGTGTGTGCTGGGTGTGGGGAGGGGCGGGCAGAGGAGGGTGCCATCCTCCCTCGCCTCTGCCCACAGCACATGCTGGCCTGGGCCGGCCCAGGCATCGGAGCCTGGCACTGGTGATGGCGTTGCCAGCAGATGACGGACGTGAGCTCTGTGTTCCCTGCCCCGGGGCTGGCTGTGGGGACACAGCTCTTGTCCCCATCTGTGTCTCAGGGGATCTCTGTGCCCTTCCTCCTAGGGCCCCCCCAAGTCCCGCCCTGTGACGCACAGCTGTGCTGGTTGGATTAGTCCTGTCACCATGGGGTGGAGGTGTCCTCTCTCTTGTCTACCCCAGGGTGGGGCGGGGGACTCAGCTGCTGTAGGTCCCCTTCACGGCCTCAAGAGCTCGACTGGGTGGGGGACACTGGGAGATGTGGCAGAGCCCTACCCCCACCCCCAGGATTCAGGCCAGCAGCCAGATTGCAGCCCGGCCCCTGTTGGCACAGAGCTGAGGCATGGGCTGGGGTCTCAGGGAAGGGTGAGGGAGTCAGGACACATCCACGGTGCGCCCTTCCAGGGAGGGCCGGCGAGCGCTGGTGTGCCTTGGGGCTCCGGAAGCTGCCCTGGACTTCCTACTGAGGAACCTGTTTGCCTGTGGTGTGTGAGCGGGGCTGATCGTGGCGGGAGGGTGGTGCAGCGGCTGTCTGTGATCAGCAAGCCCTAATTAGGCCGAGGGCTGTGCAGCGCTGGACGCGGAGATGTAGCTTCTTGCTCGTGGAGCTCCTGTCTGGCTCAGCTGGCCAACAGGTGCACCAGGAATCCCAGAAGGCTGTGTTAGAGGGTGGGAGGTTCTTGGGGTCCCACTGCAGGCCCCAGACTTGGGCAGGGTGCAGAGAGCGGGCTAGAGGAGGTGACGCTCTTTGGGCTGAGACCTGAGGGCCAAGTTTGGGACCATCATGGCCCAGAGGAGGAGCTGGCGGGGGAATGCTCACCTGCCCAGCCTAGTGCCATCCTCCCCGCCCCCCCCTCCACCCTCTGTAGGCGGCCTGGACACCTCCAGGAAAGCCTGCGCTCAGTTCTTTGGAGGGTGGAGCCCTGCACGTGGGAGTAGACGTTCCCCACGATGAATGGGGTAGGGAGGGTGGGCAGTGGCCGGTGGCCAGCCACTCTGCCCACTTCCCTGGGGGAGAGGCTGTAGAAAGCAGCCCCCTGAAGGCCACCTGCCCACTGGCTTCGGGAGGGAGATGGGGCAGAGGCTACTGTCCCCGTCCGCACACACCTCCCTTCCTTCCTCCTCCTGCTGCCTCGTGGCAAGAACTGGGTGAGCCCTGGGTGCCAGCCAGGGCTGAGCTGAGATGGTGGTTTGGGGCTGCGCACACGTTGGCCCTGGGGGAGGAGCCACAGTTTAGGGTGAGCCAGCCTGGGCCTGTTGAGGGTGGCCCTTGGGAGTGGGCCTGGATGGACCCTGGGGGCTTCGGGGGGTGTGTGTGTGTGCGCGTGTGTGTGTGTGTGTGTGTGTGTGTGTGTGTGCGCGCGCGCGCGCGTAGGTAGGTGAGGCACCAGCAGACACCTGTCCTCCCCCACCCTGTCTTGTCTGCCACCTCCTCTCAGTGTCAGTGGTGGGAGGGGGAGGGGAGCAGGAAGCTGAGGTTTGGTGAGTCAGAGTCACAGCCCCTCACTACCCCTGCTCCCCCAGCCAGCAGCGACCTGCCTGCTGCTGACCTTTTTGGTATTGCCTCCGTGATCCTGGAGAGTGGCGGGTTCCTAAGATTGCAGCCCAGCTCCTCTGCCTCTGGGGGCCTGGGCAGTGTGTGCTCTTGGGCTGCTGGGGTCCGTTTGCCAGTGCCCTTGGGTCCAGGCCTGTGCCCAGGCCCCCAGCTCGGTCTGAGGCTCCTGTGCCCACTCAGGTCACAGGTGGACCAGGCAGGCTGGACGTGGGACTGCATCTCACAGGTCCTCAGAGGCTGCACACGGGGGCTTTCTGGACCTTCCCTATCTGCCCCTGCTCTTCTGCTGGTGTGGGCAGTAGTGTTGAGGCTGGTCTGAGCGGAGGGCTGGACCTGCTTGTCGAGTGTGGGAGGTGAAGGTGGAGAGCTTTTGTCTTTCCTGCTTCAAGCTGCTGCCATGCTGGGTGGGAGCTGGGGGCAGAACAGGGACCCCCGTCCTTCCTCCACGACGCCCGGGTGAGTGCTTCCCCGACTTGACTCTCATCGTGCCTCCAGGTTTGTTTCCACAAAGGGTGGGCAAGAGGCAGGGGCCTCCAGCTGGCCCTGCCAGTGTGGACTGGACCTGGCAGCACTGCCCTGGGCATGGAGTGGGGGAAGCAGACCGGAGGGGGTGCTTTGGGAGTGGAGGGGGTTCTCTGGGGAACACATGGGGAGCTAGCAGGCTGGGGGTGCAGGGCCATGCCCTTCTCCCTGGTCTGGAGGACCCTCAGGGCTGCACAGGGCAACCTGCTCTGTGGCTGTGTGCAAGGCGGCCTTTGCAGGCAGGGAGCAGGCCTGTGTGCCACCACCTTCAGGGCTCCGGAGAGCGCTCCTGTCCTTCCTGCCAGCCCCACCCCTCTCTGGCTGTCTTCTGGGACCTTTGCTGTCGCGTCTGCCTCTTGAGGTAGCAGGGACAAGCCGCAGTTTGGGGCTGTAGGCACGGGTGGTCCTTCCCCTGGCACAGGTGGCAGGTGTGAGACCCTTGCACCTCTCAAGTGGGCCCAGGGCTGGCAGGTGAGGCGGAGGCAGGGAGCAGGGCTGTGGGCCGAGTGCCTAAGCTGGGCACTGGCTGTGGAACAGTCGGGAACAGCGCTCCCCTTGCTGGAGGGGCAGGTGCTGTGCAGTTGGGCGGCACGCTGGCCTGTGGCAGGCTGGGTGTGGGTTCTGGCTGGGGGTGTTGACACAGTGGGCGGGACCCAGGAGGGGGGTAGTGGGGGTGGGACTAGGGAGTATCTCCCCCTATTCCCCTGGGCTGGGGCTCCTGGGCCCTTTTTTTTTTTTTTTGAGGCTCTCACAGTTTATTTTAGTTTACTTTATTTTTTTAAATTTCCAGGTCATTTAAAAAAAAATTTTCTTATTAGAGTAGAGTTGATTTACAATATTGTGTTAGTTTCTGCCGTACAGCAAAGTAAACCAGTTATACATATACATATACCCACTCTTTTTTAGATTCTTTTCCCGTTAAGTTCATTATAGAGTACTGATTGGAGGTCCCTGTGTTATACGTAGGTCTTTATTAGTTACCTGTTTTATATACAGTGATGTGTATATGTCAGTCCCAATCTCCCAATTTATCCCCCCCCCCCCCCCGCCGTAACCATAAGTTTGTTTTCTGCGTCTGTGACGGGCCTCCTGTGCTCTTGGTGCCTGGCCCAGCCAGAGGCTTGCAGGGACCCCGACCCCACAGCAGGGGCTTCTCTCCATGCCCTCTGGTGGTCCTGGGGTCTGTGGCTGCCTAGGGGCCCCTCCTCACAGGACTGTCTTTAGGGAAACCATAGGTTTGGGAGCTGGGGCTGGTCTGGTGCCACCTGAGGGCCAGGATGGGTGAGATGTTTCCACTCGGACCCTCGAGGCTCCTGACCGGGTGCAGGTGTGGGAGGTGGGAGGTGCTCTGACCCCTGGCTCCTGTCCTCAGGGAGTGCGGAAGGCCAGGGCCAGATCCTGCAGCGCTTCCCAGAGAAGGACTGGGAGGACAACCCGTTCCCCCAGGGCATCGAGCTGGTGAGTGTGGGCGCTCCCCCAGGGCCTGGAGCCGAGGGCTGGGGCGCTGAGACGGTGGGGGGCAGGCACCGTGAGGACCCCGCTGGGTACAAGGAGACATCAGCTGCATTGGAGAACGTAGGGCGGGGGTGCAGGCTTGGCTGGTCGGACGCTTGGTGCCCACATCACGTCTTGTTGTCCCTCCCTCTTGATGGTGGGGACCATGCCCTGCATCACAAGGGTTCTCGCCCCGCACAGTGAGGCCGGAGGCTCTTACTCCCTTTTGTGTGGGAGAAGGCTGAGGTCCAGGAGGCAAGGCACGTGGGTCGCAGAGCAGGGTGCTGCTGGCTGCACTGGAACCCGGCCTCCAGGCCCTGGCTGTGCAGTCCCTCGCAGGCAGGGGACTAGAGGGAACTGACTGCTGACCCCCGTCCCCTTCCTCCCGATAGTTTTGCCAGCCCAGTGGGTGGCAGCTGTGTCCCGAGAGGAACCCACCGACCTTCTTTGTTGCTGTCCTCACCGATATCAATTCCGAGCGGCACTACTGCGCATGCTTGACTTTCTGGGAGCCCGTGGAGCCCACACAGGTAACCCTGCATGGGCCGAGCCTCTGACTGTGGCCGACTCCCTCTGTCCTGTGCGTGTCTGGTCCTGGTGACCCAACCCCACAAAGGCTGAAGTTTCCAGAGGGCCAGTCCTGTCTGAGTCACCTGTGTCCCGTGTCCCCCCCCCCCCCAGGCCTCAGGAGACCTGCCTGAGAGCCTGGCATATGGGGCTTCTGTCCACAGGAAGGGCTGTGCACCGAGGACACTGCCGAGAGGGAAGAGGAGGCAGGTGAGGGAGGCCCAGTGGGACTGTCAACCGCAGCTCCTGGCCCGCCCGGCCAGCTGTTTGCTCCAAAGACGCTGGTACTGGTGTCTCGATTGGACCATGCGGAGGTGTTCAGGGTGAGGCGGGCAGCCGGGCACAGGGCAGGATGCGGGGTGCTCCCGCTGGCTGGGTCGTCATTCCCCGATCTGTGGTCCCTGCAGAACAGCCTGGGTCTCATCTACACCATCCATGTGGAGGGCCTGAACGTGGGCCTGGAGAACGTGGTTGGGAACCTGCTGACGTGCATCATCCCTCTGGCCGGGGGCTCACAGGTGGGTCAGGAGGCAGCTGCTGTCCACCTGCAGCCACAGGACCCGCTGGTGCCTAGGCCACGGGGTGGGGCCTGGTAGGCGTTCGGAGTCCAGCCTGGGCGGAGTGCGGCCCTAGCCTCGGACACTGTCCTGCGTCTTGGTGCCGCCGCCTGTCCTCTTTTCTTGGCCCTGCCTGTCTCGTGTCCCATGTCGCATCTGGCTCTCCACCTGGCACCCTTTGGTTCCTCTGTCCTCTCCCTCCTTGGGTGTGCCTGTCTCTGGGTGTCAGTGTTGGCTTATCTGTCCAGCCCCCCGGTCTGTGTCCCCGCGTGTGGGTGTGTCTAACTGTGTCTCTCTGCCTGTCTGTCCCGTGCAGCTGGACTCTGTTGAGGACGGAGTGGTACGGATTCTTTGTTTCTTCTGCCCACTCAGGCCCCGTCCCCACCCCAGGTCAGAGGCCCAGAGTTTTCTCTGCAGCACTGCTTGGGCCGACAGAGGCCAGACGTGGCCTTTCCCTTGTGCCGTGCTGCCCGTCCTGGCCAGTCCCACCTCGGGGTCTGTCATTCCCCCAGGCCCGCCTGAGGCTGTGAAGCTGGGGGTGACCCAGGTCTGGGTGGAGCAGCTGAGCACTGGTCCCTCTCTCTCCACAGAGAACCATCTCTTTGGGGGCTGGGGACCGGCAGGTCATCCAGACCCCACTCACCGACTCGCTGCCCATCAGCCGCTGCAGCGTGGCCCTGCTTTTCCGCCAGCTGGGTGAGCCTGGTGCCCGCAGCCCCACAGCCCCCACACAGTCCTTCGTCTCCCCTCCCGGGGCTGGCGGACAGACATCGAGGTTTCACCGCAGGGCGGGCGCCTGCGCCCTCTAAGCCTGTCCTCCTCCTCAGGCATCACCAACGTGCTGTCTCTGTTCTGTGCGGCGCTCACGGAGCACAAGGTGCTCTTCCTGTCCCGGAGCTACCAGCGCCTCTCGGACGCCTGCCGGGGACTCCTGGCGCTGCTCTTCCCTCTCAGATACAGGTGCTGACCTTACCGTTGCCCACTGCCCCGCAGTCCCTCTGCCCCACCCCGGCCCTCGGGCTGTCGCGCTGAGCCTTGGCCCATTGCAGTTTCACGTACGTGCCCATCCTGCCGGCGCAGCTCCTGGAGGTGCTCAGCACGCCCACACCCTTCATCATCGGAGTCAACGCTGCCTTCCAGGCAGAGGCCCAGGAGCTGGTGAGGGCCCTGCTCAGCGTCTGCCTCGCTGCTCCAGGCTGGGCTGACCCCAGGCCCTGCTGACCGGCCCGTGGCTCTCTGACCTCTCGCTCCCTTTGGTCCACAGCTGGATGTGATTGTAGCTGATCTTGATGGAGGGACGGTGACTGTGCCCGAGTGTGTGCACATTCCACCCCTGCCAGAGCCACTGCAGAGCCAGACGCACAGTATTCTGAGCATGGTGAGGCAGGACCAGGGGCCTCGGGGAGGCTGGTGCCTCGGGCAGGCTGGGGTGGGGTCACTTGGTGGCCAGAGGAAGCCAGAGCGTGGGGCTGGTGTGCAGCTGACCCTGCTCCCCGCTGCTTCCACAGGTCCTGGATCCAGAGCTGGAGCTGGCAGATCTCGCCTTTCCTCCACCTACGACGTCCACTTCCTCCCTGAAGATGCAGGTGGGGGTCGCTGCCCCTCTGGGGGCCCAGGCCCACCCGGTGCTGAGCGCTCCTCCAGGGGGTCGCCAGGGCCGCGTGGGGTGGGTGTGAGCCTCGGAGGGTCCTGCACAGGAGTGGCCGTCGGCACCGAGTCTTAGAGGAGGCACTGTGGCTTGTGTGGAGGAAGCTTGGAGGGTCAGGAGGGTGAGGTGCCTGGAAGGCTCAGGGCCTGGCACTCACCTGTCCTCACGTATGCCCCAGGATAAGGAGCTGCGCGCCGTCTTCCTGCGGCTCTTTGCTCAGCTCCTGCAAGGCTACCGCTGGTGTCTGCACATGGTCCGCATCCACCCGGAGCCTGTCATCCGCTTCCATAAGGTGGGCGCCAGGCGGGGGCGGGGCTGGGCAGAAGGTGAGTGCCCGAGGGGCTGACCTCTTTGTGCACCGCAGGCAGCCTTCCTGGGCCAGCGTGGGCTGGTGGAGGATGACTTCCTGATGAAGGTGTTGGAGGGCATGGCCTTTGCAGGCTTTGTGTCGGAGCGCGGGGTCCCCTACCGTCCTACGGACCTATTTGATGAGGTGCACCCCGACCCCACCTGGGAGGAGCCGCCATCACCCCCCTCCCTGCCCCAGCCAGCCCGCCTGACCCTGCTTCCTCCCCCAGCTGGTGGCCCACGAGGTGGCACGGATGCGGGCGGATGACAGCCACCCCCAGCGTGTCCTGCGTCATGTCAAGGAACTGGCAGAGCAGCTCTACAAGAACGTAAGGCAGGTGGCACGAGGGGGCGGGTCACTGTGCTGCCCTGGCTGCTCGCCCATCCTGCCTGTGTCCCCCCCAGGAGAACCCGTACCCTGCTGTGGCTATGCACAAGGTGCAGAGGCCAGGGGAGGCCAGCCACCTGCGGCGGGCGCCCCGGCCCTTCCCCCGGCTAGACGAGGGCATGGTGCAATGGATCGTGGATCAGGCCACAGCCAAGATGCAGGGCGCACCCCCGGCCGTGAAGGCCGAGAAGAAGACCACCGTGCCCTCAGGGCCCCCCATGAGTGCGTAACCGGGAGGGGGAGCCTGAGTGTGGCCGAGGGTGGACGTGAGGTCAGAGGTGAGCACGTTCTCTGCTCCCCAGCCGCCATACTGGAGCGGAGCAGTGGGCTCCACGGCAACAGTGCGCGCCGGCTGGAGGTGGTCCGGAACTGCATCTCCTACGTGTTCGAGGGGAAGATGCTTGAGGCCAAGAAGGTGAGGGTAACCCGGGCACAGGGAGCGCTGGGGGCTCTGGGTGGGCGCAGCCTGGGCCAGGGCAGCGGCTCTCAGAGGAGCCCTGGCCCTGGTTCTCCTGCAGGCGGCTGGAGGGAGCTGGGCTGGCAAGAAGGGCAGGTGGACACCGGGTCCACCTCAGAACAGCTGGGTGCAGCCTGCTGGGGAGGCTCCGCGGGAGGAATTTCCTTCAACTTCTAGTCGTCAGAATGCTCTAAAAGTCCCTACTGTTAAGTGTCTTCTTTATCGCTCACGGAAACTAGTGTCGACTCACACGTGTCTTTTTTTTCTTACTTGCAGAAAGTGGAGTTCATTTAGCGTTCTGCCCTCTGTGATGTCCATTGACACTTTGGGTCTCTCAGGACAGCCAGTTTGAGTCTGTCTTGTGTTTCACAGCTGCGTGGTTCTTTGTGAAGCACCTAGTTCTTAAACCAGCCCTTTATCGGGTTCCTGGTTGTTTCACAGTGTGCGGGAGTATCAACAGGACAAGTGCAGCCCTTTCTGTGGCCCGCCCAGTGCTGAGCCGGCTGCTGGCTCTGCGTTAGGCTTGTGCGTTCTAGGCGCTGGGGCCCTGGCCGGCCGTGGGGTCTCGCTCAGAGCACTGGCAGTGTTGTGAGGTTCGTGTGCGGGGGGCTGGCTCCACTAGCGCGTTGGTCTCTCTTGGGCAGTGAAGCCCCAATCTGGGCACACCTGACCGGATGGCTTCCGGTCTCCTCTGTGCTGAGAGCCTGGGCTCTGGCCCCCACATCTGGGCCGGGCCTTCCCTGTGCCTCAGGGCACGGTTGGGTCCACATAGGCTCGTGCCCTCATCCCCTTGTTTCCCCGTCCGCAGCTGCTTCCAGCTGTGCTGAGGGCCCTAAAGGGGCGTGCGGCCCGCCGCTGCCTTGCCCAGGAGCTGCACCTGCACGTGCAACAGAACCGGGCGGTCCTTGACCACCAGCAGTTCGACTTCGTGGTCCGCATGATGAACTGCTGTCTGCAGGTGAGGCCGGGCCTCACACCCTGCTGGCGCTGTGGCCACAGGGTGGGGCCGGGCAGGGCTTCCCCGGCCTACCCATAAGGGTGCATCTTCTGGCGGTGCCGACAACTGGGGAGACCCCGGTCTGCCGGTGAGGGTGGCGTGGGGAGAATCCTTGTGGGAGGCTGGTGCAGGGGCCTCCTGCCCTCAACCTCCGAGCAGCCCTGGGGAGCTGGTGCAGACGGTTCAGGGACTGACGGGAGGTGCTGCTCTGTCGGCGGTGCTGGTGGGGGTGTGAATGGCACGGGGCCGGGATCCGACGCCCCCGGCCCTACTGCAGGACTGCACCTCCCTGGATGAGCACGGCATCGCAGCTGCTCTGCTGCCCCTGGTCACTGCCTTCTGCCGGGTGAGTGCTGGGGCGGACAGAGTCTCCCCAACCTCCTGCCGGCTGCACCCGCTGACACCCTCTTGGCTTCTGCAGAAGCTGAGCCCAGGGGTGACGCAGTTTGCGTACAGCTGCGTGCAGGAGCACGTAGTGTGGAGCACGCCGCAGTTCTGGGAGGCCATGTTCTATGGGGATGTGCAGACCCACATCCGGGCCCTCTACCTGGAGCCTGCCGAGGACCGAGACCCCTCCCAGGTGTGTGGGGACTCCCTGGGCCCGCGGGATGGGGCTGGCCTGGCTCTGGCTCACGTGCGGCCCCTGGGGCAGGTTGGGGAGGCACTCACACAGGAGGACGAGCGCTCTGCCCTGGACGTGGCATCTGAGCAGAGGCGCCTGTGGCCCACCCTGAGCCGCGAGAAGCAGCAGGAGCTGGTGCAGAAGGAGGAGAGCACGGTGTTCAGCCAGGCCATCCACTACGCCAGTCGCATGAGCTACCTGCTCCTGCCCCTGGACAGCAGCAAGAGTCGGCTGCTCCGGGAGCGCGCAGGGCTGGGCGACCTGGAGAGCGCCAGCAACAGCCTGGTCACCAACAGGTGGGGTGTGGCCTGGGGGCAGGACCTGAGCAGTACAGGCCTTGGGTTGTGTGGCCTGTGCCCACTGTGCCCCTCCCCGGCCCAGCATGGCAGGCAGCGTGGCGGAGAGCTATGACACAGAGAGCGGCTTCGAGGATGCAGAGACCTGTGACGTGCCCGGGGCCGTGGTCCGCTTCATCAACCGCTTCGTGGACAAGGTCTGCACAGAGAGTGGGGTCACCAGCGACCACCTCAAGGGGCTGCATGTCATGGTGCCAGGTATGGGGTCTGGGCTTGGAAACACTCCCCTTGGATGGGTGGGCGCAGGCCAGAGCATGAGAACTGCTCTCCCCCAGACATCGTCCAGATGCACATCGAGACCCTGGAGGCCGTGCAGAGAGAGAGCAAGAGGCTGCCCCCCATCCAGAAGGTGAGTAGGGGCCGGGGAGTGGCGGGCACCAGGACTGGGCTATGTTCTGAGGCACTGCTCCTGTCCCCAAACAGCCCAAACTGCTTCGGCCACGCCTGCTGCCCGGTGAGGAGTGTGTGCTGGACGGCCTGCGTGTCTACCTGCTGCCGGATGGGCGTGAGGAGGGTGCCGGGGGCAGCAGGGGTGGCCCCGCACTGCTCCCGGCTGAGGGCGCTGTCTTCCTTACCACGTACCGGGTCATCTTCACGGGGATGCCCACCGACCCCCTGGGTGAGCCTTTGGACCCCTCCGCCCCCGCTCCCCTTGCCCCTCCCCCTGCCCCCCCCAAGGTCTTTGGGCTAGTGGGACTTCTTCTGCCTCTCCCTCTCCCCTTCTCAGGGGTTTAGGGTCTCTGTGGGAGATAGGCTGTTGTCTTTCCTCCCCACCCTCCCGGTCTACCCCATAGCCCTGGGACCCTGAGACTCTGTGACCCTCGACCCCTCCCGTCCCCCTGACTCTGCACCCGGCTTGTTATAAGTGGGGGAACAGGTGGTGGTCCGCTCCTTCCCGGTGGCTGCGCTGACCAAGGAGGAGCGCATTAATATCCAGACCCCCAGTGACCAGTACCTGCCGGACGGGCTGCAGCTGCGCTCCTGCACCTTCCAGGTCGGCTGGGGTGTGGGCTGTGTTGGGTGGGGTCTGGGGGCCCCTGAGTCGCGGCCCTCTCCAGGATGCAGCGTCGGAGCCCTAGCCTTGTTCTCACGCGCGGCGGTTGAGCCAGCATCGAGCCCTTGTGGCTCCTGAGTTGACGGGGAAGCCGCTGTGTCTTAGCCTGGGGTCCTCTGCCCGCGCCACGTGCCAGTTGGGGCTCTCCCGCTTGCCTTGCAAGGCCCGGGCCCAGAGGCCGTGTCTGCAGCGCGCTGCGTGAGCCCGGCCTAGCTGAAACCTACACAGGTTAGATGAAACACAAAGACTGGGTTCCCGAGTCTCCGCCTACATGCAGTCTGGGGAGCAGGCCCTCCGCTCACCCTCTGTCCTTGGGGCGCTCCTTCAGGACGTGTCCGTCACCGGATGGAGAGGCGAGACTGGCCCGTCACAGTCCCACGGTAGACCTAGCCGCCTTTCTCAGGGCCGTCTGGTCGCAGGGCCCTCACCCGTCCATCCTGTTAGAAACACCCGAGTTCCAGTGATGCAGCACGGGGCGTCCCGTAGGCCTGTCCGCCTTTGTGGCCAGGGCTCAGGCCCACGGGCCTCCCAGCCTCTGAGGGCCTCATGTCTGACACAGCTGCTGAAGATGGTCTTTGACGAGGAGGTGGGGTCTGACAGTGCTGAGCTCTTCCGCAAGCAGCTGCACAAGCTGCGGTATCCACCAGATATCAGGGGCACCTTCGCGCTCACCCTGGGCTCTGCCCACACACCCGGCCGGCCGCCCCGTGCCACCAAGGACAAGGGTCCTTCCTTCAGGTAGGGAGCTGGGCCCCGAGGCCAGAACACCTTCCCTTCGCAGAACCACTGTGTGTGTCCCCTTGTCCATCTCCTCACCTTTGCTGACCCTGCAACTGTACTCCTCGGGCCCCCCCAGGACCCTGTCCCGGAACTTGATGAAGAACGCTAAGAGGACCATCGGGCGGCAGTATGTCACCCGGAAGAAGTACAGCCCCCCAAGCTGGGAGCACCGGGGCCAGCCACCCCCTGGGGACCAGGAGGACGAGATCTCAGGTCGGGGTGTGGGGAGCCGTGGGCGGTCTGGGTGAAGACCCTCACGTGGAGGGGTAAGGGACCCGGGCAGCCCCTGGGTAATGACCCCCGTGTGCCTGGCCTGCCCCAGTGTCAGAGGAGCTGGAGCCCAGCACGCTGACCCCTTCCTTGGCCCTGAAGCCCTCGGACCGCATGACCATGAGTAGCCTGGTGGAGCGGGCGTGCTGCCGGGACTACCAGCGCCTGGGGCTGGGCACGCTGAGCAGCAGCCTGAGCCGCGCGAAATCCGAGCCCTTCCGGATCTCCCCGGTCAACCGCATGTACGCCATCTGCCGCAGGTGAGCAGTGAGCGCGGCAGGTTTGGTGGCCTCCAGGAGGCCGAAGGCCCAGGGGCGCCTGGCTGTGGGTCCAGAGTGCCTTTGGCCTCACGTCCGCCTCCTCGCAGCTATCCGGGGCTGCTAATCGTCCCCCAGAGCGTCCAGGACAACGCCCTGCAGCGCGTCTCCCGCTGCTACCGCCAGAACCGCTTCCCGGTGGTCTGTTGGCGCAGCGGACGCTCCAAGGCCGTGCTGCTGCGCTCAGGGGGCCTGCACGGCAAGGGGGTCGTCGGCCTCTTCAAGGCCCAGAACGCGCCTTCTCCGGGTAGGCTCCCTGTTCACGCTGCAGCCCGCCCCGCCCCCGGCGCCCCGCGCCCCGCCCCCGGCGCCCCGCCCCCGGCGCCCCGCCCCCAGCTCCACTTCCTCCCGCAGGCCAGTCCCAGGCCGACTCCAGCAGCCTGGAGCAGGAGAAGTACCTGCAGGCCGTGGTCAGCTCCATGCCGCGCTATGCTGATGCGTCCGGTCGCAACACCCTCAGCGGCTTCTCCTCGGCCCACATGGGCAGTCACGGTGAGGGTGCTCGGGGCCGGAGGACCTGGGGGGTAGTGATGGCATTTATGGAGAGCAGACCAACAAGGGGGCAGAGTGTTTGGGGTGTGGGAGCAGGTGAGTGTCCTGAGGCCCAGCTCTGACCACTCCTCTGGGGGTTTACAGAGGAGGCAGCAGGCCCAGGAATTTGGGGCATGCGCCCAGGGGCCATCCTGGGCCCTACCCCTTGCCGTCGGGGTGCTGGTTCAGGGCGACCCTTAGAAGAGCATGCTGTCCACAAGCGGTGGTCTGGTCTCCTGGGGTGACAGGCGGGGACCCTGTTGTGGCAGGGTGAGCCATGTGGATGCCTGGCGCTGGGAGAGGGTTTTAGACAGGAGACACCCAGGAGGGCCCCAGGGCGTGCAGGCGGGGGCGGGGGGGGGTTTGTGTCAGGATGGGCAGCCTCACCCCAGGGCCTTGCTCCAAGGCAATGGCTTCTGCACCCCGCTTACCCTCCAGCTGCCCCCATCCTGCCCCCGCATCTCCCTCATCTCCCCCCGTGACAGCCTCTCCCCTACCTGCGCGTCTCCCTTCATCTCCCCTCCTGGACCCTCCCTCACTGATCTCTGGTCCCTTCCGGTTCATCCTCTTGGCCCTCCTGAAAGCTGCTGGGCCTCGTCGGAGCTGCCACCTCGCCCACGTTGGTC
Source organism: Lagenorhynchus albirostris (assembly GCF_949774975.1). NCBI lineage: Eukaryota > Metazoa > Chordata > Mammalia > Artiodactyla > Delphinidae > Lagenorhynchus > Lagenorhynchus albirostris. The sequence goes on from NC_083105.1 coordinate 698,544, forward strand.
CTCACGTTGGTGATCAGCGAGCTGCCTCTCAGTCCGTGCTTGGAGGTCTCGTCACCCCACCGGAGGCACGAGGGCTGGGAGGCTGCCCGCGCTGGGCCTGACCATTGCCCAGATGCTGGCCTGAGCCAAGCCCTGCCTGTACCTCAGCAGGTGTGGTGACAGCGTCTACCAGGGATCTGTACACACCTGGAGCCGTCCTGGCGGTTGTGTGTGCAGAGTTGGCCGATGTCACAAGAGGGTCACTTCCCTCTGTGAGACCCTTCCCCCACCCTGGCTTGTGCAGCCATCACACCAGGGGTCACTTGTCGCTCAGGCCTTCCTGATTCCCTCCCTCCCCTCACACTTGTCTGCGTTTTTCTCTGCTGCTGCTCTAGGTTCCAGATGCACTGGCTCGCAGATGCATTGCTCTAGCTCTCGGGTGGGCTTGGGGGCTGGCAGGCCACCTGTGGGGCTGAGCCTTCCAGAAGCCCGGGCATCGTCCTTGATTCTTCCCTCTCTGCCCACCCTGAGTCTGAGTTCACCACCCGAGCCTGCAGCCATCCCCATGGCCGGCTGCCCCACGCTGGCCCAGGCTGCTCCTGCCCGTGGCACAGGGCCGCCTGGTGCAGCTGCCAGTCGTTCCCGTAGGGGAGGGCCTTCACCCCTCCCGAGCGAGGCCTAAGGAGCACCCCAACTGCAGGCACCTCCTCTGCTGCTGGCGCACACCAGCCCCCCGGTCCCCGTGCCGCCTGTAGTCCAGTGCTCCGTCTGTAGCTGTTGTTACCACTTGCTGGGCCCTGGGGCCGGGGGGCTGGGAACAGGGTGGCCAGGCTGTCCTCACGGTGGTTAATGGGGATGCTGCCCTAGGAAGCGCTGGGCTCGGTGCCACCTTCTGAAGCGGCACAGGCCTTACTTCTCTTGGTCCTCTACTGGGAATACCGCTCTCTAGTTTGAGTGGCTTTTAGTTTTCCAAACATCAGAGACCATCATTAAGTGTGTTTCATGGTTGCGCTGTCTTCCTGCCTTCTGCCCGCTCCAGTGGTTCTGAGTGGCCCCTGCAGGCAGCACCCTCCCCGCAGGATCTTTCGTCTCCTAGTGCCTGTGTCTTCCCTAGTGTTGCTTGGGCATCTCTGAATGTCCCCACAGCCCACTGGTGCTGCTTCTGGGTGTCCCCCGAGTTCTGGGCACGGGCCTTCCCCCTCGTTGCCTGGGGGCATACAAGGTCTCGGCTCTCCTCAGCTGTACACCGGTTCCGGTCCAGACTGTGTCCCGAGGACACGCTGTCCTCACTGTGGATGACCATGCTTCTGCCTGCAGCGTAGTGGGCTGGCGCCGTGCTGGCCTCTGGTGCCCTGCGCCCTCTCTGTAGAGGCGAGTGAGCCTGGGTCATAGCCAGGTGCAGGCTTTGGAATCCAGAGGCCTCCTCCTGTGGGCTCCCTGTGCCTCCAGGCTGGGCCGTCCCAGCCCGTAAGCCTCGTGCCTGGTCCTCACAGGTGGCTCTGTGCTGGGGCTTGGGCCTGCCTGTGTCCTGGACTGAACCACCCTCTGAGGTTCCAGGCTGGGAGCTCCCACGCTGGGCCTCCTCTTCTCTGGGCTGCGCCTCATGGGCACCTCCTGCTGCTGCTGTGTGCTGGGCAGGGGCCGCTTGGTGGCTGCGTGTCATGAGCAGCTTAGGCAGGGTCCACGGGGCTGAGGGTGCAGAGGAGGCGGCCCAGGGTCCTGCCTGTCTCCTGACCCTTCCTACCCACCACCGGGTCCTCTGCTCCCTCGTTTGCCCTGGGGGCCCAGAGGACCTTGACAGATCCTCACTGTCTCTGGGACCCCCGGGGGGTTCGGTGGTGACCCAGCCTTGGACCCAGTTCCTTTGGGCCACAGCTCCGCCCTTGCTGGGCGCACCCCCGGGCCTGGGGCCAGGCCTGAGCCTTCTCTCTGCTGTGCCCCCAGTGCCCAGCCCCAGAGCCAGGGTCACCACGCTGTCCAACCCCATGGCGGCCTTGGCCTCCAGACGGACTGCGCCCCGAGGTACCGTACTGACCGCGCAGGCTGGCTCCCCACTCCTGGCACTGACGGCCCCGTGTGACTGCTCAGGGCACTAACGTCCCCCACTCCTGGCACTAACGGCCCCGTGTGACAGACCAGCGCAACCCAGCCCTCGCCACAGCCCCGGCCACTAACAGCCTGACGCCCCGAGTCCCACCCTTGCCCTCCCTGGGAGCTCTGCCCCAGGTAAGTGGTGCCCTGGCCCTGCTCCGGTGCTCACCTGGTTTCTCTGTGCAGGTAAATGGGGCAGTGTCCGGGCCGGTGGGCGCAGCGGTGGGCTCAGCACTGATGTAGGCACCCGGCTAGCAGGCATGGGTCCCCCCCAGGCCAACGGGGCCCCCGCCGACCCAGGCTTTCTCCGGCCCCAGCGTGCAGCCCTCTACATCATTGGAGACAAAGCCCAGCTCAAGGTGACTGGGACAGAGTCCTGGGGCCAGGTGGGGGCACGGGGCCTGGGCGCGTCTCACCACGGCCGGCTTCCTCCAGGGTGTACGGCCAGATCCCCTGCAGCAGTGGGAGCTGGTGCCCATCGAGGTATTTGAGACACGGCAGGTGAAAGGCAGCTTCAAGAAGCTGCTGAAGGCGTGTGTCCCCGGCTATCCTGCCACCGAGCCCGGTTCAGCCTCCTTCCTGTGCTCGCTGGAAGACTCAGAGTGGCTGATCCAGGTCTCTCCACTGCCCCTGCCCCACCGTGGTGGAGGGCTACCCGGGGGGAGGAGATGCGATGGGCAGGGGCCATCCGGTGCCCACCTGGGTGCCGGGCCCCGCCACTTACCTAGAGCCGTGGGTGGGCGGGGTCTGGGCTTGCTCTTTTGATAGTATTGGGCTTCGGGAGGGGATGATGGCCACTTCCCAGTGGTGGTGCATGGACAGGGGAGGGAGGCCAGGGTCCAGCTGTGTCGGAGCCCTCTGCTCTCTGTCAGGGTGGGGCTGGGCACGTCAAGGAGAGGGGATGCCTCTTCAGGCCCAGAAGATGCTGATAGGCGGGTGGGTGGGCGGCCGGGTGGGAGGAAGCACGCCACAGCATTTCGGGTCCATCCAGGCTGTGCTGCCTCGCGGGGTGTCCCCTGGCGTGGGCCTGCGCAGCCACCGCTCGCTCCTGTGGATGTGTGGGTCCTGGGGGCCCGGCTGGGTGCTGGCGTCTTAGGCCACGGGCTCTGGGAGGTGCTGAGGGGCTGCGGGTCCCTGCAGATCCACAAGCTGCTGCAGGTGTCGGTGCTGGTGGTGGAGCTCCTGGACTCGGGCTCCTCTGTCCTGGTGAGCCTGGAGGACGGCTGGGACATCACCACTCAGGTGCGCGGTGGCCGGGGGTGGGGGCGGGGGCGGGTGTTGGGCCCAGTCCCCACGCCCTGCTGACTCACGGCGCTGCTGGCAGGTGGTGTCCCTGGTGCAGCTGCTCTCAGACCCCTTCTACCGCACCCTGGAGGGCTTCCGTCTGCTGGTGGAGAAGGAGTGGCTGTCCTTTGGCCATCGCTTCAGCCACCGCGGGGCCCACACCCTGGCCGGGCAAAGCAGCGGCTTCACGCCAGTCTTTTTGCAGTTCTTGGACTGCGTGCACCAGGTGAGCGGGCGGCCGTGGTGGGGGCTGTGCGTGCTGACCGCTGGCCGCTGACTCCTGATGCCCCACAGGTCCACCTGCAGTTCCCCATGGAGTTCGAGTTCAGCCCATTCTACCTCAAGTTCCTCGGCTACCATCACGCGTCCCATCGCTTCCGGACCTTCCTGCTGGACTCGGACTACGAACGCATCGAGCTGGGTACGGTGGGGGCGGGGGCGGTGAAGGTGGGCACAGGGGCGGGGTCAGCAGCCGGGGTGGGGCCGGGCTCAGCGCTGCCCCCTGCAGGGCTGCTGTATGAGGAGAAGGGGGAGCGCCGGGGCCAGGCGGCCTGCCGCTCGGTGTGGGAGTACGTGGAGCGGCTGAGCAAGAGGACGCCGGTGTTCTACAACTACCTGTACGCGCCCGAGGACGCGGAGGTGAGCAGAGCCTGGTCGGGGCGGGCAGGCCCCTCCGCGCCCCGGTGCTCACGCCAGGCCCGCCCCCAGGTCCTCCGGCCGTACAGCAACGTGTCCAACCTGAAGGTGTGGGACTTCTACACCGAGGAGACGCTGGCCGAGGGCCCCCCCTATGACTGGGAGCTGGCGCAGGGGCCCCCCGAGCCCCCGGAAGAGGAGCGGCCCGATGGGGGTGCCCCCCAGAGCAGGCGCCGGGTGGTGTGGCCCTGCTACGACAACTGCCCCCGAGCCCAGCCCGACGCCATCTCCCAGCTGCTGGAGGTGCGTGTGGCCCCTGAAAAGGGGAGAGGGGGTCCTAGCGCACGTCAGTCCGGTGGCCCTGCCCCGGCCCCCCGCCCCCCGATGTGGACGGTGATCTGCTGGGTTCCATCCTGCCTGGTGGTGCCCCCTTCAGAGAGAGATGGGCCTGGAAGCTTGGGGCTGACGTTCAGGCTTCTCTCACTCCCTCTGCCAGACTTAGTGGGCGTGTCTGCTTAGCCTCAGCAATCAGGATTCAATAGGACACGGGACCCCGTGTCCTATTGAGAGAAGAGAGCCCCTTGGGGTTGGGGTTTGGGGGGAGGCTGGGATGGCATAGAGGGTGGCTGTCCAGTGGCCGGAGTTCTCCCCCGGGCCTCAGGGCCGGACCACAGCAAGGTTTGCATTGCCCGCCCCACCCCCGCTGCTGGGTGTCTTTGGAGGGATATCTAAGCTATCCTGAGCTTCTGCTTCCTTGTGGGGAAAGTGGGGAGGCTGATTCCTGCCTCTCAGGGAGGTGGTGAGGTGTAAACAAGCAGGTGAAAAGGTTTTGACAGCCCAGCAGTGGCCCAGGCTGAAGGCACTGGCCACGCAGGGTTTGGGGGAGCCTGGGTCATGGTTTTGTGGGTGAAGGGGATCCACAAGCACAGAGGGCAGAGGACCGTCCTCTTCTCTCTGGTACTGCTCGTGGTCTTGGAGCTGGTGTCCCTAGGCCAGCGTCTGTGTGGCGTGATGTTGTCTGTGGTGCTTTCACTTCTGACTGGTCTGTGTCTTTAGTTAACGGTGAGTTTCTGCTTGGTGCTCAGCGTGTGGTTAGCGCGTCTTCTCACCCATTTCTGTCTTTCACGGGACTTTTCTTTTTGCTGCTTTCTTCCGTTTGTTATTTTCCTGACAGTTGAGTATTACTTTTCCATGTTATCTACTTTGTGTGGTTTTTGAGCTGTATGTTTGTGTTATTTGTAGTGGTTGTCAGTGACTGCAATCCCAGCGCATCTGGGGTTGAATTGCACACCCCCCACGGGAACTGCCCGCTCCTGTCCTTCTGCCTTTGTCATCAGCCCTTTTACTATTACCTGTGACGTCAGCACAGAGCATGGGTTATGGTTGTTTTAAATGGTCCACTTTGTTTTAAAAAAATTAGGAAACAAGGAAAACGTCTTCTATTTGCTGTGCCCAGTATTTTTCATTCTCAGTGTAGATCTGGTATTGTATCATTTCCCTGTAGCCTGAAGAACTTTTAATGTTTCTTGTAATCCAAATCTGCTAGTGACAAATTCCCTCAGCTTGTTTTTTTTTAACCTGAAAATGTCTTCATTTTCTTTTTTTTATTTTCACCATTTCTGTTCTTATTGTATAGTTTACAGTGTTGTGTTAGTTGCAGGTGTACAGCAAAGTGACTCAGATATATATATATATATATATATATATATACACATCTCCTTTTATAGTCTTTTCCATTATAGATTATTACAAGATGTAACTATGGTACCCTGTGCTATTCAGTAGATCCTTGCTGATTATCTGTTCTATATATAGTAGTGTGTATATGTTAATCCCAAACTCCTAATTTATCCCTCCCGCCATCCCCTTTGGTAACCATAAGTTTTTATTTATTATTTATTTGCTGCATCGGGTCTTAGTTGTGGCCCGTCGGCTTCTCTCTAGTTGTGGTGCGCGGGCTCCAGAGCACATGGGATCCAGAGCATGTGGGCTCTTTAGTTGTGGCCCATGGGCTTAGTTGCCTGACCAGGGATCGAACCTGCGCTCCCTGCATTGGAAGACGGATTCTTAACCACTGGACCACCAGGGAAGCCCCCATAAGTTTGTTTTCTATGTCTGTGAGTTTATTTCCATTTTGTAAATAAGTTCATTTATATCATATTTTTAGATTCCACATACGTGATATCATATATTTGTCTTTTTCTGTCTGACTTAGTATGATAATCTCTAGGTCCATCCATGTTGCTGCACATGGCATTATTTCACTCTTTTTATGGCTGAGTAGTATTCCATTGTATAAATACGCCACATCTTCTTTATCCATTCATCTGTTGCTTCTGTGTCTTGGCTTTTGTGACTATTGCTGCTGTGAACATTGGAGGGGGGGGTGCATGTATCTTTTTGAATTAGAGATTTTGTTTTTTCTGGATATATGCCCAGGAGTGGAATTGCTGGGTCATATGGTAGTTCTATTTTTAGTTTTCTGAGGAACCTCCATACTGTTTTCCATAGTGGCTGCACCAATTCACCTTCCCACCAGCAGTGTAGGAGGGTTCCCTTTTCTCCACTCCCTCTCAGCATTTGTTATTTGTAGACATTTTTTTTATATACGTTTATTTATTTATTATTTTTGTCAGCATTGGGTCTTTGTTGCTGTGCACGGGCTTTCTCTAGTGGTGAGCGGGGGCTGCTCTCTGTTAGTGCGTGCGGGCTTCTCATTTGCGGTGGCTTCTCTTGTTGCGGAGCACGGGCTCTACGCGCATGGGCTTCAGTAGTTGTGGCTCGCGGGCTCTAGAGCTCAGGCTCAGTAGTTGTGGTGCACGGGCTTAGTTGCTCCGTGGCATGTGGGATCTTCCCGGGCCAGGGATCGAACCCTTGTCCTCTGTTTTGGCAGGTGGATTCTTAACCACTGCCACCAGGGAAGTCCCTCCCCTGTAGACTTTTTAATGGTGGACTTTCTCACTGGTGTGAGGTATATTGAGCATCTTTTCATGTGCCTGTTGGACATCTGTATGTCTTCTTTGGAGAAATGTTTATTTAGGTCTTCTCATTTTTTGATTGGGTTGTTTGTTTCTTTGATATTAAGCTGTGTGAGCTGTTTGTATATTTTGGAAGTTAATCTCTTGTCCATAGCATTGTTTGCAAATATTTTCTCCCAGTCCATAGGCTGTCTTTTCATTTTGTTTATGGTTTCCTCTGCTGTGCAAAAGCTTTTAAGTTTAATTAGGTCCCATTTGTTTATTTTTGTTATTATTTCTGTTACTCTAGGAGATGGATCCAAAAAAATATTGCTGTGCTTTATGTCAAAGAGTGTTCTGCCTATGTTTCCCTCTGGGAGTTTTATAGTATCTGGTCTTACGTTTAAGATCTTTAATCCTTTTGGTTTTTTTTTGGTGGTGCCATGCAGCTTGTGGGATCTTAGTTCCCTGACCAGGGATCAGACCTATGCCCCCTGCAGTGGAAGTGCGGAGTCCTAAGCACTGAACTGCCAGGGGATTCCCTTTAATCCATTTTGAGTTTATTTTTGTATATGGTGTTAGAGAATGTTCTGATTTCATTCTTTAGCACGTAGCACCACTTATTGAAGAAGCTGTTTTTTCTCCATTGTATATTCTTGCCTCCTTTGTTGTAGTTTAATTGACCATAGGCTCATGGGTTTATTTCTGGGCTCTCTATCCTGTTCTATTGATCTGTGTCTGTTTTTGTGCCAGTACCACACTGTTTTGATTACTGTAGCTTTGTAGTATATTCTGAAATCAGGGCACATGGTTCCTCCAGCTCTGTTCTTTCTCAAGATTGTTTTGGCTATTCAGGGTCTTTTGTGTTTCCATACAAATTTAAAATTTTTTGTTTTAGTTCTGTGAAAAAGGCCATTTGTAATTTAATAGGAATTGCATTGAATCTGTTGATTGTCTTGGGTAGTGTGGTCAGTTAAACAGTATTGATTCTTCCAATCCAAGAACACAGTATATCTTTCCATCTGTTTGTGTCATCTTCAGTTTTGTTCATCAGCATCTTATAGTTTTTGGAGTACAGGTCTTTTGCCGCCTTAGGTTTATTCCTAGGCATTTTATTCTTTCTGATGCAATGGTAAATGCGATTGTTTCTTTAATTTCTCTTTCTATGCCTTTATTTATTTTTTAAAGGAATATTTATTTATTTATTGCCACGTTGGGTCTTCATTGCTGCGCTCGGGCTTTCTTTAGTTGCGGCGAGCGGGGGCTACTCTTTGATGCCGTGCACGGGCTTCTCATTGCGGTGGCTTCTCTTGCTGTGGAGCACGGGCTCTAGGTGCACGGGTTTCAGTAGTTGTGTCTCGCGGGCTCTAGGAGCACAGGCTCAGTAGTTGTGGCACACAAGCTTAGTTGCTCCGCATCTATGCCTTTATTTTTTAAAGGGTGTTTTCTCTGGATTTAGAATGCTAGGTTGACAGCTTTTTATACTTGGCAGTTTAAAGATGTCGTTCCAGTGTTTTCTGCTTGTTGCATTGTTTCTGACTGAGTGTTGGTGCTCGTTCTTACCCTTGTAAACCGTGTGTAACAGCACCCTTTTTTTCCCTGCCTTTAAGGTTTTGTCTTCATCTTTAGTGTCGGCAGTTTGGCCATCACATGGTGTTTTTTGTGTGTGTTTGTTCTGCTTGGAGTTCTTTAAGCTTCTTAGATGTATGGGATGAGAGTTTTAATCAAACTTAGTACATTTTAGGCCATTCTTTCTTTTTTTTTGTCTGTGCCCCGCAGCATGCGGGATCGTAGTTCCCCGACCAGGGATCGAACCCACGCCCCCTGTGTTGAAGCGCAGAGTCCCAACCACTGGACCACCAAGGAAGTCCCTAGGCCGTTATGTCTTTAAAAAGTTTTTCTGCATAATCTTGTCCCTCATTTCCTCTGGGACTTCTTTGCCCGATAGGTCACTGAGGCTGTATTTGGTTTTTTCCTCCAATCTTTCCTCTCTGCAGTTCATTTTTATGATTCCTGTTACATTGTTTTCAACTCTACTGCTCTTCTTTCTTACGTTTAATGTGCTCTTAAGCCTATTTAATGAATTTTCCACTTCAGATATTGTATTTTTCAGCTCTAGCGTTTCCATTTTTCTTTATAGTTTTTCTTTTCTGTAGAGATTCCCCATCTGCTCAACCATTATGTCTATCTTTAAATCTTAAATGTATTTATAACAACTGTTTTGAACTTCTTGTATGCTAATTGAGTGTCTAGTTCATTTCTGGGTCTTTTAACTTTTCCCCTGAGGATGCTTCTTATTTTCCTGCCATTCTGCTTGCCTAATAATTTTTTTAAATTAAATTTATTTATTTTTGGCTGCGTTGGGTCTTTGTTGCTGCGCACGGGCTTTCCCTGGTTGCGGTGAGCGGGGGCTACTCTTCGTCGCAGTGCGCGGGCTTCTCATTGCGGTGGCTTCTCTTGTTGCGGAGCACAGGCTCTAGGCTTGCAGGCTCTGGAGCGCAGGCTCAGTAGTTGCGGCGCACGGGCTTAGTTGCTCCGCAGCATGTGGGATCTTCCTGGACCAGGGCTCGAACCCGTGTCCCCTGCACTGGCAGGTGGGTTCTTAACCACTGTGACAGCAGGGAAGTCCCTTGAGTATATTTTTGATGTCTCTTCAACTGTTGTCTCCAAATACTGATTCTGCCCAATCCCTCCCCCTTGCCGCCTCCTTTGGACGACAGTTACACGGTCATTAGATCTTTTCCCTGTCTCCTGTCCTGCGTCTTCCATCCTTTTGCCCTTTCGTGTTCTAGTCTGGGTACTTTTTTCTGCGTAATCTCTCACTGATTCTCCTCCAGGAGCTGCAGCGGCTGGAGACAGAGCTGGGCCGACCCCCTGAGCGTTGGAAGGATGCCTGGGATCGGGTGAAAGCTGCCCAGCGCCTTGAAGGCCGGCAAGACGAACGTGTGAGCGGGGGTGGGTGTGGGGGGCTGGGGTGGCCTTGCTGCCAGGAGGAGGTGGAGGCCACCCCCCTGACACGGGCCCACCCTCCTGCCCCCAGGGCACCCCCAGCTCCCTGTTGGTGTCCAGTGTGCCCCACCACCGCCGCTCGCTGGGTGTGTACCTGCAGGAGGGACCCGTGGGCTCCACCCTGAGCCTCAGCCTGGACAGCGACCAGAGCAGCGGCTCAAGTGCGTCCGGTTCCCGCCAGGCAGCCCGCCGCAGCACCAGCACCCTGTACAGCCAGTTCCAGACAGCTGAGAGCGAGAACAGGTGTGAGAAGCAGCTCTCTCTGCACCACGGACACCTCTGAGCTAGGGGGATTCGACTGGGGTCCCAGGCAATTCTCAGATGGGTGGGGGCAGGTGCCTTTGGGGAGCGTCTAGTTATTTCTTAGGTGGACTGATTTGCCGGGGAGGCCGTGATGGTGGCCTAAGCTGTGACCGTTGCTGGGGAGAAGCAGGTGGGCTTGGAAGGGGTTTGGGATATAGAACTGGCGACCACAGCCAGGCCACGGTGGCTGCGGAGGAGGAGAGGGACAGGGACCATGGGATACCTGTCAGGGTGGGCCAAGTGCCCTGTGAGGTTGGGGCAGCTTCCAGTAGAGGCTGGGGCCCGGCAGGCTGCATCCCACCCTCTGGGCCTGGAGGGGTCACGTTGCCACAGTTGCCTCCCCAGACCTGCCTGCTCCGTGTCAGGGGCCCCTGCTCTGCATGTAGGGCTGTTTCCCTGAGACCCTGAGGCTCTGGTGTGGGACCCTCCCAAGTGTCTGTGCTCTGACGGGCGTGAGGGGGTCCTTTACGGGGACAACCCCAGGCTTCTTCGTGTTCCCTTGCCCTGTGCTCCGGACTTGGGTCAGTTTGGGGACAGGGGCCTCGGTCTTGCTGCTGGGGCTGGCGGGGCCGGGGAGGCGGGGCCGTTGCCGGGCCCTGATGGCTGTTCTGGCCGGTTCTTCTGCAAACGCAGGTCCTATGAGGGCACCCTGTACAAGAAGGGGGCCTTCATGAAGCCCTGGAAGGCCCGCTGGTTTGTGCTGGACAAGACTAAGCACCAGGTGAGTGGTCAGCGGGCTGGCTGGGGTGGGGAGTCGAGGGAGCCCTGCCCTGACCTCCTGCCCCTGCTCAGCTGCGCTACTACGACCACCGAGTGGACACGGAGTGCAAGGGCTTCATCGACCTGGCGGAGGTGGAGGCTGTGGCGCCTGGCACTCCCACTCTGGGTGCCCCCAAGACCGTGGACGAGAAGGCCTTCTTCGACGTGAGCTGCGGCTGGGGCGCCGGGGGATGGGGGGCGCGGCGCGGGGGGTGGCGGCCCGCGTGGGGCCGTGGAGTCAGTGTCCCGCGTCCCCAGGTGAAGACGACGCGTCGTGTTTACAACTTCTGTGCCCAGGACGTGCCGTCAGCCCAGCAGTGGGTGGACCAGATCCAGAGCTGCCTGTCGGACGCCTGAGCCCGGCCCTGCTCGGCGGCTCTGTGTCCAGTCGTTACAGACCACTAGGGGTGGGCAGGGCCCCCCGGCCATGTTTACAGCCCCCGCCCTTGACAGTATTGAGGCCCCGCCCCCAAATGTGTGTACAGCCCCCCCCCCACCGCCCCCGCTCCACCCGGCCAGCTCTAACTCATTTTGGAGCCCTGGCTGAGCACCCGCCGGGAGCAGCCACGGTACAGCCCTCGCGGTGGGCCTGTAAATATCCCCCCTCCCGCCCTGTCAGCATGCTGGCCCCGGCCGGCCAGCCGCAGACAGCCTGTTCCTAGAACCAGAGTCTATAAAGAGCGCTAAGGACACGCCGCACGCCTGCGTCTCCTCCGTGTCCTGGGGCCGGGGTGGGCGGCGGGGGCCAGCATCACCAGGCTTTTGCTTGGTGCCCGGCCACCCATCCCTCCAGGCCTCAGAGGCGATCCTGGGGCTGGTGTGGAAGACGCCACCTAGAGGTGTGTGTGTTGTGAAGAAGGGGGTACAGGGGAGCTGTCCGGAGTCCAGACTTGCTGGCCCCTCCCTGGTCAGATGAGAGTCAGTCAATGGGATGGGATGGGATGGACGGAGGAGTGGGACGGGGCCTGAGGAGGGGGAGACACCAAAGAGGGTGGGCTCTCTGAAGAGCAAGGGTGCTTCAGGACTTGACTTGGGGGGCTTATGTATGAGGAGGTGGGGCACAGGGACCCAACGGCCTCCATTATGGGCACTTGGCTCCAAACACCTGTCTCTGTCTCTCCCCTGGGGTCCTGACCGTCCTCACCGCCGCCCCCTCCCCCCCCCCCCCAGTCTTGGCTGTAACGCAGGTCACTCTCCCATTCAGACGTGAGTCCCACCCAGGTTAGGGCCTTAATAGCAACGGGTGCCAACCAGGGGCAGGGCAGGGCCGGGCGGGCAGCAGGTGGGGTGTGTGGGGCGGAATGTGGCACCGCGGAGGCTGGGAGAACATCCCAGAGTGGTCAGGGTGGCGGCCACAGCTCCTGGTCGGGGGGGCTGGTGGTGCGGGGGGCCCGGCCGGAAACGGCACCCATCAGTGGGAGCTAAGGCGGGGCTCACCCAGGTCCTCCCTGGGCCCACGGACAGCCGTCAGGCTGACATTCCTGTTGCCCAGGAACCTGTGGGTCTGGGGTCCCTGCCCGAGACGCAACCTCCAGGCAGAGCTTGTTTCACAAAGGAAAAAGAAAGAGCTCAGTCTTTACTCAGGAGTTGACTCAAAGACGGGCCCGGGAGCAGCAGACGACCCCCGCTGCCAGCCAGGTTGGGGCTCCAGGGCCCGCAGCGTAACAATACGCGGGTCTGTCGGTGAGAATAACAACTTTTATTGGGAGTCGTGGGGTCTGGGTGCCCTGTCAGATCATCAGAACAATAACATGAGATACCCCGCCCTCCCCGGCAGGCGCAGGGTAGCCCCCCATGCCCAGGCACTGCTGGGCCCTCTGCACCCCGTCCTGCACGCCCGTGGCCAGCTCCTGCCAGGCACCCCCCCCCCCACTGCCCACTGCGGACAGCCTGCCAGGCCGCGGGGGGCTTGTTTTTTTTAAGGCAGTCACGTTTGCAGGCTGGCTCAAGGCCAGCTCCCAGGGCCACCGGGCAGCTAAAACCCCGTCTGGCCAGTCCAGTTCCAGACCCACATTTGTCCCCAGAGCCTCGGAGACCCTCTCCTGCGCTAGATTAAAAAGTGCAAACACGTGGCTCTCTCCGCGTTTGTTAAAAAACGTATAAAAACAGGCTCAGAGCCTGTGGCGCAGGCAGAGCCCCCGTCTGAGGCCTTATTGCTGTGTGTGGGGCTGGACCCTCAAGGCCCACCCAGAGTCAGGCAGGAGAAATGCAGGCTGGGCCGTCTGACTGGTTCCAACTGCCAGCTTTACCAATGCAGCATTTATTTTAAAATTAAATTAAGTTAAATTAAAAAAGACAAACTGCGTCACCAGGTAGTCTTCTTGGTTGGGGCGCCAAGGCTGGGCGGGCGGCAGCATCACACGAGGCCATTTAAGGCAGCTCCCGCGGGCGGAGGCCCGTCAGTCTGCCTGCAGGGGTGGGTAGGAGTCGCTCAGGGCAAGGGTCCCCACCCAGCCCCTCCCCTGGTCTGACCTGCTCACCTGTCCTTTGTCACCGTCCCCAGGGTGGCCGCGGTGGAGACAGCTGGGGCTGCAGGGGTGACGGCCACGGCCAGCACAGGAGAGACTGCCGGGGTGGCTGAGGCGGGGCCGGTGTTGCCCGGTACTGTGGTGGCCGCCACGGCAGCCTCGGGGAGGACGGCCCCGACTGGGGCAGAGGTCACTTCCACAGGCGCAAGGGAGGCCAGGTCTGGAGGCGTGCTGGTGGCGCACTCAGACCTGCGTGGCAGACTGGCTCCAGTTACTGGACCACCCCCGCTGGGGCTCCACCCTGCAAGATGGCCCAGGCCCCTCTGCCACCCCAAGTTCCAAACACGCCAGAGACCGCCTGTCAGTCCACCAGAGCGTTGAGCCTCCTTCCCAGCAGCACTCATCCCGGGCATCCCGTCCCCCTCGGCCCCCTCCAGACGGCCCTCGCCACATCCCCACCCCAGTCTGGAACATGCCCCTTAGGTGCTCCCAGCAACCCTCACCGCTCTGTGGACCACACAGGCCCAAGGCCCTTCCCTGGAACACCTCTCAGGCCACGTCTGTCCACAACACTCCCGCCGCCCACACCTAGAAAGGCTGAGTGCGGGAGGCAGGCGGCCTCGGGACACCCAGCCCTGGCACTCAGCTCTGGTCTGGGGGCCCAGAGAGCAAGCCCACGGTGCCCCCACCAGCCCACACCTGCCCAGCGCCTGCTTCTGCTGTGTGACGTCTCCTCCAGCCCGGCACTGACCCTCGCGAGCCAGTGAGGGCAGAGCCTGGAGACAAGCCCCGCGTGTCCCCCCACAATGGCCAAGGCTCGCGAAGACCGCCCTGAGGACCAAAAGGCTTTGCTTTCGGAACAACAACTGCTTCTCGGAGCCGGGTGGGTTTTGGGGGAACGGGGAGTTAGGAAGAGGAAAAGGTTTTAAAAATTTCGATGACCCGAAGCTTCAAGAAGCAATCAAACCGTTTGGGAGCCGCGTGTACACCTTTACCCCAGCGCTGAGGTTCTCCCCCGGGCCCAGGCGTCAAGCTCGCCCCACCCTGCAGCGGCGGCGTGAACCGCCCCTCCCCCGACACGCACTGTGCAGCTTGACCCTGCTCCCTCCAGGCTGTGCCCACTGCCCCGAGCCCCAGTGCAGGGCACCAGCGGGGACGGGCGCACCCTGGGGTCCTGGGAGCTAGACTGGACCCCCAGCGTCAGCAGGGACGCTCCAGGGTCACTGGGTGGGGACCTCACGGGAGCAGCACGGTCAGTCTCTGTTCCTCGTCCCCTCGTGGGGGTCTGGGCTGGCCCCCCGGCCCCCCCCAGCCCCTTCAGGCCTTGACCCCAGCACCACCTTCTCCCTCGCGTCCCACCAGCCCTCCTGCCCCGTTCCGTCTTCACCGCACGCGGTTCCTCACGCTGCCCACCCGCCCAACCAGGAGGCATGTGTCCACCAGCCGACCCCAGAGGCCCAGACCTGCCCCCTGGGCGCAGGGGTGGGGTGCACGGGCCAAGCATGCAGGGAGGACGACCCAGGTCAGGGCCCCAAGCAAAGTCCCAAAACACCCCCGTCCTCCCGGTCCAGCGTGATGGACATGTGTGTCCGAGGCGCCCGACTGAGGTGGGCGCCAAGTCTGGGACTAGGCACCCGCCCCAGGAGAGCGGCAGCTCCAGAGCCCACCCGGAACCCCAAAAGCCTGGCCATTCTCTCCGACGCGGCCTGAGGCGGGCTGGCCCCATGCTGTCTCAACGGTCACCCCAGCTTCCACCTGGACAAAGCAGTGTCCCTCCTGTCCAAAGCTGACCTCCAAGGAGTCACGGGGCCATCAGGACAGGAGGGTCGGCCTGCCCCTGGGCCAGCGGAGTGCTGCGGACAGCCAGACCTCCGTGTGCACCCGGGGGCCCGCCACCCAGCCTGTCCTGCTCACCTGGGGACTAACACTGGCGGCGGGGGAGCCTCCCGACCGGGACCCATCCTCACAGCCTCCGAGGCCAAAGCCACCTTCTGCTTGTCCTCTCGGCTGCTGGAGGCCACCAGGGGCGCCTTCCTGGCAACACATGCGTTCCAGGCACCCAGAGTGGCCGGGCCAGCTGCAACACAGGGAGCCGGTGACACCAGGTGAGGACAGAGCGACCAGTATGGCGCACGCGGGAACTTCAGCCTGCAACTGGTGACAGACCTGTCCCCCACACCCACTGCCGCGTGCGTGTGACGTGCACACGTGCGTCTGTGAATTCACAGGAACTTCAGGAAGAACGGTCCTCCCTGCAGGGAGGGCCACCACTCAGCCTTGTGGCTGGCTTCCAAGTCCGTCCCCGTGTGGCCCTGATATCCTGGGGGGCTTCCAAGCCCATCTGACAGGGAGCTCAGGGCCAGGGCCCTGAACAGCTCCCAGGACAAGCACTGGGGTGGCGTGGTGCACACGTGTGATCCACACCTAGCAGGCGGCCAGGCCTGGGGAGACAGGCTCTGGCTGGGGTCCTGGCGACACAGACGGGTGTGGGCTGGTCGGACCTGTGCGTTGAGGCCAGCCCGAGGGCCTCGCTGGCCGTCCTGTGCCTGGAGCCGGGGTCCTGACCCCTCCACACACCCACTCCAGTCCCCGCACGTGGCGCAAACTCCAACATCACCAGGGCAATACAGCGGCCCCGAGGTCTTGGCCTCCCCCTCCCACACCCCTGCCCCTGGGGCCGCCCCTACTCACGGGTTCTCTCTGGGCCCCGGTTCAGGCCACCCTGGGCATCGCCGTGACCTCTGTCCACAGGGGAGCTGCACCTGGGCCCCGACTCAGAGCTACAGACGAGGCCAACTCTGAGCCCACGCCCAGGAGACCCGGCCCCCAGGCAGCCGGGGCCGCCCCCCGCCCCGGCCCCGCCTCACCAGCAGAAAGGCTGGAAGTCGGCAAACTTGGCCCAGCCTCTCTCCTCCGCAGCCGAGGCGCTGGGCGCGCTGGCCGCCCACACACTGGAACCCACGTCCATCGCCACTGCCGGGGCCAGGCCTGAGGCCGTGGAATTCACTGGCTCATCAGACACCGTCCAGGGGGCGCCTGCTGGGGGAGACGCGGTGTCCAGGCCCCTTGACCAGCACGTGACCGGTGGTGGAGGCCCCACAGCAATGGTGTGGGTGTGCCTTCCCCCACGGTACTGGGGGACACCCGCCTCTAGCCGTGACGGCGTGGCCAAGAGTGACCGTGACGGGGCGGGAGACCAAGGGCATATGAGCGTGTTTGAAAGTGTGTGCCGGGGGGTCAGTGGGCATCAGGCCCACAGCAGCCCAGCCACACACACACACAGGCCCACAGGCCAGGGCACCAAATCCTGTCCCCCACGTTCCCGCCCAAGCCCCTTGCCCGGCCCGCACCCTGTGGCCCCATCATCTACCTTCTGAGCCACCCTCAACACGAGGACCTTCCTCCTGGACGGCAGCCCGAGGGGCGCCCGCCCGAGCCCCGTCTGCTTCCGAGCTCTCCTCCCCACCTTGGCCTCGGTGCTCCAGGCCGTCCTTCCGGCAGCTCTCTGAAGCGTGAGGGCCCCCGAACCTGGGGGGAGACCCACGGTCAGAGCAGCCCTTCCCACCTGCCCAGGGTGCCACGGCACGGCTGAGACAGGGCTGGTGCCCGTGTGGCGCCCAGGCCCACCTGGCTCTGGTCACTCGGGCCACACAGTGTGTCTCCTCGTCCTCCCAGAGGTCGTCGTCCTCGTCAAAAGGCTGGATGTGGTCACTGCAGCAGGCCTCAAACAGAGCGGCACCGGGCTGCAGGAGAGCACACGTGGGCCACATGGCCCCCACACGCCCGGCCACCCCCAAGGGGCATCCACGGGACTCACGCTGTCCTCGTCAGCGTCGACGCTGAAGTTGATCTCCGCTATCCTGTCAAATGGGGCGCTGCGAGGACAACAGGGACGCCGTCAAGTCCCCCCAAGAGGGAGAGAAGGGGGAAGCAGCCCACCGAGGGAGGCAAAGGCAGGGGCGGGGGGCCAGGGCTGCAGGCCGAGCCCGGGTGGGTGCACGGGCTCCCCTCCCACCTCTGGATGGGCGGCGAGGGGTGACTCCCACCCGGCTGCTCTGCCGCCCCAGAGGGCGTCTCCAGGCCGTTGGGTCACATGTGGCTTCCAGCTGAGCAAGTGGTGTGATGGCCCTGAAGGCCAGGCAGGGCTGAGCCACAGGTCAGGGACCTGGTCACACTGAGCAGAGCCCGGCTCCCTCCCAAAGGCACGAGGGTGGGGCAGGTGGGCACGTCCCACTGGGCTCACTTGACGCTGTCGTCCTGCTCAGCAAACTCCTCGTCGCTGAAGCCAAACTGGTCCACGAAGGTGGCCGTCATCTGCTGGACCTGGTACTCGGAGAAAGCCTGGGCAACAGGACCGTGGCCGCTCTCAGGAACCCCCCTGGTGCTTCAGTGGCTTCTCCCAGGTCCTGCCCTCTCGGCTGGGCACCCACAGGCAGCCATGTCCAAAGAGCCTGTGACTCTGACTTTCCATTCGCCCACCACGTCCCCAAGGGTCTCATCAATGTCAAGTGGCCCTGCGGGCGCCCCCTAAGTAGAGGACGGTGGGGCTGCACCCCCTGCAGAAGCGGGGGGATGAGCACCTCCCCGGCCCCGCCCGAGGCTCTGGTGACGCGTGCAGGACACTCGCGAGGCCTAAGCGCTGCCGAGAGCAGCTCAGGACGAGGGGCCTGGCCTCACGCACCTGCTGAAGGGACAGCTCGTTAGGGAAAACGCCCTCCATGTCCTCGTCCTCACTCGAGGGGTGAAGATGGT
The DNA here is from genome assembly GCF_949774975.1 of Lagenorhynchus albirostris. NCBI lineage: Eukaryota > Metazoa > Chordata > Mammalia > Artiodactyla > Delphinidae > Lagenorhynchus > Lagenorhynchus albirostris. The sequence goes on from NC_083105.1 coordinate 716,782, forward strand.
GCGTGCTAACCTGCAACGGCCAGGGTGGGTGGGCATGAGACAGCGTCTGGGGCCGTGCCGACCCACCCTCCCTTGCAGGGTGCGCCGGGCCTCGGGCACCAGGAGTCCCGCAAGCCCAGGTCGGGCAGGGACCAGGGTGGGGACAGCGCTCTGCCCAGAGGGCCCCCCACTCTCGGCCGGCCTGGGGCCTGCTCACCAGGTCCACCGCGTTCCTGCGGTTGGCCTCCGTCAGCGTCTCCTCCACAAAGCTCTCCCAGCGCCCGCGGCAATCCGAGGGGAGCCCTGCGGGGAAGGCTGCCCGGTGAGCCCTTGGGATGGAGCCAGCAGCTGCATCCTGGTCCCGCGAGGGCTCTCAGGCCGACCGAGGAGCCCCGGGGACACAGGAGCCACGGGGCACGGGCACGTCCCTCTTGGCCTTACAGGCCCAACCCAGCAGGCCTGGGTGTGTCTGTTTTTCTGGGGAGGTCGGAGCCCAGAGACGTTCACAGTCCAGAAAGAGAGAGCTTCATGCTCGCCCCCAACCCCACACCGGGCCGTCCTGGGTGCACACGCTCGTCACAGGTGCTGACGGGCTGGGGGCCGGACTGAGAGCAGCCCGCTCGTGTCAGAGGGCCCCGCCCACCCCCCCCAGCCTCCTGGCTCACAGCTGCCCTGGGACCACAGGGGGCCATGGCCAAGGTCACCATGGGGGCAACTAGGCGAGGGCACGGGGGCGGGGGGCCATGGAGGCCACGCCCACTGCACGACCAACTGGACGTCTGCAGGGCAGCTTCCCCAGCCCAGGACAGGGACAAACCCAGCACCTCCCCTGCCTGCCCCGGACTCAGGGCACCACGGCCCCCAGAAGGGATGGGGATCAACCCGCCCCGACAGCACACATGGCGCTCCAGGGGCCCCCCAGACGGTGCTCACTCCCGCTCGCTGTTCACTGAGCACACGCGTCCCCCTGCCCCCTGGCCAGCCCTGTCCTCAGGCCCCTACACAGCACGGGGGACAAACTGTCTTGGCTGTGAAACCAGCACGAGCCCCCAAGTGCCCTCAGGGTCCCAGCCCCTGTGGCCGTCACTGTCCATCACCCTCAGGCCGCCCCGAGCGCACGCCCCTGCGTCACCCTGTCAGCCCTGTCACCATGTGCTGCTCAGGCTGGCCTGGCGTCCTCCTCCCCAAGAGGCCACACAGGCCCTTCTAAGCTGCCCGCCTTCTCCCATCTGAACCAAGATCCCTCGGGCTCTCCCCAGCTCAGGCCAGAAAGCCCAGTGCCTGGGAGCTACAGACTGGGCGCCCAGAACGTGCGAGGGCTGGCAAGGGGCATGGGCGGCGGCCCCCCGCTCGGGGCCCCGGATCGCGACGAGGAGGCCCGTGGGGTATGAGGGAGAGCAAGCCTGGCCAGGATGGCCTCTGCTCAGGCCCTGCGGCCGCTCCCCAGATGAGCCACGAGCTCAGAGAAGAGCCGGACGGCGGAGCAGGAGAGCAGGCGTTTGGGCCGGCGCGGGCGGCCCAGGGCACAGAGGAGGCTGCCGCCCAGGCCCAGACGCAGCTGACAGGACAGCCCCCGTGGCAAAGGGGGGGCCAAGTGTGTGGCACCAGTGCTGGTCCGGTCCGCCGATGGGCCAAGGTCAGGGGCGGGGCACCTCGGGCAGCGACACCTGGGCCTGGAGGCGCTCACCTCGGAGGACCTCGCTGACCTGGGTCTGCACGGGGCCCCCCTCCAGGCTCTGCACCACTGCGTTGGCGATCCGGGTGAGATGGCCCATGTTCCCGCGCCTCATGCCACCCGCTGCCCTGAAAGAGAGGGTGGCATCAGGCCTGCCGCCGGCCCTCCTCCACGGTGCCTCCAGCCGGCCCGGCCTCGGCTCTGCGGCCTCCTCCCCACGGGCCCACTGCCCCGCGAAGCCGTCTCGTGGCCTCGCCTGCAGGCTGCTTACTTTTGGAGCACCTGCTCCGCACCCGCGTCGCTCCACTCCCTGCCTACAAGTGAGGCGGGCATTTGCCGCTCCCACTCTGCGCAGACCACCAGACCCGCGCCCGGCTGGGGCTGTGAGTGTTGACCAAGCGCGTCCCGAGCCCCCAGAGAAGACCGAGGGTGGACCCAGGACCCGGGAGTAGGCAGAACAGTAGGGGCAGCGGGCTGGCTCCCGTCCACCTGCGCGTCCCGCACGGCCGCAAACACGTGGCTCTCCCCCCACTTCTCATCTCTCCCACACAGGACCCAACAGAGCAGCAAGTCTTCAGATCCCTGATGCAGCAGCAAGGGTGTCAGTTGTGAGACTCTGGTGCATCCGTTACAGAAACACAGCCCTTGGGTCCCAGAGTGGACAGCGCTTGCTTTCAACAGTATTCTCTCTCTTCAGAGCCTGACGACAACCAGAGAGGAAGCGAAGGTGGTCCCCAATCGGTGGGCCCACCCGGCAGAGGAAGGGGGTCAGGAGAGACTGGGCAGGCAGAACTGGCCCAGACGCGAAGCCGGGCTGAGGGTGGAGGCCTGTGAGCGGCTGTCCAGGTCGCGGGAGAACCGCGCTGAGGCCGCGGCCTGCAGGCATCCAGGCTCACACGCCCGTCCACGGCTTACTATGGCCCAAGGACCCCTCGGTGACAGCAGTGAGCCCTCCCCTCACACAGGCACACACCTGTGCACCAACACACAAAACACATACAGGAGCAGACTCAGCACAGGCCTCCCTGGGCACTACGCACGCCGGGCCCAGCGGAAGGCGGGGCGGCCCCACCTCGCTTCTTGCTACTTGGGAGCGGACGCAGATTTGTGGGCTCAGTAACAGCAGGACAGAAGGGATGAACTAGGTGCGGTCGCAGAGCTCTCCCCACCTGCCCAGAGCAGCCCTGGCGGGGCAGAGTAGGAGCACAGGGGGCACAGGGCTGCCCACTGGACCCGACCCTGCAGTCACACCAGGGACCTGGGCAGTCAAGACTTTCAAGCAGGAAGTGACACCACCTGCTGGTTTCAGCAAGATCCCAGCTTATCAGCAACGAGAGAGCAGATGGGGCAAGAGGGAAGCAGAAAGGGGCCCGGATGCTCTTTCAAGGGTCTGAGGCTTCAGTAAGAGAAGTGGCTGGAGGCTGGGATGGGGACGTGGGAGGATTCGGGACACAGTGCGGGCACAGGACTGGGGTCTCTGCTGATGGACGGGCAAGGGAGGAAGAGGGTGAGGGGCCCATGGAGCCAGGGGCCGGGCTGTGCAGGCCGTGTTACCCTGCCCCGCGCCCTGGCCCCACCAGCAGCACTGCAGCTGCTCCCACAGCGGTGGGACCCTTCCTTGAAAACAAACCCTCCATGGCAGCCCTGGAGCCCCACGCAGAGCCCTAGTGGTCCTTACTGTGTGTGGTCATTGGCTTCCCAGGCCTCCAGGATCCTCTGGACCAGGCAACACTTCTGGAACAGCTGGCAGACAGGTGGCACGGGTCAGGGCCAGCAGGGCTGCACGCTCCCCTCCACCCAGCCCTGGACTCAGTGGGCTTAGCAGGCAGCAGGCGCACACGTCAGCCCCAAGTTCACTGTGGGCGGCGAAAACATCCCAGCCCAGCCCTGCAGTCCCCGTCCGACGCCCAGGGAGGCTCTGCTCAGGCTCGTCCACGTGGCGACGGGGGTCGAATCAGGACACTCTCGTCCCCTCAGCCTCCCGGCGGTCGTGTCCTCCCCCTCGGGCCACTCTCCTGCCTTCTCCATCCAGGAGGAAGAGGCCGGTGGCCCCAGGGCTCACTTGCTTCCAGGCCCTCACACAGGCAGCTTCCCGTATCTGGAATGTTTGCTCCGGGCCCCAAATCGCACGCCCACCCCGCGTGTGGCCTCACTATCTGGGTGAGGTCCCTTGCTGGCCTGCATGGCCGCTGCACACACCCACCCCCTGTGGCTCTCATCACTGAAAGCGCCCACTCCTGGCTATTTACCCCCTTGGCTGTGTTCCGGCTCAGGCCTGCAGGTGCAGCCCTTCTCGACCCTCTCCCAGGTCTCTGGTCAGGGGCCCCGTTGCCAAGCCCCTCCTGTCTGAGCCTTGCAGCCACCCGGGGGTGGGGGGCAGAGCCGACCCCCAGGGCCCCGCACGCAGAGGTGGGCTCCTCGGCTTGGGGATCGCCTGTGCCACATGCTCCACCCACGTGCTGCTTCCTCCTTCCTTCCTTAGCGAACACCCACTAAGGCCGACTCCCTGCAGCCCCGCGCGCGGCCGCTCAGGATGCTCTTGCTTGCGGCCCCGGGAAGGGCGGCCCCAGCGGGTCTCCACACAGTGTGCTCGGGTGAGCGGGAAAGCGTCAGGGAAGAGGCGGGCCGTGCAGAGCAGCCACGCTTTCCAGAGGCTCCAAATCCCAGAAAGTCTTCTTGTGAGAACTGGATATGCTCCCCCTCCCCGGCACCTCCCCGGCACGGCATTCACACCATGACGGGGCTGCTTGCCCTCAGGGCCTGGAGGAGCTGACCCGGGGGCAGCAACGGGGCTGCTTCTACACCCCTCCGGGGCCCTCCACTCCACCGGCTCTGGGGCCCTGGCAAACATGGACACCTTCTTTGGGATTTCCCGTCTCACGGGTGAAAGGAGAGCAGCTCACCCCGTGTCACAGGAGGATTAGAGGAGAAAGCACACGAGGGCCCAAAGCAACGTTAATGTCCACATGGTCTGGGTGGGGTTCAGCACACGCAGCAATACACAGGATGCACAGGACACGCAGTGACACACAGGACATGCAGGACACAGCTACACGCGTGACGCTGCCTGGACCTACGTGGGTCACCATTGTGCTCTCAGGGCGGCTGGCGGCAGGCTGGGGGGTCTCTGGGTCCCCGCTGGAAGGCAGAGGCTCCACCGCGCCCTCAGGTCCGCTGGCCACGGCCCTGTCCTCCCGGGCAGAGTGGGACAGGATGGCGGCTATGCACAGCTCCACTTGGAAGTGCAGGAAGTTATTCCAGGCATACTTAACAAACAGGTCCTGGGGAGACAGAGGGTGAGGGAAGCCCCGTGTCCTGCAGGCTGAACGTGAGGGGCCCTGCTGCCCTGCCCACCTCCCCGTGCTGTGTCCTGACGTCCGGGCGGCCACGGGCCTTCCATCTCCATCCAGCTCCGTAACCTCTGCTCGTGTGACCGCTTCCTGTGGTTTCCTCATCCTCTGTGCTAGGTTAGAAGCTGCACCCGCAGACCCTCAACCTCCCTCCTCCTCCAGTGCATCCTGACAAGGCTGTAGGCCTCCCTGTAAAATCCACCGCAGCTACACTCTACACATTTTGCTATGCAGTATTTTTATCGTCTTTCCTTTATGATTTTATCTTTGACCCACAAGTTACTGGGAGTGTGTTCAATTCTCCAACCCCTGGGGATCCTATCCAGGAGGGCCATGAAATCAGGAGGTGCACACATGGACACTCCCCAAGGGAGCCCCAAGGGGCCCAAACAGAAGCTCCCAGGCAGACGCCCCTGAGGAGGCTGAATGGGCAGCTGCAGCCCCTCTGCCATGGCCTTTTCCAGACCTGCCCCTGAGGCAAGCAGAGCGGCACCAGCAGGGAGGCGGGACAGGCACACCTGCCACGTCCACATGGCCACCTCACACCCAGCAGGGTCCACAGCTGCCTGCATCCCACACCCTCTGCTGCCTACACGGAAGGAAGCGGGCTGCGCAGGATGGGGAGATGGGGCTGGGGAAAGGGGTGTAGGCTCCAGCCCAGGATGTAAGTCTGGACCCTTCTTTCCCACCAGGGAGTGGGGAGCTGGATAAGGAAGGAGGCCCGTCTGCCTGACACAGCTCTCCTCCCCCACAGAAACACAGTCTCCAGTCTCGGCTTCACCTTCCCTGCCTGTGTGACTTTGGGTGACACTGGAGGTGGCTTCATCCATGCCTCCTCGTCTTCAACAGTCAGACCCACCTCCCAATAAAGAAAAGCCCATACCAGATGGCTTCACTGGAATTCTACCAAACATTTAAAGAAGAATTAACAACACCAATCCTTCTCAAAGTCTCCCCAAAAAAACTAAAGGGAGCACTTTCTACCAAATTCAGTCTGTGAGGCCAGCACTGCCCTGACACCAAAGACATCACAAGAAAAGAAATTTACAGACCAACATCCCTTAAGAACACTGATGCAAAAATTCTCCACAAAATACTAACAAACTGAATTCAGCAGCAGATTAGAAGAAAATTATACACTATGACCAAGTGGGATTTATTCCCAGAATGCAAGAATGGTTCAACATATGAAAATCCTTCAGTGTAATATACACCACATTAAAAGAATGAAGGACAAAAACCAGTCATCTCAACTGACACTGAAAAATCATTTGACAAAATTCAACACATTTTCTTGATAAAAACACTTAATAAACTAGGAATAAAGGAAACTTCCTCAACATAGTGAAGGGCATCTATGACAAGAGCACAGAAAACATATTCAGTGGTGAGAGACTGAACGCTTTCCTTCTAAGACCCAAAACAAAGAAAGGATGCCCCTTTCGCCACCTGTATTCAGCACTGCACTCGAAGTTCTAGCCAGGGCAATTAGGCAATAAAAAGGAATAAAAAGCATCAAAACAACAGGAGAAGCCACCGCAGAGACTGGTTCAAGATGGCGGAGTAGAAGGACGTGCGCTCACTCCCTCTTGCGAGAGCACCAGCATCACAACTGCTGAACAATCCTCGACAGGAAGACATTGGAACTCACCAAAAAAGATACCCTACATCCAAAGACGAAGGAGAAGCCACAATGAGACGGTAGCAGGGGCGCAATCACAATATAATCAAATCCCATAACTGCTGGTGGGTGACTCACAAACTGGAGAACATTTATACCACAGAAGTCCACCCACTGGAGTGAAGGTTCTGAGCCCCACGTCAGGCTTCCCAACCTGGCGGTCCGGCAACGGGAGGAGGAATTCTTAGAGAATCAGACTTTGAAGCCTAGCGGGATTTGACTGCAGGACTTTGACAGGACTGGGGGAAACAGAGACTCCACTAGTGGAGGGCACACACAAAGTAGTGTGCACCTCGGGACCCAGGGGAAGGAGCAGTGACCCCAAAGGAGACTGAACCAGACCTACCTGCTGGTGTTGGAGGGTTTCCTGCAGAGGCAGGGGGTGGCTGTGGTTCACCATGGGGACAAGGACACTGGCAGCAGAAGTTCTGGGAAGTTACTCCTTGGCGTGAGACCTCCCGGAGTCCACCACTAGCGCCACCAAAGAGCCGCAGAGGCTCCAGTGCTGGGTCGCCTCAGGCCAAACAACCAACAGGGAGGGAACCCAGCCCCACCCATCAGCAGACAAGTGGATTAAACTTTTACTGAGCTCTGCCCACCAGAGCAACAGTCAGCTCTAACCACCACCAGTCCCTCCCATCAGGAAACTTGCGTAAGCCTCTCAGATAGCCTCATCCACCAGAGGGCAGACAGCAGAAGCAAGAAGAACTACAATCCTGCAGCCTGTGGAAGGAAAACCACATTCACAGAAAGAAAGACAAGATGAAAGGCAGAGGGCTATAGGTACCAGATGAAGGAACAAGATAAAACCCCAGAAAAACAACTAAATGAAGTGGAGATAGGCAACCTTCCAGAAAAAGAATTCAGAATAATGACAGTGAAGATGATCCAAGACCTCAGAAAAGAATGGAGGCAAAGATCGAGAAGATGCAAGAAATGTTTAACAAAGACCCAGAAGAATTAAAGAACAAACAAACAGATGAACAACACAATAACTGAAATGAAAAATACACTAGACGGAATCAATAGCAGAATAACTGAGGCAGAAAAACGGATAAGTGAGCTGGAAGACAGAATGGTGGAATTCACTGCCATAGAACAGAATGAAGAAAAACGAATGAAAAGAGATGAAGACAGCCTAGGAGACCTCTGGGACAACGTTAAACGCAACAACATTCACATTATAGGGTCCCAGAAGGAGAAGAGAGAGAGAAAGGACCCGAGAAAATATTTGAAGAGATTTTAGTCGAAAACTTCCCTAACATGGGAAAGGAAATAGCCACCCAGGTCCAGGAAGCACAGAGAGTCCCATACAGGATAAACCCAAGGAGAAACACGCCGAGACACATAGTAATCAAACTGGCAAAAATTAAAGACAAAGAAAAATTATTGAAAACAACAAATAACATACAAGGGAACTCCTATAAGGTTAACAGCTGATTTCTCAGCTGTTAACAGCTGATTTTTTTTTAGAAACTCTAAAAGCCAGAAGGGAGTGGCACGATATATTTAAAGTGATGAAAGGGAATAACCTACAACCAAGATTACCCTACCCGGCAAGGATTTCATTCAGGTTCAAGGGAGAAATCAAAAGCTTTACAGACAAGGAAAAGCTAAGAGAATTCAGCACCACCAACCAGCTCTACAACAAATGCTAAAGGAACTTCTCTAAGTGGGAGACACAAGACAAGAAAAGAACCTACAAAAACAAACCCAAAACAATTAAGAAAATGGTAACAGGTACATATCGATAAGTACCTTAAACGTGAATGGATTAAATGCTCCAACCAAAAGACACAGGCTCGCTGAATGGATACAAAAACAAGACCCATATATATGCTGTCTACAAGAGACCCACTTCAGACCTAGAGACACATACAGACTGAAAGTGAGGGGATGGAAAAAGATATTCCATGCAAATGGAAATCAAAAGAAAGCTGGAGTAGTAATACTCATATCAGATAAAACAGACTTTAAAGACTGTTACAAGAGACAAGGAAGGACACCACATGATGATCAAGGGATCAAGAAGACGTAACAGTTATAAATATATATGCACCCAACATAGGAGCACCTCAATACGTAAGGCAACTGCTAACAGCTATAAAAGAGGAAATCGACAGTACACAATCATAGTGGGGGACTTTAACACCTCACTTACACCAATGGACAGATCATCCAGACAGAAAATTATCAGGGAAACACAAGCTTTAAATGACACAATAGATCAGACAGATTTAATTGATATTTATAGGACATTCTACCCCAAAACAGCAGATCACACTTTCTTCTCAAGTGCACACGGAACATTCTCCAGGATAGATCACATCTTGGGTCACAAATCAAGCCTCGGTAAATTTAAGAAAACTGAAATCATATCAAGCATCTTTTCTGACCACAACACTGAAGATCAGAAATGAATTACAGGGAAAAAAACGTAAAAAACACAAACACATTGAGGCTAAACAACACGTTACTAAATAACCAAGAGATCACTGAAGAAATCAAAAAGGAAATAAAAAAATACCTGGAGACAAATGACAATGAAAACACAACGATCCAAAACCTATGGGATGCTGCAAAAGCAGTTCTAAGAGGGAAGTTTATAGCTATACAAGCCTACCTCAAGAAACAAGAAACATCTCAAATAAACAATCTAACCTTACACCTAAAAGAACTAGAGAAAGAAGAACAAACAAAACCCAAAGTTAGTAGAAGGAAAGAAATCGTAAAGATCAGAGCAGAAATAAATGAAATAGAAACAAAGAAAACAACAGCAAAGATGAATAAAACTAAAAGCTGAGAAGATAAATAAAATTGATAAACCATTAGCCAGACTCATCAAGAAAGAGAGATAGAGGACTCAAATCAATAAAATTAGAAATGAAAAACGAGAAGTTACAACGGACACTGCAGAAATACAAAGCATCCTCAGAGACTACTACAAGCAACTCTATGCCAATAAAATGGACAACCTGGAAGAAACTGACAAATTCTTAGGAAGGTATAACCTTCCAAGACTAAACCAGGAAGAAACAGAAAATATGAACAGAATTACTTGCCGTTTCAAGTAGTGAAATTGAAACTGTGATTTAAAATCTTCCAGCAAACAAAAGTCCAGGACCAGATGGCTTCACAGGTAATTTCTATCAAACATTTAGAGAAGAGCTAACACCTATCCATCTCAAACTCTTCCAAAAAACTGCAAAGGAAGGAACACTCCCAAACTCATTCTATGAGGCCACCATCACCCTGATACCAAAACCAAACAAAGACACTACAAAAAAAGAAAATTACAGACCAACATTACTGATGAATATAGATGCAAAACTCCTCAACAAAATACTACCAAACAGAATCCAACAACACATTAAAAGGATCATACACCATGATCAAGTGGGATTTATCCCAGGGATGCAAGGATTCTTCGATATATGCACTCAATCAACGTGATACACCATATTAACAACCTGAAGAATAAAAACCGTATGATCGTCTCAACAGATGCAGAAAAAGCTTTGACAAAATTCAGCACCCATTTATGATAAAAACTCCCCAGAAAGTGGGCAGAGAGGGAACCTACCTCAACATAATAAAGGCCACATATGACAAACCCACAGCAAACATCATTCTCAATGGTGAAAAACTGAAAGCATTTCCTCTAAGATCAGGAACAAGACACAGATGTCCACTCTCACCACTATTACTCAACATGGTTTTGGAAGTCCTAGCCATGGCAATCAGAGATAAAAAAGAAATAAAAGGAATACAAATTGGAAAAGAAGAAGTAAAACTGTCACTGTTTGCAGATGACATGATACTATACATACAGAATCCTAAAGATGCCATCAGAAAACTACTAGAGCTAATCAATGAATTGGGTAAAGTTGCAAGATACAAAATTAATGCACAGAAATCTCTTGCATCCCTATACACTAACAACAAAAGGTCAGAAAGAGAAATTAAGGGTAAATCCCATTCACCACTGCAACAAAAAGAATAAAATACCTAGGAATAAACCTACGTGAGAAGGTAAAAGACTTGTACTCAGAAAACTATAAGACACTGGTGAAAGAAATCAAAGATGACACAAACTGATGGAGAGATATACCACATTCTTGGGTTGGAAGAATCAGTACTGTGAAAATGACCATAAGCAATCTACAGATTCAATGCAATCCCTATCAAATTACCAATGGCATTTTTTACAGAACTAGAACAAAAAAACTTAAAATTTGTATGGAGACACAAAAGACCCCGAATAGCCAAGGGAGTCTTGAGGGAAAAAAAAGGAGCGGAGGAATGAGACTCCCTGACTTCAGACTATACTACAAAGCTACAGTAATCAAGGCAGTATGATACTGGCACAAAAACAGAAATACAGATCAATGGAACAGGATAGAAAGCCCAGAGGTAAACCCACACACCTATGGTCAACTGATCTATGACAAAGGAGGCAAGGATATACAATGGAGAAAGACAGTCTCTTCAATAAGTGGTGCTGGCAAAACTGGAAACTACATGTCAAAGACTGAAATTAGTACACTCCTTAACACCATACACAAAAATAAACTCAAAATGGATTAGAGACCTAAATATAAGACTGGACACTATAAAACTCTTAGAGGGAAACATAGGAAGAACACTTTGACATAAATCACAGCAAGATCTTTTTTGATCCACATCCCAGAGGAATGGAAATAAAAACAAAAATAAACAAATAGGACCTAACGAAACTTAAAAGCTTTCGCAAAGCAAAGGAAACTACAAACAAGACAAAAAAACAACCCTCAGAATGGGGGAAAATATTTGCAAATGAATCAACGGACAAAGGATTAATCTCCAAAATATATAAACAGCTCATGCAACTCAATATTAAAATAACAAAGAACCCAATCCAAAAATGGGCAGAAGACCTAAATAGACATTTCTCCAAAGAGGACATACAGATGGCCAAGAAGCACATGAAAAGCTGCTCAACATCACTAATCATTAGAGAAATGCAAATCAAATCTACAATGAGGTATCACCTCACATCAGTTAGAACGGGCATCATCAGAAAATCTACAAACCACCAATGCTGGAGAGGGTGTGGAGAAAAGGGAACCCTCTTGCACTGTTGGTGGGAATATAAATTGATACAGCCGCTATGGAGAACAGTATGGAGGTTCCTTAAAAAACTAAAAGTAGAATTACCATATGACCCAGCAATCCCACTACTGGGCATATACCCTGAGAAAATCATAATTCAAAAAGACACATGCACCCCAATGTTCACTGCAGCACTATTTACAATTGCCAGGTCACGGAAGCAACCTAAATGCCCATCGACAGACGAATGGATATAGAAGATGTGGTACATATATTCAATGGAATATTACTCAGCCATAAAAAGGAACGAAGCTGGGTCCTTTGTAGAGACGTGGATGAATCTAGAGACTGTCATACAGAGTAAAGTAAGTCAGAAAGAGAAAAACAAATATTGTATATTAATGCATATAATTGGAACCTAGAAAAATGGTACAGAGGAACCAGTTTGCAGGGCAGAAATAGAGACACAGATGTAGAGAACAAGCGTATGGACACCAAGGGGGGAAAGCGGCGGGGGGTGGGGTGGGGGATGAATTGGGAGATTGGGATTGACATGTACACTGATGTGTATAAAATGGATAACTAATAAGAACCTGCTTATAAAAAATAAAATTTAAAAATTTAAAAAAATAAAAATAAAGGGCATCTAAATTGGAAAGAAATAAAATTATCTCTGTTCACAGATGATACAATCTTATATGCAGAAAATTGTACAAATTCCACATAAACTGTTAGAGCAAATAAACAAATTCAGCCAAGTTCCAGGATAAAAGATCAACACACAAAACTCTGTTGCATTTTTTCCCACTAACAATAAATAATCCAAAGAACTAAATCTTCACACATATGGTCAATTTATTTTCAACAAGGGTGCCAAGATCATTCAGTGGGAAAAGGATAGTGTTTTCAACAAAAGGTGCTGAAAGAAATAACAAGTGTTGGCGAGGATGGAGAGAAGAGAGGACCTTGTGCACTGGTGGTGGGAATGTAAACTGGTGCAACCACTGTGGAACACAGTGTGGACGTTCCTCAAAAAATTAAAAATAGAACAATCATATGATCCAACAATTCCATTCCTGTTTACCCAAAGAATACAAAAACACTAATTTTAAAAGATATATGCCCCTCCATGTTCACTGCAGAATTATTTACAATAACCAAGATATGGAAATGACCTAAATGCCCATAAACAGATGAATGGATAAAGAAGATGTGGTACATATATACAATGGAGTATCACTCAGCCATAAAAAAGAATGATATAATGCCATTTGCAGCAACATGGATGGACCTAGAGGGTATTATGCTAAATGAAGTAGGTCAGATGGAGAAAGACAAATACCGTATAATTTCATCAATGAAAAACAAACAAAATAAACAAACCAAACAAAAACAAACATGTAGATAGAGAGTAGTGGTTACCAGTGGTAAGGGGTGGGGTAGGGAGGAGGACGAAATGGGTAAAGGGGATCAGCTGTATGGTGACAGATGGAAACTAAATCTTTGGTGGTGAGCATGCAATAGGGTATGAAGAAGTAGAAATATAACCTACACATGAAACTTACATTCAAAAAACAAAACAAAACAAATGGTGCTGTGATATCCACATGCAAAAGAATGAAGCTGGACCCTTACCTTACACTGCATAGATATACAAACTCAAAATGGACCAAAGACCCGAAAGAGCTAAAACTATAAAGTACTTAGAAGAAAACACAGGGGGAAAGTTGCATGACAGTGGATTTGGCAATGATTTCTTAGGTATAGGTATGACACCAAATGCACAAGAAACAAAAGAAAAAAACAGATAAACTTGCGACTTCCCTGGTGGCACAGTGGTTAAGAATCCGCCTGCCAATGCAGGGGACAAGGGTTCGAGCCCTGGTCCGGAAGATCCCACATGCCGCAGAGCAACTAAGCCCGTGTGCCACAACTACTGAACCTGCACTCTAGAGCCCACAAGCCACAACTACTGAAGCCTGCACGCCTAGAGCCCGTGCTCCACAACAAAAGAAGCCACCGCAATGAGAAGCTCACGTACCACAACTAAGAGCAGCCCCCCACTCACTGCTACTAGAGAAAGCCCACGCACAGCAACAAAGACCCAACGCAGCCAAAAATAAATAAAATAATTAATTAAAAAAAAGAAAAAAAACAGATAAACTGGACTTCATCAAAATGAAAACCTTTGTGCGTCAGAGGACACCATCAAGAGGGCAAAAAGACAACTCACAGAATGGGAGAAAATATTTGCAAATCATGTATCTAAGCGCTTAATATCCAGAATATATAAAGAACTCCTTCAATTCAACAACAACAACAAAACGAACAACCCAATTCAAAAATGGGCAGAGGACTTGAACAGACAGTTCTCCAAAGAAGATACACAAATGGCCAGCAAAAGCACATGAAAAAATGCTCAGCATCACTAATCACCAAGGAAACGCAAATCAAAACACAGTGAGGTACCACCTCAAACCCATCTGGATGGCTATTATCAAAAACATGGAAAACACGTGTTAGTGACGAAATTGGAACCCTCATACATTGCTGGTGTGAATGTAAAACAGTGTACCCACTGGGGAAAACAGTGTGTGGGTGCCTCAAAAAGCTGAACATAGAATTACTGTATGACCCATCAATTCCACTTCTAGGTATGTAGTCAAAAGTGAAAGCAAGGGCTGAAACAGATATTTGTACATCCATGTTTATAGCAGCATTATTAAAAATAGCCAAAATGTGAAAGCAACCCAATTGTCCACCAACATATGAACGGATAAGCAAAACGCAGTACATCCATACAATGAAATATCATTCAGCCTTAAAAAGGAAAGAAATTGTGACACATGCTACCACATGGATGAACATTATACTAAGTGAAATAAGCCAGACAGCAAAGGCGATATACTGTTTGATTCCACTTACATAGGAATCCCTGGAATAGTCGGATCCATAGAGACAGAAAGTAGAAGGGTGGGTGCCAGGGCTGGGGACTGGCGGGGGGGATGAGGACCGAGTGTTTAATGCTCAGAGCTGGAGAAGATGAGAAAGTCCTGGAGATCGTGGTAATGGTTATACAACAACGTGAACGTTGAACCATATGCTTGCAAGTTACTACAATGGTGTATTTCATGTTACATATATTTTGCCACAATAAATGAAAAGTAGAAAGGGGGAGTGGGAGAGAGAGAACTTTCTCGGAGGAGAGGAAAAGAAATGACTGAGGTCTTTCCTAGTCGCCCTCTGACCCACATCCAGGCTCTACAGTCACAGCAGAGCCCAGTGACTTCCAAACGCTGGAAGGACTCCTGAGGCAGGCAGTCTCAGGCCCAGGTCCAAGGCAGCTCCTTCTGGGATTGAGATTTAAATGTAAGGATATTTCAGCTTCCTGGGAGCAGAGGCCCAGGGGCAAGGCTGAGGAGAAGGCTGGGGATGCATGAGCTCCGTGTACAGCTTGAGCGAGGTCCCCTCCCCGTCAGCAGCGCCCTGTGGTCACTGCCTGCAGACCCTCCCTCAGACCCCCAGGGCGTGCCCGCCAGAGGAGCTCCCCACAGGCTCTGCCTTTACTGTGGGGACAAGGAGCAGCTCTTTAGGGCGTTTTAGGCTGAAGAGCTTCAAAGTTCTCTATTAAGGCAGAAATCAGAAAGGGGAGGGACCATATTACCGGCTCCCTCTGCTTCCAGGGCAGCCCTGCATGAGCCTACACGGAGGCGGGTCCCAGCGTCACTCGGTGCGCCTCACCAGTGACCTGGCCTCAAGCCTGGGGGGCAGGACGCGGTCTCTGCACAGACTGTGCCTGCCCCAGAACCGAACCAGAGCCTCCCTTCGGGCAGGCCTTCACCTGGGCGCTGAGGTCCCAGGCGGGGCAGGTGTCCGCTCACCAGCAGCAAGCCCATGGTATTGAGCCGGCAGAGCTCCTGGTTGATGCTGGGCGTGTTCGTGTGCAGCAGGGCGGCCACGAGGCGAGCTCCGTGCAGGCGGGCGTTACCCAGGGGCTCCTCCAGCACGCCAATGGTGGTCAGGATCGCTGCTTTCTGCAAACACAAAAGGACGGCCCAGTTAGAGCCTTGTGACCGGTGTGATCACCACCCATGTGTGGGCTTCTCTTTGACCTGACCCTGGTCGAAGCGCCAGGGCCGCTGCTGCATGACGTGGCCCAGCCGGGGAGGGGTCCTCAAGGCAACGTGGTCTGCAGGAGGAGCCAAGGGGTCAGTCGGGTTAAGAGTCCCACCGCTCCCCTCAGGGCTCACAAGACTGAGTGAGGGTGGGCCGCTGCTCCTGGGTGCCTAGGGCACTCTGGTCTCAGCCTGCCAGCCGAAGGGATGTGACCTCAGCGTATAAGACGGAGGAGACTGACGACAAGGGTGGCCTCGTGAGATGGGGTGATCCCACACACGGAGCACAGTGCATCTACCTTTTCATTAGCAGAATGTTCCAGAATCCCTGACTTCATGAGTCCTCCTTTCTAGTGGGGAAGGCAGACCACAAGCTGATATATGTAAGAAACAGTATGGTAGACCACGGCGGGTGCCCAAGAGAGGCACCAGGAGAGGCAAAGGGGCTGTGCCCGGGGCACTGAGGTGCAGAGGGACTGGGTCTTCCTCACCATGACCACCGCTGCTCAGCTGAGCAAAGGGTCTCCTCTGGGACCCCCTCACTCCTTGGCTGGGTGCCCCCAACTCAAGAGGCCGGGTCTCCAGTGCACTCGGGCTCTCGGACACCCCCGTCAGAAGGCAGGAGTTGCCTGGGGGGGTGGCGAACTGTCCAACTCTTCAAAGAGAAGATGGACACTCGCAGATGGGGTCTGAGTGCGCTTGTCATCCTGGGTGGCGAGTGGGGTCTTTGCCTTGCAAGCGACCCAGCCCACGAGGTCTCCAGAGCCCCCGACCTTTGCTCGGGGCACCTACCTTTGGTGGGCTGAGCAGAAGCTGGTGGAAGTCCTTCAGCCGTGGCTCGATGCCGCGCAGGACGCCGGAGCTGACGGCACACAGCCTGTCCAGTCCCTGAGAGCAGGAGTCCAGCAAGCCCTCCATCCTGTGGACCAGAGGCAGCTGGACACGGGGACACTAGTCCCATTACACCATACCCCCTCCCGAAGTGCCCACTTGTCGTCTCCAGGGAGGCTGCTGACCGTATGGGGGTGGGGGCCGTGCCCAGGTGATGGCCCTGACGGGCTGTGGGCGTCACACCCTCGAAGCAGCTCTGCTCCCTCCTCCCACCTTGAAAACCTTCACTGTCGACCCCACTCCTCGGCTGAGAGACAGGACTGGCCATAAAAGGATAGAAGAGGCCACATAAAAGGATAAAAAAGCAGAGAGAATGAACCGCTCATCTGTTTTCTGCATTGTCACACTGTCCCTGCATCGCAGGCGAGGCACTCACCAGAGTCCCCACTTCCTGCGGGAAGGGCCCAGCCTTCCTGGGCTCATAAAGATGAATAAGCAATATTCTGGTTTCTAACTAAACGATGATAACATCATAATTCTCTTTTTAGGTAATAAACTTATAAATATGTATTGGGTACCAGAGGGAAAGAAAGAAACTGCTAATAATCTCACCATTGAGATTAAGTCAATTTCTTGTTATTTTCTGGTTGTTCCTTTTCTTTAAAAAAACAGCACAGGCTATCAGTGCTGGGGGCTACAGTGAAGCTCCTTCCAGAGCAAGGACATGAGGGAACTGCAGTCTCCTTGGGAATCAGACCACCAGCACGGCACGTGACAGGACAGAGCAGACAGAAGTGCACACGCAAACACACATACACACGTGCGTTCGCGCACACACGCGCGTACATATATACACATATGCACACATATACACACAGAGACACACACACACACACACACACACATGCTGGGGGTACTCATCGGGACACTCCTTGCGGAAGCCCACTGGCCGTGCCTGTTCTGCACACACGTCTATAAACACTTTGCAAACTGGCGACAGGGGGTGTCTTTGGGCTGAGGTGGGGATGTGATTGATGGCGAAGGTCAAAGGGGACTTTACAGGCGTCAAGTTTATCTTTTCAACAAGGACAGTCTGTCCCCATGATCACCTGCATCATTAGAAACATTAAAAGCACAAACAGCACACCCGGCCACTCCCCTGGGCCTCCGTCACTGAAATGGCAGCATCTCCTTCTCGGGAGACACTCACCCCGCCCGCCGGGGCTCAAGCAAGGTCAGTAGCACCTGGGTCCCGCTGACGAGGCAGAGCTCGGTCTGGGCTCCGTCAAACATGTTCCTCAGCAGCCGTTCCACGCAGTCCTGCCTGTCAGACACGCGCAAGGTCACTGCCTGGCGGGGGGATGCACAGACCCCACCCCCACCCCCGCCGAAGGAGCAGCACCCTGAATCCCAGAGAGGCCCCGCTCGGGGCTCAGGCCACACACCCAGGGTTTTTAGGACACGGCTGCCCCGGGGGCCCGCATTCTCTGAACCTGCCAGGAGACACCTCCCGTGAGAAAGAGGCCCATCAAGTTAACTGTGGATCGGGGCGAGTTCCTCAGAAACAATCAGAGGAGGTGGCGGTGTCCCTGGCCCTCAGCCCAGGCCCCCCAGCGCTGCAGCCCACACTCACGACTCCAGCGCCGTGAGGAGGGGGTCTGGCTCTGGAGCTTCCTGCAGCGGGCTGCCCTGCTCCCTGCCCAGCCTGACGATGTCGCAGAGCGTCTGCGAAGCGTTGGACTGCCTCTGAAAGGACAGGGACGAAGAGCCGCCTTCAGGGCCGGCCTGCCGCACGGTCAGAGCGGCTGCTGCGGCAGGTCTGCTGAGGCGCTGGACTCGAAGGCGGCTCGTCTCAGCCTGGCCTGCCTCTCACCGTGGGGCGCAGATCTGGCCGCCCCCCAAGAGCTCCCATGGGGCCTTGACGGTCGAGCACGCCACGCAGACACCGTTCTATACCCTCAGACAGACACCGCGAGTGTGCCTGTGGTACTAACACAACAAGTGGCTATTAACACACAGGGTGGGTCCTGTGAGCTCAAGAAAATAGGACAGTTGCTGCAGAGAAAATAAAGGACTCAACTTTTCTAGAGAAACATTAAGCCCATAAAAATTCAGAACCTCTGATTCGGTGCCTTTGCCAGCCACGTGGGCTGAGTCTGTGGAGCAGATGAACAGGGTCAGAGAGAAACTCAGCCACCGGCTCGGCGCAGGGAGCACCTAACAAGCAGCCTTCACGTGTGCGCCACGGGAAACCAAGCTGAAGGAAGTGCTTCGTGACTGTTTTAGGCAAGACTGAAAGCAGCCAGGTTGCCTCCGCGGCCTCCCAGCTGCCTCGGGGACTGGGAAAGGGCCAGTCAGCTCACAGCGTTCACACTGGTGGAGGGGCATCTCCCTTCCCAGATCTGGAGCACAGACACCCTTGCCCGGCTGCCTGGCCAGGCCCGTGGGCCAAAAGAGCCCCAAACAGCACAGCCAGACAGCAGCAAAGGCTCAGACATGAGTCAGGACCACCGCTCTCCAAAGTGCTAAGGAGACCATGCGTGTGCAGCTGTGTGCAGTTGTCACGTGTAGGAAAAGGCCTATCGGGATATTCCCCACACTCTCAACTGTGATACCGCAAGGAGCGGGCAGGGGCTGAGAGGAGCCCCACTGCCACCCCACACGCTCCCTCCGGAGCTCACGCCCCTGTAGACCCCATCTCCTCGAGCGCAGGCTAGAACCAGCACTCACAGCGGCGGCACGCCGGCGAGGACTGTCACCTGTAGGTCAGGTGCCTGCCCCAGAGGACGCAGCAGCAGGCTGCGAGCTGCCCTGCGGAGAGGCCCGGGGGGCATGGGGCCAAGGGTAGCCTCAGCCAGCAGCCCTCAGGAAGCTGAGTCCTGGCACTTCCCTGGTGGTCCAGTGGTTAAGACTCTGTGTTTCCAACGCAAGGGGTATGGGTAGGGGGCGTGGGTTCGATCCCTGGTCAAGGAACTAAAATCCCACATGCCACACAGCCAAGAAATAAAAATAAACAAACAAATAAATAAATAAATAAAATAAGGAACTGAGTCCTGCAAAGCCACCAGTGACCCTGGGGGCAGACCCTCCCCTCGTTGAGCCCTGAGGTGACCACAGTCTTGTGAGAGACCCTGGGCAGAGGACCTGTGACCCCTGGCCCATAAAAACTGAGATAAAAAATACTTACTGTTATAAGCAACTAAGTTTTGGGGTCATCTGTTACTCAGCCATAGATAACATACAATTCTATTCAGACTGTTTTTTTATAATATGTATGTATTATATTTTAGAAAAAAAAAGTCTGCAAGTCAGTGCTTGATTAAAGGAAGAGCATCTGAGGAAAGGAGTGACTTGCCCCCTCAGACAGCAGTGGAGAGCGCTCTCCGCCAGCCCTGAGCGAGGGGCGCCTGCTCAAAGGTGGGGTCCACGAGCCCATACTCACATCTTCATCCTGACTCGGGTGGATCAATTCCACGAGCCTCTGGATGAGCTTCTCTTCATTAAGCCACTGAAAGGGAAAAGGAGGCCTGTAAGTGACTCCGCTCACATCTGACGAAATGGAAGGAAAGTCCTTCAGTGCAACAGAAATCCACGCGCCAGGTTCTAGCACAGAGATACTTCACCCAACACGTGAGTCCACCCAGACCCTGAAAGCACAAGCAGTGGCCGAATTCTGGAGTGACCCAAAGACTGTAAAGGAGGGGATCCCCTTCCACATGCCCTAATGGTGCAGACTCTTAAACACACGTGAGCTCTGTTTTTAGGACGTCTCCGAAGCGGAGCCTGGAGCCACCCGCGCCGATGGGGCTCTCCCAGCACACAGCCCAGCTGCTCCCTGCAGCGCCCGGGCTCCAGGTCAGTCCGGCTCCTCTACGCACTTCCTTACCCCAAAATGGGCTCAGTGTAGTCAGGGCAGGCTTCCCACTAACGTTCAGCAACGGCTGACGTTCCCGCGGCTCTCACTGTGCCACATCAGCTACTATGATTTACTCTCAGTGGGAGGCCGCTCCATAACGAAGCGGGTTATGAATCTGAGAGCGACAACTGTCACCTAATTCCAGGAGCTGGAAAACCGTCAAGAAGAACCAATGGTTTACTTATTCTATCTTAAGCTGCATTACAAACAACACCTGCCCAACAGCAGCAGATTCTTTGTCCGGCACTGGTTTCCTGGGCTTCTTGGGGTTGAGCACCCTCCCCTCTTCTGGGAAAGCCCTCAGGGAGCTATGGGTAGCCCCTCTCGCTGTGAATACTGTCAGGACAGACACAGGCCAACTCTGGTCTTCGAAACGTCTCTGCATGGAATCCTCTTCGGCGACTGTTTCCTCTTGGGCACGTACTCGGGCACAGGACCAGCGCCCAATGGAGACCTAGCAGCCCTGGGGTGGGGCACAAGTGAGGAAGCCCACTTCTGCTCTCTGCTGATGAATGGACTGAGGCAGGACAAGAGAAAAGGGGCAGATGCCAGACCCAGCCTCAAATACAAGCCTTGACGAGAACCCCTGAGTGGTTCTCATCAGGAGGGGAAGGTCCTGCTGGGTGGAAAGCTGGGGTGCTGGGCACCCCGGTGCTGCTTCACCAGCTCCAGCCTCCTTATACCAGGAGGCACTTACTCCACACTCGGAGAATGTGCAGAGCCCGCGCAGACGGGGAGGGGCTCCAGGGAGGAGGGGGCCCACACACTCACATGCAGGACCTCCTGCCGGAGCCCGGCGGGCTCTACGCAGCTGACCAGGCGCAGCAGCAGGTCCATGAGGGCCGAGGTGCCGATGTGCTTCAACAGCAGGCTGATGAACTTGTCCTTCTTCCTCAAGAACACAATCACCTGCAACCAGACAGCCCCTGAGAGGTGAGCAGGGCAGACCCTGACCACCAGGAGATGCTGCCCCCAAGAACTGCCATGGGAAAGATTCATTTTCAACAACAGTGAGCAGAAATAATGGAAAGACGTGGAAAGAGCTGTAAGAAAGCCCCCTCCGCCGCCCCCCCAGCAATGACAGGCAGAGCCCTGAACACAGGCGAGTCCACGAGGCGGTGGGGGCCTGAGAGGACCCTGGGCTGGCAGAGTTTGCCACACACCGAGACTGGGCACAAGTGCAGCCCCAGCACCCGAGTTGACAGCTCCCGGACGGGGGACACAAACCCGGAAAGCTGACAGGCCCCACAGGTGGCTGAAGGGAAAGGACTGAGGTTTCAGAAAAGCAGAGGCGGAGGGGTGCAGCTGGCTGGTAACCAGAGCCGACAAGACACGACGCAGCTAGCTGGCTGAGTGTGCAGTCACAGGGTGTGGTGCCTGAGCGCAGAGGGACGGGAGAAGCCCAGGCAGAGGCCTTCTTGGACACGTGTTGGCAAGCTCGGCTCAGCTGGCCACAGAGACGAGGTGCCTGCGAGTCCAGGCCACTGCACAGACCCAGGACTCTACTGGGGGCAATGGGGACACGGAACAGGCAAGGGATCCCAACCACCCTCATGCCAGAACCCTCATGCCAGAAGTGAAGGGAAGGAGGGGAAGGAGGAGGAAGAGAGAGAAGAGAGGCAACAGGGGCGGGGGGGTTGGGGAGTGGGGGGCAGGGGCGGGGGTTCTTTGAAAAGCGTGATTGGAGAGAAAGACTGAAAACAGCAGAGAGGGCTCCAGGGAACATCCCTACACACCCTACAGATATAAACACCATTACAAGGGGTTATCCGGAACAAGTTTAGGCCAATTTCTGTAAATTTGGAAAAATGAAAAATTCCTTTGAAAAACTCACTTACATAAACTGACAAGAAGAAAGAGAAAATCTGGAGTTCTAGAGTGTCAAAAGAAACAAAATCTCTAATTAAAAGCCTCCCCATACAGAAGACTCCAGGCTCTAAAGGCTTTACTAGTGAATTCTATCCAAAATTTAAAGAAAAATAACCCCAATCTTATGCAGGACTCCTCCAGGGTCCTTCTCTCATAAAATGAGAGAAGATGCCCCATATCATTGTATGAGGACATAAAACCTCGATTCCAAAACCTTGATATGCGCACTTTAAGAAAAGGAAATTATATAAGGACCTACTGTAGAGCACAGGGAACTCTACTCAATACTCTATAATGGCCTATAAGGGAAAAGAAGCTAAAAAAGAGTGGATATGTGTGTATGTATAATAGATTCACTTTGCTGTACACCTGAAACTAACACAACATTGTAAATCAATTATACCCCATTAAAAATTAAAAAACAAGGGAAGGAAATTATAAGCCAATCTCACTGATGGCCACAGATACAAAAATTCTTAAAAAGAAAGCAATATGGGGCTTCCCTGGTGGAGCAGTGGTTGAGAGTCCGCCTGCCGATGCAGGGGACACGGGTTCGTGCCCCGGTCCAGGAAGTTCCCACACGCCGCGGAGCGGCTGGGCCTGTGAGCCATGGCTGCTGAGCCTGCGCGTCCGGAGCCTGTGCTCCGCAACGGGAGAGGCCACAACAGTGAGAGGCCCGCGTACCGCAAAAAAAAACCCCAAAAAACAAAACAAACAAACAAAATAAACTCCACAACAAACAACATACTTAATTGTAAAACAGTTCTGAAAGCTTTTCCTCAGAGGCAATAAATAAAACAGAGGCCCACTATCACCACTTCAATTCAACAATGTATTAAAGGTTCCAGACAATGCAACAAGGCAAGAAAAAGAGACAAAAAGTGTAACATTTATAAAGGACAAAATAAAACTGTCATTAATCACAGATGGTATGATCTTATACATAGATTTAAAAAAAGAATATAAGGAATTCGCTGGCAGTCCAGTGGTTATGACTCCATGCTTCCACTGCAGGGGGCATGGGTTTGATCCCTGGTGGGGAACTAGGATCCCACATGCCGTGTGGCATGGTTAAAAATAAAAATTAAAAAAAAAAAAGTAAAAAGAATATAAATTATTAGAACAGCAGCTTTATTGATATTTCCAAAAACTGGAATCAGCCCAGATGTCCTTCAACATGTGAATGGTTTAACAAACTGTGTTCCATCCACACCATGGAACACTACTCACACTGCAATAAAAGCGAATATACTACTGATACATACAACAACTTGGATGACTCTTCAGGGATGTATGCTAGAAAAAAAAGCCATAAGGCCTATATGTTATATGATTTAATTTAAATAACAGTTTGAGAAAACAAAATTTCTGAAATGAAACAGACTAGTGGTTGCCAGAGGTTAGGGATGGGTGAAGGGATAGAGGCCAGAGGAAGGTGGGAGTAGTTATAAAAGGGCAACACAAAGGATCCTTATGGTTTAAGAACCGTTCAGTATGTTGACTGACGATGGAGACACGAACCTACACAAGTGATAAATTGTACTGAACTTAACACACGTACATACACAAATGACTGCAAGTGAAATGTCAATGTCCTGGTTGCGATCTTCTGCTAGCATTTTACAAAATGGCACCACTGAAGGAAACCAGGCAAAGTGTACAAAAGGTAGCTTTACGTTCTTTCATAAAACTGCACGCGAATCTACAATTATCTCAATAAAATTTTTCAATAAAAAAGACACTGTTTAGAATAACATGAAAATATCAAGTACCTAAGGATAAACATAACGAGAACTATGTAAGACCTCTACTCAAAGAACTTGGTTACTGAGAGAAATTAAAGAAGCCCTAATTACTCAGCTTTCTGCTATAGCACAGAAGCAGCCATAGATAATATGTAAACAGGAGCAGCTGCGTTTCAGTAAAGTTTCTTGTACAAAATAGGGGCGGGCTGGCTTTGGCCTGTGGGCCATAATTAGCCAACCCCAATCTATAGGAAATGCAAGCCTAATCAAAACTTCAGCAGGTTTTTCTGGGGAACAGGGGAGAATGTGGAAACTGACAAACTCACTCTAAAATTTGCTCATCCTAAAATAATGCAAAAGGCAAAGAATAGTAAAAACAACCTTGAAGAAAAACAAAGTGAGAGGACTAATTCTATCGAACATCAAAACT
Organism: Lagenorhynchus albirostris; assembly: GCF_949774975.1. Classification (NCBI taxonomy): domain Eukaryota; kingdom Metazoa; phylum Chordata; class Mammalia; order Artiodactyla; family Delphinidae; genus Lagenorhynchus; species Lagenorhynchus albirostris. Next base: position 741,464 of record NC_083105.1, read on the forward strand.
TACAAAGCTACAGTAATTAAATAGTGCTGTGTTCATAATTACAAACAGGACAGTAGAAAAGAAATGCATACACACGTGATTGCTTGATTTATGACAAGAGGGACACTGTGAAGCAACTGAGAAAGCACGGCCTTATCAATACAGTGCTGGGTCAACTGGACAATAATCGTATGAAAAAACACTTCAGTCTGACACCATTTACAAGAATCAATTCCAGGTGGACTGTAGGTAGGAATATGAAGGTAAAACAATAAAGCTTCTGAAAGATAACACAGAAGAGTAGTAAGAGAATTATCTTTATGATTTCGAAGTCAGCAGAAGTTTCTTAACAAAACAACAACAACAAAAAAAACCAAACAAATAAAAAGAGTTATGACTTGGACTATATGAAAATCAGGCTCTCTGCTCATTAAAAGATACCATTAAGAGAGTAAAAAACAAAACCAAACCTAGCAAGCAGAGTGGGAAAAGATGTTTGCAACGCAAAATCAACAAAGGGGGAATTCCCTGGCAGTCCAGTGGGTGGGACTCTTGGCTTTCACTACCGAGGGCGTGGGTTCAATACCGGGTCAGGGAACTAAGATCCCGCAAGCTACGTGGCACACCGCCCCCCACCCCCCAAAAAAAATCAACAAAGGACTTGTATCCACGAAATAGAATTCCTACAAATGAAAAAAGAAGAGACAGCCTGATAGAAAATGGGCAAGAGACTTCACACAAAAAGTATCTAAATGGCCAATTAATACATGAAAAGGTTCTCATCCTCACTAGTCACCAGGGAGATGCAAACTAAAAGCACAATGCTGTTATATACACCATCAGAAGAGATAAGATAAACCGACTGATAATATTAGTCAGGGCTGGAGAGGAAGTGGAAGAGCAGGAACTGTCATGCTCTGCTGCTGGGACTGCAAACTGGCTCAACCACTTTCACTTCAGCCATTCAAGCTGACCACACGTACATCCTAGTTACGACCACGTGGCACAATGCCTGGAGAAAAGGAAGTCCTTATGTTTTAGAGATACACTGAAATATTGACAAAAGAAACGACAAGCCGTCTGGGGTTTGTTTTGAAGTAGTGCCTGGGGGATGGCGAGCAGGGATAAAGGTGAAAGACTGACAAGGCCGCCTCCTGAAGCAGGTAACAGGCACAGGCGCCAGCAAACCTCATGGCCCTCCTGTGCCATCTACGGTGTGCAGTGCTGAGGCACACCAGGGCAGATGCAAGGCCGGAACAACCGTGGAGCAAATGTGGTCTCCAGGAGGCCCACGCTCCAGCTGAATGAAACGAGTTCACTCCCTGCTTTACAGAAAAATATTACTAGGCAATTCCTTTTTTCTTTTTTCTTTTTTTGGCTGCACCACGCGGCTTGTGGGATCTTAGTTCCCCGACCAGGGATCAAACCCCTACCTCCTGCAGTGGAAGCACGAAATACTAACCGCTGGATGGCCAGGGAAGTCCTAGGCATTTCCTTTAATTTGCTTTGAAACAATAAGTGCCCTAGACATACAGGCACCTGCCACCCACACAGATGCAGCAGCAGACACCCTAATGTCCTGCCATGATGCAGGTATGTCCTGGATCTCTCACCCATGACTGGTCAGTGACAGGACGAGCTGGCCTAGTTTGGGGCCCTGTGCAGCTCCCAGGGGTGGCAGAGGTGCTGCTTATTTCAGAGCCGGCCAGAGGAAGTCTCTCTTGGGAAGCCACTTTCTTAATCAAATCCCAGCTCCCACAGCAGCAGCCCACACAGCTCCACGTGTGTCCCACAGGACAGTCAGAAGCCTGCCCCCCACAGCCTGATGCACAGGTCACACAGCAGTGGCTGAGGGCAAGATGCGACGGCGTCAGCCACGCCTCCCTCCCACGTCTCGCGGGCTTGGCAGAGGAGTACCTGTGCAGTTCTTCTGGCGATGAGACTGCCAATGGTCTTGCTGAAAAAACTGGCGAGGAGAGGATTGAGAGGCGGCTCACGGTTCAAGAAGTCGTAAAGAAGGTTGAGCAAAGTCTCGTCCCCTCCCAGCCTGTCACTGATCTGCGGCACGTCACACGTCAGCAGCTCACAGGCTGTGTTTGGGTACCTGAAGGGGCACAGTGCAAGCAACTGGAGGTGAATGAGACTTCCCCACTACTCAGGAAGCTACTTGAATGATCTGCCTCTTAGGAAGCAGATCCACAGGCAGAAACCAAACGTGGCTAGACCTTGGAACAGAATAAAAATGTGATTGTTCTGTGACCAACCGGCATTTTTGACTACTAGAACCTCAATGTTTTTATCATACCTTTTTCTGGCTCCTCATACCCTAAACTCTGACATCCCACATTTTCTGACTCTATTTCCATTCTCTACGGAACTTTTCCTAATCTTTTGGCTTCTCCTCTGCCCTCCTACTCACCTGCCATGTCTCTCACCTCCATCAGGTTCGTCCTCCCCTCTCCAAGCCTTTCCTGACCCCACATGTCAACAAGCACAGATCTAGCTTGTTCCCACACTGAAGAGATGCTTCATCAGCAGTTTACAATGCAGTACCAGTTCTGAAGTGTTATGCAGGCAAATTATTATTAAGATATACCAATATATGTAAACGATGTACTATTCATTTGATAAAAATGATCAGACAGGGGCTTCCCTGGTGGCGCAGTGATTAAGAATCCACCTGCCAATGCAAGGGACACTGGTTCGAGCCCTGGTCCGGGAAGATCCCACATGCCGCAGAGCAACTAAGCCCATGCGCCACAACTACTGGGCCTGCGCTCTAGAGCCCACGTGCCACAACTACTGAAGCCCACGCACCTAGAGCCCGTGCTCGGCAACAAGAGAAGCCACCGCAATGAGAAGCCCACACACCGCAACGAAGAGTAGTCCCCGCTCGCCGCAACTAAAGAAAGCCCACGCGCAGCAACTAAGACCCAATGCAGCCAAAAATAATAAATAAATAAATGAATACATTTATTTACTTTAAAAAAAAAAAGATCAGACACAAAATAATCCTGATCCCATTACGTGTAATCCCATACCACTATGCTCCCTGCCTGACCCTCTGACAGACGTGGGGTCACTGCTGTGGTCCTGGGACAGGCCTACCCAATGTCCTGCTGCATCCAGGACAGAGCCCACCATAGCAGTGCAGTGACAATGCCTGGTGCCACACTCAGCACATCTGGGAACACAGGTGAGGGTGCCCAGGGCCAGAGCAGGCAGGAACCTGGCGGGAGCATCCTGTGGGGCTGACTGCCCTGGAGCACACCTGGCACCAAGCTACACGGGACATGCTGTGCAGCCTCAGGCACCTTACCTAACGTTTCTGTGTCTAGGCTGCTTTCTCGGAACATGGAGGTCTGAGTGTCCGCCTTCCCCACAAGGCTGCGTATAAAGCAGAGCAGCAGCGTCTGGCGCACAGTAAGCCCGGGGTCAAGGTCAGCCACTGTGACCCTACGGCTCCAGGTAGCCACCCACACGGCCCCAGCAAGGGCCTAACCCCAGGTGGTCACTGCGGTCAGCTAGGGCCTGGCGGCCGGCCCAGCATGGAGGGCAGGGGACAGGAGCTCAGCCTGGCTGTGGGGTGGGTGCTCCCCGTCACCCAGAGACGAGGGCCTTCTGAAGCCAAGCGGGCAGCCGGGTATGAGCGAACGCCCGATCCACACAGAGGGGCCCAGACGAGGTGTGGCCAGCGCCCAGCTCATGGGGTCGAGGCGAGGATGAGATGGGGCAGCTCCGTACCGTGGACGTGGCCCACAGTGACCAGCACAGCAGACAGTGCGGGGCCGCAAGGGGCAGAGGCCAGAGAGCCTGCTCGGAGTGCAGCATCCAAGGCCGGCACGAGGCCCCACAGGACACGGGAGGAGAGGTGCCCACCAGACTCCAAACAACAAGACAAGACTCACCAAGCAACAAGGGAGAAGCATGCCCCAGAGAAAGGCACAGAAGCTTTTCCAGAGCACACGGAAAGGCTCCCATCCAGTCTCTGCGTGTGCGCACGCGCACACACACGAATTGTGCACGTGTGTGGCAAGCTGAGCCACAAGGCGCTGTTGTACTTAGACAAGGTTGCATCTAGGTGGAGGGACTGAGATCTCTATCAGTATTTTATAATTACTCTTCAGAAAAACAGGTACTGCTCTAATAATTTATATAATTTATGCAGGAAATAGCCATCCCAGTTAAACACGGCAGACGGAACATAGAGGTTTGTGGCCATAAGGCAAAGAAGAAAAGACAAGAGAGGTAGAAACTCCGCGGAATGAACCTAGAGGGTGGGCGGCGAGGGAAGCAGGCCAGGCGCATGAGGCAGGTCTGTGTCTCAGGGTCCTGGGGGAGGAGGGTGGGCAACCAGACACACAGCTCAAGAAACCCAGAAGGACCCTGTGGAGCCCTCCAGGGCATGAAAGCCTTTCTGTGTCCACTATTTCTTGTTGGTAGGAAATAGGCTTCATTCAGCCTCCCTGACATTCCGCACGTTCCAAAGGGCAGGTTCAAACAGTTACTAATCAGGGAAGGGAGGGCTGAAGAAACAAGGGAGGGGCAGCCAAGAACCAATGGTGCAGGTCCTGGTTCCTCCTCGAGGGATACACATAACAGTATCTGTGAGCCCTTCAGCAGAACCAAGGCCTCCATCCAGGAGGACAGTAACTTCAGGCTGAGCCCAAGATCCCTGGAGCATCTGCTCTGTTACCTGACTGCCAGCCAACGAGAAGACAGCCACATACTCCGCAGCCCTCACCCCAAATTTTCCCTATAAAACTTCTCCCCTGAAATCGGGGAGTTTGGGGTGTTTTTTGTTTGTTTGTTTGCGGTACGCGGGCCTCTCACTGTTGTGGCTCCTCCCACCGCGGAGCACAGGCTCCGGACTCGCAGGCCCAGCGGCCATGGCTCACGGGCCCAGCCGCTCCGCGGCATGTGGGATCCTCCCGGACCGGGGCACGAACCCGTGTCCCCTGCATCGGCAGGCGGACTCTCGACCACTGCGCCACCAAGGAAGCCCAAGTTTGGGGGTTTTGAGCATGAATCACCATTCTCCCTGCAGGTCCCTGCAATCAAAAAACCTTTCTGTGCTCCAAACTCTGGCGTTTCGGTTTGCTTGGCCTCACTGTGCTTGGGCACACTCTTGCGTTCTGTAGCACTCAGAGAGGCCTGGGTGGAGACAGCGCCCACCAGGCAGGTGGAGGGTCAGCCCTGGAGGGTTGTTTTGTTTGCTCAGTTTTATACTTATTTACTACTAATTTCTCCCAAACTCTTTGACTATAAAACTCTCCTGGATGATTGGCCCTGCTTCTGAGATTCCCCTACCTTAACCCAGGGGATAAAGTTACATTACTGGGAAATTCCAGAGCAACAGGATTAGAAAAGGCCCTAAAATGCCCCTAAGGAAAGCTGCACACCTGTGGCATCAGACGCGTCAGCAGCAGGGCTGGAACTAGGAACTAGAAGATGTGAACGAAAAATGCTGCTGCCCTGTCAGTAAACAAAGGGTGCTGCAGCCATCAAGCCACTAGAGCCTCCCCGGCCGCCCTGCCCCGTGAGCCCTGAGAGAACCCGGGAGAGAGAAAAGCAGCTCAGCCACAGCAGCCACCCTCAAGGATGGGAAAAGCACAGGATCCTGGCCCTAGACAGCTGAGGTGCAGACCAAAGGAATGATTTCAGTGAGCCCAGACTCCTTTTTTTTTTTGGCTACGTTGGGTCTTCGTTGCTGTGCACAGGCTTTCTCTAGTTGCGGCGAGCGGGGGCTACTCTTCGTTGCGGTGTGCGGGCTTCTCATTGTGGTGGCTTCTCTTGTCGCGGAGCATGGGCTCTAGGCGTGCAGGCTCAGTAGTTGTGGCTTGCGGGCTCTAGAGTGCAGGCTCAGTAGTTGTGGCGCACGGGCTTAGTTGCTTCGCGGCATGTGGGATCTTCCCGGACCAGGGCTCAAACCAGTGTCCCCTGCATTGGCAGGCAGATTCCTAACCACTGCACCACCAACCAGGGAAGTCCCGAGCCCAGACCCTTGCATCTTTCCATACACAGAAAAGTGCTAAATTAACTTAAGATGTCTGGTTTTCTTTAATGAACAGTAAGCTTTTGAAGTCCCGACTACCTGGTCTTTGTTGCAAAAACTCCTATATATCCTGGCCCCTCCCTCACTCTTTAGAGCTGTCCCTCAGAGAGAGCTGAGAGTCCTGTCTCCAGGGCTTGAAGCCTTAGAAATTCTGCCAAATAAAACATTATTCTCAGCTTTTAGGCTGTGCGTTTTTTTTTCTTTCAGTTGACGAAGACACCTATGGAATCTTCAAAATTTCACGAGATGCATGTCCAGTCTGACTGGAAACCAGAGGGAGCTTAGAGCCAGCAGGAAAGAGAACGATGCACTCAGGCTGCGCCCCAACCTTGCCCCCCATGCAGACCTCCTCAGGATGCTGCCAGAGAATAGGATTTGCCAGGGGAAGGAGACAAAAAAGAGGAAGACGAAATCCTGGAGCACGGAAGGTGGACTCAGGAATTATCAGAGCGAGGATGGGAGAGTCCAGGAACCGTAACGGCAGGGATTCATTCCCTCTCCCCCGCTTCATGCCTCCCTCTGGGCCCTGCCCTGCTGCTCCCCAGGGGCTCAGCTGGGCAACTGGGCTCAGCTGTCCTCTCTGCTCTGCCCCTAAGTGTGGCAGGCAGGGTTATTTGGTGGGGGTGGGGGTGGGGTCCTTCCTGGGGTCCTGCCCTGACCTAGCCCTGCTTCCCGCTGGGTGAGCAGTTCTAACTCTGATTTGGAAAGAGGAAGCCCTCCACTCAGAGCTAAAACATCCCCCCACACCACCAGCATGAGGAACAGAAGTGGTAACTTGGAGTCCATCTGCTGGCTTTTCTGTCTTATTTCTCAAATGGTCCAGAACTCTGCAAAGTGCACAGGAATCTCAAGAAAGAGGCCAGAAGCATCCTCAGGGTTCTCAGGCTGGACCAGGTGGCCAGCTCCCGGCCCAGGGCTGCTCCACAGAGGTCTCACCTGCATGGAGCAGCTTCTGGCTTTAGCAGAACAGCTAACCACTCAGGGCAGCTCCTCTGGACCCGTGTGGCTCGGGCACACTCCCTGCTCTCGGGAAGGGTCTCTCCGTAACCAGCCTGCAGCCACGAGGGTGAAGCCACAGCAGCTGGGCTGCAGAGGCACAAAGGCGGCTGGAGGAGGTGCTGTCGCCCTGCCCAGGTGGCCTGGGGCGGCCATCCAGAGGCAGAGCAGCGCAGGCACTGGCTCCGCACTCTCCGCTGTGTCACCTGCTGCTGCCACACGCTCCGAGGGCTGAGCTGAGCAGCTCGACGGAGACCTACGGCTCAAAGCCTGAAACAGGGCCTATCTGTATCTTTCGCATCTTTAAAAAAATGATCTTGACTCCACTTCTTCCTTCAGCTACTACCTCATCCATCTACCCAGCCTATTCTTCTTCTCAAAAAGGACGTTTTGATTTAATTTTAATTAAAAGCAAATAAATTTTTAATAAAAGCAAGTTAATTTTAAAATTACCTTTTATTTTATTTATTTATTTATTTATTTATTTGCGGTATGCGGGCCTCTCACTGCTGTGGCCTCTCCCATTGCGGAGCACAGGCTCCGGACGTGCAGGCTCAGCGGCCATGGCTCAAGCGCCCAGCCACTCTGCGGCATGTGGGATCCTCCCGGACTGGGGCACGAACCCGTGTCCCCTGCATCGGCAGGCGGACTCTCAACCACTGTGCCACCAGGGAAGCCCTAAAATTACTTTTTAAATTAAAGGCTTTTTACTTTTTTTAACAGGTGATATGGGGACTTCCCTGGTGGCCCAGTGGTTAAGACTCCACGCTCCCAATGCAGGGGGCCTGGGTTCAATCCCTGGTCAGGGAACTAGATCCTGTGTGCCACAACTAAGACTCAGAGCAGCCACGTAAATAAATAAACATTAAAAAAAACAAAACAAAAACCAAAAACAGGTGATACACACAAATGCTTTTAAGACTCTGTATGACAGGGCTCGTGAGGAAGGGCAGCCCCCCTCCTTTCCCACTCCCACATCCCACTCCTGAGACAGTCACCACAGTCTCCTGGCATTTTCTGTATTACTGACATCCATGTTTCCAAATAAAATACAAGTACACTTCTTCATCTAGCAATTTTAGGTATTACAAATTGACCTCCTATGGTGGAAGGTGAAGATGTAGCTCGCACACCTCACGCCACCCTGCCCTGCCGCCCCACTGCCCTTTCCCCCTCTCTCTATAAAATTATACCACAATTAGTTAAATCCATGTCCAGTGTGGCCCTCTGTATGAACATGCAAACACTGTTCTATTTGCTTACTTACATGCATCCTTCCCTCAGAGTTAAAGGTATTCTCACTGCCTTGTTTGCTTTGTTTGTACTCACCCACTGCTAACCTCTCCCAAACTCTGACTATAAAGCTCTCCTGGCTCACTGATGCCACGCTGGGACCCCTCTACCCAGAACCACAACATGCTGCCCCAGCCCTGCTCCCCGTCACACTGTCGCCAACACCCTCCAGACAGGGAGACCCTCGACGGGTCAGCAACAGGACACATTTGGGAGTGAGAGAGTGAAAGGAATGGGGCCCACTAATGGCGATGCTGAGATAAGAGGCGCTGACCAGGCACATCTCAGGGACGATGGCCTCTGATCTATCACAGGTGATCACCATGGCCCCAATCCCCTGGCTCCCCAACAAGCAAGCCCCCGCCTCTTTGCAGAGCTCTCCTCTTCCAGCGCCGGCTGCCTCCCTGTCAGAGGGGCGCGGTGGACCACCACGACTGCAGCACTACTCCCCATCACCCCGTCCTTCTTTACTTGCCTCCTAAGTCATCAAAGACTTTCTGTAAAAAGTAAAGGGCCAGAGAGTCAATATTTTAGAACGCCTATGTTGTCACGGCCAACAGGGCATGGATGTGTCCAACAAGACTTTCCAGTGAAAATGACGGACAAGGAAATGTGAATTTTGTCATTTTCATGTGATATTATTATTTTTCTATTTTTTCCATTTAAAAATGTAAAACCATTCTCAGCTTGCAGGCCTCACAAAAACAGAATCTGACCTCAGGCCGTAGTTTCCCAACTAAGACTTTACCACCACACACCAACTCCCTGTGGGACACGTGCGCAGCTGAGGGCACCCTGTCTGCCCTGAATCCCTCTGCATCACTAGCCCCAGCTCCCCCGCTTCCCAGAGCCTGCTCGGGCCCAGAGAGGCACCCTCAGAGCCAGAGGCCAGCTCTGCTGTCCTTCCTGTCACCTGAGGCCCCACCCATTCACACTCTGTCCTCACTCCAACCCTTGTCCTAAGTCCTTGCCCTGTCCCTTTTGTTGTCCCCTAACATCCCAGCAGACTGTTGAATGGAACATTTTAGGAAAAACTCTGAGAACGGTCAGGATCACTAATGACACAAAATATGTCCTCCAGGCCCAAGACCCCACGGTCGAGCAGTCAGATGCCGCCTGTCTCTGGGGACTGGCTGTTTCACCAGTCAGGCCAAGGCTGCACCCATCGGCCTGTCAGAGCTCAGCCTTTCTTCAGCACATATTCACCCAAAACACTCCAACACGGTGCAGCTCGCTATAATCCAGAGTGAGGAATCACACACAGGAGATCCCCAAATCTTCAACATCACAGAAGCAAAGCCCACCGGAGGGGCCTTCTCGCATGTCAGGCGGGGCAAACGTTTACGGTCAGCCACCCTGTCAGAAAGCCCGGCTCTGACCGTCCTCAAGCCCTGCCCGCTGCCACCCTGCACGCTGCCCAGCGCCAGGCCACCCAGCACCGCGGTACGTACTTGAAGCGGACCTTCTCTTCCACGCCCAGGGCCGGGTCCTGTGTGACGAGGCTCACCAGCTCCTCCATGCTCTGCTGCCTGCACAGGAAGTCCAGCAGCTTCCGGTTCTGGGCCTTGCACTCCTGCAAGATGTCATCTTCATCCATTAACTCTCGCAGCGTCACGTCCTCCTTATCCAGCAGCTTGTCGACGTGGGACGTGGTGCTCAAGTCAAACTTCCAGAACATGGTGACGGCCACAGAGCTGCGAGCAGACAAGAGGGTCGCTGCCACCAGGTGCGAACCCGCCTCAGCAACCCCCGCACCCAGGTCCCGAAGTCTACCCACAAGGGGGCCCGGGCTGCAGGGTGCACTCCCCCATGTACAGCAGGACAGCTCAGCTTCCTGTCCTCCCATGGGGGCCCCCGGGGCTCCCGCCACTAGCCCCTGGGCTCTGAGGCCAACACATGCCGGTCGCCCACATGTCTGACGGGGGATGCCCCTCCACCCAAACAGCGAGGCTCACAACCCTCCTCCCCAGCGTCCAGCCCCTCCTCAGTGAACACTGGGCATCTCTCCCCAGACGTCTCCGTACCATATATATTTTTAGTTTTCTGTATATTATGTTTTGACATCTTTAAAAAACTTTCTGATTGAGGAGACACTGCCCCTCCTGGGCGGCCAACTCCTAGAGATGGCAAAGGGCTCTCAGGAGCACTCCTGTGACCTGCAGGCTGACCCCCTGGAGCCCTCCTCCTCTGTGGGCCCACACACACCCAGGGGACTACGTTCCACTGCCTTCATTATCCCAGGGCCAGGGGCCAGGCAACCAGGAGCCACCCATATGGCTTAGAGCCCACCGAGATCATCCAAGCAAGCTGACCCGAGGCTGTTCACCCTGTCCAGCCTTGCCTTCGGAGCGGAAAGCCCAATAAAAGCTGCTGCCTCGGCTCTGCCCTGGCTCCTCCCCCTTCTGCCTCTGGCCCCCCTCGGGCTTCCTGCACGTGGCCCTCGTGCGGTCGGTGCCTCCGGCCTCCAGGACCCGGGAGTGTAACGAGCTCTGCCTCCCTGTCCCTCCTGCACCTCCTCTCGTGGCCGCACCCGCCTGGCCATCCCTTACAGGACACAGAGCAGCTCCCAGCACAAACCTCAACAAGCCACGCTCAGGACAGCTCCCTCTGCTCGCCCCTCTGCCCCTCTGCCATCCCCACCTACTCGGCCCCTCGTCTCCTTGCATCACCTTGCTGAGTAAGCCAGGGCTGTCCCTGAGGCCCCCACCTCCCTCACATGCACACACTGAGTCCTAGGTCCTGTCACGCCACTTAAGGACTCTCGATCCACCCACCCCTTCCCCTGCACCCCACATCACCCTCTGCGGGCTCCTGCTGCCTTTGCCTGGACTCTACAAGGCCTGAAGCACTCAGTGAGTCTCATATGTCAGTCTGTGGGCCTCGGTTGGTTTGCAACAAAGTTTTCGCTGTTGGATACAAAATGAAAAACATAAAGCCTGCATCTTCAACAAAGTTACACCTGTATCTTGAGATTACCTTTCCAATGTTACACAGATCACTACGTGCAAAATCATGGTGATAGCAGATGGGACTTACCTAATAGTTTTATTTAGAAGAGAAAAGGACTTTTCACGTGACGTGAGCCCCAGTGTGTCTGTGCATGAAGCCCAGCTGCCCAGGAGTCCCGGACACAGGCCCCTCAGCTGTCCAGCCACAGCCTCCACAGCCTCTTGTCTTTGCTGCGTCAAACTCACTTTCCCAAAACACAGACACACGTCTTCACATCCCTCTCACGGTGGTTTAAAGCCTGTGCTAGCCCCAAATGCCCACTGCTCACCAGGCCGCCTCTCCCAACGTGCCTCCAGGTCCTCTGGGCACTTCCCGCTGCCTCCTCGACCCCAGGGATGCCGTGTCTCTCTTCTCACACACACCGCACTCTCTGCCTTTGCCCTTCTGCACACACTCCTGTGCTCAGTCCCTTCACTGACAAAATCCCACCTGCTCCACCAGACTCAGAGGTGGGGCCGCTTGGACTTGCAGCGCAAGGGACTCCACAAGCTGACCTGCACTCAGTTTCCATCTAGGTCCTAATATCTTCCTTATTTCTCTCTTGAGGAGTGCATATGGGTATTTGCCAGTGTTAGTTACAGACTCTGGGGGACCAGAAATAACGATTACTAGATGTACCTTCAGGAAAAGATGGATGTCCCCACACACACATCAGGTGCCCTCTCTCCTAAGGCCCTACAGAATGACTCATGTGCTTGGCTAACATACAATCCAGGGAAAGAGGGGAACCAGAGGGAGGACCCCCACCTAGCCAAGGCTTTGTTTCCAAACAAGAACCTGCCAGACATGGCAGCTAGAGGTGGCTCCTATGCGCCCTGTTTTCAGCGAGAGTGGGTGAGTGTCTTGAAGTGAATATAGGGTATCTTGAAGTCTGCCTTGTCTGACACTATTACAGCATACCATTCTTGTGGTTTATATTTGCTATATCCTTTAACATACTTTTACTGTCAAACTATTTGTATTTATATATACATATATATATATATTTACATTTATATATATATATTTTTTTACGGTACGCGGGCCTCCCACTGTTGTGGCCTCTCCTGTTGTGGAGCGCAGGCTCTGGACGTGCAGGCTCAGCGGCCATGGCTCACGGGCCCAGCCGCTCCGCGGCATGTGGGATCCTCCTGGACCGGGGCATGAACCCGTGTCCCCTGCATCGGCAGGCAGACTCTCAACCACTGCGCCACCTGGGAAGCCCCCTGTATTTTTATATTTAAAGTGGTGTGATGAATTGGGAGATTCGGATTGACATGTATACACTGATGCGTATTATGTGGATGACTAATAAGAACCTGCTGCATAAAAAAATAAATAAAATTCAATTTAAAAAAAAGTATGATCCTCAAAAGAGTTACATAATTCTAAAAAAGACTTGAGACAATATTTTATAAAACATTTAATTTTACTCATATGCTTTGTTACTTCATTGAAAAGCACGTATTTAGCACCTATTATAAGCCAGAACTGCATTATATACAGGGGTTATAACAGTGAGCAAAACAAATACGGTCTATGACTTCATGGAAAATTCAGCCTACTACGGGAGTTTCGTAATGATGATATAATCACGCAAATATATAATCAGTTATAGAGTATTTAAAATTTTAGGTACAACAGGTATAGAGAGCTATGTATATATATGATACAGGGGCAGAACTCAATGACTAACTGGATGTGGGAGAAAAAAGGTCAAGGATTAATTTTCGTTCTTGACTGCATACATAGCTGGAGACGTTCACAGATATAGGAATCTTAAAAGATCATTGCATTGCACAATTTCACAAGGCATCATTCACATGTTTGCAGTGAAAATCATTAACTTCTTTGACTTTGTACACAAGCTTGATATTCATTTGAAAGATCTAAGAAAATATGGCATGTAGGCAATTGGATGTATGCATGGTAAACTCAGGGAAACAGTTTGAGGTGGAGAAATAAATGAAGCCACAGAGAATAAATGAAGCCATGAGATTGTAGAGAAAAGATACAGGATGAGAAGAAAATAGTATCTGTGAAGCTAAAATATTTTAAGGCCTAATAGTGGTCCTGAGCAAAGAATACAGACTAAGAATAGCCAGACAAATAGAATGAAAATCAAGACAGTATGCTAAGTAGCTTAATGGTGGTAATTATTTCATGATGTATATATATATCAAAGCATCATATTGTACACCTTAAATATGTACAATTTTTATTTGTCAATGATACTTCAATAAAGTTCTTAATTAAAAAAAATAAAAAAATAAAGTGTTTCTTTTTAAACAGCAAAGACTGATTGATAAGATCTTGCTTTGCTATTCTGTCTGTTATTCTCTGCCTTTTAATTAAAATATTTAGATCATTTACATGTAATATGGTTGGGTTTGAGTAATTTGAAAAAAATACAACATGACACTCTCAATAAATGAGGACACTCATGACACTCTCAATAAATGAGGAATAGAAGGGAACTTCCTGAACCTGATAAAGGGTATCTACTAAAAAACCTACAGCTATCAGCACACTTAATGGTGAAAAGACTGAATGCTTTCCTCCTAAGATTGGAACAACAAACTCTAAGCACTTATATTCAAGATTGTAGCAAAGGTCCCAGGTAGTACTATAAGACAAGAAAAAGAAATAAAACACATACAGATTGAAAAAGAATAAGTAAAATTTTCTTTACTAACAAATAATATGATTGTGTAAGCAGAAATGCCTAAGAAATCTATACGGAAAAGAGCTACAAGAATTAATGACAGTGAACAGCTAGCTTACCAGTTACAAGGTCAATATCCAAAAAGTAATTGTATCTCTATATACCAGCAATAAAAATTGGTAAATAAAAAATATTTAACTTCTGCTAACAACATTCAAAAACATGAAATACTTCAGGATAATTTAATAAAATATGCGCAAGATCTGCACACTGAGGGACTTTCCTGGTGGCGCACTGGTTAAGAATCTGCCTGCCAATGCAGGGGACGTGAGTTCAATACCTGGTTTGGGAAGATCCCACATGCCGTGGAGCAACTAAGCCCGTGTGCCACAACTACTGAGCCTGTGCTCTAGAGCCCGCAAGCCACAACTACTTAGCCTGCATGCCACAACTACTAAAGCCCGCACACCTCTAGAACCCATGCTCCGCAACAAGAGAAGCCACCACAGTGAGAAGCCCCCATGCAACAACAAAGAGTGGCCCTCACTCACCACAACTAGAAAAATCCCAAGCACAGAAACAAAGACCCAACACAGCCAAAAATAAATAAATAAATTTATTTTTAAAAAGAGATCTGCACATTGAAAACTATGAAATGCTGCTGAGAGAAATTAAAGAAGACTTAAATAAATGGAGAGATATACTATGTTCATGGATGAGAAAATGCAATATTGTTAAGATGTCAGTTTTCATTAAACTGGTCTACTGATTCAATGCAACCCCAAATAAATCCTAGCAGATTTTTAAAAACAGAAATTGACAACTTGATACTAAAATATATATGGAAAAAGACCTAGAATAGCCAAAGCAATTTTGAAAAGGAAGAACAAACTTGGAGTGCTAACACCACCTATTTCAAGACTTACTGTAAGGTGAGATTAATCAAGACAGTGTGGTTCTAGTGGTTCAACAGAACAAAGTAGAGAAGTCCAGAAACAGATGAATACATATATGGTCAACTGACTTTCAATAAATGTACTTAAGCAGTTTGATGGGGAAAGTATAATCCTTTTCAACAAATGATTCTGAAAAACTGAATATCTATATGTAAAACGACCTCAACCCTTACCTCACATCATACACGGATCACAGGCTTAACCATAAAAGCTGACACTAAAATTTTTAGAAGAAAACTTAAGAAAAAAATATGTGGGGGGACTTCCCTGGCAGTCCAGGGGTAAAGAACCCACCTTCCAATGCAGGGGACACAGGGTCGATCCCTGGTCGGGGAACTAAGATCCCACATGCCACGGGGCAACTAAGCCCACGCGTCACAACTATTGGGTTCGCGCACCTCAATGAAAGATCCCGGGGCTTCGCTGGTGGCACAGTGGTTGAGAATCTGCCTGCCAATATAGGGGACATGAGTTCGAGCCCTGGTCTGGGAAGATCCCACTTGCCGCAGAGCAGCTAGGCCCGTGAGCCACAATTACTGAGCCTGCGCGTCTGCAGCCTGTGCTCCACAACAAGAGAGGCGGTGATAGTGAGAGGCCGCGCACCGCGATGAAGAGTGGCCCCCGCTTGCCACAACTAGAGAAAGCCCTAGCACAGAAACGAAGACCCAACACAGTCATAAATAAATAAATAAAAATTGAAAGATCCCGCATGCCTCAACAAAGATCCCACGTGCCACAACTAAGACCCGACGTAGCCACAAAAAAAAAAGATAAATTAATTAATTTAATTAAAAATAAGATTTGTGAATTTGCGGTACATAAGATACAAGAAAAGACAAATTAAAAAAAAAAATCTTATAAACAGCCAGTCCTGGTGTCTGAGGGATTCTCTGGGCCCAGCAAAGCGATCAAGTTTCCAGAGCCCTGAAGACAAGGGGTATACACCCCAAAATATGGACTCATTTTCCACTCTACCTTCATTGGCCACATCTCCTAATACCTGGCAAGCAAATGCAGTATTGCCTCACAATCTGATTGCTTCTCTGAGGTACCCACCAGTGTATTTGGGGAGAAGCTTCGAGAACAAGTTGAGGAGTGGCTGTCCTTCTGTGAGACTAGAGAGATTCCACGAAACAATCTGCATATCATGAAGGAGGAGTTCAGGCAGAGGAAGCAGCTGCCGGATTACTAGGAAGCTGGAGAAACAGGAGAAGAAATGCTTGAAGAAGGAAAACAAACGGCTGGCTGCGATTGCCCTGGCATCTCCAGAGAACAGCAGTAAGACCCCAGAGGAATGTGAGGAGACAAGTGAAAGACCCAAAAGGAGGCAAAAGCAAAAGCCCCAGGAGGCTCCTCAGGAGAATGGAATGGAAGACCCATCTGTCTCCTTCTCCAAACCCAAGAAAAAGAAATCTTCCACAGAGGAGCTGGTTAGTAGTGATCCTGAAGAGACAGCTGGCAGTGGAAGTCCTCCCAAAAGGAAGAAATCTTTCCCCAAAGAGGAACCAGTAAGTGACCCTGAAGAGCCAGTAAACAAGAATGTCCCCAAGAAAAAGAGGACCTGAAGAGGCTGCTGCCAGCAAGAGCAGCAGCTCCAAGAAAATGAAAAAGCTCCGAAAGCTCCTCCCAGGAAAATCAGAAGGGACATTTCTCTAGCGGGGCACAACTTGCAGAGGTATTTCCCAATCCATCCCCTATAGCCCAATAAAAATTAAAAACAAACAAAGAAACTGATAAACAGGATTTCATCAAAACTGAAAACTTCAATTTTGAATGATACCATTAAGAAAATAAACAGATAAGTCACAGACCAGGAAAAAAGTATTTGCTGTCTATCTCTGACAAAGCATTCTTATCAAGAACGTGTAATGAGCTTTTAAAAAGCAATAATTAAAAAAAATACTTAACTAAACAAAATGGACAAAAAATTTGGACAGACACTTCGTAAAAGAAGATATACAAATAGCCAATAAGCACATGAAAAGATGATCAACACTGTTATCGAGGAAATGCAAATCAGAACCACAATAAGGTACCACTAGAAGGGCTAAAATTAAAAAGCTATCAATACCAAGTGCTGATGAGGATGCTGAACTGAAACTCCCATACACTGTGAGTAGCACCATAAAATGGCACGACCACGATGGAAAACACTTCGCCAGCTTGTTATAAAGTTAAGCATACTTACCGTGTGACCCAGTAATTCCAGTCCGAGGTATTACCCTAGAGTAATGAAATCATAAATCTAAACAAAGACTCCTTGTAATTGAATGTTCACAGCTGCCTTATTCATAATAGTCAAACACTGGAAACAGCTCAAATATCCATCAACAGGTGAAAGGATAAACAAAGGATGGTGTACCTACAATGGAATACACTCAGCAAAAAGGAACAAGCACATCTGTAAACACAGATGAATCTAATAAACGTGGTAAGTAAAAGAAGCTGGACACAAAAAAGTAAAACTATAAGATTCCATTTATATGCAATTTTAAACAAAGCAAAATGAACCCATGGTGACAAAGAGACTAGTGGTTGCTTAGGATCAAGGGCTGCAGCACGAGGGAGTGACAGGATGGAGTTTTGGGGGTGATGCAAATGCTCTAAATCTTGATTGTGGTGGTATATTTGTCAAAATACACAGAACCACAAATATAAAATGGGTCCATTTATTGTATATAAATTACACCTCAATATTATTATTATTATTAATTTTTTTTCTATTTAATTAATTTTTAAGAAAAAAATTCTTAATTTTTTTCCCACAGCATGTGGGATCTTAGTACCCCCACCAGGGACTGAACCCGTGCCTTCTGCAATGGAAGCGCAGAGCCTTATTAACCACTGGACTGCCAGGGAAGTCCCTCAATATTACTTTTTAAAAAACATACTGTAGGGGGCTTCCCTGGTGGTGCAGTGGTTGAGAGTCCGCCTGCTGATGCAAGGGACAAGGGTTCGTTCCCCGGTCCAGGATGATCCCACAGGCCACGGAGCGGCTAGGCCCGTGAGCCATGGCCGCAGAGCCTGCGCGTCCAGAGCCTGTGCTCTGCAAGAGGAGAGGCCACAACAGTGAGAGGCCCGCGTACCGCAAAAAAACAAAACAAAACAAAAAAAACATACTGTAGGGCTTCCCTGGTGGTGCAGTGGTTAAGAGTCCGCCTGCCGGAGACTGGTTCAAGATGGCAGAGTAGAAGGACGTGCTCTCACTCCCTCTTACAAGAACACCAGAATCACAACTAACTGCTGAACAATCATCAACAGGAAGACACTGGAACTCACCAAAAAAGATACCCTACATCCAAAGACAAAGAAGAAGCCACAATGAGACGGTAGGAGGGGCGCAATCACAATAAAATCAAATCCCATAACTGCTGGTGGGTGACTCACAAACTGGAGAACATTTACACCACAGAAGTCCACCCACTGGAGTGAAGGTTCTGAGCCCCACGTCACGCTTCCCAACCTGGGGGTCCGGCAACAGGAGGAGGAATTCCTAGAGAATCAGACCTTGAAGCCTAGCGGGATTTGACTGCAGGACCTTGACAGGACTGGGGGAAACAGAGACTCCACTAGTGGAGGGCACACACAAAGTAGTGTGCACCTCGGGACCCAGGGGAAGGAGCAGTGACCCCATAGGAGACTGAACCAGACCTACCTGCTAGTGTTAGAGGTTCTCCTGCAGACGCAGGGGGTGGCTGTGTGTCACTGTGAGGACAAGGACACTGGCAGCAGAAGTTCTGGGAAGTACTCCTTGGCGTGAAACCTCCCAGAGTCTGCCATTAGCCCCACAAAAGAGCCCAGGTAGGCTCCAGTGTTGGGTCGCCTCAGGCCAAACAACCAACAGGGAGGGAACCCAGCCCCACCCATCAGCAGACAAGTGGATTAAAGTTTTAATGAGTTCTGCCGACCAAAGCAACAGCCAGCTCTACCCACCACCAGTCCCTCCCATCAGGAAACTTGCGTAAGCCTCTCAGATAGCTTCATCCACCAGAGGGCAGACAGCAGAAGCAAGAAGAACTACAATCCTGCAGACTGTGAACAAAAACCACATTCACAGAAAGACAGACAAGATGAAAAGGCAGAGGGCTATGTACCAGATGAAGGAACAAGATAAAACCCCAGAAAAACAACTAAATGAAGTGGAGATAGGCAACCTGCCAGAAAAAGAATTCAGAATAATGATAGTGAAGATGATCCAGGACCTCGGAAAAAGAATGGAGGCAAAGATCGAGAAGATGCAAGAAATGTTTAACAAAGATGTAGAAAAATTAAAGAACAAACAAACAGATGAACAACACAATAACTAAAATGAAAAGTACACTAGAAGGACTCGATAGCAGAATAACTGAGGCAGAAAAACGGATAAGTGAGCTGGAAGACAGAATGGTGGAAGTCACTGCCATAGAACAGAATGAAGAAAAACGAATAAAAAGAGATGAAGACAGCCTAGGAGACCTCTGGGACAACGTTAAACGCAACAACATTCACATTATAGGGTCCCAGAAGGAGAAGAGAGAGAGAAAGGACCCGAGAAAATATTTGAAGAGATTTTAGTCGAAAACTTCCCCAACATGGGAAAGGAAATAGCCACCCAGGTCCAGGAAGCACAGAGAGTCCCATACAGGATAAACCCAAGGAGAAACACGCCGAGACACATAGTAATCAAACTGGCAAAAATTAAAGACAAAGAAAAATTATTGAAAGCAGCAAGGGAAAAATGACAAATCGCATACAAGGGAACTCCCATAAGGTTAACAGCAGATTTCTCAGCAGAAACTCTACAAGCCAGAAGGGAGTGGCATGATATACTTAAAGTGATGAAAGGAAGGAACCTACAACCAAGATCACTCTACCCGGCAAGGATCTCAGATTCCATGGAGAAATCAAAAGCTTTACAGACAAGGAAAAGCTAAGAGAATTCAGCACCACCAAACCAGCTCTACAACAAATGCTAAAGGAACTTCTCTAAGTGGGAAACACTAGAGAACAAAAGGACTTACAAAAACAAACCCAAAACAATTAAGAAAATGGTAAAAGGAACATACATATCGATAAGTACCTTAAACGTGAATGGATTAAATGCTCCAACCAAAAGACACAGGCTCGCTGAATGGATACAAAAACAAGACCCACATATATGCTGTCTAAAAGAGACTCACTTCAGACCCAGGGACACATTCAGACTGAAAGTGAGGGGACGGAAAAAGACATTCCATGCAAATGGAAATCAAAAGAAAGCGGGAGTAGCAATACTCATATCAGATAAAATAGACTTTAAAATAAAAAATGTTACAAGGAAGGACACTACATAATGATCAAGGAATCAATCCAAGAAGAAGATATAACAATTATAAATATATATGCACCCAACATAGGAGCACCTCAATACATAAGGCAATTGCTAACAGCTCTAAAAGAGGAAATCGACAGTAACAAAATAATAGTGGGGGACTTTTTAACACCTCACTTACACCAATGGACAGATCATCCAAACAGAAAATCAATAAGGAAACACAAGCTTTAAATGACACAACAGACCAGATAGATTTAATATTTGATTTGATATTTATAGGACATCCCATCCAAAAACCGCAGATTATACTTTCTTCTCAAGTGTGCATGGAACATTCTCAATAGATCACATCTTGGGTCACAAATCAAGCCTCAGTAAATTTAAGAAAATTGAAATCATATCAAGCATCTTTTCTGACCACAACATTATAGGTTAGAAATCAATTACAGGGAAAAAAAATGTAAAAAACACAAACACGTGCAGGCTAAACAATACGTTACTAAATAACCAAGAAATCACTGAAAAAATCAAAAAGGAAATCACAAAATACCTAGAGAAAAATTACAATGAAAACACAACGACCCAAAACCTACAGGATGAAGCAAAAGCAGTTCTAAGAGGGAAGTTTATAGCTATACAAGCCTACCTCAAAAAACAAGAAAAATCTCAAACAATCTAACATTACACCTAAAGGAACTAGAGAAAGAAGAACAAACAAAACCCAAAGTTAGCAGAAGGATAGAAATCATAAAGATCAGAGCAGAAATAAATGAAATAAAAACAAAGAAAACAACAGCAAAGATCAATAAAACTAAAAGCTGGTTCTTTGAGAAGATAAACAAAATTGATAAACCATTAGCCAGACTCATCAAGAAAAAGAGGGAGAGGACTCAAATCAATAAAATTAGAAATGAAAAAGGAGAAATCACAACTGACACTGCAGAAATACAAAGGATTATAAGAGATTACTACAAACAACTGTACGCCAATAAAATGGACAACCTGGAAGAAACGAACAAATTCTTAGAAAGGTATAACCTTCCAAGACTGAACCAGGAAGAAATAGAAAATAGGAACCGACCAATCACAAGTAATGAAATTGAAACTGTGATTAAAAATCTTCCAACAGGGACTTCGCTGGTGGTGCAGTGGTTATGTATCTGCCTGCCAATGCAGAGGACGCAGGTTCAGTCCCTGGTCCGGGAAGATCCCACATGCCGCAGAGCAACTAAGACCATGCGCCACAACTACTGAGCCTGCGCTCTAGAGCCTGTGAGCCACAACTACTGAAGTCCGTGTGCCACAACTACTGAAGCCTGCGCGCCTAGAGCCTGTGCTCTGCAACAAGAGAAGCCACCATAATGAGAAGCCTGTGCACCACAACAAAGAGTAGCCCCTGCTCACTGCAACTAGAGAAAGCCCGCATGCAGCAGCGAAGACCCAATGCAGCCAAAAATTAAATAAATGAAAAAATAAATTTATATTAAAAAAATATATATAATATATATAATATATATAATATATATATTATATATATTATATATATAATATATATAACGTATAAAATATATATATATATATAACGCAAATCAATCAACGTGATACACCATAATAACAAATTGAAGAATAAAAACCATATGATCATCTCAATAGATGCAGAAAAAGCTTTTGACAAAATTTAACGCCCATTTATGAAAAAAAACTCTCCAGAAAGAGGGCAAAGAGGGAACCTACCTCAACATCATAAAGGCCATATACGACAAACCCACAGCAAACATCATTCTCAATGGTGAAAAACTGAAAGCATTTCCTCTAAGATCAGAAACCAGAGAAGCATGCCCAGTCTCACCACTATTATTCAACGTACTTTTGCAAGTCCTAGCCACGGCAATCAGAGAAGAAAAAGAAATAAAAGGAATACAAATTGGAAAAGAAGTAAAACTGCCACTGTTTTCAGATGACATGATACTCTACATAGAGAATCCTACAGATGCCACCAGAAAACTACTAGAGCTAATCAATGAATTTGGTAAAGTTGCAGGATACAAAATTAATGCACAGAAATCTCTTGCATTCCTATACACTAATGATGAAAAATCTGAAAGAGAAATTAAGGAAACACTCCCATTTACCATTGCAACAAAAAGAATAAAATACCTAGGAATAAACCTACCTAGGGAGACAAAAGACCTGTATGCAGAAAACTATACGACACTGATGAAAGAAAATAAAGATGATACCAACAGATGGAGAGATATATCATGTTCTTGGATTGGAAGAATCAATATTGTGAAAATGACTACACTACCCAAAGCAATCTACAGATTCAGTGCAATCCCTATCACATTACCAATGGCATTTTTTACATAACTAGAACAAAAATTCTTAAAATTCGTATGGAGACACAAAAGACCCTGAATAGCCAAAGCAGTCTTGAGGGAAAAAAACGGAGCTGGAGGAATCAGACTCCCTTACTTCAGACTATACTACAAAGCTACAGTAATCAAGACAATATGGTACTGGCACAAAAACAGAAATATAGATCAATGGAACAGAGATAAACCCACGCACCTACGGTCAACTAACCTACGACAAAGGAGGAAAGGATATACAATGGAGAAAAGACAGTCTCTTCAATAAGTAGTGCTGGGGGCTTCCCTGGCGGCTCAGTGGTTGAGAGTCTGCCTGCCGATGCAGGGGACATGGGTTCGTGCCCTGGTCTGGGAAGATCCCACATGCCGCGGAGCGGCTGGGCCCGTGAGCCATGGCCGCTGAGCCTGCATGTCCGGAGCCTGTGCTCCGCAATGGGAGCGGCCACAACAGTGAGAGGCCTACGTACCGCAAAAAATAAAAAAAAAATAAGTAGTGCTGGGAAAACTGGACAGCTACATGTAAAAGAATGAAATTAGAACACTCCCTAACACCATACACAAAAATAAACTCAAAACGGATTAGAGACCTAACTGTAAGACTGGACAGTATAAAACTCTTAAAGGAAAACACAGGAAGAACACTCTTTGACATAAATCACAGCAAGATCTTTTTTGATCCACCTCCTAGAGTAATGGAAATGAAAACAAAAATAAACAAATGGGACCTAATGAAACTTAAAAGCTTTTGCAAAGCAAAGGAAACTACAAACAGGATGAAAAAACAACTCTCAGAATGGGAAAAAATATTTGCAAATGAATCAACAGACGAAGGATTAATCTCCAAAATATATAAACAGCTCATGCAGCTCAATATTAAAAAAACGAACAACCCAATCCAAAAATGGGCAGAAGGGACTTCCCTGGTGGCACAGTAGTTAAAAATCCACCTTCCAATGCAGGGGACACAGGTTCAAGTCCTGGTCCGGGAAGATCCCACATGCTGCGGAACAACTAAGCCAGTGTACCACAACTACTGGGCCTGCGCTCTAGAGCCCATGCTCTGCAACAAGAGAAGCCACCACAGTGAGAAGGCTGCACACTGCATCGTTGCCCCCGCTCGCCGCAACTAGAGAAAGCCCGCGCGCAGCAACCAAGACCCAACTCAGTCAAAAATAAATAAATTTAAAAAAAAACAACAAAAAACACCCAAAAACAAAAATGGGCAGAAGACCTAAATAGACATTCCTCCAAAGAAGACATACAGATGGCCAAGAAGCACATGAAAAGCTACTCAACATCACTATTAGAGAAATGCAAATCGAAACTACAATAAGGTATCACCTCACACCAGTTAGAACGGGCATCACCAGAAAATCTACAAACAACCAATGCTGGAGAGGGTGTGGAGAAAAGGGAACCCTCTTGTGCTATTGGTGGGAATGTAAACTGATACAGCTGCTATGGAGAACAGCATGGAGGTTCCTTAAAAAACTAAAAGTAGAATTACCATATGACCCAGCAATCCCACTACTGGGCATATACCCTGAGAAAATCATAATTCAAAAAGACACATGCACCCCAATGTTCACTGCAGCACTATTTACAATTGCCAGGTCACGGAAGCAACCTAAATGCCCGTTGACAGACGAATGGATAAAGAAGATGTGGTACATATATTCAATGGAATATTACTCAGCCATAAAAAGGAACGAAGCTGGGTCCTTTGTAGAGACGTGGATGAATCTAGAGACTATCATACAGAGTGAAGTAAGTCAGAAAGAGATAAACAAATATTGTATATTAACGCATATATGTGGAACCTAGAAAAATGGTACAGATGAACCAGTCTGCAGGGCAGAAACAGAGACACAGATGTAGAGAACAAACGTATGGACACCAAGGGGGGAAAGCGGCAGGGTGGTCGTGGTGGTGGTGTGATGAATTGGGAAATTGGGATTGACATGTATACACTGATGTGTATAAAATGGATGACTAATAAGAACCTACTGTATAAAAAAATAAATAAAATAAAATTCCAAAAAAATCTGCTTTGAGGATATATATATAGTACATACATTCGGGGCTGATTCTCCTTTTAAAGAGATATTTAATACAGTCTTTAGATGTACTAATGTATTTCACGCTATGGGGTTCTGTCTGCTTAGCATTTGCCCATTTTTTAAAATAAAAACATTTTGCATTATTCAAACCAGAAAATAAACAATAGTTCAAAAACAAACAAACAAAAAAAGAATCCGCCTGCCAATGCAGGGACACGGGTTCGAGCCCTGGTCCGGGAAGATCCCACATGCCATGGAGCAACTAAGCCCGTGTGCCACAGCCACTGAGCCTGTGCTCTACAGCCTGTGAGGCACAACTACTGAGCCCGCGTCCTGCAACTACTGAAGCCCGCGCGCCTAGAGCCCGTGTTCCATGACAAGAGAAGCCACTGCAATGAGAAGCACGCGCACTGCAAGGAAAAGTGGCCCCCGCTCACTGCAACTAGAGAAAGCCTGTGTGCAGGAACGAAAACCTAACGCAGCCAAAAATAAAATAAATAAATAATTTTTTTTAAAGTAAAGCTTTATTAAAAAAAACACAAAAAAAATACTGTATATAACAACAGAAAGAAAGAAATCAGTTGAGCAAATAATTAAGGCTAAATAATTACTGATGAAAAGCTATGAAGCTAAGTGCAAGATTCAGAAAGAATCCATAAATTGGAGAGGCTTATTATAAAATAATCTGTAATTTAAAATCTACAGGATTTCAGTAACATCAACAAAAAACAGCCTGGCCCAGTGCCCCCCTTCCGCCTCTCCATCAGGAGCCTGACCTCAGTCTTCACACATATCCCACCAGCTTTCCTCACAGGGGCAGCAAACCTCCACCTTACCACTCCCATCCAGAATCCCTGTTCTACTGCTATTAACAAGCTTTGTGTTATCTAGTAACATGATGAGGAATCCTAATATATCCGTAAATCACTAATCAAATTTTTAAATAAAACAGAATGGAGGTCAGAATTCTGTGGCATGTCAATCAGGAGAGGAGCATGCTAATGTAGTTGTCTTATTGAAGGAAAGCGGAGATACTGTTAAGCTTGAAAAGTCAGAGAAGAAATACCTGGGACTTTCCTGGTGGTCCAGTAGGTAAGACTCCGCGCTCCCAATGTAGGGAGCCTGGGTTCGATCCCTGGTTGGGGAACTAGATTCCACATGCATGATGCAACTAAGAGTTTGCATGTGGAACTGCCCTGGTGGCACAGTGGTTAAGAATCTGCCTGCCAATGCAGGGGACAAGGGTTTGAGCCCTGGTCCGGGAAGATCCCGCATGCTGCGGAGCAACTAAGCCCATGCACCCACAACCACTGAAGTCTGCGTGCCTAGAGCCCATGCTCCGCAACAAGAGAAGTCACCGCAATGAGAAGCCCACGCACCACAACGAAGAGTAGCCCCTGCTCGCTGCAACTAGAGAAAGCCCACGCACAGCAACAAAAGACCCAACGCAGACAAAAATAAATAAATAAATAACCATTATTAAAATTAAAAAAAAGAGTTCGCATGCCACAACTAAGAAGTCAGCATGCCACAACTAAAGATCCCGCATGCCGCCATGAAGCGCCTGTGTGCCACAACTAAGACACAACGCAGCCAAAATAAATAAATAAATACATATTTAAAAAAAAAAGAGAGAAGAAGAAATACCCATGACAAAAGATCTTAAGTTCAGGGAGGTCACACACACACAAAAAAATTAGAATGTGTAATTTTAATCTGCCGTAAAACAAAAACAAAACAATCTATCCAACGGAAAACAGGAAAGGAGAAATAAAAGCAAAAGTATTAGTAAATGAAAATGTGAAATAAAATGGAGAAATTAGTACTAATACACAACACTGTAAATCAACTATACTTCAATAAAAATAAATTTTAAAAAATAAATTAGTACTAATATAATAATAATTTCAACAACTGAATATGGGATAAACTAATCAATGCAAAAGAGTTTTCTCAGATTTAATTTTTAAAAAACAATATCCAACAAAAGACACACTTTAAAAAAACTGAAAAAGGTAGAAATGAAAAGACTGAAAAACATACACAAGGCAAATGTGAACCAAAATAAATTTGAGCCACAATCTTTACGTCTGACAAACTAAAAGTTAAGATAAAGTGAGATGCAAAGAATGTTATAAACAAGTAAAAGGGACAATAGGACAAGAATATATAACCATCACAAAGACAGAGGCATTTTATAGTATCGTTCAACTTCTATAAACTTTATTGCAACAACTGAGAGAAATCCATATATGAAAAATGCCTTGGCCCTGGGCATTTATTCTAGAGAAATAAAAAGTCAAAAACTGGAATTGGTCCAGATGGTCCTTGACACATGAACGCTAAAGTGTGGTCCATCCATACCATGGAATATGACTCAGCAACCAAAAGGAACAAACTACTGATACGTGCAACAACTTGGATGAGTCTCTACGGCAGCAGTCCCCAACCTTTTTGGCACCAGGAACCAGTTTCGTGGAAGACAATTTTTCCACGGATTGTGGGGGGGTTGGTTCAGGCAGTAATGCGAGCAATGGGGAGCGGCGGGAAGCAGCAGATGAAGCTTCGTTCACTCGCCCGCTGCCGCTCACCTCCTGCTGTGTGGCCCAGTTCCTAACATGCCATGGACCAGTACCTGTCCGCAGCCTGGGGTTTGGAGACCCCTGCTCTAGAGAATTATTGCTGAGCAAAAAAAAGCCAATCCTGGGGACTTCCGTCGTGGTCCAGTGGGTAAGACTCCTCACTCCCAATGCAGGGGGCATGGGCTTGATCCCTGGTCAGGGAACCAGATCCTGCATGCACGCCGGAACTGAGAAGTCCACATGCTGCAACTAAGAAGTCTGCATGCCGCAACTAAGAAGCCCACTTGCCTCAACTAAACATGCTGCAACAAAGATCCCTTGTGTCACAACTAAGACCCGGCACAGCCAAAATAGATAAATAAACTTTTTGTTTTTTAAAAAAAGCCAATCCCCAAAGAGTACATACTGTATGATTCCATTTATATATAACATTTTTGAAATGAAAAATTTTAGAAATGGAGGACAAATTAGTGGCATGAGAAGCAGGTAGGTGGAGAGAGGGAAATTAGTGTGGTCGTAAAAGCACAACAATAGAATCCTCGTGGCTTTGGAACTGTTCAGCATTTTGTCTTTGATGGTGGATACACAGCCACACAGATGACAAACTATAGAACTAAACACCTGCACACACAATACAAATACAACTCAGGAAGTATGAGTAAGATCAGCGGACTGTATCAATGTCAATTCCTGGTTGTGATTTTTCTACTATAACTCTGCCAAATATTACCACTGAGGGAAACTGGACAAAGGGTACAAGGGATATCTCTGTATTATTTCTTACAGCTGCAATGTTAAAAAGGTGAATAATATTAATAAGCTCAAGCTATAAAAGAGACACAAAATTCTACACCCAAAGGACAGAGAATACAAATTCTTTTTGAAAACACCATGTAACATTTAAAAATATAAACCACATATTAAACCAATAAAGGAAGCCTCAACAGACTCCAAAAGACCACTATCTTGCAGACTGTGTTCCCCAAACAATAAAGCATAGTAATTAATATATCAAGGATAGTTTTTAAAAATCAGTGACAAGCTGATCCTAAAATCCATATGGAAATGCAAGTGGTCCAGAACACACAAAACAATCTTGAAAAGGAACAATGCTGGAGGACTCATTCTTCCTGATTTCAAAATTTACTAAGAAGTTCCAGTAAACAATACAATGTGGTACAGGCCTAAGGAACGACATGTAGATTGATGGAATAGAATTGAGACAAGAAGTAAACACTCATGGGCTTCCCTGGTGGCGCAGTGGTTAAGAATCCGCCTGCCAGTGCAGGAGACACGGGTTCGAGCCCCGGTCCGGGAAGATCCCACATGCCGCGGAGCCACTAAGCCCGTGTGTCACAAATACTGAACCTGCGCTCTAGAGCCCACGAGCCACAACTACTGAGCTCATGTGCCACAACTACTGAAACCCGCGCACCCTAGAGCCCATGCTCTGCAACAAGAGAAGCCACCACAATGAGAAGCCTGCGCACCACAACGAAGAGTAGCCCCCGCTCACCACAACTAGAGAAAGCCCGTGCGCAGCAACGAAGACCCGATGCAACCAAAAATAAGTTAATTAATTGAAAAATAAATAAACAAACACTCAGATTTACAGTCAACTGATTTTTGACAAGGGTGAAAAAATAATTCAATGGGGGTTAGAACAGTGTTTTCAATATATGATGCTGGAACAACTAGATATCTGCATGCGAAAGAATAAATGCAGACCCTTACTTATACACTGTATACAAAGATTTACCAACATAGATCAAAGACCTAAATTTAAGTGCTAAAACTACAAAACTCTTAGAAGAAAAAATCATGTATTTGCCGATGGTTTCTTAGATATGACACCAAAAGCAACAATAGAAAATATAACTTGGACTTCCTCAAAAATAGCTTTGTACTTCAAATGACACCTTTAAGAAAGTGTAAAGACAACCCACACCATGGGAGAACGTTTTCACAAAAGAAAATTTTTGCAAATCATATATCTAAAAAAGGACTTGTAACTAGAATATATAAAAAACTCTTACAACTCAATAATAAAAAGACAAATTTTAGAACAAGTAAAGGATCTGGGCTTCCCTGGGGGCACAGTGGCTAAGAATCTGCCTGCTAATGCAGGGGACACGGGTTTGAGCCCTGGTCTGGGAAGATCCCACATGCCACAGAGCAACTAAGCCCGTGTGCCACAACTACTAAGCCTGAGCTCTAGAGCCTGTAAGCCACAACTACTGAGTCCACGTGCCACAACTACGGAAGCCTGCGTGCCTAGAGCCCGTGCTCTGCAACAAGAGAAGCCATGACAATGCGAAGCCCGCACACTGCAACAAAAAGTAGCCCCCGCTCACCGCAACTAGAAAAAGCCCGCACACAGCAACGAAGACCCAACACAGCCAAAAATTAATTAATTAAGGAAGAAATGAGTCAAGGATCTGAATAGACATTTCTCCAAAGAAAATATCCAAATGGACAAAAAGCACACCAAAAAATGCTCGGTACCATTAGCCATCTGGGAAATGCAAGTCAAAACCACAATGAAGGGACTTCCCTGGTGGTGCAGTGGTTAAGAATCCACCTGCCAATGCAGGGGACAGAGGTTCAATCCCTGGTCCAGGAAAATCCCATATGCCACGGAGCAACTAAGCCCATGTGCCACAACTACTGAGCCTGTGCTCTAGAGCCTGCAAGCCACAACTACTGAGCCCGTGAGCCACAACTACTGAAGCCTGCATGTCTAGAGCCTGTTCTCCACAAGAGAAGCCACCGCAATGAGAAGCACGCGCACTGCAACGAAAGAGTGGCCCCCGCTCACCGCAACTAGAGAAAGCCCACACACAGCAACGAAGGCCCAACGTAGACAAAAATAATAAAATAAATTAAATTTTTAAAAAATGTGGTCTATCTATACAATGGAATGTTATTCAGTAATAAGAAAGAATGAAGTACTGATAGGCCCCCATGTAGCCTGGTTGGTTTCACCGCAGCAGCACCGAGGCGGCCTCCATGCGCCGAGCGCCCACACTATGCTGCTCTGCGTGATGCCAGCACTGCACACCAGGCCTGGGTCTGCACACACCAGCCCACAGGCCGCAGGTTCCTTCATGGTGGGGATGGTCATACATCTTATGTGTTCCACAAGACAGCACCAGAGCACACACAGAACAAATCTTGACCAACAAATAAAACCAAAATTTCACCCAAATAATCAGCATCATGCTACTCACTTATTCATACCTTTTATAGTCTGAAAGAATAAACTAAGTTAACATCTACTTATTTACCCCTAAATCATAAAAGAGAAAGTCTAGGCGGGATTTCCACCCTGTAAAAAAGAGTAAGACACTCAAGGGCCTCTGAGAACCCATCCCATCTGCAGAATCTGGTGCCCCAACTTATCTACCCCAGGGCCTGTGTGCTAAAGTCGGCCCAGCTCAACGTTCCAAGACACGGGGATTTCACAGGCTGGTTAAGTTCTTTTCTTTTTTTTTTTTCCCAAGAAATTTATTTATTTTTTATTTTATCTTTGGCTGCATTGGGTCTTTGTTGCTGCACGCAGGCTTTCTCTTGTTGTGGTGAGCGGGGGCTACTCTTCGTTGCAGTGCACAGGCTTCTCATTGCGGTGGCTTTTCTTGTTGCGGAGCACAGGCTCTAGGTGCGCGGGCTTCAATAGTTGTGGCACACGGGCTTAATTGCTCCATGGCATGTGGGATCTTCCCGGACCAGGGACTGAACCCGTGTCGCTTGCACTGGCAGGCAGATTCTTAACCACTGCGCCACCAGGAAGTCCCAAGTTCTTTTCTTTTAATTTAGAAAACTAACAGGGTTGCCAACTTTTTCACTCTCCCAAGCCAGGAGGAGGGAGGGAGGGAAAGAGAGAGAAAGAAAAGCAGACACAAAGGGGCTTCCCAAAAATAAATTAATTAATTAAATTATATTTTAAAAAAAGGAGGAGGGCTTCCCTGGTGGCGCAGTGGTTGGGAGTCCGCCTGCCGATGCAGGGGACGCGGGTTCGTGCCCCGGTCCGGGAGGATCCCACATGCCGCGGAGCGGCTGGGCCCGTGAGCCATGGCCGCTGAGCCTGTGCTCCGCAGCGGGGAGAGGCCACAGCAGTGAGAGGCCCGCATACTGAAAAAAAAAAAAAAAAAACCAAAAAAAAGGAGGAAAGGATAAACTGTCATCTACAGTCACGTTCAATTCAGATAACAATGGCTTTTCCAATATCAAAAGAAGAAACCCATAATATCAGGATTGAGGATTATGTCTTACTTTAAAAAAATACAGTTTTAAGAAAAGCTCACCTTTGCTCATCTCACCAATACTACATACAGACCAGCATCTGAGAACCTCTATTTACATTACCATTGACACCTGAAATAAAAATAGGTTACTCTCAAAGTCATTCACTTAGATTGACTGTGTGCCTCACTAGCTCACACCTAGGCCATTAAACCAAAAATCTCTTGTGTAGCAACATTTCTGTGCTTCCGTGCATTTTAAGAAATACGTAATCTCATCAGTGGCATCCCTTAAAGAGTTCATAGCAATGGTATTGGTTTAGGCGCAGCTAATTTCACTGCCTAAGGAACTGGTTTAAACTGGTTCTAGAACTGTTACTCAGGTAATACTGCATAGTTCTTTTCCAAACGTTTCAAGATGACTTTACTTTCTTTTTTAATATTTACTTATTTATTCATTCATTCATTCATTTTTAGCTGCGTTGGATCTTAGTTCCGGCACTCAGGACTTTTCGTTGCGGCGAGCAGGCTACACTCTGGTTGTGGCGTGTGGGCTTAGTTGCCCCGCAGCATGTGGAATCTTAGTTCCCCAACCAGGGATCGAACCCGTGTTCCCTGCATTGGAAGGCGGATTCTTAACCATTGGACCACCAGGGAAGTCCCTTCCAAACGTTTCTTGTATCCCAACAACTATGCACTACTCTCCAAAAAGATGCTAGCATCCTCTTAATTGGCCCTCACCTACAGGAAGGCTAATTTTCCTTCCCTAGATGACCCAGAGGCCCGCCGCTGACAGCGCATCTTTAGAACAAGCTACTGGCTCACAGAACTGGCGTGTTGACTTGAGACGTCTCTGGTTATATGTGAGATGCAACACAGCACAAGGATTTCCATCACATCCTGACAACAGCCTCCACAGTCTGTCTGGAATGCCAAGCAAAGTATTACCAGCATCTTCTAGACTTTTATCCAACAGCCAAATGAGAGGAACTTCAAGTTCCTCTTGAGCTACCTCTTCATTTACTTCTTCTGGTTAGTATAACCATCGGACACAAGGCAGCTTCCAGAGAAATGCTGTCCATACGATCATGCAGGTCCTTGGACAGAGCCCTCCAGAAAAGAACATTCTGCAGTAGAGACTGTTGCTAAGAGAAAATGAGAATCTGAAATGCAGCCTATACCTGTCTGACCAATTGCTTTTTAAAAGTTTCACAACCGAGGTCCTGGCTCTGCTGTGTGACGTGACCTCTTGTGTCCTGGCGTCCTCACCTGTAAATGGGGGACCAGGAGCGCCGTCCACGTAGAGCTGCTGTGAGGCTGAACTGAGCTACCCCATGAGGAGCCCAGAACAGGGGCTGGCACGCTTTCTCCTCAGTCTCCTGACTGCAAAGGAGAGAAGGAAACAGAGACAAGGTCACCTTGCCACAGAGCATGGGCTCACTTGCTCATGGGAGCTGACCGTGAGCCTCTCCCGGTGCCACCTTCAAGTGGCATCACACTGGTAGCTCACGTTGGACATGACAGAAGCATTAGCACTGTAGAAATCGACAAATGCTACAAGCCAGGAGGTTTTTGTGCTTTTGTTTGGTTTTTGGTTTTGACTTTAAAAAAATTTTTTTATTATTATTTTTATTTTTGGCTGCATTGGATCTTCCTTTCTGCGCACAGGTTTTCTCCAGTTGCAGCGAGCAGGGGCTACTCTTCATTGCGGTGCGCAGGCTTCTCATCCTGGTAGTTTCTCTTGTTGTGCAACACGGGCTCTAGGCACGTGGGCTTCAGTGGTTGCAGCACGTGAGCTCAGTAGTTGCAGCACTCGAGCACTAGAGCATGTGGGCTTCAGTAATTGCGGCACGCGGGCTCTAGAGCACAGGCTCAGTAGTTGTGGCTCACAGGCTTAGTTGCTCTGGGGCATGTGGGATCTTCCTGGACCAGGGATAAAACCCATGTCCCCCACACTGGCAGGCGGACTCTTAACCACTGCACCACCATGGAAGCCCCGTGGCCAGGAGGTTTTTGACTCTCCCAGAGAGCCAGATATTAAACATTTACCAACACACCACTGGAATTCTATTGGTCTGGAAAAAAGCGACAATGTGAATCCATGGAGAGCAGCAGATACTTGTACAATCAGTCAAACAACAAACAAGACCATGTCTATACTGGGCACAGTCCACTGGGGGTGGCGGGGGGGGGGGACCAAAAAGAAGGGGGTGGGGTGGGAGGAACAGGTGAATAAAAATCTAAAATCAGAAGTGAAAAGAATAGCCACAGGACGCCCCTGGTGGCGCAGTGGTTAAGAATCCACCTGCTAATGCAGGGGACGTGGCGGAGCAACTAAGTCCGTGTGCCACAACTACTGAGCCCACGTGCCACAACTACTGAAGCCTGTGCACCTAGAGCCCGTGCTCCGCAACAAGAGAAGCCACTGCAATGAGAAGCCCACACACCACAACGAAAAGTAGCGCCCGCTCTCCGCAACTAGAGAAAACCCGTGCGCAGCAATGAAGACCTGTGCAGCCAAAAATAAATAAATAAATATATTTAAAATAAGTAAATAAAAATAAAGAGTATGCTTATTTAATAGTCTGTGTCCTTTTTTAAAATACTTATTTATTTACTATTTATTTTTGGTTGCGCCGGGTCTTAGTTGCTGCACGAGGGCTATTTAGTTGCAGCATGCGGACTTCTTAGTTGTGGCACGCAGACTTCTTAGTTGCGGCATGCAAACTCTTACTTGCAGCATGCATGTGGGATCTAGTTCCCCGACGAGGGATCAGAACCTGGGCGCCCCTGCACTGGGAGCGTGGAGTCCTACCACTGGACCACCGGGGAAGTCCCAATAGTCTGTTTCTGATAATGCCCAAATCTAAAATCTTGGGAGGGTTCTTTCTACTGGTTTTCGTGCATGGTGCCTTATTCCCTTGTGTGCTTGTCCAGTTTTGTCTGTGTGCTAATCAACATCCTTAAAAAATAGTCATAGGTGTTTTCTGCATTTTAGGATGATGGTAACTTCCTTCAGAGAGGTTTTATGTTTGGTCCCATTGCTGCCTGAAGGCATTACCAAACCAGAAAACCTTAAATTCATGCTTCATTTCCCTGAGCTACGAAGTAATATGAACCTGGGCTACAAATCCTCGCAAAGGCCGATCCATAGCCATAACTCTCCCCCTTTTCTCCTGCTACATTTAGTAAAAAGCTGGGGGCAAAGATGGAGTTAGGCAGGTACGCTTCTAGCTCACCCTGCCTCTGAGGGTACAGACTTTCAGAGCCCATTTAATATGAGGAGGGCCCCCTTTAGGTTCTCTACCTTGAGAGGACTTCACTTCAGAGGCCGGCAAGGACTCAGAAATCAAAGCCCCACTTTGTCCAAATCAGCAAATGTCCTTAAGGCAAAGGCAGATTCCATCCTATGGTGTTTAAATTACCTTTCTGGGTTCTCCCTTTGTTATATTTTGGTTTAAAACTTCCTTGCAATATTGTCAGTCTTTCTGATTTTTTTCTTTTCTTTTTTTTTTTCTCTTTGCCTGCACTGGGTCTTCGTCACTGCGTGCAGGCTTTTCTCTAATTGCGGAGAGCGGGGGCTACTCTTCGTTGCAGTGCACGGGCTTTTTATTGCAGCGGCTTCTCCTGTTGTGGAGCACGGGCTCTAGGCGCTGGGGCTTCAATACTTGTAGCTCACGGGCTCTAGAGCACAGGCTCAGTAGTTGCGGCACCCAGGCTCAGCTGCTCCATGGCATGTGGAATCTTCCAAAACCAGGGCTCAAACCCGTGTCCCCTGCATTGGTAGGCGGATTCCCAACCACTGCGCCACCAGGGAAGCCCTTGATTTTTTTCTTTAATCCAACAATTTTAATTGTTTTCCACAGGGTGGGGGATGGGAGGATAGCAGGTAGTCCAAATAATCTAGCCTAACAATTACCAAATACATAAAAACACTGACGTTTTTCTGTAAAATATACCTGATACACAATTCTATACTGAAGTTTATATTCTCTCATCACTTTGAGGACTTACTCCACTCTCTAGTGGCCTCTATTCATGCTAATGAGACATCCGTTGTCAACCTAACAGACACTCCTTTGTAGGTAATCTCTCTTTTACCTCTGGCTTAAGGTCTTTTTGTCTTTGTTGTTATACAATTTCAGTGTATGGGTGTGGGTTTCCTTTTACTTATACTGTTTAGGAAATAGTGTGCTTCCTAAATCTACAGATTTCTCTCTCATTAGTTTCTGAAAAGTCAACACTATTAACACTTTGAATAACGCCTCTCCTCCTTCTCCCTACTTTTCCATCCTGGGATTCCAACTACACAGTCACAGCACACTTTTATCCTACCCTCCACTTCTCTAGTCTCACTTTCCATCTCCCATCTCTCAATGCTGCACACTGGATAAGTTCTTCAGGTATATATTCCAGTTCACTAATTCTGCCTTCAGCCATGTTTAATTTATTTAATTCACATATATTGTTTTTAATTTCAACTTATTTTTCATTTCTGAAAGTTCTACCTGGAATCATTTTGATACCTTGGTTTTCATTACTAATTTTTATTCTATTTTGTATTTCTTCAAAAATTTCATACATTATTATATACACTGCATCTGATTATCCAATACCTGCAGACCTTGGGGTATCTAACCTGCCAACTCCTCACAATGGTGTGTGTCCTGAATATAGAATGAAGCTTGCTTAAACATAATCTACAGAAATCCCGAGGGCCTACACTGAGTATGCTTTGCTCTGAAAAGGATTTATCTTCTCTTCAGCAAGGGGCAAAAGAGTGCTATCATAATACTCACTGTTTCTTTTCTTTTCTTTTTCTCTTTTGGCTTTTGAAGAGTTAGCTTAATTTTTAAGCACCGAAGTGCTCCCGGGAAGTTGCACCTACTGTAATTTATCCAGCATCTAATCAGATTGCAATGGGCAAACCTTTTAGGGGCATCTACTACAGCTGGAGGCACAAGCCCCTCCCCCCCTTTTCAGCTTCTACTTGGAATGTGTTCTGATGGCGGCCATGACACATATAAGCCTATCTCACCTATTCCCCACGGGTGAGACACGGCATGTTCCTCACTACATATGCATGACTGTCCCTGTTTTATTTGGATTACCCTTTGGCTTGGAGAGACCAAGTAACTTTTCCACAACACAGCATCTCAAAACCAGACACAGGAGGGTCAAGAATCCCTAAAAGTCAGGACACTATATGCACATCTTCAAAACTAAAATTCGTGCTGTCATCCATCTTCGAATGTCCCCTTATACAGTATATTTGCATAAATTACACAATAAGACAGAATCAAAAACAATTATCTTACCTTCTGGGGAAACTCCTTGTTTAAATTTTGTATTTAGGCAAAATATAAAAACATTTGGGATTTTCTCTTGGAGTATATGCAACTTTAAGAAAAATTTTTTCATTCAGTAGACTTATAATCTCTTCACCTGAAAAATAAGAGGAAAAAAACTTATTTTAAGTTCTACTTCTGTAAAGTTAACTCACCAAAATGACAGGGAAAAGGAAAAAAAAATCATTAGCTTTACTCAGTATTTAAATTATCAGAACATTTCATGATTAAGAATCTAAAAACTCCCTTGTCCATGCCTGTTGTACAGACATTGGTACCAATGATACACACCCACTTTAAATCTGGTTAACTAACTCAATGGTTGGAATTTAAGGACATGAGAAGGACCTCTGTGAAGTTGTCTAGTTTCATGCCTACACACTATAACTATCAAGAGACACATATCCCGGTCACAAGATGACTGGACGGCTCACTGATGATCCATCACAACTTCTAGAAGAAAAGTGCTCCAAAGTGCTCCAGGTGTGATCCCTAACACCATTTCCAAATAACGTGACTAGCACTCCTTGGCGAAAGGACTGACTTCAAGGCATGCAACAGAAACACAGACCAGGGGGCTTCCCTGATGGCGCAGTGGTTAAGAATCTGCCTGCCAATGCAGGGGACACGGGTTCGAGCCCTGGCCCGGGAAGATCCCACATGCCGCAGAGCAACTAAGCCCGTGCGCCACAACTACTGAAGCCCACGCGCCTAGAGCCCGTGCTCTGCAACAAGAGAAGCCACCGCAATGAGAAGCCTATGCGCCAAAACGAAGAGTAGCCCCAGCTCACCACAACTAGAGAAAACCTGCGTGCAGCAACGAAGAACCAACGCAGACAAAAAAATTAAAAAATAAAATAAATATATTTTAAAAAAAAACACCACAGGGCTTCCCTGGTGGCGCAGTGGTTGAGAGTCCGCCTGCCAATGCAGGGGACACGGGTTCGAGCCCTGGTCTGGGAAGATCCCACATGCCGCGGAGCAACTGGGCCCGTGAGCCACAATTACTGAGCCTGCGCGTCTGGAGCCTGTGCTCTGCAACAAGAGAGGCCGCGATAGTGAGAGGCCCGCGCACCGCGATGAAGAGTGGCCCCCGCTTGCCACAACTAGAGAAAGCCCTCGCACGGAAACGAAGACCCAACACAGCCATAAATAAATAAATAAAGCAAACTGTCAACAAGTAAAAATAAATAAACACTATTATATTAAAAAAAAAAAAGAGTATAGGCTTTAAAAAAAAAAAAAAAAAAAAACACCACAGACCAGCAGAGCACAGGACTGTTCGTTCTGTATTTGCATGGAAGTCATGATTTTACCTTTTTCTAAAAAATTAATTTTTTTTTAATTTATTTTTTTGGCTGCGTTGGGTCTTCGTTGCTGTGCGCGGGCTTTCTCTAGTTGCGGCGAGTGGGGGCTACTCTTCGCTGCGGTGCGCGGGCTTCTCATTGCAGTTGGCTTCTCGTTGCGGAGCACGGGCTCTAGGCGTGCAGGCTTCAGCAGTTGTGGTTTGCAGGCTCTAGAGCGCAGGCTCAGCAGTTGTGGCGCATGGGCTTAGCTGCTCCGTGGCATGTGGGATCTTCCCGGACCAGGGCTCGAACCCGTGTCCCCTGCACTGGCAGGTGGATTCTTAACCACTGTGCCACCAGGGAAGCCCAATGATTTTACCTTTTGAAAATTATACTTTAGCAATAGGAGGGGTGACTGTTCTAGAATATAAGAGCCCTAAGAGACCTAATCATCAAATATAATATTTAGATCTTGTTTGGGTCCAATTAAAATGAATCAACTCGAAGAGTATATTTTTGAAGCTATTGGGGAAATCTGAATATGGACTGGTATTAGATGGTATTAAGGAATTACTGTAAATCTCTTAGTTGTAAAAGTGACATGACCACTATGTTTTTAAAAATAAAAACTTCGCTTATCTGTTAGAGAGAAAAAGTGAAGTATTCATGGATGAAATGACATTATTTCTTGGATTTACTTTTAAAACACTCCACCGAAACACAAGAACCAAACAAATTTTAAAAGTGTGAGAGAGATATTACTCAGCCATAAAAAGAAACGAAATTGAGTTATCTGTAGTGAGGTGGATGGACCTAGAGTCTGTCATACAGAGTGAAGTAAGTCAGAAAGAGAAAAACAAATACCGCATACTAACACATATATATGGAATCTAAAAAGAAAAATGGTTCTGAAGAACCTAGGGGCAGGGCAGGAATAAAGACACAGACATAGAGAATGGACTTAAGGATATGGGGAGGGGGAAGGGTAAGCTGGGACGAAGTTAGAGAATGGCACTGACATATATACACTACCAAACGTAAAATAGATAGCTACTGGGAAGCAGCTGCATGGCACGGGGAGATAATAAGCTCAGTGCTTTGTAACCACCTAGAGGGGTGGGATAAGGAGGGTGAGAGGGAGATGCAAGAGGGAGGGGATGTGGGGATATGACGCAAGAGGGAGGGGATGTGGGGATATACGTATGCATATAGCTGATCCACTTTATTATACAGCAGAAACTAACACAACACTGTAAAGCAATTATACTCCAATAATGATGTTTTTTAAAAAAATAGACAGTTCACAACATTAAAAAAAAAAGTGTGAGAGAAAAAGGGACAGATTAAAAAATAATAATAATAACTGGCAAAGTACCAATCACTGATAAAGCTGGGAGATGAGTACGTGGGTGTTCATTATGTTTTCTGTACATTTGTGTATTTTAAAATTTCATATAAAAGTCAAGCAAAAAAAAAGGCACTCGAAGTTGTGCTACTAAGCCAGGAATAAATCAGTGTTATCTCCTAAAATAGGAAAATCTTTTTACATCTGTGAAACGGAACAAAGGAAACTTCCTTTACAATAGAGTCAGGAGGCCAGAAGGGGAGCCCTCACCCACTGCTACTCAGCCTCAACCACAGACCCCCATGGAGGAAGGTTTCCCGTTTGCCCAGCAACTCAGCCAGTGAGAAACCATCACCACCCTGAACTCTCACTTTCCTCCAATGGACTTTTGTTCAAAATAGCCCCTCCCAACTTCCTCCTTTTTCTCTACAAAGTAACCTTCCTCTGCTTTGTTCCGTGAGACCTGCCTATGGCTTTTGCTATTGCTTGCTTGTGCTGAATTGCAACTCTCTGCTATTCCCAAAGAAACCCATTTTGCTGGTAAAATAACTGGCTGTTTTACTTTTAAAATTGGCACATCTAACATTTCAAAATTATTAAGCTAAATAATTCAAAATTGGCTTTTCAGCACTTTATACACAGTTTCAAAATAAGGAAGTATCTCTGTAAGGGCCCTAAGACCTCTACATTCTGACTTTGAACCAGTGCTTCTATAACATACATGTTCTTGACCAATTCTACTTAGTCTGAGCTGGAGGAAACCCGAAGCAGCCGGGACATCACGGCGGACACGCAGCCAGGGAATGAGTGACACCTTCTCCTCAGCGGGCACGAATTCTGAGCATCCTCCCCGTGCTTGCACTCCCTGGCAGCGTCACCCTCTCCCATGTCCTCCCACTGCAGGTACGAGCGTTCTGTCACCAGTGTCCTCCAGCCCAGACCCCGCGGGTTCTTCTTCTCAGCAGGCCCTCAGGATCTCATTCTGTAGCCTGGTTCTCCTGTGACACCTTTCTCCCAAGCCCTATCCCCACCTCCTTCCCTAAATACATGAATTCCCTTCATGTCCACCCAGGTAAGGCCACCTCTGCTCTCCCACCCAGGCATCCCGAACTAGAAAGGGGTCAGCATTCTCATAGGTCCCATCACTATCTTCTATGCTTCCTAATACCTTCATTCAAATACCTGTTTTTGATACTTTTGCTTCTGGCCAAGACGAAATAACAGGGACGAGATTTACAAATGAAATGGTTTTCAAGACACTGGCTATCCTGCAGTGACGAACAGTGATCCCTGACAGGAGGGAAACAAGAGGAGCCCTTTAACTGCCCAGCCTCCTGCCTGACAAGTAGTTCTGGGTAACAGCAGAGACACCAGGTGGGGTCCAGCAGTCCCCCGAGGCGAAGAAACAGCACTGGGAGTCCAGGAAGGCCAAGGCACTAGAGTCCACAGGCAGAGCACTGGAAGGGACAGAGTCGTAGACAGCGCTGAGGATCTGCGGGCTCCAGCCAGGTACTGATCAACAGAAGTGTGTAAGAAAGGCATCCAAGCCAGGGATTAGTGGGAACCACCCTCCAATTTCACACGGGGCCAAGGAGAGTTACTCTTCCTCCCAGTCACAGTGGAAAATTTCCTAATTTCGGGGCATTGGACAAAGTACTCAGTAGACTTTTGCCTCAGTGGTGGGGCAAAGTGACTCAACACTGGACTCAATATTACTCTGGTCCCACCTAACAAAGCCTAAAAGCCAGACCCACAGAATCAAACTGTTTCTGAGTAATTTAACAACATTCCAGAACAAAGGTCAAGAATATTTATAGAAATACAAAAATACCCAGCATCCAACAAGATAAAAGTCACAGTGTCTTGGCATCCAATCAAAAATGACCAGACATGCAAGGAAGCAGGAAAACACAAACCATAATCAACCTAGAAAAGACACAGATGATAAAATTAATAGACAAGGACAGTTAAGCAGCTGTTGTAACCGTACTCCGTATGTTCAAAAACCTAGAGGAAATATTAGACGTGTTAGAGACATGAGAGATATACGAAGACCCAAACAGAATCATAAATATACTCTTAATCCAAAAAAAGGCAGAAAAAGAGGAAAAGGGAACAGAGGGCACACTGCAAGCCTCGACCAGGCCACGCTAAGTGGGGCCACCACTCAACACAGTCTCAGTTCTCTTTCCTCATCCCCACCCACCTCCCCAACCACACCAGCACCCACTGCTTCTTAAATATGCTGCTTCTTAAATACAGCTGACACCTTGGCACCTGGGTCCCCTCTGCCTGGAAAACCCTTCGTCACATCTTCCTACCTGGCAAATTCCTGTCTGCTCCTCAAGTCCGAAATTCACCAAAAACCACTTCTGTCAGGTCACTGAGTCCTTTCTCAGTGCTCTCACAAGAGCACTTCCAGAGAATCAACACACTATAATTATCTAGTTTTATATATTTTTATTTATTCTGAATTATGAAAAAATTTAAAATATAAAAAGGTCCAGAGAAGAATATAACAAATATCCATGTATTGGGATTTAATAAATGTTACCATTTGCTCACATATGCCGCCTACTTTAAAAAAAATAAATTGTTTCTAATACACTGAAGAATTGACAACCTATTCAACTCCCTTTATCCACAGAGATAATCATTAATTCGCAGTATCCATAACTTCATTCTTTTACTACTTACATAACTATAAGTAATGCATTATTTTAAGAGTATATTTAGGACCTCCCTGGTGGCACAGTAGTTAAGAATCCACCTGCCAACGCAGGGGACACAGGTTCGAGCCCTGGTCCGGGAAGATCCCACACACCACGGAGCAACTAAGCCTGTGCGCCACAACTACTGAGCCTGCGCTCCAGAGCCCGCATGCCACAACTACTGAAGCCCACATGCCTAGAGCCCGTGCTCCACAACAAGAGAAGCCACCACAATGAAAAGCCCGTGCACCACAACAAAGAGTAGCCCCAGCTCGACACAACTAGAGAAAGCCCGCGTGTGGCAACGAAGACCCGATGCAGCCAAAATAAATTAATTAATTTTAAAAAATAAAAAATAAAAACAAGTATTTGGAGGTACCGGAGACCAATCAAGAACATGCAGAAACTGGAGGGAACACGATCTCTGTCAGAAGGAGAGCAAGGAGGAAAGAGGCCAGAGTTCAGGGCTACCAGCATGGCTGAAAATCAAACAGGAAAATCAGAAAAGGGAGCCCCCCCAAACCTACATTAAATTCCTCCCAAATCCTTGGCTGACTCCTAAACAGCATGTGGTGGGATGAGACACCAAGAAACCAAGCAGAAAAATAGGTCAAACTCAAAGAAATAGAGAGTAGAAAAGAGGCCAGGGGGCAGGAGGGTGCAGGGAGAGGTTGGTAAAAGGGAGCAAACATTCAGCTATAAGATGAGGAAGGTCTGAGGATCGGATATAAGAATATGGTGATTGGGCTTCCCTGGTGGCGCAGTGGTTGAGAGTCCACCTGCCGATGCAGGGGACACGGGTTCGTGCCCCGGTCCAGGAGGATCCCACATGCCGCGGAGCGGCTGGGCCCGTGAGCCATGGCCGCTGAGCCTGCGCGTCTGGAGCCTGTGCTCCGCGACGGGAGAGGCCACAACAGTGAGGGGCCCGCGTACCGCAAAAATAAATAAATAAATAAATACAGTATCTGAAATTAAAATGTCACTGGACGGAATAAATAACCGAATGAGCACAAAGAAAAGCAGGGGATTTGAAAACAGATGAAAAGAAAATATACAAATGTAAACAAAGAGAGAAAGAAGAATTTTGAAAATACCAACACATTCGAAACCTGTGGGACAACATCAAACAATCTAAAATAGATATCACTGGAGGGACTTCCCTGGTGGTCCAGTGGGTAAGACTCCACATGCCTAATGCAGGGGGCCCGGGTTCAATCCCTGGTTGGGGAACTAGATCCTACATGCACGCCACAACTAAGAGTTTGAATGCTGCAACTAAGAGTCCACAGGCTGCAACTAAAAAAAAAAAAAAAAAAAAATCCTGTGTGCTGCAACTAAGACCCAGAGCAGCCTAAATAAATAAATATTAAAATAAAATATATTTTATTTTATTGGAGTCCCGAGAAGACAGATGATGAGGCAAAAGAATTATTTAAGAGGCAATGGCCAAAAAGTTTCCAAAGTTGATTAAATACATCAACCCACAGATCCAAGAAAGATAAACACAAAAACAGCATACCTAGAAGATTATAGCCAAACTGAAAAGTTTTTAATAAAGAATTTATTTAATAAAAATAAATATACAGGGGGCTTCCCTGGTGGCGCAGTGGTTGAGAGTCCGCCTGCCGAAGCAGGGGACATGGGTTCGTGCCCCGGTCCAGGAAGATCCCACATACCGCGGAGCGGCTGGGCCCGTGAGCCATGGCCGCTGAGCATGCACGTCCAGAGCCTGTGCTCCGCAACGGGAGAGGCCACAACAGTGAGAGGCCCGCGTACCGCAAAAAAAATAAAAATAAATAAATAAATAAATAAATATACATCTTAAACACAGCAGGAAAAAGTGTATCAGGTAAACAAAAGTAAGAATGATAGCTGATTCCCCATCAGAAACAACAGAAACTAAAAGACAACAGAACAACTTTTTCAAAGTGCTGGGAAAAAAAGCTGTCAACCTAGAATTATCCAGCAAAAATATCCTTCAAAACTGAAGGGCAAATGAAGACTTTTTCAGACAAACAAAAGTTGAGTGATTCTGTCCCCAGTATACCCACAACATGCAAAATACTGAAGGAAGTGCTTCAAGCCAAAGGAATATGATCCCATACAGAAATCCAATCTACAAAAAGAAATGAAGACCTTCCCAACTCACACTCTCTGGGGCCGGTAATACCCTGATACCAAAACAAAAGATATCATACGGGAGGGACTTCCCTGGTGGCGTAGTGGTTAAGAATCCACCTGCCAACACAGGTTCAAGCCCTAGTCTGGGAAGATCCCACATGCCCCGGAGCAGCTAAGCCCATGCGCCACAACTACTGAGCCTGTGCTCTAGAGCCCACAAGCCACAACTACTGAGCTCGTGTGCCACAACTACTGAAGCCCACATGCCTAGAGCCTGTGCTCCACAACAAGAGAAGCCACCGACCGCAATGAGAAGCCCATGCACCGCAACGAGGAGTAGCCCCCACTCGCCGCAACTAGAGAAAGCCCGCGCACAGCAACAAAGACCCAACACAGCCAAAAATAAATTTAAAAAAAATTTTTAAAAAAGATATCGTACGGGGAAAAAAGGTCATATACAAATATCACATGAATATATATAATATATGCAAAAATCCTTAACAAAACACTAGTAAACCAAATCTAGCCACTTTTTTTTTTTTTTTTGCGGTATGCGGGTCTCTCACTGTTGTGGCCTCTCCCGTTGCGGAGCACAGGCTCCGGACACCCAGGCTCAGCGGCCATGGCTCACGGGCCCAGCCGCTCCGCGGCATGTGG
This sequence comes from Lagenorhynchus albirostris, assembly GCF_949774975.1. Lineage (NCBI taxonomy): Eukaryota > Metazoa > Chordata > Mammalia > Artiodactyla > Delphinidae > Lagenorhynchus > Lagenorhynchus albirostris. The sequence continues at coordinate 786,412 of NC_083105.1, forward strand.
GATCTTCCCGGACCGGGGCACGAACCCGTGTCCCCTGCATCGGCAGGTGGACTCTCAACCACGTCGCCACCAGGGAAGCCCTAGCCACTTTTTTTTGTTTTGTTTTTTGGCTGTGGCACACGGCATGTGGGATCCTAGTTCCCTGACCAGGGATTGAACCCATGCCCCCTGCAAAGGAAGTGTGGAGCCCTAACCACTGGACTGCCAGGGAATTCCCCCTCAGCCACATTTAAAAAGGATTATACACCCCACACTAAGGGGATTTATCCTAAGAATGCAAAGTTGCTTTAACATCTGAAAATTAATTAATACAACACATCATATTGATAGGATAAAGGACAGAAACCAAATAATCATCCCAACAAATGTAGAAAAGGCATTTGACAAACTCCAACACCGCTTCATGGTAAAAACTTTCCATAAAATAGAACCAGAAAGCAACCTCCTCAACCAATGAAGACCCACTATCACCACTTCCATTCAACATTGTATTAGAGGTTCTAGCTGGTACTACAAAGAAAAACAAATAAAAGGCATAATAATTGGAAAGAAAAACTGTCTTCACTCACAGATGATATGATTATATAGACAGAAAACACAAAGGAATATACAAACCTACCATGAGAACTGATAAGTGAATTGAGCAAAGTTGTAAGATACATGATAAGTATACATAAACCAACTGTGTTTTTGTACATTAAGTAGTTGAGGGACTTCCCTGGTGGTCCAGTGGGCAAGACTCCGAGCTCCCAATGCAGGGGGCCTGGGTTTGATCCCTGGTCGGGGAACGAGATCCCTCATGCATGCCACAACTAAGAATCCACATGCCACAACTAAGAAGCCCGCATGCTGCAACTAAAAGATCCCGCATGTCGCAACTAAGATGCCACGTGCCACAATTAAGACCCGGTGCAGCCAAAATAAAATAAATAAATAAATATTTTTAAAAATACTTATTAAAAAAACAAGTAGTTGAAAAACAATATAAAAGTATTTTAAATAACATCAAAAATATCAAGTACCTACAAACATACTTAATGAAAAAAGTGTACTTTTCACACTGAAAATTACAAAACGTTGCTGAGAAAAATTAAGGAAAATTTAAATGAATGGAGAGATATACCATTTGCACAGAAGACTCAAAGTTAATAACTCAATTCTAAAAGTGATCTATAGATTCAATGTAATCCCAACCGCAGTCGGCACGACGGGCTTTCCATCATGGAACCATGGCCCAGTTTGTCCGTAACCTCGTGGAGAAAGCCGTGGCGCTGGTCAGCGCTGCTGTGACTTACTCGAAGCCTCTGAAGCCTTGACTGGCCACATTCTGGCACTATGCCAAGGTTGAGCTGGTTCCTCCAACCCCTGCTGAGATCCCTACAGCTATTCAAAGCTTGAAAAAAATTATCAATAGTGCTCAAACTGGTAGCTTCAAACAGCTAACAGTTAAGGAAGCTCTATTGAATGGTTTGGTGGCCACTGAGATGTGGATGTGGTTTTATGTTGGCGAGATCATAGGCAAGCGTGGCATCATTGGCTATGTTTGAAGACCAATCTTTGCTTTGTTATTTGGGTGTTCTTGGACCATGTGTAAGCAGACTTCTACTTGAATAAAATAAGATAATGTGCCAAAATCAGTGTTTTCTCTGTCAAGCACTACATGGAAGGTCACAATTTTTCTTGATATTAAGTTGGGTTGTCTTTTGCTTTAATACATTAATACAGCTCTAAATGCATGTCTTTGCTTAGCCTGCTATTGGAAAGGATAGATATGAATATACCAACCTGGTACATGTATACATGAGGATACCATTTTACTTTGAAGGCTTGAAATGAACATTTAAGCTTAATTTTAGAGAAGTTGGGGAAAGGCTTTGAGAAAACAAGAACTTGTTCCAGTAGGAGAAAAATAATGCCATGTGCCAAACATGGTATATACTAGTTAAATCACCTAGTATAAAGAATACAATCTGGACTGTTTTTTTTTTTTTTTTTAAATTTTATTTATTTATTTATGGCTGTGTTGGGTCTTCGTTTCTGTGCGAGGGCTTTCTCTAGTTGTGGCAAACGGGGGCCACTCTTCATCGCGATGCGCAGGCCTCTCACTATCGCGGCCTCTCTTGTTGCAGAGCACAGGCTCCAGACGCGCAGGCTCAGTAATTGTGACTCACGGGCCCAGTCGCTCCGCGGCATGTGGGATCTTCCCAGACCAGGGCTCGAACCCATGTCCCCTGCATCGGCAAACAGATTCTCAACCACTGCGCCACCAGGGAAGCCCCTGGACTGTTTTTCTTTGCTAAAATCAGAGAAAGACCCCTTGGACAACAGCTGTGTCTGTAAATGTAGGGGTACTTTTTGTCAATTTGAATATAGCTTCCCCAAAAGAGACCAGCCAGGTGATATTCTGTGTGTCTCTGTAACATCTTTAACACTAGGACAAAGAATGAAAGCAATGACCTATGTTTTCAATCTAATTTTGATATGTTATTAATCTCTTTTTTTTTAAAGACCTATCTTTACAAAAATAAAATATCCTATAGATATTTAACAGGATTATCGTTTAGTAGCGTCCATGGGTCAAAATAGTATATTATGTCCTGAAATAAATACAAGTGATTGGTTAAAAAAAAAAAAAAAGTAATCCCAACCAACCTCCAGCAAAAATTCCTATCCAAATTGAAGAGCTTATTCTAAAACTGGCAAGATAATTTTGCACAGGAATAAAGGTGGAGGTCTCACACTACCTGATTTCCAGACTGACCATAAAATTACAGACATTAAGACAGCATGGTGTTGGCACAGGATAGAAATATAGACCAATGGAACATAACAAAAAGCCCAGAAATAAGCCTGCATACACATGTTCAATTAATTCATAACGAACACTCCCATGCAATTTAAAGGAGGAAAAAGAGTTCTCAACAAACGATGCTAGAATGATTGTGTAACTCATACAGGGAAAAAAATGTACACTTTTTCCACCTCACACAAAAAATCATGCAAGATAGATCATTCATAAAGGAGATCAATATTTGCTTGGACGTGGAGGGGCAAAAAAGAGTGGGAAGGAAGGATCCAAAGGGGCATTAGGAAATTTGAGAAACGATGGATACATTCCCTATCTTGACTGTGGTGATGATTTCACAGGTGTACACATATGTCAAAAGTTATAAAATTTTACACTTTAAACGTGTAGTTTATTATACGTCATTCGTATCTCAATAAAGCTGTTTAAAAGAAAAAGAGCGGGACTTCCCTGGTGGTCCAGTGGTTAAGACCCCATGCTCCCAATGCAGGGGGCCTGGGTTTGATCCCTGGTCGGGGAACTAGATCCTGCATGCCGCAACTAAGAGCCCACATGCCGCAGCCAAATAAATAAATAAATACAAGACCCGGCGCAGCCAAATAAATAAATACAAAAATAAATAAGTAAATATTTTTTAAAAAAATAAAATGAGGAATCATAAACCTGAATACAAAAACTACCACTATAAAGCTTCTACAAAGACAAAACATTGGACAGTATCTTCACAATTCTGGTACAGGCACAATTGTCTTACAACACATAAAAAACGTAAAAATAAAATATTGACCAATTTTGACTTCATCCAAATTAAAATTTTCTGCTCGTAAAAAAATACCATTGGGGGGACTTCCCTGTTGGTGCAGTGGTTAAGAATCCGCCTGCCGGGCTTCCCTGGTGGCGCAGTGGTTGTGAGTCCGCCTGCCGATGCAGGGGACACGGGTTCGTGCCCCGGTCCGGGAAGATCCCACATGCCGCGGAGCGGCTGGGCCCGTGAGCCACGGCCACTGAGCCTGCGTGTCCGGAGCCTGTGCTCCGCAACGGGAGAGGCCACAACGGTGAGAGGCCCGCGTACCGCAAAAAAAAAAAAAAGAATCCGCTTGCCAATGCTGGGGACACAGGTTCGATCCCTGGTCCAGGAAGATCCCACATACTGCGGAGCAACTAAGCCTGTGTGCCACAACTACTGAGCTTGCACTCTATAGCCCGTCACAACTACTGAGCCCACGTGCCACAACTACTGAAGCTCATGCACTCTGGGGCCCATGTGCCGCAACTACTGAGCCCGCATGCTGCAACTACTGAAGCCCGCACACCTAGGTCCTGTGCTCCGCAACAAAAGAAGCCATCGCAATGAGGCAATGAGAAGCCCATGCACTGCAACAAAAAGTAGCACCCACTCGCCACAACTAGAGAAAACCCGTGCACGGCAACAAAGACCCAATACAGCCAAAAATAAATAAAATTTTAAAAAAAAAGGATACCATTAAGAAACAAATAGGCAAACCACAAAATAGGAAACAACATTCACCCCTCACTTCCTCTCCTCCTCCCACTCCCTCATTGTATATGTATGTATGTACATACACACAAATATCATAAAGGACTTACAACCAGAATATTTTTTTGAATTTCTAAAACTGAATAATAAAGACAATCCAACAAAAAGTGGACAAAAGACCTGACGCTTCGCAAGAGATACACAAATGGTCAAAAAGCGTATGAAAAGTTGCTCACCACTGTTATTAAAACCATAATGAAATACCACTACGACCTGAATTAAAATTAGAAAGACTGACAATATCAAGAGTTGGTATGCATGTGGAGAAACTAGAACTCTCATACATTACTGATGGGAGTATGAAATGGTACCAGTTTGGAAAACTGTTTAGCATTTTTTGTTTTGTTTTGTTTTTTAAATTTATTTGGTTGCACCGGGTCTCTTGCTGTGCATGGGCTTTCTCTAGTTGCAGTGAGTGGGGGCTACTCTTCATTGCAGTGTGCAGGCTTCTCATTGTGGTGGCTTCTCTTGTTGTGGAGCATGGGCTCTAAGTGTGCAGGCTTCAGCAGTTGTGGCACGCAGGCTCAGCAGTTGTGGCTCTTGGGCTCTAGAGTGCAGGCTTAGTAGTGGCACACGGGCTTAGTTGCTCCATGGCATGTGGGAATCTTCCCAGACCAGGGCTCGAACCCATGTCCCCTGCATTGGCAGGCAGATTCTTAACCACTGTACCACCAGGGAAGTCCCTGTTTGGCATTTTCTAAAAACAAATTAAACATATATCTATACTATGACCCAGCAATTCCACTCCTAGATATTTACTCAAAAGATATAACATATGTCCACAAAAGAACGTACAATAAACTCAGTGACTTTACTCACAACAGCTAAAAAGTGAAAGCAACCCAAATGTCTATCAATAAGAAAAATATTTTCACACAAAGGAATACTACTCAAACTATAAAACTATAGACACAGGCATCAAAATCAATAAATTTCAAAAACATTATCTGAGTAAAAGAAGACTGACACAAAAGAGCATATACTTTATGACTCCATTTACATGACGTTCAAGGATGTGCAAAATGAATCTGTAAAAATAGAAATCAGAACAATTGTTGCCTTGCGATTTTGAAGGATGGCTTTAATACCTGAAAAGGGACACAAAGAAAAACTTTTAGGGGTGACAGAAATGTTCTATATCTTGACATGAGTGATGGACACACGGGTGTATACATTTGTTAAAATTCATCAAACTTATATACTTAGGATCTGTACCTTGCATTGGGTGTAAAATACGCTTCAATAATTTTTAAAGGGTGGAATATTTTTAAAGAAATAAAAGATTGCACATTCTGTGTTAAAAAGAGAGCTGCTTGCTGTATATGGACATGACATGATTTCCAAGAGGAAGAGGACAGCTGATGGACAGGGTGAGAATGATACACATTTTGGTGTCCTTTGAATTTTATGCTGAGTTCAGATTACCATGTGCATAACCACCCATTGGAGTCTGACCACATGAGTTGAGTCCTGGCTCTCCCATTTATTTACCGCTACCCTTGGGTACATTACTTGTTTGTGCCTCAGTGTTCTCACATGAATATTAACAGGTATATTAAGAGTAATGACCTCATTAACTTGTTTTTAAGAATTAAATGGACTTCTCTGGCGGTCCAGTGGTTAAGGCTCCGGGCTTCCAATGCAGCAGGCGCAGGTTCGATCCCTGGTAGGGGAACTAAGAGCCCACATGCCGCATGGCATGGCCAAAAAAAAAAAAAAAAAAAATTAAATGATTACTGGGTTAGATGTCAAAATATAGAATTTAGCACTGGTTTTCACTCTCTGGTCTATAGTAAATTCTGCACAAGTCACGTACTCACTTTATGTCAAAATGTTATGTCTCATGAAAATACAAAGCTAACAAAAGGTAAAGCACTTTGTTCTTAAAAAAAAAATCAGGAATTCCCTGGCTGTCCGGTGGTTAAGACTTGGACTTTCACTGCCCTGGACCCAGGTTCAATCCCTGGTCAGGGAACGAAGATACCACAAGGCGCGGTGCGGCCAAAAAAAAAAAAAAAAGTAATAAAGATTAAATGAGGCACTTTATTTTTTTTAATGAGCTACTTTAAAAAGTGGCTGGGCTTGTTTTTCTAAATGAAGTTTTATTGGAACACATACATGCACGAACACCAAAGTGCCTAAAACATAATCGATTACCGTTATTATTCAAAAATGTAAAAACAGTACTTTAAAAGTTAGCCTTTTCCTTAACCAAAAGAAAAAGGGGAGGAGAGGCTTGAATCAGCCAGCCTGGGATGCAAATTCTGGCTCTATCACTTGTTTGTTGTATATCTTAGTTTCTTCATCTATAAAACAGTAAAATAATAGTTCCTATACCCTAGGGTTCCTGTGAGGATTAAATAATTCATATTAAGCATTTAAGACAGCAGCACACAATAAATGATCAAAGTGTTCTGCTGCGTGTGTGTGCAAACAGCCATCTCCTAGGGTTCAAACATTATCCTGTGCTGAGGTCGTATACCTGCAGCCTGACCTCTCCTCTGGGCTCCAGATTCTTCCGCGAGATTCCTTCTCCCTAACTGCCCTTTAACTTGTCCGACTTCTCCCACTACTTTCAGCCACAAGAAAGCCTTACTTTCCGCCTCCAACCTAAAACAACTCCCCTGCAACTGCCACCACCACCCCCAGCTTCCCCATCCACGCATCCAAAGTGCCCCAGTCCACCCATGTACACCATCAATAAGCCCAGAAATCATCCCGAGTCCTCTCTTCCCCTCACACCCCTCTCCTAATCCATCAGCACGTCCCAATAGCTCTACCTCCAAAATCACTCCCTCAGTCGTCACCAAGGTCTAAACCACAAACACACTCACTCCCAATGCCTCGTCTCTCCCCCTCCTATTCAGGTGTTGATGGCCCTCCCCAACTCAATCTCCAGCCTGGGTCCCTCAAACTCAGACTCAACAGCCTGCAAGGAACAGCATGATTGGAAGGCCAATGCCCTAACCAAGGCTCTTGTGTGTCTCCCCCTTACCCTGGCCACGTATCAGTCTTATCTAGGTTCCTGGAGGTCCACCTCAGGGCCTTTGCATGTGCTGCCCCCTCGGTCTAGAAGTCTCTGTCCCCGACTCTTCTCATAGCCAGCTGCTTCTTGCCTTCCAGAGCTTAGCTGACGTGACAGTTTGAGATGCCAAAAGGGAAGAGAAGCCAGAAAGGAAGGGACATGAAGAAGAGGTGAACAGCTGAGAGTGCCAGTGAGGGCCTGGGCACTGAGAGGCCAAGGGCATGGCAGGAAGAGGCCATGGGGGGAGGTGACAGGTGGTGAAAGAGTAACACGCTGGAAAAGGCCCTAAGGACAAGACAGGTGGGTACAGGGACAAAATGGGGGAGTGGGTACCGTGAAATGCAGGAACTAAGCGGAAGTGACAGGCTGAATGAGCTGGAGGTGACAGGGCAGGGGCCAGTACCAAAGTGGGAGCGGTCAGTAACAAGTGGGTGGACGATGCAGGTAGTTAGGCTGTAAGGACACAAAGCAGAAGTGGGGGTGTGTGGAAGACGTCACGGTGACGGTGGGAGGACATTCAATGGGCCCGTAAAGTACATGAGAGAAGGTGACAGGTGTGAAGGGAAGGGGTGATGGAGATGAGGGAAGAAATGGGGCTGTGAGGGGTACGGGGGTGACAGAATGGGGGTAGGTGACTGGAGACACATGAGCTCACATGGTAATGGAAAGGGGACAGTAGCAGGGAGAGGAGCCAGTGAGTGGATAAGGGGACTGATGACAGCGGGCAGCGGAGAGTCCCACATCGACAGGCAGGAGACCGGCCCTGGAGGGCACTGCGAGGCGTAGCACTGGCAGGTGGGTCAGGGCACTGCCGGGAAGGGTGCCTAACAGAGAGGCGTCAGGGAGGAAGCAGTGAGGAGGGGAGTGGGCACACCGACAATCTTGGGAGGACTGATGGGGGATCTCGCCTGGGGGGCACTGATGTTGGGGGCATTGGCAGCACAGGGGGAGGAAGGACATTAGGGGGAGGTTACTGACAGGGAGGAGGGCACTTGGGGGGGTCACTGATGTGGGAGACACTGACTGGAAGGGCACCACAGGTGGGGGTGAACACCGCTTTGGGGGACTCTGAGGGGGTAAAGGAGGCGGGAGGGCACTGACATGGGGCACTAACGGAGTGGAGGTCACTGGTGCGGGTGGACCGTCATGGGAGACACTGGTGGTGGACACGGACACGACGTCACTGTCAGGGGTGGACGCCGTTGTAGAGGACACTGACGGGGCGGGCACTGACCTGGGGGACGCTGACCTGGGGGACGCTGACAAGGGTGGGCGCCGACAAGGCGAGCATCACGGCGGCAGCGACGGGCGGGGCGTGGACGCTGACAAAGGGGTGGACACTGAGGGGGCAGCGACAGGCAGAGGGTGGACGCCGACATGAGGACACTGACGGGGTGGCCCCTCCGGGCCCGGCCAGCTAGTACCGCCGGCTCTGAGGGGCGGCCGCACTCACCTGCCCCGCGGGCCGGGCGTCGCGGCGGCTCCTCGGAGGCCCGGGTGGAGGCCAGGGCGCGGGCGGAGGCGAAGCCCGGGCGGCCTGGGGCGGGCCGCGCGCACATGGGCCCGGCCGGGCGAGGCGCCCACGAATACGGCGCCTACAGACTCAGCCCGGCGGACCGGCGGCTCGGGACCGGCTCGGGCCGCGGGCGGCGCTCCGGTCACTCCAAAATGGCGGTGGCGGCGGCCGGGCGCGCGCACGCCGGGGGCGGGGCCTCGTGCGGGGGCTCGCGCTCGCAGCGGGGCGGGGCCTATAGGTGGGCGGGGCCCATGTTGGGCGGGGCCGCGCGGGGTGAGGCGGGCGCGGCTTCGTCCTCCGCTGGTCCTTCTGAGGTATCGCAAAATTTCTGCACGAGCGTAAGTAAGTTTTGATGGGCTAATGCGTTTGCGGTGATACATTTTCTAACACAACATCATCAACAGAACAACCCCTCCGGAGGCCTGAAACGATTTGAGGGTCACACATCTGGGGCAGGGGTATCTCTGCTCCCTGGGAGCCTTCCTCTAAGGCTGAAGGCCTCTGCGACTGGGGCAGCTGGGTGTCTCCTGAGCACCTTGGGCACGTGGCGTGGACACGGCCAGAGCAACCGTGAGCAGTGGTCAGCTCTCCGTCCTCTCTACTACCCGGACTGGGAGCGTCGGAGCAGCAGCCACCAGACCCATGGTTTTTCCAGGTGCCCCCCAGGTTCTCGTAGTATTTTGCACATTAAAATATGTACCCATTCGGCATTTGTCGGAGTTGTTTGACTCAATCAAACTGATCTCTAAAATGAGAATTGTTATTTCAGGTGGCAGCGTGAACCATGGGAGACGTTGGAAAAAGAAATGGAACACGTAAGGAACATCTAACGTTCTTGCCAGTCATCCCCTTACTGCCTCTCAGCTTCCAATGCACGTGGTCCGTGGCGGAGACGGATCTGACCCCTGGCCATGCTGAGCCTTGGCGGCAGAGGGAGCGGGAGAGGTTGCGGGAGAAGGTTTGCTCCGGGGCTGCTCGGCGGGCGGGAGGCGCCTGCTTCCCCACGTCCGGCTCCTGCGGAGACAGCTTCCCCTGGACGTCTTCCCCAGGCAAACGGCAGGGCAGATTTCTGGCAAGTTCTGTAGGATGAACTTTCAGGAAGTGGGGATAAAAAAAGCGTCAGGGGCTTCCCTGGTGGCGCAGTGGTTGAGAGTCCGCCTGCCAATGCAGGGGACACGGGTTCGTGCCCTGGTCCGGGAAGATCCCACATGCCGCAGAGCGGCTGGGCCCGTGAGCCATGGCCGCTGAGCCTGCGCTCCGCAACGGGAGAGGCCCGCGTACCGCAAAAAAAAAAAAAAAAAAGCGTCAAGCTCTCAACCGCGAATAGATTACAAGCCCTGCAAGCGCAGACCCCACCCCCAAGGCTGGAGGTGCAGTGGGTAGAGCTGCAGAACAGGGGCTCAGCGCTAGGAGTCCCAGTGCTTGAGATGCTCCCACTCGTTGTCCTGCTCTGAGTGCCTGCAACCCTCATCCTGATCGTGATGTTCTTCTGGGGTCAGCCAGGGCTCCTCCGCTCTCCCACCCCACCCTTGGTTCAGCCACACGTCCCTCAACTTCTAACTACAGCCAGCTCTCCTCCTGCAGCCCTGGTCCAGGTTTATCTCACCTGACTCACAACAGCAGCCTCCCAACAGGCTCCCTGCTTCTATCCTGCCACACTTGCTGGAGGCCAGCTTGTCGCAGTCAGCAGAGCACCCAGTAAAAAGAAGTCCAGGGCTTCCCTGGTGGCGCAGTGGTTGGGAGTCCGCCTGCCGATGCAGGGGACGCGGGTTCGTGCCCCGGTCTGGGAGGATCCCACATGCCGCGGAGCGGCTGGGCCTGCGCATCCGGAGCCTGTGCTCCGCAGTGGGAGAGGCCACAGCAGTGAGAGGCCCGCGTACCGCAAAAAAAAAAAGTCCAATCCCATCCCTTCCCCAGGGGCTCCCATGTCACACAGCACGAAAGCCAGTCCTTGCTGCCACCCACAGGTCCTACACAGGTGGGTCTCATTTGTGCTCTGCCCCTTGTTCATCTAGCTCCAATCAGGAGACCCTCCTGCCGCAGGCCATTGAATGTGCATCCTGTCACACCCTCTAATTGTCCCCATGCAAACTGACCTCCTACATCTTACTCCATTGTCCCCTTCTCCGTGAGGACTTCCCTGGCCTTCCTATTTCAAATCTCAAACCTACATACATGCATGCACAGACACGCACATGCACACACATGCATGCACATGGGCACACTCACAGCCCCTTTCCCTGTTTGGTTTTTCCTCCTTGTGTCAGTAGTCAGGGTTCAATGAGGGGACAGAGAGCACACAGTGACTTCAGAGCAAGTTTGATATAAAGATTACTGAGGGACTTCCCTGGTGGTGCAGTGGGTAAGACTCCGTGCTCCCAGAGCAGGGGGCCCAGGTTCGATCCCTGGTCAAGGAACTAGATCCCACATGCATGCCACAACCTAGAGTTCACATGCCACAACTAAGGAGCCTGCCTGCCGCAACTAAGACCTGGTGCAACCAAATAAGTAATTTTTTTAAAATTACTAATAACGGGATTAATTATAAAGGAGTAAAGAACTCTGTATTCAAGAAAGGACAAAACATTCCCTGCTAAATGCTTCTGGGATCCAGCTCCATTATTGCAGAGCAGGCAAAGAGAAGTGGATTTGGAGCTGAGGCAGTAAGTGGAAAATGGGCAGAGTCCGACCTTCTGGAAAGTCAGCTTCTGTATGCAGCCTTTCAAGCATATTTGAACTTCCGTACAACAACAAAACAATGCTATATTTTCACCTAACAAGGTACATCCATCCTTATTGCAAGTGAAGAAATTCTCACTTTCCCCCAAATGAGCATATGTACAGTCCCAGCAGTCATTGTATCTGACACTGGCTACATTCATTACTCCTCAAATTCTGTCACTGTCCCACTGAATACTCTATTATGCTCTTAAAACTAAATAGTAGGGCTTCCCTGGTGGCACAGTGGTTAAAAATCCGCCTGCCAATGCAGGGGACACGGGTTCAAGCCCTGGTCCGGGAAGGTCCCACGTGCCACGGAACAACTAAGCCTGTGCGCCACAACTACTGAGCCCATGTGCCACAACTACTGAAGCCCGCGTGCCTAGAGCCCATGCTCCACAGCAAAGAGAAGCCCACACAGTAAGAAGCCTGCGCACCGCAACTAAGAGTAGCCCCCGCTCGCCGCAACTAGAGGAAGCCCACGTGCAGCAACAAAGACCCAATGCAGCCAAAAATAAATTAATTAATTAAAAAAAAAACTAAATAGTAAAGTTAACTTCTGACAACTTGTATATTTTTAAAGTAAATTTGTTATTATTCAGTATAATATATATTATTCCATCTCACTCAAATTTTTTAAAAATTGGAGTATAATTGCTTTACAATATTGTGTTAGTTTCTTGCTGTACAGCAAAGTGAATCAGCCATACATATACATATATCCCCTCTTTTTTGGATTTCATTCCCATTTAGGTCACCACAGAGCCTTGAGTAGAGTTCCCTGTGCTACACAGTAGGTTTTCAGTTATTTTATATATAGTAGTGTATATATGTCAATCCCAACTTGTATATTTTTAAAAAATGGAAAGCAGAAGGGACAAAATGGTTAGTTTCTATATTATATATGCAAAGAGAAAATGTGCAAAGCTACTACAATCCTTTTCTCTGTAATTGGTCACAAGAAGTAGTTGATAGGTACAGCTCTTTAACAGTGTTCTCTTCTAAACTGCCTATAGTGTGCACAGAACAGTTAGAACAAAGCAGGCTGAATTCAGTATTTCAGGCACAGAACGACCAAATAAAATAAATTCTATCACTACAAACACCAAATGCAAAATTATTCACCAGTCAATTAGAAAATGTAAAATTCTGATATAAAATGAGTGTGCCCCTGGAGCACAGTCAGAACAGGAGGAACTCTGGTTCTGTCCTGTTCTTCTCTTCAAGAGCCCCAACGGTGCAGCGGGACACAGACTGGGACATCAGAAGACTACTGCTCCATAAACCAAGTAGGATCAACACAGAGAAGTGGGCTTCCCTGGTGGCGCACTGGTTGAGAATCCGCCTGCCAATGCAGGGGACATGGGTTTGGTCCCTGGTCCGGGAAGATCCCACATGCAGCGGAGCAACTAAGCCCATGCGCCACAACTACTGAGCCTGTGCTCTAGAGCCCGTAAGCCACAACTACTGAGCCCGCGTGCCGCAACTACTGAAGCCCGTGCACCTAGAGCCTGTGCTCCGCAATGAGAAGCCCGCGCACCACAACGAAGAGTAGCCCCCGCTCACCGCAACTAGAGAAAGCCTGTGCACAGCAGCGAAGACCCAACACAGCCAAAAATAAATTTAAAAAACACACACACAGAGAAGTCCACACCTATATACACCATAACCAAATTCCTGCATGCCAAAGACAAAGAAAACCATGAAAGCCACAAGAGAAAAGTGACCCATCACATAAAGGGAAAGAATGATACAATGAATAGCTGACTTCTCCCAAGAGATGATGGAGGCTGTAGGCCGTAAATGCCATACTCAAAGTGTTAAAGGAAAAAGCAAACCTGTCAATGAATAAATTCTATACTCAGCAATACTATCCTTCAAAAATGAAGCTGGGAGAAAAAATGAAGGTGAAATAAACACATTGCCAGATAAACAAAACAGAAAATGTATTGCTAGGAGATTTGCCTTACCAGAAATACTAAAGAAAGTTCTTCAAGCTGAAAGAAAATGACATAAGATGTTCACTCAAGTCAACAGGAACAAAGAACCAAATTCAGCAACATGTAAAAGGCTTATCTACTAAGACCAGTGGGCTTTATCCCAAGAATGCAAAGTTGGTTTAGCATCCAGAACGCAAATCATGTAATACACTATATTAATAGGATAGAGGATAAAACCACAGGATTGTTACAATAGCTGCAGAAAAGGCATTTGACTGAATTTAATACCTGTTCAAGATAAATACACTCAACAAATTAGGACTAGATGGGAAATTCCTCAACTTCATAAAAGGTATCCAGGAAAAGTCTGTAGCTGACATCAGACTTAATGGTGAAAGATGTAATGCTTTTTAAAGATTGGAAATGAGGCAAGGATGTCTGCATTCACCACCTCAGTTCTACACTGTAGGATTCTGCATGCAAGGAGCTTGGAAGTCACCAATCCATCCTAAGAAGTAAAGGGCTAAACAGACTGAAAAATCAGCAACTCTTCTTGGATCTATGAGAGAAGGGAGGACACAGAGCAAACCACTGCTCCCAAGGTAGGAGAGACAGGCAGGTGAATACAAGTCATCACAGCTTACCAGAGCAAAGGTTCATGAGAGAAACCGGCCTGAGAACCTGTGTGTGCGGGGGAAGGGGGGCGATGAACTGTAATTGATGAATTTCAGGAGGTTCAAAGTCAGCAACTGTTAAGAGTTAAAAATTCCGGGGCACCCAGTCATGAGGGAGCCCACACAATACTGTGAGATTTACCCCTGGAGCCTGAGCAGGTTCCCAAGTAAATATCAGCAAAGCCCCCTCAAGCTTTCTGCAGGGGGAGGGAAGGAACCATCTCCTACCGCGACAGAGCACTCTGCTCTCCTTAACAAGGCTGCGCTCAAGGGAAACTCGTTAACCAGAGCCTGACCTGCTGGGGTGTTATCAGAGCCTAACTGACCAGGGGAAGGGAAATGCCCAGCTCCAGCCTCTCTGGGCAGCCCGTCCCAACCAAGGGGAGATAAAGGACTGAGAAACACTTGTGAAGTTCACAGTCCAGAGGCACAGGCTCAGTAAAAGAACTGAGGCCCGATCACAGGACCGTAGAAGGCGTCTCCTCTCCCACACCTCACCTCCACATTATTAAGGCCTATCTATAGCAGTTCCTTTCACCCAGTACATCATGTCTGGCTATCAGGAAAAAATTACACAGTTAAAAGACAAAAAACACAATTTGAAGAGATAGAGCAAGGTTCAGAACCAGAAATGGCAGAGATGTTGGAATTATCAGACCGGGAGTTTAAGCAACTATGATTAATATGCTAAGGGCTCTCATGGATAAAGTAGATGACATGTAAGAACAGATGGGCAATGCAAGCGGAGAGACGGAAATGCTAAGAAAGAACCGAAAAGAAATGCTAGACATAAAAAACGCCATAACAGATATGAAGAATGCTTTTGATGGGCTTATTAGCAGACTGGATAACACTGAGGAAAGAATCTCTGAACTGGAGGATATCTCAATAGAATCTTCAAAAACAAAACAAAGAGAACAAATACAGAAAAAAACAGAACGTCCGGGCTTCCCTGGTGGCGCAGTGGTTGAGGGTCCGCCTGCCGATGCAGGGGACGCGGGTTCGTGCCCCGGTCCGGGAGCATCCCACGTGGCGCAGAGCAGCTGGGCCCGTGAGCCGTGGCTGCTGAGCCTGAGCGTCCGGAGCCTGTGCTCCGCAATGGGAGAGGCCACAGCGGTGAGAGGCCCGAGTACCGCAAAAAAAACCCAAAACAGAACATCCAAGGACTTGTGTTCTACAAAAGGTGTAACAGACACATAATGGTAATATCAGAACAAGAAGAAAGAAACAGAAGAAATATTTGAAATGATTCTACATTGCACTAAAGGTTCTAGTCAGTGCAATGAGGCAAGAAAAAAATTAAAGGCATACAGATTAAAAGGAAGAAGCAAAATTGTCTTTATTCACAGATAACATGATCATCTATTTAGAAAATCCTAAGGGATCTATCAAAAAAATCTAGAAATAATAAACTAGTTTAACAAGGTCACAGGATACAATATCAATATACAAACAACAGTTGTATTTCTACAATTAGAAACAAACAATCTGAAAATGGAATTAAGAAAAAAATTCCAGGGAATTCCCTGGCGGTCCAGTGGTTAGGACACCGCACTTTCACTGCCGAGGGCCTGGGTTCAATCCCTGGTCTGGGAACTAAGATCCCACATGCCACACGGTGTGGCCAAAAAAAAAAAAAAAAAAAAAAAAAAGGAAAGGAAGAGAAAAAGATTCCATTTACAACTGCATCAAAATGAATAAAATACTTAGGAATAAATATAACAAAAGAAGTGCATACAGAAAAGAGTCAATGCAGCAGGCTAACAACTTACCAAAAAACCAAACAAACAAGCAAATAAAACCCCTGCTTACACAGTTAGCCCTTGACGGGCATCTGAGAACCTGGATTTCGGGGAGGTTCCCACCATCCCTGGAAATGATCAGAGTGGCTCTTTGAGCCAGACAATATGACTTATGTTGAAATCTGCTTTCTTTCCGGGTTCCTGGAATTTTGTTAGGCACCAGGCAGAGACTGCCTATCTGGCCAGCCCTGCAATGGATTGAACAGTGGCCCCACCCGAAAGATATACATCTACCCCAAACCTGTGAATGCGACCTTTGGAAAAAGGGTCTTTGCAGATGTCATTAAGTTAAGATCTCAAGATAGATCATCCTGGATCAGGGTGGGTCTTAAATCCAATGACAAGTATCCTTCTCAGAAAAGGAGAGAAGACACAGGGAAGAAAGCGATGTAAAGATAGAGACAGAAATTGGAGTGATAAACCTACAAGGATTGCTGGCAGCAACCAGAAGGTAGCATAGAGGCCTGAAATAGATTGTCCCTCGGAGCCTCCGTAAGGAACCAACCAGGCAGACACCTTGATTTCAGGCTTCTGGCCTCCTGAACTGTGAGAGAACAAATTTCTGTTGTTTGAAGTCTCCAGGTTTGTATCAGTTTGTTACAGCAGCCTTAGGAAATAAATATAAGTTCCCAATAAAACCGTGGGTGCTGAGTTTCTGATGAACTTACCTGGTTGGCAACATTTCACACCCATTGTCACAACTCCCTGGGACAATTAAGTTTGTCCTGTGTAACTACGTGATGACCGTGGAAGCTGGCACCTGGTCTCCCCCAAACTTAGCCGCATGAGCCTTCTCACTTTGCTGATTTTACCTTGTATCCTTTTCCTGTAATAAATCATGGCCATGAAAATGACTCTATGCTGAGTCCTATGAGCCCTCCCACAAATCATCAAATCTGGGGGTGATCTTGCAACTCCCCTGCAATAAAAACTACAAAGCACTGCTGAGAAAAATCAGACAAGACCTAAATAAATGGAGAGACATGCTATGTTCATGGATTAAAAGACTCAATATTGGGCTTCCCTGGTGGTACAGTGGTTAAGAATCCGCCTGCCAATGCAGGGGACACGGGCTTGAGCCCTGGTCCGAGAAGAACCCACGTGCCGCGGAGCAACTAAGCCCGTGCGCCATAACTACTGAGCCTGTGCTCTAGAGCCCGCGAGCCACAGCTACTGAAACCTGCACGCCGAGAGCCCGTGCTCCGCAACAAGAGAAGCCACTGCAATGAGAAGCCCGCGCACCGCAACGAAGAGTAGCCCCCGCTCGCTGCAATTAGAGAAAAGCCCCCACGCAGCAACAAAGACTCAACTCATCCAAAAATAAATAAATAAATAAATTTAGTTTTAAAAAATTCCTTAAAATAAAAAGAAAGACTCAGTATTGCCAAGATGGCAATTCTCCCCAAACCTGATCAATAGATTCAGTGCATTATCAGTGAATTTTTCAGCAGATGGTCGTTTTTTTTAATAGAAACTGACAAGCTAACACTAAAATTTACACAGAAATGCAAAGGATTGAGGTAGCCAAAACAGTTTTGAAAATTAGAGGACTCACACTTCTTGAATTCAAAATGTACTATAAATCTAGAATAATCAAGACAGAGTAGAATTGGCATAAGGATAGGCATATATATCAATAGAACAGAGTAGCAAAAATATGATCAATTGATTTTTTTTTATAAAGGTGCTAAGTCAATTCAATAGGGAAGCAATATCTTTTTTTTTTTTGACCACACTGCACGGCTTGTGGATTCTCATTTCCTTGACCAGGGACTGAACCCGGGCTGTGGCAGTGAAAGCCCGGAATCCTAACCACTAGGCCACCAGGGAACTCCCAAGCAATATCTTTTCTTTTTTTAAAAGAGATAGTCTTTGAATTACAACGATTTTTTAAAAATTATTTATTTATTTGTTTATTTGGTTGCAGTGGGTCTTAGTTGTGGCAGGCGGGCTCCTTAGTTGTGGCACGTGAACTCTTAGTTGTGGCATGCATGTGGGATCTAGTTCCCTGACTGGGGATCGAACCAGGCCCCCCTGCATTGGGAGCATGGAATCTGAACCACTACACCACCAGGGAAGTCCCCCAAGCAATATCTTTTTAAAAAATTATATTGGAAAAATTGGTTATCCACATTCCAAAAAAAAAAAAAGTTAAACCGTTACTTCACACCATACACCAAAATTAGTTCAAAATGGATCACAGCCCTAAATCTGAGAGGTGAAATACTTCTAGAAGAAACATAGGAGAAATTATTTGGGTTAGGAAAAGACTCTATAGATATGAGACCATAAACATACTACCAAAAAGAAAAATATTCATAACTTAGACTTCATTAAAATAAAAAACCTTTGCTCTTCAAAAGATGCCATTAAGAAAAATAGAAGACAAGCCACAAACCAGGAAAAAATTTTAAATCGTATGTCTGATAAAGGACTTGATTCTAGAATATATATTTTTAAAAAATCTTACAACTCATAAGACAAATGACCCAATTTAAAAAGAGGCAAAAGATTTAAATAAACATTTCACCAAAGAAGGTAATACAAATGACTTACGGGCACACGAAAAGATGCTCAAGGGACTTCCCTGGTGGTCCAGTGGTTAACACTCTGCGTTCCCAATGCCGGGGGCCTGGGTTCGATCCCTGGTCAGCGAACTAGATCCCACAGGCATGCCGCAACTAAGAGTTCGCATGCCGCAACTAAGAGCCCGCATGCCACAACTAAGAGCCCACATGCCACAACAAAGATCCTGCGTACTGCAGCTAAGACCTGGTGCAGCCGAATAATTAATATTAAAATAAAAAAGATGCTCAACATCAGTCATCATTAGGGAAACTCTAAATTTACCCACATGTCACTACACAACCCCTTGGATGGCTACAATTAAAAAGGCTGACAACCTCAAATGCTGGTAAGGATGTAGAAAAACTGGAACCTTCATACATTGCTGGTGGTAACGTCAAATTGTAAAGCCACTTTGGAAAATAGTTTGACAGTTTCTTATAAAGTTAAACATAAACTGAACATACAGCCCAATACTTTCACTCCTAGGTATTTACCCAAGAGAAGTTAAAACAGGTGTCCACAAAAAGACTTGTACAGGAATGTACATAGCAGCATTATTACAGGCAAAAACTGGAAACGTTCCAAACATCAATTGGTGTGTTGACTCTAATAACATAATAGCCAGTTGTTTCACCAGCAAAAGCAAGTTTATTCAGGAATAGCAGAGGAACTGTAATTCATGATGTGGAAACTATGGCAGACTACAAGTAAATCCAAAAAACAGGAAAAGGGAGTTTGCTTTTATAGGGAAAAGGGGTCAGTTGGGAGGTACTGTGTTAACTAGAGGCCGCTGGAGGAGCCTGGAGGCTTCCTATTGTTTGGGCTGTGACGGTCTCTGATTGGCTGGGATGTCCTTGGGCCGGAGGGGTTTCTTCCTCCTGTTGGAGAGAGAGTAGAGG
This sequence comes from Lagenorhynchus albirostris, assembly GCF_949774975.1. Classification (NCBI taxonomy): domain Eukaryota; kingdom Metazoa; phylum Chordata; class Mammalia; order Artiodactyla; family Delphinidae; genus Lagenorhynchus; species Lagenorhynchus albirostris. The sequence continues at coordinate 805,921 of NC_083105.1, forward strand.
CACCTGTCTTCCTGTTTCTGGTAATTGCGGATGCACGGTGGGCATGACAGAACACCCTAACGACCTGTCCTGGCTCCCGCTTCAACTGAGGTTTCTTTAAATAATTCCACTGTGAAAGGTTAAAGAAAATGTCACGTATCCAGACAATGAACTACGATTCATATAAAGGAACAAACTACTGCTATATACAACAACATGGATAAACTTCAAAAATATTATGCTAATGGGCTTCCCTGGTGGCGCAGTGGTTGAGAGTCCGCCTGCCGATGCAGGGGACACGGGTTCGTGCCCCGGTCCGGGAAGATCCCACGTGCCGCGGAGCGGCTGGGCCCCTGAGCCATGGCCACTGAGCCTGCGCGTCTGGAGCCTGTGCTCCGCAACGGGAGGGGCCGCAGCAGTGAGAGGCCCGCGTACCGCAAAAAAATATATATATATATTATGCTAAGTGCAAGAAACCAGACAGAATAGGCTGCATATTGTATGTATTAGCACAATTACCACAAACTTAATGGCTTAAAACAATGCACACTTATTATCTTACAGTTCTGGAAGTCAGAAATCTGAAATGAGTCTTACGGGGCTTAAATCAAGGTGTCAGCAGAACTGCATTCCTTCTGGAGGCTCTAGGGGAGAATCGTTTCCTTGCCTGTTCTAGCTTCTGGAGGCTGCCTGCATTCCTTGGTTCATGGTCCCTTCCTCCATCTTCAAAGCCAGCAGTGTGGCAACTACCAGTTTCTCTATCTTATTCCCTTATCGCATTGCCTTCTCTGACTCATTTTGGCCTATGGACTGTAGGCAGAAGTGCTGTAGATATCAGTTGTCGGCCAACGCAATTAATAGCTAGCAGGCCTCCATTAAACCCTTTTCCACTGCCAATGACCTAGGAGGCCATGTGTTCCAGAGGTAAGTCAAGGAGAGCCACCTGACTCTCCCACCAGTCCATGCACAGTGAAAAACCTGCTTAAGACTTGAGGGTTGTTACTCCAACCTAGCCTAGCCTAGCCTAACTTTGGAGTAGGGAGCTTTAGTTTAAAAAAAAAAAAGTAAAATATATATAGCGTGTCAGTTAAGTTATTGTCTCAGCGCCAAAGTCGCCCTTCCATGATCGGCTGTGTGATGCTGCGGGGGGGGGTGGGGGGACTCTGCGGCCACATTTCGAGGAGCAAGGGCTGGTGCCTGACTCTGCCAAGAGGAATGCTGGAGGCAGATGCGACGTCAAAGAGGGAGGGGGGCTTGCCCGCCCCCCCAGCCACACTTCGCCGCCGCAGCAGAAAATAAAACGGCACAGGTGGCTCGAATTATGTGTGTTATACGCTGTGTCTGGTTTCGACAGACAGGTCTGGGACAGTGTGCAAGGCAGCCCAAGAGGGGGCCCGGAAATATCTGGAAGAGCGCTGGACGCAAGAAGCGAGGAGGGGACTGGCGCGGGCGGGTCTGCACGCACTGACGACCAGTCATTGGAAACAAAGATGCCCCAGTGGTCAGACACGAACCCCGGACGTGACAGCTCTCTGCAGGACCCCACACCCGGAGGCGACCCAAAGGAGAAAACTCGAGGGACTCCCAGAATCGCTGGAATCTGCGTGTGATAGTTGGTAGAATGGGAGCTCGTAACGACGAAATCCGGTTAGGAAAGCTGGCCGGGTAAGGGACCCGCCAGTCTCTACTTCGCCTGTCCTCACGGTGTCCCCGGGAACCGCGACCCCGCCTTAACCCGTCTTCCCCCGGGCTCACACGCCCCGCTGGAAGTCCCTCCTCCAGGCTTGGGGCCGCTCTGGCCCGCGCGGTCCCTTCTCTTTGGTGGGTTCCGCGCCGCTCCACCGCACAGCGGTCCTCCGGCCGCCAGGGGCGTGCGAGGCCGAGTCCGGGCCATTCTGGTCTGAGACGGCCGCTCGACTGCTCCGCGGAGCCGTCCGGGCGCGCCCAGGCCACCGCCTCCAGTCCGTTCCCCCGGCAACGCCTCGGGCCGTTCCCCCGGCAACGCGCGGCCGTTCTCAGTAGCAGGGGCCATGGACCAGGGGTCGGGCGCCGGGCCCCACCGGGCTCGCGGCTGCCTCGGCGCGCCGTCCTGCGGAGCGCGGGCTCCGGGGGCACCCTGGGCACGCTTCTCGGCCTGGCTGGAGTGCGTGTGTGTGGTCACCTTCGACCTGGAGCTGGGCCAGGCGCTGGAGGTGAGGGGGGCAGCGGGCCGGGGGGAGGCCGGGGAGGGCGGGTCCTGCTCTGTCGCCGCCGGCTAGTGTGGCTCAGGCATCGCCGAGGGGCGGCGGGAATCCCTCCGCAGGTGAGGTACCCTCGGGCAGACAGACCCCCCAGGTGGCCTCTTCCTCCTCAGAAACCCTGCACCTGTCACTGCCTGAAAGGTGCGCTCCCAAGCAGAAGAAAAAAAGTTAAGTTGCCAAGACCTCCCTTTGGGGTGGAGGAGCGAAGAGCCCTGCACCTCGGATGCCCAAAGTGGTACTCTTGATTTTTCGCCCAGTAAAAAGCTGTCTCCTCTCCCTTCCTCTCCCCCGCCTTTCCCACACTATGATACCTTCTCCCCTCATTTACTCCAGCCAAAATCCCAGGGGTCACCCTTGACTCCTCCCCTCCCTCCACCCCACATCCCATCCGGGAACAAGGCTGACAGCTCCACCTACAGCAGGGCTGTCAGATTCATTACCACTGCTACTGTACCCCCAAGTCCAATATTTGTGGCTCTCTTGCTTAAATCTTTGGAAACCTCCTTGTTCACTTAGAGTCTGATCCAGACCTTTTGCGGGTCACAACCAGACCCAAGAGCCATCTTTCTGTTCACAGACTCTGCCCCCAGCCCCCCCAGCCTGGGGTGTCCCCACTACCTGCAAGGCTCTTCCCTACCCCCACCCGCGTGGGTGTAGATGAAAACATGACAGACTCAGGGAGGAAGGCCTTCTGGAGTAATGCAGGCCTGGGGGGACGGTCTTCTCCAGGCCCTGAAGGCCATGACATAGACCATGGAGCTGACCAGGGCAGGGGAGGCTGTGAGGTACGCTTCAGCACGCTGTCAGAAGGAACTTTCTGAGAACCCAGGAGGTGGCGCATCCGTGACTGCAGTTGGTTGAGATGAGGCTGAGCAGCCATCGTTGGAAAGCCAGCGTCAGGGGGGGAGGGTGTTTTCCAAGGCCTTGCTGAACTCCATGAGGCTGTGGGAAGCCCAAGTCCTAACAAACAGCAAGGGCGGACACTGCCCAGCTCGCTGTGGAGACCGCATTCCACCACACCTGTCCCCACGTGGTGCACCAAATTAACTTGACGCAGGGACCTGAGCACAGAGAGGTGAGGTGATTTGCCTAACGTCACAGAGCCCACATTCCTGCTGGTGCCCAAATTGTTCCCAATAAAATCACAAGAGAGTCGTCTGTTTCCTTAAGGCATTCTCATGTATAATTTTCTAGGACTTAACCATTCAGGCAAGAACTTGTTAGTTAAAGGCTCCATGTGCTTGGGCTTCTGAGCTTTCCTGAGGCTGTATAGCTCAGGGAGGGAGTGTTGGGGGGACCCACGGCCCCTACTAATCATCAAGTCTGTGCAGGAGTCGGGCAGTGCAACCACACGACGCTCATCAGGTTTGCATCTTATCTTTCTTCCTCTCCCCTGGAAATCATGAGGAAGGTCAGCGGTCATTTCAGCTGCGTCCACAATCACTCATGGAGCATCTGCCCTGCGCTCGCTTATTCCGGGCTTGGCCTGGCCGAGCACCACAGAGGCTCTGGCTGGCACTGTGCTTGGCACTGGGACATGATGGAAGACCCAGGGACTGCCTTCCAGGAGCTCATGGATCACGGAGACTCCGTGGACAGATACAGCTCAGAGGAAGGAATGGGGGTTTGGCCATATCTTGGAGGATGAGAAGGAGGCAGCCGGGCAGGGGAGAGGGGGCTGTTTCAGGTAACCCCTCCCCCAAAAAAGCCAGCGAAAGCAAAGGCAAGGAGCCAACCATTCACTCATTCAATAAATCAAGTATTGGGCAACTGCCACCAGCCAGGCTCCACGGTACTGGTGCTGGACACATGGACACAGAGCTGCATGCGATGACAGGGCCCTGCCCACCAGGAGTTCACGTTCTGTGCGAGAGACACAGAGAGTAAGGGGTAAGGACCCCCTAGAGCGCATAGGTATGTTGAGGGGGTCCCACCCACGTGGGTGCACTGGAGCCTGCAGGCGAGGCAGGGATCAGACATGAGGGGAGAGTGGGCAAGGCTGTGCACATCAGCTGAGCAAAGGGCCTGGCTCTGCTGCCTCAGCCCTTGGAAACTCTCCTCTTGGTATCCCCGCTGACCCGAGAAGCCCATGCAGTGAACGGCGGCCCGGGGCCCAGAGGGTCCCTCCTCCCCCAGGTGTCCACATCCTCCCAGCTGCAGCTCCTGCACTGCCCAGTCTCAGGACCCTTTTAGTCTTCAAAAGTACTGAGGGCCCCAAGGGGCTTTTTATGTGCGTCGTATCTATCGAGGTTTCCTATACTAGAAGTTAAAACAGAAAAATTAAAAATGCTTATTAATCCATTTTAAAAAACAACGGATACCATGTGTAAACGAGAGAAGCCACCGCAATGAGAAGCCTGTGCACTGCAATGAAGAGTAGCCCCCACTTGCCGCAACTAGAGAGCCCACACACAGCAACAAAGACCCAACGCAGCCGAAAATAAATAAATATTTATTTACTTACTTTAAAAATATATATATTTGCACAAAAACAACCATTTTCAGAAACAAATTCAGTGAGGAGAATGGCATTATTTGACACTTTTACGTCCCTTTTTAAAGGCCAAATAGAAGGCCGCTGTATCTTCACGTCAGCTTCAGTCAGTTGCCCTTGACGGCCTGTGTCACAGCCTCTGGAAGCCACACTGCACACAGTGAGAAGAGAGTGAAAAAGGCAGCTTCGGCCTCTGGGAACCTAGGGCACCCACACCACCCTTCAGGAAGCACTTTCCTAGACGTACCTTCTCCAGCAAGGCGAGGCTCGCTGCATCTGTCTTCCTCAGGGGCGACTTGGTTACAGGAGTTGCAGCCCCTGCAGACTGGCTCCCGTGGAAAGGACAAGACCCCTGTGGTTCCAGGGGACAGGGTTCATCGTGCGGCAGACCCTCGCCCTCTGCCCCTCTCTGAGGGTCCGCTCCATTCCTCTCCTCAGTCAGGCAGGGCCGTCCCTCCATCTCTGCTCCCAGCTTGTGAACAGTGAACTTGGAGCCCTGGGCATGGCTGTGGAGCCTGCTCAGATGCTACAAAACTCCTGTGACTGCAGACCAGATTCAGACCCCTGACCTCAGCTCCGAGGGCCCATCGTGGCCCTGCCAGCTGCCAGGCACCCGCCTTTCCTCTGCCCTTCCCAGCAAGGACGCGCAGGGGCCCGAGTGGTCCTGCGGCCCCTCCTCTCTTGGAGCCATCTCGAGGTAGCCCTGTGGGTCCGCCCCACAGACAAATACTGTCTGGCTGGCTCCCCTCCGTCCTCTTGGCCCTTCCTTCTTGGCGCCTCCTTAGCTGACGTCTTGAGATTTCCACATGCCCCACCTGTTCCATTATTCTTTGGAGACATGTTTTCACGCACTCCACAAATACAGGCACACCTTGGAGATGTTGCAGGTTCGGTTCCAGAGCACTGCAGAAAAGCAAGTCACACAGATTTGCTGGTTTCCCAGCGCATATAAAAGTTATGGTTACGCTAGACTGGAGTCTATTAAGTATGCAAGAAACACCATTATATCTTAAAAAACAACGTAGATACCTTGTAACAAATATAAAAGTGAAAAAGTTTGAGATGTTGTGAAAATTACGAGAATATGATGCAGAGATGCAAAGTGAGCAAGTGTTGCTGGAAAAGTGGCACCTGTAGGGTTGCTACAAACCTTTATTTTGTAAACAATGCAACATCCGTGAAGCACAATAAAGCAAATGTGATAAACGAGGTGTGACTGTACAGTATCTGGTGAGGGTCTACTCCCTGCCAGGGGCTGGGAAGTACGTGGGACACGGTCCCTGTCCTTAGGACACTTGGTGGCAGCGGAGGAGACGTAATAGGCCCAGAGCAGCAAGCCCAGAGCAAACAAAGACAGAAGCTACATTATTACAACAGTGCAAGTCCCAGGGCACAGTACCTTACCATCTGGGGGTTCGGGGCACACCCCAGAGGAAGCCTCATGTCAGCCAAAACCCAAGTCCTCCTCCGCGTGGGAGTTTGGCCGACAGAGTAAGGAGGGGGCCACGCATGCAGGCCCTCAGCTCCTGGCTCCCGGCATAGCCGCTTCCTGGGAGAGCCGTCCTGCTGCACCTGAGCACGGGCCAGGGCAGCAGTGATGCCCAAGGCGCACCAGGTCCCCAGGAGACACTTGGGGGCCTGCAGGGAGTGAGGGCTCTGGAGGTTCCCTGCCTTTTTCCTTTCCTGCAAAGAAATCCATTCTGGCCATTTGCCTGCGTACAGGGCTACTGGCTCCCCTAGAGTGTGGCCTGTCTCCCAGGTAGAGCCTGTCCAGCTGGTCACGCTCACCATACACTCCAGGGGCCTGGGTGCTCCAGGGGTCACATTCCAAGCGGGGAGCAGGCCAGAAGCTCCCGGACCCCTGACTAGCAGGGGTTGGAGTGAAGATGCTCAGAGGCAGGGGTGCCAGTGTCAGGCAACATCTGAGTTAAGACGGGATGGGGAGGCTGGCCAGGCCGTCTGGGAGAGCAGGCCCAGAGGAGCCGCAGAGCCTAAGACCCTCTGGCTGGGTGGGGTTGGGTTCGGAGCGCTGAGAGGGTTCAGGAGGTGGGGGCCAGGAGGCAGGGCCCTGCATCCGCTCTAGGCGAGAGAGGAGGCTTTGGGGACAGACTGTCGGGACGTGGGGCAGGGAGGCCCAGTCTGGGCGAGTGGCCTTGAGGGCGAGGGGTGTGAGAAGGGAGTCCAGGAGCTCACCCAGTTGTGCGCTGGCCGAGAAAAGGGAAGGATGGGGGCCAGGAGTGGCCTCGGGCCGAGAGGGGCCTGGGGAGGCAGGGCAGGGCGCTGGAGCCCTGAAGAGAGGAGGAGGGGTCAGCAGGGAGCCAGAGGTGGGGGAGAGCCAGAGGGTCTGACAGTGCTGGGGTGGGGGGGACACACCTGCAGCCCAGCACCAAGCCTGCCAAGCCCATGTCACTGAGTACTCTGTGTCCCCCGCAGCTGGTGTACCCCAGCGACTTCCAGCTCACGGACAAGGAGGTGGGTCCCAGCCCTCTCCGGAGCAGACCTCACCCGGGGAGCAGGCCCTCACTGGCTTTCCTGTGTTTCAGAAAAGCAGCATCTGCTACCTGTCCTTTCCCGACTCCCACTCAGGTAGGCCACCCCGCCCCGCCCCGGTCTGGGTGTCTCTCTGGGGCTGTGGGGAGAAGAAGGAGGGAGATGAGGCTGCCCAAGAGCCCCTGCGGCCAGGCCTGCACAGCCTGTAAGCACCGGTCCCCCTTCCCGCTCCGGGGAGACAGCCAGAGCCCCCACGCCGCGGCAGCCGGTTTCCCCGGTTCCCGCGGAAAGAGGTGTCTCTGGGCAGTGGGGTCTGGTCTCCTTCACCCCAGCAGAGGGGTCACCAGGAGCTGGGTCCTGGCCTCGGCTTCTCCAGGGCTCAGGTGTCCGGGTCGGCCTGGTTTTCCTCCCCGGGCAGGCTACGCCGGGCCACACAAGCCCCCGGCCGTGCTTGCCCACAGTGCACGCGCTGCGGGGCTGTGGCTGTGCTTCTCTGTGTGCTGAGTTTAAACCCTTAGGTGCAGGAATCTAGACACGGGGACCTCTGTCGGGAGACACAGAACTGGAGGGCTGGGCTTTTTTGAGGCATTTGCAGCCCGGCAGGGGCTTCGCCCCCTCCCTGGCCCCCCGCCCCACATGCTGGCAGGAGAGGCTCCAGCCCAACCCGGACACAGAGTGAGGGGACCACCTCTTCCCCAGGCTGCCTCGGGGATACTCAGTTCTGCTTCCGCATTCGTCAGTGTGGAGGGCAGAGGCGCCCCTGGCACACGGATGACAGGCACTGTGACAGTGGGGCCCCCGTGTCTCTGCAGGTGAGCCGGGCTGCCTCTCCAGCGCTCCTCGCCTGCCCCTGCAGGCCAGGGTCAGGCGGGTGTGAGCGGCCCTTCAAGGCGCCTGGCCAGCCCCAGCCAGCAGGGTCTCCAACTGCCGCAGGCCAGGCCCGGCACCCCAGCCTCGACTGGGGGTGGGCCAGCGCTTCTGAGGACTTGCCAGGGTCCTTGGGGCTTTTCCTGTGCTCCACGTGTGCGCCAGGCGTGGCTCGGTGTGCAGAGGCCGGTGCTCTTGGGCCCCTGAACCGCTCACCACTGTGTCTGCGGAGATGTCCCTGGAGAGCGGTTGCCTGCCTTCCGGGGCCGTGACTCCCAGGCAGATCCCGGTCTGGGGAGAGCATGCAGCAGCCTGCGTGGGGGTCCGAGGGGGCGGGTGGGAGGTGAGCAGTGGGCGTGGCCTGGCCGATACCCCTCCTTCCAGAGGGAGCCCGCACACTACTTTGGCTACGTGTACTTCAGGCAGGTGAAGGACAGCTCTGTGAAGAGGGGCTACTTCCAGAAGGTGAGCAGCTGGTTGCTCTGGGGTAGCCCCACTGAGAGTTGGGGGCCAGCAGCCATCGGGAGAGGCTGATGGTCTTGGGGGGTGGGGGTCCTGAGCCTCCAGGAGCACCCACCCCTCGGCAGCCCTAGCCACTTGGCCCTGGGCGGGGGCCACCGTGCCACTTGGGGGCGGGGGCGGCCTCTGGAGAACAGGCTCCGCTGCCCCTCCCTCGCCCAGCCCCGGCTCAAGCCCAGGCCTCCCTGCTCCTCGCTGAGGGAGGAGGGGGGCCCTCGTCACACTTTCAAGATTAGGACGACTTCAGTCTTGAATTCAGACACCAAAAGCAAAGGCTGCTTGAGCCCCGGGGAGACCATCCCACGATCCTGGCCCACGTGCATTTCCCTCTGAAGGCCTGGGGTTTTCTAATAGCCTGGAGTCCCAGGTCAGGCCATTCCTGGGAAGTCGATGGGACACCCTGCCCTGGGCGACCCTGGATGAGCTGGGCCTCAGGGGTCCCTGCAGGGTCCCAAGGGGCTGGGGCGACATCTCACCAGCCCTGGGCCCTGCAGTCTCTGGTGCTGGTGTCCCGCCTGCCCTTCGTCCGGCTGTTCCAGGCGCTGCTGAGCCTGGTTGCCCCCGAGTACTTCGACAAGCTGGCGCCCTGCCTGGAAGCGGGTGAGTGGCCGGCAGGCGCTGCCAGAGCTGCCTCGTCATCATCCCAGCTGTAGCTCCTGGTGGCTCCGGCGGGCAGCTTCCTCCAGGACAGGCTTCTGACGCTGGCCACCTGTGTTCACAGTCTGCAATGAGATTGACCAGTGGCCGGCCCCTGTGCCGGGGCAGACCTTGAACCTGCCTGTCATGGGAGTCGTCCTCCAGGTGAGGGCTGCCTGGCTGGGGTGGGACGGCCCCAGTGCGTGTCGACACGCCACCCGGCCCCACTGGCAGCTGCTTCCTTCACCCATAGGTGCACATCCCATCCAGCGCAGACAAGCCTGAATCCGGTCCTCCAAAGCAGTGCAGCCACAAGGTGGGCGCCCTGCTCCCAGGCTGACGGCCCCATACCTGCCTCAACCCTCAACCCTCCCACCTGCCTGGGCCTCCCCACCTCACCTACTGGGGGGTGGCCAGACCCCAGACACAGGGCCTGCATCTCCGTGCAGGGCTGTGGGGCGCCGGGAGGCACGTGGGTAGGGACTGCGGCCCCCGGGACTCTCCCGGGATGACCTGTGCTGCTCGGGGCTTGTGAGGCGTCATCCTCCCCCCGGCCTGACCCCACCCCCCTTCCTCTCAGAACCTGCTGCCAGCCCCGGTCGTCCTCACCAGTGTCCATGAGCTGGACCTGTTCAGGTGAGCCTGGCAGGCCACCACCTGCTGCCCCGGTAGGTGATGAGTGATCCCACGGGGCTCAGCCCATCGGGGTGGGGGCGCTGGGGGACATCAGGAGTTAACCCCCCGCCCGTTCTGAGAGGGAGAGTCTGCAGAAGAGGAGCCCGGTGCCCCGATGTCTGCCCCCAGAGGAAGTGGGCACCGTGGGCAGGAAGTCAGGTCCTGGCAGGCAGGAGCAGGGAAGGGAGCAGCTATGGTGAGAGATGCTGCCAGAGGGGCCCTCTCTGGGGGGCCAGGAGAGGACCCCACCTTTGGAGACCCTCTGGCTCTGTGCTGGGCCCAGCGGGAGCCAGGGCTGTTGGTTTCAGGCATGGCGGGGGCGCGAGGCCAGGCATCTTCACAAGGCCTCACGGCCGCCTTCCTCTGGAGTGAGGCCCAGCCTTCACCCAGACAGGGCCTGCCTGGGCCTGGGTCGGGGCAGGTGGGCAAGGGCTGGGGAGCCTCCCACCGGCCTCCCCAACGCCCCCGCCGGCCCAGGTGCTTCCGGCCCGTGCTGGCCCACGTGCAGCTGCTGTGGGAGCTCATGCTTCTTGGGGAGCCCCTGCTGGTCCTGGCGCCCTCGCCCGCAGTGTCCTCGGAGATGGTGCTGGCCTTGACCAGGTGGGTCGGGCGGCAACGCGAGGGGCCGGGGGCCCCGGACCAGCCCTGCGAACTGACTGTCCCTGCGGGTCCCTCCCCACAGCTGCCTGCAGCCCCTCAAGTTCTGCTGCGACTACCGCCCCTACTTCACCGTCCACGATAGCGAGTTCAAGGAGTTCACGACGCGCACGCAGGCCCCGTAAGTGCCGCCCTGCCCGCCCTGCGCCCTGCGCCCTCCGCCTGCGTCTGCCTCTCCTCCCTCCCTCTCTCTCTCTCTCTCTCTCTCTCTAGACCAAGCGTGGTCCTGGGAGTCACAAACCCTTTCTTTATCAAAACGCTCCAGCACTGGCCCCACGTTCTCCGCATCGGGGAGCCCAAGATGCCAGGTGAGGTCCCCGGCCTCCACCCAAGGGTGCTGGGAACGCGGGGCCTCTCCGGGTCTGCACCTGCGGAGGCGGAACCAAGACCCTGAGGCCCGGCCATGGGGCGTGTCTCGTAGGGGACCTTCCCAAGCAGATCAAACTGAAAAAGCCCTCAAGGCTGAAGACCCTGGACACCAAGCCAGGTCTGTGCCCCTCCTCTCCTCCCGGGACCCAGAGACACGCCTTGGGGCGGGGTGGGGCGGGCAGAGGTGCTGGCATGGCTGAAGGGGTGCCCCGCCCCCGGGGAGCGCGCCGCCATTCTGCCCTCCTCCCCAGGCCTCTACACCGCGTACACGACCTACCTCCACCGAGACAAGGCCCTGCTCAGACGACTGCTTAAGGTACCGCTGGGGGGTGCTCCGGGGCGGGGAAGCTGGGCTCGGTGTGTGAAGGGGGCGCAGCCGGCCTGCTGTGGCTCAGCCCTCGCCCCGCCCCCCAGGGCCTGCAGAGGAAGCGGCCGTCGGACGTGCAGACTGCAGTGCTGAGGCAGCACCTCCTGGAGCTCACGCAGAGCTTCATCATCCCTCTGGTGGGGCCTGGCCGGCGGGGAGGAGGGCGCCGGGCTGGAGGGGCAGGCAGCAGGCTGTGGCCCAGACTCAGACTCACTCCCCTTCCCCCCCAGGAGCACTACATGGCCAGCCTCATGCCCCTGCAGAAGAGCATCACGCCCTGGAAGGTGTGGTCCAGGGAGGGGCTGGGAGGATGGGCCCTATGCCGATCCTTTGGGGGGGGGTGTCTCGTGGGTGTGCAGGAGCCCCTGGGGCCAGCCCATCCCCACACCCGCAGGTGGCCCTCACAGGGAAGAGAAATGCGGGCCACACGGATGGGGGAGGGGTTCGAGGCCCTCTTCTCTGGGAAGGGTCACCCTGGGATCTGTCCCTGCGGGGTGGGGGCTGGGGGACACACAAGGGGCCCGTCTGCCAAGTGCCCTGGGGAAGGTCCTGACCAGCCAAGGTGCGGGACCTGCGAGGCCGTGCCTGCCCCCAGCACCCAGGCTCACCCAGCCCCTGTCTCAGACCCCTCCCCAGATCCACCCCTTCCGCCAGGACGACTTCCTGCGTAGCCTGGAGCGCTCGGGGCCCCAGCTCACCTGCCTCCTCAAGGGCGACTGGCTGGGCCTCTACAGGTGGGTGGACAGTAGGTAGGGTCCTGGGGCCCCTGCTGCTGGTGGCCGTGCCCATCCCTCAACACACAGCGTCAGCCCACACCTGCTGCCCCTTGCCCCCCACAGGCGGTTTTTCAAGTCCCCCCATTTTGATGGCTGGTACCGACAGCGGCACAAAGAGATGGCCCAGAAGCTGGAGGCCCTGCACCTCGAGGCCATCTGTGAGGCGGTGAGGGGGGCGATGGCTGCGGGAGAGCACAGAGGGGTGCGAGCCCCACACAGGGGCCGGAGGAGAGTGCAGGGGGGGCGGACACAGGCCCAGAGCTGGGCGAGAGCCTCGGCGATGGAAGGTCCCATCTTGTCCCCGCAGAACCTCGAGATCTGGATGCAGGACAAGTCCGAGGTGGAGGTCGTGGATCTGGTCCTGAAACTTCGGGAGAGGCTGGTGAGATGCCTCCCAGCCCTGCCCCACCTCGGCCAGCCAGATGTGAAGGTCGCCTGCCCCTGACCACCGCTGCCCCTGCCCCTGACCACCGCTGCCCCTGCAGGTTCGGGCACAGGGCCACCAGCTCCCCGTGAAGGAGGCGACGCTGAAGCGGGCGCGGCTGTACATCGAGACAGTCGTCGGCTCCCTGCCCAAGGACCTGCAGGTCGTCCTGTGCCCTCCCTAGGATGGGGCCCATGGCCCGGGGCCTGGCTGCCCCTCGGGGCCTGGGTCTGGCCGAGATTCCCTCCCCCCAGTCAAGCATGAGATCCCCCACCCAAGCTTCCGGTTGCCCCTGGTCCCCCACCTGGCACCACCATCATCCCAGCAGACAAGGTGGCATTTGGAACTACAGCCTGGCCCCTGACTGTTGGCGGATCACGTGCTGCAGAGCCTCCCCTCCCCCTGGGCCCCACCTGTCCTCTCCAGGGTCTTAGGCAGGGGTGGGGGGCAGGCTGTGAGCCCTGCTGATCTGATCTGGGCCAAGGCCACACACCCCTCCAGGAGCCCATCTGCCCAAGCCCTGCAGGCCCAAGCGTTGCATCTGATGCGTCCTTTAGACCCACCAGGCTGCCCAGCTCAGGACGGAAGGAGGCGGCTGACAGGCAGACCCCTCTCCTCACACAGCCCGCCCCCCGCCTGTCTTGCCTGGGGGCTGAGGGGGGAACCTCGCCTGCGGTCATCACTTGGGAGGGGAGAAGCCGCTTTGCCCGGAGAAGAGCTGTGCCCTGTGGTTCGCTGGGATGCCGCCAGGACCCGCGTGGCTGCCAGGCGGGTCCAGGGCATTGTCTTTGTTCCACTCCAGGGACACCCCACTGGGCACCTTCTCCGTTCACTCTGCCCTGCGCTGCTGCTCGTCGGCTGGCAGGCCCTCGAGTCACCCCCGTGTCCATGCAGCCCCACAGGCAGTGAGGGGCTTGGACTCTAGCCTGACCAGGCCCGCGGCCTTGGGGCACCATGCTCCTCGGCGAGGAGTGAAAGCCCCTCAGAAGGGATCCACGCCCCCATATGACACCTTGGAGCACTGGGCCAAGCAGTCACGTGCTGTCAAAGGCACCATCACAGCTCAGCGCACAGTGGCAGCTGGTGGGGGGCAGGGCAGGGGGGAGGCGCGGACCCAGAGCTGCAGGCCTTTGGGTAAGTCCCACCGAACCCAACCCCAGATGCCTCACCTGAGGCACAAGGCCTCGTAGATGCCCGCGTGGGCCTTGGAGGCAACCTGAGCTGAGTCCTGGCTGAGCGATGGGGTGCGGGAGGCAGGCCGAGCGGGGGGCTTTCCCTTCTCTCCTGATTCCCCACAGTCCGTGTCCTGGGATGGAGCAGTGACGCAGCCACTCCTCCCAGGCGGAGTTCGGTGGAGCTGCCAGATGACAGAGGCGCTGGCCTCAGAGCTGCCAGCGTCGTCTTGTCTGGCCCTGACCACTGCCTAGGACAGCCCGGCGCGTCCGCAGCCTGCAGACAGCTGAGCTCGGCCTGGTGTGCGACCGCAGTCAGAGGACAGAATCGAGGCAGCAGAGGGAGAGGCGAGCTGGAGGCCCTCAAGTGAGGAAGGACTTTGTGGCCCCAGTGCCACTTTGGAAAGTCTGCCCTGCTGTCTGGCCGTGAGGGGTGTGCCCCGGCACATTGCACGGTCCCTTCCCTTGGCTTTCTGAGGGTGACTGCGGGTGATGGAGGGCTGCAGGGGAGCGGCTGCAAGGGGGCCTCCGCAAAGCCCTCAGGGACTTTTGCCTCCATCGACCCAGGAAGGCACAACCTGATTCCCCCGAATCCTTGCATGCTCCCTCGAGGACTGCTTGAGTCCACGCAGCAGCCCCTCACAGCGGCTTGTCCTCAGGAACACTGGTGCAGCGGGATGTCGGGGGAGGGACGCCTGGCAGCGTGGGCAACACTGCCCAGGGTGGAATCCAAAGCTGAAGGGTACAGGTGGGAGGAGGTCCCTCCCCTGGAGTGCCTGCGGCTGTGGGGGGGGCCTCCTCCTCACAGCCTGACCCCCCTGCCCAGACAGGGGCCTGAGGGTGCGGGCTGGGGGTGGAGTCCTGCCAACTCCATCGTCTCCCCCATAAGACCCCGGGTTCCCTCTCAGGATCAGGTCAGCTCCGGCTGGGCTGAGCCTCTGTCCCCCCACCAGGCTGGGGACAGGCAGTGAGGAGGGAGGAAGGGGCAGGAAGATCAAAAGAGGCAGACCCACCACCTACTAGAGCCCCGTGGACAGGAGGCCTGGGCGGACAGGAACCAGGGGTCCAAGAGGGCGCTGTGGTCGGCGGCCAGTATGTGAAGCCGCCTGCTTTTGGGGATCGTGTGTGGGCCTGGTGTGGTGGCCGGGATGGGGGTGGGAGGGCAGTGGGCTGATCCAGGGACAGGAAGGACAGTCTTCACCCCCAAGCTTCCTGCACTCTATTTAAAGACTCCGTTTTAGTCTGCGATGGTGGACTTCCCACATCTTTGGTATTAAAATGTCCTTCTGTGACACGATACTTGCCTTTTAACTTCCTTTTCTGATAAAAAGTTGGCATCCCTATCAGAGCCTGGTAACTTTAGGGTCCTCTTGGTGGGGCGTTGGGTGGGCCTTGCTGTGGACGGGTTCAGGGCTAAAGGGGTGAAGGTGTGGCCTGGCTGGTTGGGGGTAGGGGGGTAGCAGAAAGAACTAGTGAGTTGACCCTCTCCAGTGGCTTCATCTGAGCTGGGCGTTCCTGAGCATCGGGGGCAGGTCCCAGGCCCGGGTTGGGTGGGGTGGGCAGGAACGAGTGGGCTATCTGCCGGGAACGGAACGTCTGGGTGGAGGGCAGGTGCCCAAGGAAGGGGGGTCCCAGTGTGGGAGTACAGGTTAGGGCTGGCCCCACGTCCTCCCTGGGTCCCCAGCTGCTGCTCAGCACAGCGGGGCTTGTGACTGCAGACCGTCCTGAGGGGAGCAGGACACACAGGAGAGCTGGCCCCACAGGGGTCCCCAACTCTGCTCAAGTTGTGGTGGGAGTGGCCAGGGGCATCAGGACCAGGGTTGATGGGGGCTGCAGCGCCCAGAAGTGGGGCAAGCTCTAGTCCAGAGGTGGATGCCCCAGGGAGAGGCTCGGTCTCACCACCCACCTCCAAGCACTTCAGCAGGGGTTGACGGGTCCTGGGTGTGGGTGGAGGGAGGTGGAAGGGAGGCGGGGGAAGGAGGGCGCTGGAGGCCAAGGACGGGTTGCGAGGGGCCCCAGGGCAGGCGTCCTCTTCCCCTTGGAAGTTGAGGGACAAGGCGCAGCAGCCCCCAACCGCCCAAAGGGTAGGAGTGTGGCCGGCATGTTCCCCAGTCGGAGGGTCGGGGTGCCGGGGACCTCGGTCTTGCAGGCGTTCTCCCCTAGAGCCCAGACTTGGGCTCCTCTGGCGCGAACCTGGACGCGAACCGGGCCGAACCTCCCCGGCGACGCGGCGCACCCGCCCACTGCGGCCGCCAGGCGCCGGGGACGCGGGGGGGCGCGCGGGGGGCGCGCGGGGAGCGCTCCGCCAGGCGGGCCCCCCTTCTCTCCCTCCCCACCCCCGCTCTCTCCTCTCCCTCTCCCTCTCCTCCCCGTCTCCCTCTCCCTCTCCTCCCCCTTTCCCCCGCCGGGGGCGGGGCCGCTGCTCCCGCGCGCTCCGGCCCCTCCGCGGCCACACAAAGGCCCGTCTCCATGGCAGCCGCGCTGGCCTCAGCGCAGCGCCGATCGCGGCACGGGCGCCATCGAGCCTCGGCGGCAGACAAGCAGGTACGGGAATGGGGTACGGGGCCCGCGGGGCGGCCGCGCCAGTGGGGGGCTTCGCCGTCAGCGCCGCTCCGTCCTGGCCTGCGGCGATCGGGACGCGGGGACTCGGGCGACTGCCGCCCGGCGGAGGAAAACTCGGGCTGCGGCCGCCGTCCGTGCGTCCGGCCGGCCGGGGCCGGGCCGCTCCCACCTCGCGCTCTTCCAGGTGGCGGGCGAGGCCCGCGGCGCCGAGGGCAGCGGGCCTGGCCCAGCAGAAGGTCCCTAGCTGGGCGCCGCGCCCTCTCCCGCCGCCCGCGTCCCTCCGGAGCCGCTCGGACCGCTTCTCGTTCCCGATCCTCCCTCCCTACTCATGCCCGCTGCCCCTCCAGCCACCGAGATCCGTGCACAGGGCGGGGATCGGCCCTGTTGTACAAGAGCTCCAGGCCCGCGCCCACCCAGCCTTGGTTCCTGGGGTGGCCGAGCCCCGGCTTTCCCCAGGAAGCTGGGCTCGCGGTCAGCCCTTGGCAGCCCCTAAACCCCTTGGGGACTTGTGAGGCGGGCATAAGCCAGGACCACCCTGGGAGCCCCTGGTCTGCACCTGGCCAGGCTGGAAGGCGGGTGCAGGGCTCCCGCTTGGGACTAGGGGTGGCTTGGCAGCAGCACCAGCACCTGGCAAGTCCTGGTGGCCCTGGGCCTGCTTCGCCACAGAGCCAGCACCCACAGTTCCCAGTGTTTGTTGGTGCGGTGTTTGGGTGGACACTCTGGGACCCAGGAAGTGAGTACAGGAAGTCTCTACTCACTGCCAGGACCCTGCCCCTCTGCGTGCAGCCTCCCGGAGGAAGCCCTCCTAGATGGGCCCGTCCCCCCCATCTGTGCTCAGTGCTTGGCAGGTATGAGGGGGGTCCCTGAGCCCAAGAGCCTCGGAGCTTCCTGCCACTTCACTGGCCTCCTCTTCCTAGCAACTTGGAAAAGAAAGGAAGGGCTCTATCCGTGCCCTGGGCCTGTGGTGGGGGTCAAGACTAGGGGTGAGGCTTGACCCCCGAAGCCAGTGGAGTGAGTGTTCTGGAGCTCGGAGGGCTCTCCGTGCCTGCCCTGGGGAGCCCCTGTCATGTCTAACTGCAGCCCCTGTGTGCCACACACACACCCTGGCGGGGCCCCGTGGAGATGGGAGAGCACGGCCCCCAGGGGTGGGAGCTCTCAGCCTGACCCCGTTCGGGATGTTCCCCGGGCACAGAGGGGAGAGTCTGAGAGCTGGACAGCTGCCAGGGGGTATGTGTGGGGGAGGCGTTCTTCTGCTCTGAGGTGAGGGTCCTGGGAGGGCAGGGTCAGCATCGGCCTGGCTGAGCCTGTTGGGTGTTTTTTTATGGCGTGTCAGCTTTTAGGGATCCCCAGAGAAGACTGAGGACGAGCAGGTGGTCTCGGCAGATCTGGGCCTGTCACCTTTTGCCGCCGTACCTATAGGGGGCCCACCTCCGTCTGCCGGGTAGGGGGAGGCTTGAGGTCTGGCCAGGGGCTCCTTGCCCCAGGAGGGGAGGGAAGTTACAGAGAAAAACAAGGGTTTGGAATGCAAGTCCCCCCTCCCCCGCCGGCCGCCTGCCAAGAAGGAATTATTTTGGATTATCCAGCCGTGTCCAGTCACCCAAGGGGGGCGGGGAGGCTAGAGCTGGGGGAGGCTACAGCCGTGGGAGAGAGATCCACTTCCGGGGCCGTGGGTTGAGAGCCCCAGAAGGGAGGGACGGGCAAGTCTGGGCAGCTCCACCACCTCCCATGGCTGCTCAGACCGGTCAGGGGTGGGGTGGGAGGGGATGCGTCACCCTTGAGATGGAGAACGCCCAAGATCGGCCCCAGCAGGCCCCGCCCAGTGAGCCTGGCGTGGGCCCAGGCCCCCTGGGGGAGGCCGTGGGGCCGGAGGAGTCCTAGACTCCTTTCTCGGGACCCAGGGTGTCCTGTGTGGCTGCCCTCCAGCTCTGGGTTCAGGGACACACCTTGGGCTGGTTACTTACACCTGTGTGGCGCTTCCCTGGGGTGGCGGGGCAGGTAGGGCCGTGACTCAGGCTGCTTAGCGTGGTGGGGCACTGGGATCTCCCTCGGGCCGAATCTCTGGCCATTCTCCTGCCTCTTGACTGACTCACTAACCAGCAGCTGACGGATGCACCACTTCCCTCCAAGCCCCTCGGACAGCCCAGCTCCCACCCCCACGTCCCCACCCCACAGGTGAAGGATCCCGTAGGGGAGGGGTCCCACAGGTGAGGAGCCCAAGGCCAGAGATGCAAGGAGCCGACTGGGATGCTGCCTCTGCCGCTTGGGCTCCCAAGGTCCGTGTGGGCATGTGTGCAGCCACCCACGCAGTGGCCCCTGTAGGGACCACGCTGTGAGGCAGAGCTGGCAGCTGGGGCAGCGTGCAGTAAACCCAGGGGCCTGGCCTCAGCCCAGGTGAGTGGAGCAGAAGAGATTGGACTGGAAGGCACTGGGGTGGGCCGGCAGCCTGGGGAGGGATCCATATGGCGTGTGCCCGTCTCCCCCAGGACAGCTTGGTTGCGGGCACTTGAGCTGTCTCAGGACCTGGGCCATTCTGGGAACCTCCTGTTCCCTGCCTTGAACCCGCTTCCTGGGGGCCGGAGCTGGTGAAGCCCTGGGACCAGGGGAGTGAACTGGTGGGGACAGGCTGTGGCTTCAGTGCTCTCCCACATGGCCCCTTCTCCGGTCTGGGCAGATCCGCGCTGAGGCGCCAGGTCCTCTGGTCCTCCTTCTGTGTCCTTCTTACTCCCGTCAGGCCTCAGTCCTTTCTGCTGCAGCAACAGACACCAGCCTCCTGCCTTGGCTTCCTGGGTGGGGGGAATAAGCTTTTCTTCCCTGCTGAAGAGCCTCTTGGGCCCAGAGCCTGCCCTGGACCAGGGTGTCGGGAAAGCAGCCAGGGGAGGAGGTGAGCGATCAGACCTGCCAGAACTCAACCCAGGCTGGTCTCCCAGCTGAGCTGGATACGGGTTCACTGGGGGCCAGTCCCTAGTTGGCAGTGGGGGCTGGGCAGAGTCCCCCCCCCACCCGAGGCTAATGGCTATGTGTGTTTGGGGTGGGGTGGGGTGGATGGGGCCTCTACATGTCTTTGGTCTCAGATTACAGGCTGGATCGGCGGTTGGTGGCCTGTAATTGGTGGGGGGCACTGGGGTGCATGGGGGCTGGGGGAAGCACTGTTGCTTCCCTTTTTCTCTCCAGGCCACGTGTGGTCCCTTCATGGTTTTCCCTTCTGTGATTTCACATCCTCTGATGGGCTCCTGCTTCCCTCTGCCCCTGGGGCTTTGAGGACCTCGTTCCCTCTGCTGACCAGGCAAGAATCCTGCCCTTTCCTGGGCCCCCCCGAGCCAGACCGGGGCACAGCTGCTCCCAGCCCTTCCCTCCCATCCGGCGGGGCTTCTGAAGGGCGGGGCAGGGCCTCTGCTCTCCTGCCCCCAGTGCCTACCCCTGTGGTATTCACGAACCTGTGACAGTGACTGGACCCAGAACCCCAGACGGAGCCCAGGGTGGCCAGGGGCACACCTGTCGGTCTGCCCCTCCAGTCACAGGGAGGAGCCCAGGGCTGGCCCCCCCTGGAGCTGGGGTCCTATTTCCCACCCTTTGTCACCCTTTGGTCCCCCATCTGCAGCTCAGCGCCCCCTTCACACGGAGAGTGTCTCCCCCAGCACTGCTCCCACCGTGGCTGGCAGCTTTCCACCCTGTGGGCTGGCCACTGGCCCACCCGAGTGCCTGGTTCCCCTGTGCGCTAGGCAGAGGAGGTGCTCTCCTGGGCTGGGGATGGGGCATCTGGGAAGAGGGCTCAGCTTGGTGCCCCCGTCCTCAGCCCCTAAGATCACGTGATTTCTGAAACCTGGCAGTTCTCCATCCTGGTGCCAGGGGAGTCCTGGCCTGGGGACCGTGGGAGCAGAAGTGCGGCCTGTGGGTGCAGCCTGGATCCTGACCCCAGTGCTGGCGTCACCCCCGCCCTGCACTCGTCCCTTCCGGATGTGGAGACCAGAGCCCTCGGTGCAGTTGGCCGGCAGTTCCCATGGGGGGTTCTGGGAGGAGGGGCACCGTGTCGAGCTCAGATCTCGAGCTCAGACCTCTGTGACGCAGCCCCCGCTGGACCCCCTCCTCAGGAAGAGCAAGAAAGGGAAAAGGTTTGATGTCAGCCTTGCAGAAGGCCACCTGTATGAACAGAGTCAGGGCAGGGGCGTCTGCTCCCGAGGCAGGGACACTTCCGGCTGCTGGCCTTCTGCTCCGATCTGGGCCCCCTGAGCCAGCATGCCACCTGTGCAGGCCATGGGCCCTGCGCTGATTTGGACTTCTCTGGGGGGCGCCGTCAGCTCCCCTCCAGGCACCCTGCCCGGCGCCAAGCTGGTGGCTGAAGGCTGAGGCGGCTCCAGGGCTCCTCGGCCACAGCCAGACGTGCAGCATGGGTGACAGTGGGAAGAGGGTGACTGGCTTGGTGCCCACCTGGGTCCTTGAGTGCTGGAGGGAGGGGTGCTGAAGGGGTCTAGGGACAGCCCTGATAGGTTAGGGAGCATGGGTCTGTCTTGGGGTACAAGGGGGCCTGTGGCACGAGCGGCAGGATTGGGGTGGCCAGGGGGTGTGGACCCGGCCATGGGAGGTGTGGGCTCTGGGCCTGAATGTGGCTTCTAGCCCCCAGCCCCAGCCCAGGGCATCCTCAGAGCGGGGGGGCCTACTTTGGAGGAGGGCCAGGGCCCAGGACACTGCCGTGGCGCGGCTGCTGCCCTCCCCAGGGAAGGTGGCCGCTGTCCCACTTGCACCCAGTGGTAGGACCAGAGCTGGGTGAGTTGGCGGGGCTGAGAGCAGGTGGTAGGAAGGAGAGGCCCCAGCACAGCCCACCTGCTCCCTCTCAGCCTTGGAGTTGCTCCCGCAGACGGGCCGGGGGACGTGAGGGGCAGGAGACCCAGCCACGCTTCCTGCAGGTGGCCCCTGGCCCTACCCCTGTGTGTGACAGCTCCTTGCTGAACTGAGTGAGCCGCCGAGGGGGTGGGTGCTGGGCCTGGCCCCAGGGACCTGTGGGCTACTTCCTGGGTGTGTGGTCCCAGGGAGGCCGGGTGCCCGCCTCCCCCCATGCAGTCCCGGCCACCTCGCTGCCCCCGACCCCTGCACCATTGTCCCATTCACCACTCTGCCTTCCCCTGAGCTGGGGTATTTCCTCGCTGGAAACTCCCGGTCCCTCTGCCCTTCCAAAGCCTAACCCTAACCCGGACCACCGCCCCACCCTGAGCCTGGACTCCAGACCCTACCCAGCCCCGCAAGCACCCTGCACCTCACCAGGGCCCGACCCCACCTGGACAGAGAGCGGGCCAGCGGCCTGGAGCCGTCCCCCCACGCAGATGGCCCTGGCCCACCTTTCCCACACGGGTCCCGCGAGGCCAGCTCCAGGCCTGCCCAGCTCCTCCAGGCCCCTCGGCCCTTCTGGGTGTGCTGGGCGGACGCAGTGCTGGGGCTGCCCGAGGCTCACCCAGCCCAGGTGCTCGGGTCTGGGGCAGGCGTGTGTGCATGCACATGTGTGCTCACGTGTGCGTGAGCGGTGGCTGGCATGCCCGCTGGGCACAGCGCCGCAGGCTAATTGTGGGGTTCGGCTGTGATGGAGGAGGGGGCTCGGGGTGACCGCTGGGGCGCCGACAGGCTGACTGGGAGATTACAGGCCTGGCTGGCTCCTTGCTCGCTCGGGCCCTCACCCGTCCGCCCCCATGTCCCACTCCTGCCTCTTGCGCACGGCCTGGGAAAGGAAGGGGGCTCCGGGCGGGCAGCATCCAGCCAGCTGTGGGAGGTGAGCCTGGAAAGGGGAGGTGAGTGCGGGCAGCTCAGCGGTGGGTGCTGGCAGGTGGGGGCAGACCTCAGAACCAGTGGCTCCTGCCTGCGTGGAGCCCGATGTCCCCAGTCTCCCGGCTGGGACTGCGGAACGGGGGCGCAGCTCCTCATCCAGGAGCCCCTCCGATGCTTGGGCGGCTGGGCGCTCCCGTTGGCCTCATCTGTGCTCCCGATGCCCTGCAGTGCCCACCCTCTCTCAGCCGGCCCCAGCCCACATCTGGCTTCTCCCAGTATCTCACCCCGTCTTCCTGTCCCTCTCAGCCTGACCCTGACAGGCTGTCCACTGGAGAGGTGGTCTCTGGAGGATGTCCGCACTTGCCTGAGTGCCGGCCCCGTTCATCTGTTCACTGGGTGTCGACTGTGGCCGCTGTGTGCCAGGGCCGACAAGTGCTGGGAGCTCCACGGGGGCTCCCGGACCCTGGAGGGTAGAGACCTGTCCCTCTCCCCAGCACACAGCACCGTCGTGTGGCACACAGGAAGCGCTTGGGGGCTTCGGGCTGAGCAGATGGGGCAGGTCAGCGGGCCCATTTGGGGGGTCCCCACGAGCATGGGGAAGTCGATGGAGGCGTTAAGCTGCAGGGTGTTCTGACGGGAAGGACTGCTCTGCAGAGGAGGGACCTGGACGAGCCTGGGGGGGAATCAGAAATGGGGCCCAAACCGAGTCCAGGTGGGACACAATGGTGGCTGGGACTCAGGGGGGCGGCCAGGAGGAGAGGTGGGTCTTGCATCATGGTGGGGCGTCTGGGCACCAGAACCTACTGAATCCCACCTTGTGTCCTGAGGGTCTGGGAGGCCCAGGAGGCTGCTGGCAGCGCCCAGGCAGGTATTCTTGAAGGACAGTAATCGATTGAAACCAAGTCGTCCTAAGCCGTCTCTCCACGAGGTTAGGCACCGCATGGTGAGGCAGTGACTGGGATCCCAGTCTGGGTCAGCGCCCACACTGCAGGGTCTGCAGTCACGGGGGCGTGGGCGGCTGCAGCTGCAGCACACACCCTAGGGCTTTGCCGGGTGAGCCCCTGCGACGCCTGAGGGTGAGGGCTGGACGCAGAGACACTGGTCACGGTGACCTCGGGTATCAGACGGAGGGGCTGAGAGGCGGCCTGGGAGCACAGGGCAGGAAGGAGTGGGAGGCTATGGACTTGGCTGGGGGGAGGCCCATGGGGTCGGGGGAGCAGGCCCGGAGACCCCAAAGGCAGGTGGCAGAGAAAGCCCTGGGGTTGGTTTCTCTGCGCCCACTCCCCCTTGGCCCGGGGTCTTGGGCCACCAGGCAGGGGTGATTTTCATGCTGGGGCCCAGAGCCCAGGCTGCAGGGGGAGG
Source organism: Lagenorhynchus albirostris (assembly GCF_949774975.1). Taxonomy (NCBI): domain Eukaryota; kingdom Metazoa; phylum Chordata; class Mammalia; order Artiodactyla; family Delphinidae; genus Lagenorhynchus; species Lagenorhynchus albirostris. The sequence continues at coordinate 829,261 of NC_083105.1, forward strand.
CTGATTAGCCTCCGCAGCCCTGGCGGGGATGGGCTCTGGCCCACGGCCTCTGCCAGTTGACGGAGGAACCGGGCTGTGGGCCGGGCTGGTGGGGAGGTGACACCCTATACACCTGGGAGGGGTCCTGTGGGAGGCTCTCCCAGCGCTGACGCAAGGCTCAGGCTAGACGTCAGGCTGTCCCTAGAGCCTGGCCCCACCCGCGCCTGCTCCTAGGTGGCTGTGCGGGGAGCTCGGCCTTTGCCCGGTGAGTCTGGCAGGAGGGGGGTTGGGAGCCATGCCGGCTGCGGCTGGGGCCTCGGCGGATCACTGGCCGACCGCGGAGCGGGGGGCCTGGCCACCGCGCCCTTCTCGGCCAGAGGACAGCCTGACGCCCCGCGAGGCTCCTTGGGGACGGGTCCCTGGGCCCACGTGGCCGCCGCCGTCACGGCGACCGGAGGTCAGGCTCCCGCCGACCGTGCGCCCTGGGTCCCCTGGGAGGCTCCTCAGAGGCCCACTTGTTCCCCCCGGGGCCGCGGGGTGCGGGCGGGGCTTCCGAGGGGTCGTCCCCCGGGGCCGCGCCGCCACCTGGTCGCCTGGGGTTACGAGGCCAGGCCGGTCCTCCCCGTCTGGGGACCGCCCCACCTCCCGGGCTGAACTCAGACCCGGGGCCCCAGGCGGGCGCGGTAGGACCGCGGGGCTCCCTCTCGCCCTGGCCCGGGGGCCCCGACGCTCCCCCCGGCCCCATTCGCGCCCCTCCCTCGCACTTGTTTTGAAAACGGCGGAGGCTCGGATTTGCCGGCGTCTCGCCTGTTTAGTTTTCTCTGATTTGTTTCGCGCTCCCGGCTAATTGCAGATTTGCATTTTCGCCTCGAGGACGCAGCAGAGGCCGGTCCCCTGCAGCCAGCTGCGGGGCGGGGGAGGGGCGGCGCCCGAGGCGGGACAGCCACCCTCGCTGCCTCCTGGCCTGGCCCCGGGGCGACGCGGCCCCCACCCTGTCCGCCGGGTGTAGGTTACCCCACCCCCGCGTTGGGGGTCCGTAGTGCCCTCCACAAGGTGCGAAGACTCCCCCCACTCCCATCACAGGGTATCCCTGCCTTGGACTCGAGCCTTAGCCTGAATCGTGGGTTTCTCCTTGTCTGCCTCTGGGTCCCCTTCCCGAGCCCACAGGCTGCCAGGGGCCTCCACAGCCCTGGGTGCTGTGCACTGCTTTGCCTTCAGCTTTAAGAAGTTGTTCAATCTGTGTTTGCCTGACGCTAGCGACAGGGAGGTCTAGCCGGCACCCCAGGGCCTTCTTCCCCGGGGGGCCAAGACCGGAGGGGGACCCTGACAGCCCTGGCCTGGCCTGAGGACCCTGCCCTTCCCCAGTGGGCGCCTCCTGTTTACCTTTTCCGGGTGTGTGGGGCAGCTACTGCTTAGAAGAAAGGAACCCGAGGAGGGGGAGCCTCAGGGGACCCAGTGGCCGAGGCTCCTTCCCATTGCTTCCCACTCCTGTGGACGTGCGAGGAGAGGCCTGGGCCGCCTGCAGCCCGGTGCCCGTCAGCGCCCTGGCTGGGGGAGGACAGACCACTGTGTGCGTGAGGCTGAGGGGCCAGCTGTAGGGGCACATGTACTTTCAGCTTCCTCTGCTGTGTGTCACCCCCTTGCCGGTTCACTGGGCTGAGACCCACCTAGGGCCTCAAATCCTGTGTTCAGATCTTGCTCACCAGTGAAGACCGCAGACCACAGCGGAGGAGTGACAGTCCTGCAGGGCCAGGTCAGGATGGGTGTCTCAGGCTTCTGACGGATGGGCAGGAGTTTCCCAGGGGGAACAGCAAAAGCAGAGACATGGCGACATCATGGCGTCACCCTGAGTTCCTCCTCCACTGAGGGGACAACCGAAGGATTTCTGCACACGGATTCACTTACACCTCGCGGCAGCCCACTTGGGTTGGTGCTGTTATTACCCCCCATGTCACACCCGGGAAACTGAGGCACAGTGTAAGTTTGTAAAGAGCCCACATAAGCCAGGTAGGAGGAGACAGACCTGGGGTTTGAACCCCATAATATGGCTCCAGAGTGCAGCCCCTGAGGCCCCTCTGGGCAGCAGCACTGGGGGTGTGGTTGTGGGGTGGGGGGACCCCATGGCCTCAGGGGCCTGTGGGTGTTCAGGACAGTGGCCTTCATCTGAGATAGAAGGAGTGACCCTCCAGAGCAGAGGCAGGATGGCCACGCTGGGGCAGCTGGGGGCCAGGACAGGGTGGCTGAGGCCGGGTTAGGAGAGGGGAAGGGGAGGGGGTCAAGCTTCCTTCTGGAGGAAGTGCTGGCTGGAGGAGCCTGATGCTGGGAGGAGAAATTGGAGGGTCTGAGAGGTGGGTCCACCCCAGTGGGTCACTTGGGGCAGGTCTGTCGAGGGGTGAGGTGGTGGCTGTGGAGGCTGGGTGTGTGGGCTCATGAAGAGGGTGTCCCTTGGAAGAGGCTAGCCTCCCTTGGCGACACCTGCAGCACGCACACCCCCGGCCAGGGAGGGGCCTGGGCCAGTGGAGGGCGGTGCACAGGGCACACGGAGGCCAGAGTGATGTCCCTTCAGGGTGGCAGGTCTGCATGCCCTGTGCCCTCGTGTGCTGTGGACCCCGAGCTCAGCCTCCACCTGGACTGGATGCAGCCTCGAGGCCAGGCCTGGTCCAGATTTCTCATGCGGCTCCATCATCCTGACACCCTGTGGTTTGGCACCTGAGTTTGCCCCTTTCACAAAGGCTGTGTTGTTGAGTGCCTAGGGCAAAACACACCCCTCCCCCTCACACCTGGAGCCCTGAGCCCCTCTTCCTGGGTTAACCCTTCACTGCTCAGCCAGGGGCTGCGGGCACCAGAGGGCTTTCCTGCCTATGTGCGCAAGTGTGGCACCCACCTCCCCGCAGGCCTTGCCCCTGCTGGTCTCCTTTGGACCGGCCGTGGGGCCTCCCAGGCCTGGGCCCTACTCGCAATGTCGTTCCCCACGTTGGGAGAGTGCCTGGGGGGGTACGGGGGGAGCAGGGCCTGACCCTGGTGGAGGAGGTGTTGGGGGAGCGCTGCTGGGGAGGGCAGCCAGGCAGGGAGCCAGTGGGCCATGGCCGAGGAGACCTGGGGAGGAGACCTGGGATAGGCCCGGAGAGATGGCTGGGGTGTGGTCACTGAGTGCCTGGAAAGCCGTGTCCTGAGGCAGAGTGGGGCTGGAGGGGGTCTGATTATTATTATTACACAGACCTCTTTTTATTTAGACAAGTAGTATGTAAATATATCCTTCTCAATTTTTCTTCCAAAACTGGCAAATGAAGTTGCTTTGCTGTCCCAGTCCCCTCCTCCCTGCCCCCCCCCCACCGGCTTCACCTTGACTTTCAACTTGGATGAAGGCTTCTAGAACTTCTCAGTTAAACCATGTGTGTCTGTATCGACACCCACGTGTGGTGATACCTGGAGTTCTGCTCCACAGCCGTCCCCAACAGGTCTGGGCTCCGTTGGGTCGGCATGGCCCACCCACCTTCATCAGCACCATGGTTTTTCAGGGTCCTCTGGTTGCATGCTGGGTGGTTGCCAAATTTTCACTATAATGAACCATGCTGAGAAGTATCCTTGGACTAGTTCTCCCTGTGGGTACACATGGGTGTTTATCCAGGAGAGGATACAATAGCAAGCGTTGCTGAGTGCTACAGTGTAACAGGCTCTCCGGAGGCTTTTCTGGCTGGAATAATTTAGTTCTTACAAACCCCTGGGGGAGCTCACTATGACTGTCTCCACTTCACAGATGGGGAAATGAGGCTCAGAGAAGTTAAATAATTTGCCCAAGGTCACACAGCTAGTAAGTAGAATTGCGGGCTCGTGTGTATGCATGTTCTTCAGAAAGCAAGTTTAATTTTAACGTCTTGGTTTAATAAGCAGACAGTACCGAGAGACTTAACGAGAAGCTGTTCCCTGCCCTTTTCTTCCGCTTTTTTTTCTTCCTTTTTTTTTTTCTTCCTCCTCTTCAGCGCAGCTTGCAGAATCTTAGTTCCCTGACCAAGAATTGAACCCAGGCCCTCAGCAGTGAAAGCGCAGAGTCCTAACCACTGGACCCCCAGGGAATTCCCTCTGCCTTTTTTGAGCAGAGGCAAGAAGGGCGGTGTCAGGCATACACACCAAGTGGGCATGTGTGCACTGGGGTGCTGGGCTAGGGGGTGGGAGGCCAGTGTCTGAGGGGGGGACGTGAGGGCCGGGTGGAGGAGGCTGGAGTTGAGGTTCTCCTGCTCCAGGGTGGCAGAGGCCAGCTGGGGTCCCATGGGCTGTTCCTCGCCCCCCCCAGATGTGGAGCAGAGGAGAGATGAGGCGGTAGGGGCCAGGCTTGTGGTGAGACCACTGTCTCTCCTTTGCTTCCTAGAGGATCTCCATGCTGGCCTGGAGCAGAGACTGAGCTGGACTTCTGGAGCCTGGGTGAGTGACGGCTGGGCACCACCTGGGGAAGGCAGGGGGGCTACAGCCACGCAGTGAAGGCGTCTGGTGTCCCTGAGGCTCTGGTCCGGTCGGGCCCGGTGTGCAAACGTCTGCCCAAACCCAGGTGCCCTAGCTGTGGGGGCCGCTGCCAGGCCCCCCAATTCTCTGATGGGGGGGCCAGGATTTGCTTGGGAGGGGTGGGCTCTGCTGCAAGGCTGGGGCGGTGTGTTTGGGCGCTGGCTGCAGTGCTGGAATCTGGAACGTTAGGGCTGGGAATTTGGGCTGGGGGAGGGGGCGCCTGGCCAGACGCCTTCCTGGCCAGCAGCAGGCTGGAGTCTGTGCGACTTCTTGGAAGTGCACCTCCGGGCTTCGGCCAGGAAGAGGCGTCTGATGCCCCTGAGGAAATCCCCGCTGGCCCGGTGAGCAAGCGGAGGGTCCCAGGCTGCCTTCAAAACAGGAAGCGCCCGTTCCAGGAACGCCAGCCGCAGGAAGCTCTGCCGGGCTGTGCCCGGCACCTCCCGCAAGGACGGCCTGAGCGCTGCCTCTGGTCAGGTGGTTCACCCTTTGCTCCCGTGGGCCTGGCCAGGCAGGTCACCTGAGGCTTTGTTTGTCCCGAAGTGGAGGGAGCTGCTGCCTATCATTGTCACCCGAGTCCCTCCTGCCAGACTGTGTGACCTGGGCTCAGCGTGAGGGGCCCTTGGAACCCCTGGACTTGAGGCTCACTCTGCCCACCACCAAGAGGGGTCCTGGGCCAGGGAGCCCAGGTCTGGCCCTGGCCTGCTTGAGGGGGTGGGGCGGGGGCAGCCGCACAGTCCGGGCCAGTGTTACTGTCAGCAGCAAGACCTGGCCCCGCTCCGTGGCCACACACATGGCTTTCACAGGGCACCTGTGGTCTGCCAGCCCTGGGGGCCCCTGGGGCCAAGGACAGGCTGGGCTTCTGCCCCAGGGCTCAGTCAAGTGGGCGTCAACCAGAGGGAGGCCAGAGCATTCTTTTTTTTTTTTTTGCGGTACGCGGGCCTCTCACTGCTGGGGCCTCTCCCGTTGCGGAGCACAGGCTCCGGACGCGCAGGCCCAGCGGCCATGGCTCACGGGCCCAGCCGCTCCGCGGCGTGTGGGATCTTCCCGGACCGGGGCACGGACCCGCGTCCCCTGCATCGGCAGGCGGACTCTCAACCACTGCGCCACCAGGGAAGCCCCAGAGCATTCTTTTTTATGCACTGTGACCCTTCCATCTCCTGGGTCCTGCCACGTCTGTGAGCTACCAGGACTGAGGCAGGGCTCAGGGTCACAGCAGAGCTCTTTCAGAAGGCGGGGGGCAGGAGTTTCCCCGCTTGGTCGGTTCTGGGTTCAAGTCCTAGGCGCGCTGCCGGCCGGCAGAGGGGCCTGGACACGGGTCCATCGGGGACCAGGGGGCCTGCTTCCATGGGTGGCCTGGGCTCGGGCGGCTCCAGCTCCGGCCGCGGCTCCGCCCCCGCCCGTCCGTCCGCACCCGCAGGTCCGCCCCCGCCCGCCCGCTCCCTCCCTGGGCTCCGGGAACATTCCATTCATTCCCCGCTTGCCGCGGCGGCCCGTGGCTGGAGCCGCAGCCGCCGCCAAAGCCGAGCGGGACCAGAGTCGCGGCGGGGACTCGGGTGAGCGGGGCCGGGGCGGGGTGGGTAGGGCCAGCCTGGGCTCGAGGCCGAGGGGCCTGGACGCCCCCCGCCTCCGCGGCGCCGGGGAGCGGACTTTGCGCCGCGGCGGGCGAGCCAGCGAGCGCGGGGGCGGGGCGGCAGGGAAGCTGGGGCGGCGGGGGAGGGGCGGCGGGGGGCGGGGCCCTGCCGCCTTGCCCTTCCCCGCCCCCGCTCCCCGGGCCCTGAGCGAAGGTACCAGAGGGTGCGTGAGCGCCCGGGGCCTCTCCTGGCGCGCCTGGTTCTGTGCAGTCCTGGCGTCGCGGGCGTCCCGGCTCCCGCCTGGGGATTTTCTGAACTGCACCCTCCTCTCCCCTAGACGGCCTCAGTTGCCCGCGGAGACGAGCGGAGTCTGCGGTGGCAGAGGCCCGCCTCCGCCCAGGATCTGCACAGTCTGCGCGCGGTCCTGTGAACTCTTCCTGTCTTTGACCAAAGGCACCATCTCCTCCCCGACCTGATCACCTCGTCTTGGTGCGGCCTGGGGTCACCCTGTCTCCTCATCCCACCGCCTTCTCTTAGGCCATTTTCAGCTCCTTCCCAGGTCCCCGCTGCCTCCTGGACACTGTCAAGCCAGCAGCTCGTGCGGAGGCCTGTGGGGTCCCCAGGGGCCCGGCAGGAACTGAGCACTCCAGAGCAAGGGGCTTCAGTGCACAGCTGAGGGGCGCCTTCCCCAGCCTGTCAGTGCCCGGTGGTGATTCTGGGGTGCTTTGTCACTGGCTTTGTGACACTTGTTCTGGCTTTGTCACTGGGCTTTGTCCCTTGGTTGCTTCTTGGTTATGCTTCCTCCAGGGGCTTGAGGAATGTTGTGGAGACTCAGAACAGAGGGATGCAGTGGGGGATAGAAAACAGCCACAGCCTGGCCGGGGGGCTTCCTAGTGGCTCGGGCAAAGAAGGAAGCTGGCTTGATGTGAGAATCACAGGGTCCATCCTATTCCAGTCAGCACAGCTTTGCCCAAAGCCAGTGCCCCCAAAGAAATGTCTCCCCTGGCCATGGAGCAGAGCAGACAGCCTTCTGCCTTCCTGGAGGAGGAGGACTCAGGGCGGGGCAGGGCAGGCTGTCAAAGGGGGGGAAAAAAGTAATTGTTTCTTGAGGGAATGAGCGCGTTTCCAGGGCGGTGGTGTTTGAGGGGGCCGTAGGGGGCGTGTCAGCTCCTCTGTAGAGGTGCAGCAGCCGTGGGGGGAGTCTGGGAGGCCACCGCCACCGGCCACCCTCTCACAATCTGTGCCTGAGCCCCTCATGACCCTCTGCCGTTGGGGTCAGTCTCCACGCGGCATGGACAGCTGCCCTAAATGTCCTGCCGGGCACAGGCCCCCTCAGGGAAGGTTCCGGCGGGTCCAGGAGTGAGGGCTCACGCACAGATTGTGAGAGGGTGGCCGGTGGGGGTGGCGGCCAAGACCACTTTAGGGGATTCTGATCAGGGTACCGAGGGCGGCGATCGTGCTGGACCACCCCAAGGTGGGAGGGGCCTCCATGCTGGGGACTCTGAGCCCACCCTTGGCCTTAGTAGCTCGCCCCCATACATCCAGAGACACGCACGGGCGCGCGCACATACGCAGGGCCGTGTGTGTGCTCGGATGGACACCCGCACCCTGATGTGGCCTGCCCCGGCCCTGCACGCAGCACCCCCCGCGGCCTCCGGGGTCCCCCCTCAGAGACCTGGTTCACCCCAGAACACCCTCCCAGGACCTGCGTCCGGCGTGCCTGCGTCTGAGGGTCTGCCCTGGGCAGGGCACAGGCAGGGCGGGTGGATTGCTGGGGCCCTCCTGCTGGTTCATCAGGGGAAGCGGGGTTGGAGGCAGGGCCTGGAAGGCTTGGTGAGAGGGTGGGGAGGCAGGCCCACCAGTGGCTCTGCTGCTGCCTGTCAGATTACACCGTGTGTGCCGAGAGTCAGGCATAGAGCAGGTGTGTGGCCCACCTGTTTGCATGTTCAGGGCCTGTCGGTCAGCTTGGGTCTGTGCTCTGGACAGTGTGGAGCACCTGGGGCTCTTGGGGTCATGGGGTGCGAGGGTGGGCACATGAGTGAGTGTCTGGGAGACTTTCTGGAGGAGGTGCTCTTTTGCCTTGGAGGTGGGCCTGAAGGTGCTTTGCGAACCTGGGGGCAGAGGACAGGGTGCAGTCCTCCGGGGGCGGCTGCACCCAGGCCTGGAGCTGCAGTGCTGGTGGCCTGGCCCCTCAGCGGTTAGGTTACAGGTGTTCCTTCTTGAGGAGGGCTGGGAGATGATCTCCTTAGAGATGAGAGTGCGTGTGTCTGGCCAGATGGGTGGGAAGGCAGGGAAGGGATCGTGGGCTCGGGCGGGCTGCGGGCTGGGCAGGGTCAGGCACCGGGGGCTTCCTGTGGGGTGGGGTGGGTCCTCCAGGCTGGGGCTCCCCTGACCCTCCTCCCTTCCCACAGGGTGCCAGGGGCAATGGCGCTGCAGCTCTGGACCCTGACCCTCCTGGGCCTGGCGGGCACAAGTGCAAGCCTGCGGTCCCGCAAGCTGGACTTCTTCCGCAGCGAGACAGAGCTGAACCACCTGGTGGTGGACGAGGTGTCGGGCGTGGTGTACGTGGGGGCGGTGAACGCGCTCTACCAGCTGAGTGCCGACCTGCAGCTGGAGCAGCGGGCGGCCACGGGCCCGGCCCTGGACAACAAGAAGTGCACGCCGCCCATCGAGGCGAGCCAGTGCCACGAGGCCGTGCAGACTGACAACGTCAACCAGCTCCTGCTGCTCGACCCCTCCCGGAACCGCCTCATCGAGTGCGGCAGCCTCTTCAAGGGCATTTGCGCCCTGCGTTCCCTGAGCAACATCTCCTCGCTCCTCTTCTACGAGGATGGCAGTGGCGAGAAGTCCTTCGTGGCCAGCAACGACGAGAGCGTGGCCACCGTGGGGCTGGTGAGCACAACGGGCCCAAGCGGCGAGCATGTGCTCTTTGTGGGCAAGGGCAACGGGCCCCACGACAACGGCATCATTGTGAGCACGCGCCTGCTGGACCGGACGGAGGGCAGGGAGGCCTTTGAGGCCTACACGGACCACGCCACCTACAAGGCCGGCTACCTGTCCACAAACACACAGCAGTTCGTGGCTGCCTTCGAGGATGGCCACTACGTCTTCTTCGTCTTCAACCAGCAGGACAAGCACCCGGCCCGGAACCGCACGCTGCTGGCGCGTATGTGCAAGTACGACCCGTTCTACTACTCCTACCTGGAGGTGGACCTGCGCTGCCTGGGCCCCGACGACACCCGGGTCCCCGCCTTCGGCACCTGCCTGGCGGCCTCCGTGGCCCGGCCAGGCGCCACTGGGGTGCTCTACACTGTCTTCAGCACAGATGGCCGGGGTGGCGGGGGGCCACGGGCGGGCCTCTGCCTGTTCCCACTGGACGAGGTCCACAGCAAGATGGAGACCAGCCGCGACGCCTGCTACACGGGCACCCGGGAGGCGGGCCGGGACACCTTCTACAAGCCCTTCCACGGCGAGATCCAGTGTGGTGGCCACGGGTCGGTATGTGGCCTCAGCACGTTCTCCCACGGGCTTAGACCACGCGCGTGTGGTTCTGCGCGTGGCACTGCTTGCCGTGTCCACGTCCCACATGCTTGTGAAGGCCGGTGTGTGTGTGTGCGCGTGTGTGTGTGTGTGTGTGTGCGCGTGTACGTGTGTGTCCCTGCGGACAGGTGAGCGTGAGATGTAGGTGCCACTTCTCCCAGGTGTCAGCCATGCTGGGCATTGGGTTTTGGAGCAGTGAGCACGTGGGTAGGGGCCCTGCCTGCCTGGGCCGGTCCTGGGGGACGTGTGCAGGGCCGCGAGTGCTGGGAGTCGTGGTGGGGAGAGGCCTCGGGCGGGGGTCTGCACCCACCGTTGACGCCATGGTCCATAGGGTGCCAGTGAGAGTTTCCCGTGTGGCTCAGAGCACCTGCCCTACCCGCTGGGCAGCCGAGACGGACTCTCAGCCGTAGCCGTGCTGCACCGTGGAGGCCTGAACCTGACAGCTGTGACAGTGACGACCGAGAATGGCCACACCATCGCCTTCCTGGGCACCTCGGACGGCCGGGTCCTCAAGGTGAGGCCCAGGGCTGGGGCAGGGTGGTTTCCGGAGGGGTCCTCAGTGCACGAGGCCCCCAGCCCTCACCGTGCACCTGCTCTCGTGCCCACAGGTGTACCTCGCTCCAGATGGCAGCTCCGCGGAGTATGGCTCTGTCCTTGTGGAGATCAACAAGAGAATCAAGAAGGACCTGGTGCTGGCCGCAGACCTGGCCAGTCTGTACGCCATGACCCAGGACAAGGTTGGCCTGTGGAGCCTGGGAGGAGGGGCCTTGGTGGTCCAGCCCCTAGAGACACGCAGAGCATGCTGGGAGGGGGCCCAACTGTCATCTCCCTGGGTCCTGACAGTGTCTCTCAAGCACCTTTCCCGTCTTTGAAACCGTTTCTCGCTGTTCTGTATCTCCGGCCCGGCCTTGGGCCCTTCCTGACCAGAGGATCAGTGCTCTAAGTGGGCCTTCCCCAAGTGCAAACAGGGAGGCGCAGGGCCCCAGGCAGCTTCTGTGAGCTCAGACGGTGGGGGACATGGGCCCCGGGCTCCTGCGCCACCCGATCCTGGGTCAGGTCCAGCCTCCCGGCCGGGTCCCACACAACCTGGACAGCAGCTGCTGCCTGGAGCCCTCACTGCCCAGCCTTGAGTCGTGTCGAGGCTTCTAAGCCTTAGCGGTAAAGGTGGGATCAAGCTGGTGGTCCCGGGAAAGTCTGGCGTCTGAGCGAGGTCCTTCGTGGCTGCTGGCCCGACACCTGCGGCGGCCGTAGTCCCGCTCACCGCCCCGGTGCCCCCAGGTGTTCCGGCTCCCCGTGCAGGAGTGTGAGAGCTTTTCCACCTGCGCCCAGTGCCGCAGCTCACAGGACCCCTACTGCGGCTGGTGTGTCGTCGAGGGACGGTGAGCATCCGGGAGTCTGGGGTGCTCGGCCCAGCCTGGGTCCGGGGGTGCCGCCCCACCCTGAGGGCTCACGGGTGCCCCCTGCCCCCGCAGATGCACCAGGAGGGCTGAGTGCCCGCGGGCTGAAGAGAGTAGCCACTGGCTGTGGAGCCGCAGTGAGGCCTGCGTGGCCGTCACCGAGACCCAGCCGCAGAACATGAGCCGCCGGGCGCAGGGAGAGGTGTGCGGTGGGGGTGGAGGCAGGGGCGCTGCTGGCCGGGCGCAGGGAGAGGTGTGCGGTGGGGGTGGAGGCAGGGGCGCTGCTGGCCTGGGGCTGTGGGGACGGCAGGAGACCCGCGTAGTATCTCGCTCCTGGCCTGGACGGCGGTGCTGAGCCTGGGGACAGGGACCCCATCCTTTGTTGGGTCCCCTGGCCCCTTTGACCCGAGGGGCTTCTGAGAATCCAGGGCAGACCCAGGCCCTGTCCCAGGAGTGGCTTAGGTGACCACAGAGGGGCCCATTCAGATGAAATGGAGCCAGGTTCTAGAGGGTTCTCCAGGGGGCAGGTGTACACATACAGGAGGGCGGCCGGAGAATGGCCAGAGGCCAGGGGCTCAGGGCGGGGGCGGGAGGTTGCCTGCACCCTGAGGCTGGGCAGAGGAGTCCTGCTGTGAGCTGAGTGGCCCTTCCGCAGGTGCACCTGACCGTCAGTCCCCTCCCAGCCCTGAGCGAGGAGGACAAGCTGCTGTGCCTCTTCGGTGAATCACCGCCACACGTGGCGAGCATGCAGGGGGGCGCCGTGGTCTGCAACTCCCCGAGCAGCATCCCCAGCACGCCGCCTGGCCAGGGTGAGGCCCCGCCCGAGCCTGTCCCCTGAGCATTTGGGGCAGCGGAGGACGGCTCACTGGTGAAGATGGGGGCCACGCGGTGACATGGCTGGGACCTGGCAGGCGCTCTGCCCCAGATGCCCAGGAACCACGGCCCTCGGTGCCTGCAGGGACAGAGCGAGGGCCCAGCAGCGCAGAGCCCTGGGGAGCGACACACGAGCCGAGATCTGATAGCGGCGGCGGGTCCTGCTGAGCCCTGCGGGGCCCCACTCAGACCAGGGTCTCCACACGCGGCCTCCCGTTCTCTGCTGGGTCGCCTGTGGGGAGCTCTGATGGAAGGAGGAGTTGGGGCCGGGGGGGCCCAGTTCCGGCTTCCTGTTCCCCCCAGCCCAAGCCCGCCTCCCCCTGCGGCCCCGCCTGACGCTGGCCCCACCTGCTGTCCACAGATCACGTGGCTGTGACCATCCAGCTTCTCTTCAAACGCGGCAACGTCTTCCTGACCTCCCACCTGTACCCCTTCTACGACTGCCGAGTGGCCATGAGCCTGGAGGAGAACCTGCCGTGAGTGCCCCTGCCTGCCCCTCCCAGCCCCCGCTGCGGACCGCACACTTCTCACCACCCTCTCCTCCAGGTGCATCTCCTGTGCTAGCAACCGCTGGACCTGCCAGTGGGACCTGCGCTACCACGAGTGTCGGGAGGCCTCGCCCAACCCTGAGGATGGCATCGTCCGTGCCCACATGGTGAGGGGCCGCGAGGGCACGTGGGCCAGGCTGCTCGGCCGACGCCAGCAGCACCTGACCAGCCCTGCCCCCCAGGAGGACGACTGCCCCCAGTTCTTGAACCCCAGCCCGCTGGTCATTCCCATGAACCACGAGACGGCGGTGACCTTCCAGGGCAAGAACCTGGACACGGTGAAGGTGCGGGGGGCTTGTGGGGCCCTGGCTAACCAGTGAGGCCAGGCCTGGGGGTCCCAGCAGGGGCCGTGATGGCTGGTGGGGAGGCACAGGCTTGTTCAGAGCCGTCCTCCTGCAGACCAGAAGCTAAGCGCCGGGGCCCATCCAGCCTTCTGCGGCTCAGGGCCCAGCACGTGAGGGAGGCAGAGGGGTCAGAGGGTGGACGTGGGGACATCTGGACGGGCCTCGAGGGTTTAGGGCGTGCAGGGGCTGGGCAGCCAAGTGCCACTCAGGAGGGAGCAGGGCGGTGAGTCTGGGTGTTGACCGTGGCGGGGCCTGTGAGCGGCTGGGTGTCAGTCGGGATGGGGGCGCCCAAGCTGGCCCGGGAGCTGTGTGGGGCACGGCAGGCCCCGGGGCCCAGGGCGGGCATGTGAGACGCGCTGGCCCGCCTCGGGTATCCTGACTGGCCTGTCTGGCAGAGCTCCTCCCTGCGCGTGGGCAGTGACCTGCTCAAGTTTGAGGAGCCAGTCAGCACACAGGAGCAAGGAACCTTCTCCTTTCGGACCCCAAAGGTACGCCTCCCGGGGTGGGTGGGCCAGGCTGGTGGACCCCGAGGGCTGGCCCTGCGGGGGCTGCCCAGTTACCTCCGGGGCTTGAGGGGTGGGGCGGGGGCAGGCTCACCAGCTGCCCTTCTGGGGAAGCGGGGCCGGCAGGCAGGTGTGGCCTCAGAGCATCCCTGGGCCTCCCGTCTCCCTGGAATCCAAGTCATCCTCAGTCTCTGAGCCTCCAGCTTCTAGCCACCTGGAGGCCTCCCCTTGCTGCCCGTCAGCTGTGAGGGGACACACGGTGGTCACTCTCGGGGGCTCGGGTGGGAGGCGGGGGTGCAGCGTGTCCCTGTGTGCCCCCAGCTCTCCCACGATGCCAACGAGACGCTGCCCCTGCATCTGTATGTCAAGTCCTACGGCAAGAATATTGACAGCCGGCTCCAAGGTGGGTGGGGTGGGCAGCTGGGCTGGTGGGCGGGCAAGGGCAGCAGGGCGGCCCTGCTGACGGCCAGCTTCTCCCTCCGCAGTGACCCTCTACAACTGCTCCTTCGGCCGCAGCGACTGCAGCCTGTGCCTGGCCGCTGACCCTGTCTACAGGTGTGTGTGGTGCAGCGGGCAGAACAGGTGTGTGTACGCGGCCCTGTGTGGTAACGCCACCTCCGAGTGCCCACCGCCCGTCATCACCAGGGTAAGCCCCCTTACCCCTGACCTCCCTGGCAGGAGGGACTCCAGCCCGGCCCGGGACCAGCTGCGCAGCCTGGCCTGTCCCAGCCACCAGGTCAGCCGGGCTCTGCCAATTTCAGATCCAGCCTGAGACCGGTCCGCTCGGCGGAGGCATTCGCGTCACCATCCTTGGGTCAAATCTGGGGGTCAGAGCAGACGACGTGAAGAGGGTCACCGTGGCTGGCCGGAACTGTGCCTTTGAGCCAGAACGCTACTCCGTGTCCACCCGGTGAGTGGGCAACCTGGGCCCTCCGAGCTGGGCCAGGCCCTACCCTGGGGGGCCGGGGGACTGGGGGGATGGAGAGGAAGGACACGGTGCAGGTATGCGTGGGTGCCCAGGGCTTGCACACACACAGAGTGTGCCCACCTGCCTGCCACCCATGCAGGATCGTGTGCACCATCGAGGCTGCAGAGGCGCCCTTCACGGGGGGCGTCGAGGTGGACATCAGCGGGAAGCTCGGCCATTCGCCTCCCCATGTCCAATTCACCTATCAGGTAAGCGCCCGGCAGGTGGCTCTTGCAGGTCAGGACAAATGTGGGTGGGATCTGGGGGGCCATGCGCTGACTCGGGGTGAGGCGAGGCTGTGCCCCTGCCTCTTTCTGACAACGGTCATGGCCCAGTCGAGGCCCGGGAGGGAGGGCCGCAGCCCTGCCGCCCCAGCCCTGCCGCCCCAGCCCTGAGTCAAATGTCCCTGCTTTTCTCTTCTAGCAGCCCCAGCCCCTCAGTGTGGAGCCAAAGCAGGGGCCACAGGCGGGCGGCACCATGTTGACCATCAATGGTACCCACCTGGACACAGGCTCTGAGGAAGACATGCGGGTGACCCTCAATGACATCCCTTGTAAAGTGTGGGTGTCACCCACAGGCCGCCAAATCCTGGTCTGCCCTGGTCCTGGGGACAGGGTGAGGGCCCTCTGGCCGTGACCCTGTGTCTATCCTGGAGGGGGCAGTGGAACCAACCAGACCCACTGACCCACTGGCCTGGGGCTGCGGGCGGTCCCAGGGTGGGGCTGGCATTGACTGGCGATCCCCACCCCCAGGACGCAGTTTGGGGCACAGCTTCAGTGTGTCACCGGCCCCCAGGCGGCTCCGGGAGAGCTGCCCTTAAAGATTTACTATGGGGGCTCCGAAGTGCCCAGCCCTGGCGTCACCTTCACCTACCGTGAGAACCCAGTCCTGCGGGCCTTCGAGCCGCTGCGAAGCTTTGTCAGGTGAGACCTCTTCCCCCCTCCGTGGCAGGTGCCCCCCACTCCCACACTGCTGGCCACACCCACCCCATCTAGCTATTTCCCAGGTGCCCTCTGCTCACTGGGCTTGTGAGGATATGGCAGAGCTGGTCTGGGTGACAGGAGGAGGCCTCCAAAAATCCCCACTGTACCCCCAGGTCGGGCAGGCCCGACATCCCGCCTCCACCTCCCCCCGCCACCCAGCCCAGCCCTGCTTCTGACAGTCCAGGGTGGCGGTGCTCAGTCACGTGCTCTGAGCACACACACCCCACCCCACCCCCCGCCCCTGCCGTTGCAGCAGGTCTGGGCTTGCACACACCTGCAAGGGTATCCAAAAGCAGGGTGGGGGCGGGGACACAGCCTTGCAGGCCACCTGCTCTGGAGCTGGCTGGGCACCTCCCTTGCCCAGGTGTGCCCACTCAGGCACCATCCCCCTCCCTGCCCCCCAGTGGTGGCCGGAGCATCAACGTCACAGGACAGGGCTTCAGCCTGATCCAGAAATTCGCCATGGTGGTCATAGCCGAGCCCCTGCAGTCCTGGAGGCGGCGGCGGGAGGCCGGAGCCCTGCAGCCCGTGACGGTCAGTCGGCGCCCGCTGCTGGGGACACGCCAGGGCAGGATGCAGCCTGTGCCAAGTGGCCTAACGGTCCTGCCTCGGCTCTTAGGTCGTGGGCAGGGAGTACGTGTTCTGCAGTGACTCCAAGGTCGTGTTCTTGTCCCCGGCTGTCCCCGAGGAGCCCGAGGCCTACAACCTCACAGCGCTCATTCAGATGGATGGGCACCAAGCCCTGCTCAGGACTGAGGCTGGTGCCTTTGAGTACGTTGCTGACCCCACCTTCGAGAACTTCACAGGGGGCGTCAAGAAGCAGGTCAACAAGCTCATTCACGCGCGGGTGAGGACCAGTGCAGCCCCGGGGTCAGGTCCTGAGCGGGTGCGTGTAGGGGAGCAGCCCAAGGTCTGGGCTGAGCTGGTCGGGGCATCCCTGAACCCCTCCTGGGCACTGTGGCCCCATCCCCCGCCCCCCAGGGCACCAATCTGAACAAGGCGATGACGATTCACGAGGCCGAGGCCTTCGTGGGTGCCGAGCGGTGCGTCATGAAGACACTGACGGAGACCGATCTGTACTGTGAGCCCCCAGAGGTGCAGCCCCCTCCCAAGCGGCGGCAGAAGCGGGACACGACCCACAACCTGCCTGAGTTCATTGTGCGTGTAGGGTGGGGGCAGGGAGGGGACAGGGCACCGGGCTCTCGTGGTCTCGGCCACGCACCTGTCCTTGCTGACTCCGCCTCTCCACGCAGGTGAAGTTTGGCTCCCGGGAGTGGGTGCTGGGCCGCGTGGAGTATGACACGCGTGTGAGTGACGTGCCACTCAGCCTCATCCTGCCGCTGGTCATCGTGCCCATGGTGGCCGTCATCGCCGTGTCTGTCTACTGCTACTGGTGAGCCTCTCCCCCGGCAGCCTCAGCCCCTTGGCCACACCCACCGGCCAGCACAATCCAGGCCAGGTCCCAGGAGCTTCCCTGTGCCCCCAGGAGGAAGAGCCAACAGGCAGAGCGCGAGTACGAGAAGATCAAGTCCCAGCTGGAGGGCTTGGAGGAGAGCGTGCGTGACCGCTGCAAGAAGGAGTTCACAGGTCGGGGCCGCCCTGCAGGTCCCGGGGAAGGAGGGCTCGGAAGAGGCGGCATTGCGAGGGACGGAGGAGGGGGGCTGCCGGCGGGCGAATGCCTCACCACGACCTCCCTGCAGACCTGATGATTGAGATGGAGGACCAGACCAACGACGTGCACGAGGCAGGCATCCCCG
Source organism: Lagenorhynchus albirostris (assembly GCF_949774975.1). NCBI lineage: Eukaryota > Metazoa > Chordata > Mammalia > Artiodactyla > Delphinidae > Lagenorhynchus > Lagenorhynchus albirostris. Next base: position 846,220 of record NC_083105.1, read on the forward strand.
TGCTGGACTATAAGACCTACACCGACCGCGTCTTCTTCCTGCCCTCCAAGGACGGCGACAAGGACGTGATGATCACGGGCAAGCTGGACATCCCTGAGTCACGGCGGCCCTTGGTGGAGCAGGCGCTCTACCAGTTCTCCAACCTGCTCAACAGCAAGTGCTTCCTCATCAACGTGAGCGGGGCGGGGCCGTGAGGGGCGGGGCCTCTGGAGCGAGGGGGCGGGGCGGGGCGGGGCTCTGACTGGCCTCCCCCACAGTTCATCCACACCTTGGAGAACCAGCGGGAGTTCTCGGCCCGCGCCAAGGTCTACTTTGCGTCGCTGCTGACGGTGGCGCTGCACGGGAAGCTGGAGTACTACACGGACATCATGCGCACGCTCTTCCTGGAGCTCATGGAGCAGTATGTGGTGGCCAAGAACCCCAAGCTGATGCTGCGCAGGTGTGTGGGGAAGGGCAGAGGCCGCGGTGGGGGGTGGTAGGGGGTGGCAGTGGGGCAGCACAGGCTTGTCGGGGCACCTGGTTTGCCAGCAAGTACAGCCAGTGCCAGTGAGTAGGGCAGAGGGATGGCGGGGGGGCATCGCTGCTGGCATGTGGTCTGTGCTGGCCACTTATCTGCTCCCCCTTCTCATCAGCCCTTTGTAGGATGGGGTGGAAGATGAAAGGCCCACCCTGAGGGGGCTGGGAGATTGGTCACTGCAGGCAGTAAATGTACAGACTGACGGAGACTCTGGCCTGGGTGGAGGCTGGGCTGCTCTGAGGGTGGTCTGGGTACTTGGAAGAGCCAGCTGATCCTAGGGGCACTAAAGGGCCCCTCAACACAAGGCCTTTCTGCATCTCCAGGTCTGAGACAGTGGTGGAGAGGATGCTGTCTAATTGGATGTCCATCTGCCTGTACCAGTATCTCAAGGTGGGCCCCACACAGCCCTGCCAGGGGGTGGGGAGGGACGAGGTGGTGCTGTACCCCCCGAATGCCCACCTCCCTGCGGCCCAGCTCCACCTGGACGGGTTTGCTTCCCACCCTGGCACGATCAGTCCCACCGTGGCTCAGCCGCCCCGTGTTGCTGTAGGACAGCGCAGGGGAGCCGCTGTACAAGCTCTTCAAGGCCATCAAGCATCAGGTGGAGAAGGGACCGGTGGATGCTGTGCAGAAGAAAGCCAAATACACCCTCAACGACACAGGGCTGCTGGGGGACGATGTGGAGTATGCACCCCTGGTGAGCCCCTGGGGCTGGGCGGGCTGCTGGGAGACCTCAGGGGCCGGGTTCCAGGCCAGCCTCAGGACCAGAAGCTGATGCCACTCGCCTCCTTCGTGGACTTGCATTAGAACCCATTCCCCGTGCTGGGCCCACCCGTGCTCAGGGAGGGGCCTGGGTCATGGGTCTCCAGCAGGCTCGTGGGTCACTGGAGAGAGGCTCTAAGTGTCATGACCCCAAGCCAGCTGCCTCCTGGGTGCCCGGGCCTGCTGCAGGCATTTGAGGGGCCTGGGCACACCAAGTGAGTGGTGGTAAACTCGTGCGCGTGTGGAGGTGGTACGTGGTGTGTGCCCCCGTGACGCCTGTGTGTTGCGTGATACCTAGAAGTGAGCAGTCCTCTGCCCTCTGTCCTGCTGAGCCATGGCACGCAGGAAAGGGTGAGGCCTGGGTGCTGAAGGGGCTCCGGATCCCCACCACCACTCCTCCACCCCCGAGGGTGTCGCCACTCGGGGGGAGCCCCAAGACTGCCCCCGGTTTGGGGCGAGCGAGGGCGAGGGCCCCTCCCCAACTGGCCCTTCGTTCTGTGTCCCCTGGCAGATGGTGAGCGTGATCGTCCAGGACGAAGGGGTCGACGCCATCCCTGTCAAGGTCCTCAACTGTGACACCATCTCCCAGGTCAAGGAGAAGATCATTGACCAGGTGTACCGCACGCAGCCTTGCTCCCGCTGGCCCAAGGCTGACAGTGTGGTCCTCGGTGAGCACCACCCTCGTGTGCCTGGCTCTGTGCCCGTGGAAGCCCAGTCGGCCAGGTCGGGTGGGGGATAGCGAGAGGAGGCCCGGACAGGGTGGGCTGTGGCCGGGTTCCAGAAGCTGGGCTGTGTCCTCCCACAGAGTGGCGTCCTGGGTCCACAGCCCAGATCCTGTCAGACCTGGACCTGACCTCTCAGCGGGAGGGCCGGTGGAAGCGCGTCAACACGCTGATGCACTACAACGTGAGTGTGGCGGCCGGGCGGGCCGAAGCCCCTGCTGAGAGCGGGGCAGGCGGGCCGCCCTCATGACTCTGTTCCCCAGGTCCGGGATGGGGCCACTCTTATCCTGTCGAAGGTGGGGGTCTCCCAGCAGCCTGAGGACAGCCAGCAGGACCTGCCTGGGGAGCGTGAGTCCCTTCCCCTTGTCCGGGCCCCTCTGGCCTCTGGAGGTCATCGTGAGCCAGCGTCCGCCCCATGCCGCCGTCTCGGGGGAGCTGTGAGCCCGGCGTGGGACCCAGGCCCCGGGCCCCGGTCCTCGTCCTTCAGCACCCCCCTCCCCCACAGGCCACGCCCTCCTGGAGGAGGAGAACCGGGTGTGGCACCTGGTGCGGCCAACGGACGAGGTGGACGAAGGCAAGTCCAAGCGTGGCAGCATGAAGGAAAAGGAGCGCACCAAGGCCATCACCGAGATCTACCTGACCCGCCTGCTCTCGGTCAAGGTGGGCCGCGGAGGGCGTGTGGGAGGCAGACCTGGGACGGCGCCAGTGGGACGCGCTGAGCCCCGCTCCCGTCCCGCAGGGCACGCTGCAGCAGTTCGTGGACAACTTCTTCCAGAGCGTGCTGGCGCCTGGCCACGCGGTGCCGCCCGCAGTCAAGTACTTCTTCGACTTCCTGGACGAGCAGGCAGAAAAGCACGACATCAAGGACGAGGACACCATCCACATCTGGAAGACCAACAGGTGTGGGCTCCGTGCCTCCACCCACCCCGCCCGCCCTGCTCCAGGCCTTGGCGGCCCCTCACACCCTGTCGTCCCGCCTCAGTTTACCTCTCCGGTTCTGGGTGAACATCCTCAAGAACCCCCATTTCATCTTCGACGTGCACGTCCACGAGGTGGTGGACGCCTCCCTGTCGGTCATCGCACAGACCTTCATGGACGCCTGCACACGCACAGAGCACAAGCTGAGCCGCGTAAGTGCAGCTGCGGGCGGCCCAGCCCGCTTCCTGGCAGCGCGAAGCATCAGGGGAGGGGGCTGTGGTGCAGGTGAGGAGGTCGCTTTGGGGCGTGGATTTGCACAGCGGGGGCTGGAGCTCAGTAGAAAGACAGGTGCAGGGTACCTGGGGCAGAGGGAGGCCCCCTGGGCAGTGGACCTGTGGCAGCCTGGGACCCCGAGCTCCTTCCCTTCCGTGAGAGAGAAAAAGTGAGTTTTACTATTAATCACAAAATGACGAAAACACTGTCAGGTCTGTGGATAGGTAGGGCAGCTACCGCTGTTGGACCCCCATCCCCCGCACACCCCTCTTTCTCTGGGTATCCTGAGCGCGTGCAGGTGTCTCGGCCTGGGTGTCACTTGGCTCTGACCCCCACAGGACTCTCCCAGCAACAAGCTACTCTACGCCAAGGAGATCTCCACCTATAAGAAGATGGTGGAGGAGTGAGTCCCCCCCCACCCCCCAACGAGGCCAGAGCCTGGCTGCCCACCCTCAGCCCCCACCCAGCAGGGCCCCCGGGCGGTGCAGGCCTGTGATCAGGAGGTGGGGCCCGTGGGTAGCTTCGGGTCCAGTGTCCGGGAGCCACCGCCCCCCACCCCACCGTTCCGGTACCCGCCCCCTGCGGCCCACCCTGTGTAACTCCCCCTCCCCTCACAGCTACTACAAGGGGATCAGACAGATGGTGCAGGTCAGCGACCAGGACATGAACACACACCTGGCAGAGATTTCCCGGGTAAGGGTGGCACAGGGGACCCACAAGCTGAGCCCCCCCCAGGATTAGCCCTCCACCACCCCCGCCCCCCCGGAAGGCCCTGCTGCGCGGGCCAGGAGACTGCACGGGGGGCGGGCAAAGTTGTGCCCACGGCGGGGAAAGGAGAGGCGCAGACGAGGGGGCTTGGGGGGCGGCGGGGCTCGCGAGCAGCTCTGAGCCAGCCCCGCCTGCCGTGGGTCTGCATGGGTGGGAGACTCTCTGTCCGCGGTGTGCCGTGGCTGTGCGTGTCACGACTGCCGGGGGGACCCTTCGCGTCTGCCTGCTCCACTGGGAGACAGCCTCCTGTCCCTGGGTCACGCAGCCCTTCCGCCACCCTCCCAGGCGCACACGGACTCCCTGAACACCCTCGTGGCCCTGCACCAGCTCTACCAGTACACGCAGAAGTACTACGACGAGGTAGGGGTCCGGTCCTTCCAGGACGGCCGTGCTCACCCTAACCCTGACCCTGACCCTGGCCTGTGCTCTGACGTGACCCCTCCTCAGATCATCAACGCCCTGGAGGAGGATCCCGCCGCCCAGAAGATGCAGCTGGCCTTCCGCCTGCAGCAGATCGCGGCTGCGCTTGAGAACAAGGTCACGGACCTCTGACTGCGACCTCCACCGTCATGGTCTCGGGACACAGGTGTGTGACACCCACTGCCGGGCGCTGGGCGGCCCCGGGGGAGCACGGCCAAGCGGGCAGGACTCAGCCCTTCTCTCTCTGGCAGAGGAAGAGCCCCCGGGCTTCCGAGTGTGTGCGTGGCAGGGGGGCCCCCACCTCAGCATTTGTAGCCTCATAGCACCCTTCTCCTGAGCAATAGTGCCGGGCGCCCACCAGCACCAGTTCCCTCCTGCAGAACCAGCATCGGGGGTGTCTCCTTCAAGCCTCCTGAGTGATTCGAAAACGTGCCTTATGTCCCCGGCGCCACGCTGGGTTGCTGGGGGCAGTCGGGCCTCAGCCCCCCTCCCCAGGCACCAGCAGCCGCCTCAGATACCTGGGTTGGGCCTTTTGGGGTGAGGTCTGAGTGCCCTCGGCCCCCAGGACCTAGTGCCCAGACTCTGTCCGTCTGCCCTACCTGGACTGGGGCAGAAAAGTGGTACGATGCCTTCCTGACCTCGCTGGCCTGCCCTGCGGGGCACTGGCACTCCCGGGGGACTCCGTGCTGCAGGCCCCACCTCAAAGGTCAAGCTGGACGTCAGACGTCGAGGCCCAGGCGGCCAGAAGGGACCCAGCAGACTGGGGATCAGGGTCCCAGCCTGTCAGACAGGCTGACCTGGAGGCCCTGCCCAGGTCCGGGGGGCCGGGAGCAGCTCCGCCAGGACACCCGCAACCCTTTTTGTAAATCTTGTTAATTGTCAATCAAATACAGCTGTCTTTTTCACTCTGCTGGTTGGCTGGGTTCTTCCCGGGGCTGCCGACCCGCCGTCCCTACACACCTGCCCCGTTTTGGTACCGGGCCTGTCCTGCCCACGGCCTCCCTTCCTGTGCACTCCTGGCCCCAGATGCTCACCTGAAGGTGGGCCCGTGTGGCCTCGCGCACCCACCCCACAGTCCCTGGCTCCCCTGGGCCAGGCCTGCTGGGTGTGCTGAGGCAGCCCGTCCACGGCCACCAGCTCGGCCGAGTCCACGCCTTCCTGCTGCCCCAGCAGGACAGGATGGTGGTCAGGGCTGGGAGGTGAGCGCTGGGGTGCAAACCTGTCCCAGAGGCACATCCTGGTGCACCCCAGCACTGAAAGTGATCCTGAAGCAGGTGGGGGTTCCAAGGGCACAGGGCGGCGGCCCCGCCCCCCACGGTGCGGGATTGGGCCCGCTTGGGCGCCACCTGGTGGCAGGGGTGGGCGTGGCGCGAGCTCTCGGGGACCTGTTTTCTCCTTCCTGAGGTGCGGTGCCTCACAGGTGTGGTCCACCCAGCACACATTTAGTAAGGCCCTACTGGGTGCAGACCCCACTGGACACGGTGGTTCCTGGAGGGAGGCCCTGTGTCCCCCTGCTCGAGGCTGTGGGGCCATTAGGGTCAGCTCCTCCTGGGGTCCCAGGCACCTGAGAGCAAGAGGCACCTTTGTTGTAGGAAGGAGGGGCTTCTCCCAGAGGCAGGCCATGTGGGGAGGCAGACTGCTCCCAACCCCCGTGTTGCACACAGGGCAGGAGCCGTGAGATGCGCTCCTCTGTGGCCAGTCAGGCACACGTACCGTGACCACACGGGCGTGCGCGTGTGCATGCACACGCAGCACCAGCGCGTTGGGCCCCTCACTCGTTCACTCAACACGCGTGGTCCTGGGCACTAGGGACACAGCAGTAAAGGCGGCAGAGAGGGCCTTCCTTGAGGGAGCCCTTGTGTTCCAAGAATACCAACCCTAGCAGAAAAGGGATTTAGTGGCTCCGTAAAGGCAAGCGAACGGGTCCAGCTTCAGATATGGCTGGATCCAGGTGCTCACATGTCTTTGGGTTCCATCTATCTGAACTTCTCCCCAACACGTGCTCCTTTATTCTCAGACACCTGGGACGCTGGTGGCAGGGCACCCCAGCCTGTGTCTCCTCCACTTGGGGCACACCATTGTGGCTGAGAAGTCTCAATGGGCTCGGCCTCGATCATAAGCCACTTCTGTACAGGGACAGCCCGTTTTGAGCCACGTGGAACACCCCTCCCACGTGGAAGGGGTACTAGGCAAACAGCTGACGTCCCCCACCCCAGGGACCCTGAAATGACAGTGTGCTATGGTCAGGACCAGAAACCCAGATGGGCAGGAGATCTGAACAAGGTACTTCTAAACCAGAGCAGGGGTGGCATGGTCTGGGAGTGTTCACCCTGGGGGGAGCGGGGGCAGGGGGAGCAGGAACCTGGAGGCCTGGCTTCTAGACTGGACCCCTGTGGGCCACTTGCTCCTCGGCCAGGCATGAGATGGAGAAGAGTCAGTGAGCCCACCTTCTGCTGCGGGTCTAACAGGTGGGGTTCCCTTCCCCCTCGGAGGACAGGAGTGTGAAGGGATCCAGGGGCCATGCTTTCATGGGGCCAGTGAAGAAACTGGGCATGGATGTTGGGTGCACGGGGGTGGGCAGGAGGCTGGCAGACCAAGGGGTGACCCAGCCTTCTTCACTTTCCACTTCCCACTTTCCTCCCAATGCAGTGGGAGTGGGGAGATGCAGGGATGGAGGTGACCAGCGACCTCGATGACCTTTCCTTCCAAATTGCAGAAAACAGCCCAGGACCACACCCTGCTTGCTTGTTAAGAGCAGGAGACCTCACCTAAATCATGGGGCCCCTGTGCCAGGGCCAGATAGCATTTTAGGAAGCTTGTTCTGACCTCAGGGAGAAGTGCAGCCAGGAGACCAGTGTGGGGCTGAAGAGGGGATGGCCCGGACCTGTGGAGAGGGGACAGTGGACACGGACGGTGGGGGCATCTCGGTACTTAGGGGTAGCTGTGAATCGCAGTAGAGAGTGGAAGGAGGCGGGGGGGGGGTTCCGGGGACCCAGGGCTCACAGGAGGCTATTCCGTGCCGCCCCATCCGTGCCCCATCTGCACACCCACTGGCAAGGCCTGCCACTCCTGGCTGCCCTCCATCCACACCACCCTCCCTCCAGGCTCAGTCCTCGACCTGCCGGCCGGGATAACGCTGTGAAAACACAGCACAGTGCGAATAAAAATCTGAAATCCTGTCGGTGCTCGCTGCCCAGCCTGCCACGGCCCTGCACCCATGGCCGCCACTCTCCATTCTGGTCTTCAAGTCAGGCTAAGTCCTGAGAGGCAGGACCGTCTGGAAGCTGGCCCAGCATCACTGCTGTCACCTCTGGGGGCTCTGACTGTGCTCCCCCTGCCACCCCACCACCACGGGGAATCCTCCCTGGTCATTCCCCTGCAGTATCACAGCCCCCTCCCCTCCAGAGGGCAACTTGGCCGAGACTGATCTGCCGGGGCAGCGGGGCACACTGCGGGCGCCCCTGTGCCCAGGGCAGGTTTGCTGAACGCTGAGGGAGGGTCTCAGTGCGGTGTGTGACCGCTGAGCCGGGCAGTGAGGCCGCTCCCCTCTGGTCAGCGCTGACCACTCGCAGCTGGGATTCCGGGTCGACAGACACCCCTGCCCCCGTGGGGGAGAGGGACAAAGGCCGCCCCTCCCTGCGGCGCGGCCGGTTCCCACGGCCCGGTGCTCCCTCCCGCCTCCTCTTCCCCTGCTTTAGCTGAAGCTCCATTAACTCCGCACAAAACCTCGGCTGCTTCGCCCGGCGGGCTGCCGGGAAAGTGCCCCTAGCGTGAGGCCCCGAGGAGGCCCCGGGTGGGGCGGCTGGGGGAAGGGACACCGGCGTCCTCACCCCATCCCCGCCGACCTCTGCTGGCTCCCAGAGAGGGAACTGAGGCCGGAGCAGCTGGGACTGGGACCCTGCTTCCTTTCTCACTTTTGGGCTCCCCCCAGGGTCCGGATTTGCCAGGCAGAAGTGTCCGTTTGCCTGGTACTGTGTTGACATGTTTTATTTTAATTTGGTTATCAATATTTGAGTATCAGGAGATTTCACATAAAAACTCAGGTTTTAGTTTGTTTCAGAAAAGTGGAAGGTTGGGACCTCAGCCTGATTTCCCCCTCTCCTGGGAGGGGGCAGCCCAACCTCTACCCACTGCTTCTGCAGGGTGGAGGGTCAGGAGGTATTTATATCCCAGGCAATGTTCTCTCCGAACCACTGTCACTTTAAGTGGGAAGTAGGAATAATCACTCTGACCTAGAGCTCTAGACAGATGCTGAACTAGGGAACAGGCCCCTTCACAGTTTCTGCCGCCTGTGCGAACTACACCTTCCAGGTGGAGAGAGGAAATGTGCGGTGCTGGGCAGAGTTCACCGATCTCGGGGAACGGTGGTTTCCAACTAGGGGAGCCCCGCAGGACCTAGGAAAGTCAGGGTGGGCTTCCTCGAAGAGTTGACAGCCGAGGGAGCTGTTTCAGAAGGAGGAAAGGTACCAGGCCCCAAAGAGGACCCATCTGGGGAGAGCTTCTTATGGGCCCAACACCCCAAAGGCCCCTGGTGCCGCCGCTGTCCCTGGTCCTGAGGGCTGGTCTCCGGGCCTGGCCCGGCAGTCACGCTTCTCCCAAGGGGCAGCAGGGCCCAGCCCCGGAGCCAGCCCGTGCAGGACGCCACAGCACACCGTGGAAGGGTTACTGGGAAGCGAAGCACACCGCCAAGGCCGGATGGCCTCCACGGGGGAGGGAAGGCAGGCTGACCCAGGATCCAAGGCACTTACATCTGCCCGCGGCGGACGGGCCCTATGCAAGCAAATGCCTAGCTTTTATTCGGGGGCATTTTCTATTCTGATAAAAAATACCTCCCACGGCTTGTCCCTGGCTTCTTTGATTTAGAGGATTCTACCTTCATTTCTGTGGGAGCACGCTGGGGGGAGAGGTGCGGTGCAGGTGAGAGGAGAGTAGGGATGCACGGACCAGAGCAGGTTGAAGGCGCGTTAACCGCAGGACCCGGACTAGGCGGATGGCGGGATGCGGGGACGGGAGGTGGACAGCGGGGCGGTGCCGGCGTTTGTGCCGGCAGGGGAGGGTGCGGGGAGCTGAGTCCTGAGAGGTGGTGGCGGCCTGGTCCGGGCGGTGCCGCGCCGAGGACCCACGCGGCGGACATTGGGGAAGTGCGTGGACCCCGGGAGGTGGGCGGTAAGTCGTTCCACGGCATCCCCTTCCCCCCACCTCCCCACCCCGCCCCGGGAAGGCCGGTTTCCGCTCGACCGCCGCCTCGGAGGGGCAGGAAGCCGCGCGTTCGTCTGCGGGAACCCCCTCCCCGGCTCCGCCCCGCTCCGCTCCGCCTCCGGCCTCCGGCTCGGGCTCCGCGGGGCGGGGGGCGCGGGGCGGGGCGCGGGCCGAGCTGCGGCCGCTCTGGACATGTCGGGCCCGCGCGCCGGCTTCTATCGGCAGGAGCTGAACAAGACGGTGTGGGAGGTGCCGCAGCGGCTGCAAGGGCTGCGCCCGGTGGGCTCGGGCGCCTACGGCTCCGTCTGGTAGGGGCGGGACGGGGCAAGGGCGGGGGGATTGAGCGCGCGCCCCCTCCCCGCCCGTGCGGGGTTCCCGGCGTGGGGAGGGGCTCGCCCTGCCTCCGCCCCCGGGCCTTACGCAGATCCGAGGAATGAATGGGGGGTGGGGGCGTGAGGGAAACTTTCCTACCCGAGCCTCTCCCCGGCGGGAGAGGGGTCGTCCTCCCGCCCCTCCAACCCGGAGCGTCCCCCTCCGGGCCCGAATCCTGCGGCGTCACAGCTGGCGAAAGGGCGGACAGGTCCCCCGGGACCCTTGATGTCAGAGCATGCATCGGGGGTGCCCCCGGTCAAGGGCCAGGCAGCCCTGGGCTCCGGCAGGTACCCCCAGCCCAGGGTGGGTAGCTCTGTTTGAAAAGGAAGAGCCCAGATTGGGGGCTGGGGGGCAAGACCCCTCACCTAAGAACGACCTCAAGCTCCCCCGTGGGTCCAGTCCACTGCCCCATTTTCCAAGGGATCTCAGGCTCCGAATGGGGCTTAGGCCTGATCAGAGACGCCTACCATCCCCCCCAGGGGGCGTCTACACCCCACCCCATTTTTGCCCCAACCAAGAGAGCTCACACGCAGCCTGCAGTTAGGCCCTGGAGCCCAGACAGGAGGGAGGGTGGGGCCGGGGGAGGCCTCTGGACCTGGTGGGGTGGAGGCCGGAGGGGGCTTTGGGTGGCAAGGGGCTTGCTTGCGGACAGTCCAGGCTGCAGTTGCGGTGTTGACAGTGAGCCTGACTGTGGGTGTGGACGTTGAGAGGTGTCCCCCCAGAACCCAGAACCTGTGAAATGCGGGGTGACTGCGGGGGGTCATGGGTGTGGGGAGGCAGGGCCCCTGGGGGCAGGGTGTTGCTCCAGGATCCTGCAGAAGGTTGGGAGTGGGACTTCTCAGACCCCCTTACGAGCGAGGCCCAGCACTGGAGCCTGGAGCAGACGTTTGGGGTCCCCTGGGCCTCAGATCTCACTCTGCCACTGGCCAGCCATCAGGAACCTCAGGCCATCCCAGCCATTCCAGCCACAGGCCTCTATCTTCATGTCAAAGACCACAAGGGCAGGAAGAGGGTGTGGGCCAATGTGTGAGTGGTCCCTGGGGGATCTGACAGGGCCCTTGCTGGAAGTGCCTTCTGGGAACTCGTAGGGACAGTCAGGCTCCCCAGGGGAGGTCTCTCTCCACCACTTAGCTCTGCAGGGCCCCCATGCCGGTGATGGGCTCCCTCCCTCCTCTGATGTCTGAGGAAGCTGGTGACCCGGTGCCAATTCCCACAGTCCTTTGTTGACTGTACAGACACAAAAGGATCTGCTGCGCGCGCACGCGCACACACACACACACACACACACACACACGAGCGTGCACACGCACCCCGTGAAGAGCCACTCCCCTACTTCCCACCCCAGCAGTGACTTGGATGGGGGAGGGACTTTCCTCCACCACTGCCTGGGCCCATGAGCACCCCAGGTCCTGCAGGAGCTGCTCCCTGGGCTGCGTGGGCATGGGAGGTGGGCTGAGGCTCCACTCACTCTGGAGGGAGGCTGGATCCTGGAGATGAAGTGGGAGGGAAGCGGGGGGCAGCAGCCAGAGGGAACACTGGGCGAAGGCATCCCTTCCCGAGGGGCAGTGGGGCCACTGGACGACCAGGCCACTTGTGTTTGAGGATGATGCCCGTGAGTGTGGCATCTCCTGTGAAGAGTAGCTGGGTGTGGGGCTTGAGGGTCTAGACCTCAGGGGAGTGGGGTTGCACGAGGGGAAATATTCTGTGGGTCCAGGCACCACCCTCTGCTAGGTATTTCCTGCTGTCCAGTTTCTCACTGTGAAAGATAACGATGCAATAAACCCCTTTGGTCAGGTTTTTCTCCATATTTTGGATATTTGGGGGCTTTGGAGGTGACTCTGGAACCCCCTCAGGGGGCCCCCCAGACCCCCTGGCCTATGGGGGAGCTGGGGGTGCTGCCTGCTGTCTGCCACTGGCTGTTTCCCTGGCCTGTTATTTCCACCCTGAGCTGGGGGCAAGAGTCACTGGGCCCAGGAGACAGGAGAAATCCAGGTCCTGCCCTGGGCTCCCAGGTGGGCTGGGAAGGCTGGGGGTCAGAGGGTGGGGTGGAGGGTGAACTGACTCTGGAGGAAGGTGCAGGACTCCAGGAGGGAGGGGAGAGGCTTGGAGGGAGTGTTCAGACCGCCTCCTGGTGCCGGAGGCCTTCTGGCCTGTGGGGACCTCGCGACCGAGGCTGGGCCTCACAGGCCGCCTTGCAGCTCAGCCTACGACACGCGGCTGCGCCAGAGGGTGGCGGTGAAGAAGCTGTCGCGCCCCTTCCAGTCGCTCATCCATGCGCGGAGGACGTACCGCGAGCTGCGGCTGCTCAAGCACCTGAAGCACGAGAACGTGAGCTGGGGGCGGCCGGGCCGGGGGAGGGGGGCGCCCGCGGGCCGCCGAGCCCTGACTGCCCTCTGCACCCAGGTCATCGGGCTGCTGGACGTGTTCACGCCGGCCACCTCCCTCGAGGACTTCAGCGAAGTGTGAGCGGCCGTGGCGGGGAGGGCGCGGGGTCGGGGTGGGGACTCTGTGCTCATCCCTGCCGCTACCCAGGTACCTGGTGACCACGCTGATGGGCGCCGACCTGAACAACATCGTCAAGTGCCAGGCGCTGAGCGACGAGCACGTTCAGTTCCTCGTGTACCAGCTGCTGCGCGGGCTGAAGGTGGGCGCGGAAGCGGGGGGCGGGCGGGGGCGCAGGGGGCAGAACCTGACGCCCCCGCCGTCTCCCCCTCGCAGTACATCCACTCGGCGGGGATCATCCACCGGGTAGGTGCCGCGCGCGACGGGGGGCGTGGGGCTCCTGCGGCGGCGGCGGCGGCTTTGCCTGCGCTCACGCCGCGCCCGCCCTGCAGGACCTGAAGCCCAGCAACCTGGCTGTGAACGAGGACTGCGAGCTGCGGGTGAGCCGCTGGGGGAGGGGCTGGCGGGTCGGCCGGCCGGGAGGCAGAGACCTGGAGGCGCTGACAAGCCTGGCGGTGCCTCTAGATCCTGGACTTCGGGCTCGCGCGCCAGGCGGACGAGGAGATGACTGGCTACGTGGCCACGCGCTGGTACCGGGCCCCTGAGATCATGCTGAACTGGATGCACTACAACCAGACAGGTGACGTCAGCCCGTGTGGGGCAGCCCCTTGGGGCCGGTGGGCCTGGGGAGGGGGTGGGGCTGGGACCCAGAGGCCAAGGACCTTGGGGGACAGGCCAGGTGGGGGACCTGCGTCCACAAACAGACCTTCAGAAAGGCAGAGCACGGTGGGTCCTGGGCTGACGCTTCCCCCTGCCCAGGGTTGTGTCTAGAGAGGAGGGGCTGCTGGCTTTGGGCCTGAGCGTGAGCGCGGGGCCGCTGAGCTGGTGCAGTGCAGCCAGCCCCCAGCTCTCTGAGGAGGCACTTGGGGTGGGCAGACTGATGGAGACGCCTCCTCCCACAGTGGACATCTGGTCTGTGGGCTGCATCATGGCCGAGCTGCTCCAGGGAAAGGCCCTTTTCCCAGGAAATGACTGTATCCTTGGTGCAGGTTAGGGGTGAGCCAGGGTCTCCTGCTGTGGGGCGGGGGTCGAGGGGGGTGGGCTCTGGCCCTTTCTGGCCAGTCTTGCCCCCTCTGCCCCACACCGTGCCACCTTGGGCTCACTGCCGTCCTCAGCGGCAGGAGAGCATGTTCTGGGCAGTGACCCAAGGTCTGGGGTTTGGGGTCCCGGGGGGAGTCCGTGCTTGGCCGTTGGGCACTTCCTGAGCCAGGCAGACATCGACCAGCTGAAGCGCATCATGGAGGTGGTGGGCACACCCAGCCCTGAGGTTCTGGCAAAGATATCGTCGGAACATGTGAGTCATCCGCCACCAGCCCCCTCTGCTGACCCGCCACTCCCCCGCCCGCACTCTGGAGGAGGGGGCGCTGTGGGGATAGATGGGGCACCACGGGGGGAGCATGGGTCACAGTGGAATAGACCCCAAGGCAGGCGCTGACCCCTTCAGGGGGAAACAGGTGAACCGGGGAGACATTCCAGGCGTGAGGGACACTGAGGGTAAAACCTCGGCACCTGCAGTGTCCTGGCCGTGGACAGTGGAGCGGCACCAGGCCCGGGACCTGCAGGCACGTAGGGCCAGGCAAGGTGCTGTAGCCACCAGCTCCAAAGCGGGGAGGTCTCTGGTCCGCGTATGCCCTTGCCAGGCCTGCTGGAGAGACTGAGTCTGGGGGCTTCTCCCAGCAGGCCTCTGCCTGGCTTAGGCAGGCGTCGAGCAGCCCTTCAGGCCCTTCCCCTGTGCTCCTAGGCCCGGACCTACATCCAGTCCCTGCCCCACATGCCCCAGAAGGACCTCAGGAGCATCTTCCATGGAGCCAACCCCCTGGGTGAGGATGGGCCCTGGGTCCGGGCTGGGCTCCATGTCTAGCCCTGGCTGTGGAGATGACCAGCCCTGCACCCCGCCCCTCTGCAGCTGTGGACCTCCTGGGACGGATGCTGGTGCTGGACAGTGACCAGAGGGTCAGTGCAGCCGAGGCCCTGGCCCATGCCTACTTCAGCCAGTACCACGACCCCGAGGATGAGCCCGAGGCCGAGCCCTACGACGAAAGCGTTGAGGCCAAGGAGCGCACGGTGGAGGAGTGGAAGGGTGGGCCTGAGGGCTGCGTCCCCCAGAGGCTGAGCGCTGCCTGTTTCTCTTGAGAGTGGTCTGAGCGAGGCCACGACACGGCCCCCCAGCCCCACTCTAGGGGGTCAGGTAGAGCTGGGGTTGGGTGTGTCCAGCAGAGGCTTGGGGGCAGCACGGGGCAGGCCCGGGAAGGGGCCCATGGGCCAAGGCTGCTCTCGGAGGGTGGTGGGCCTGGGCTGCTGAAGGCCTGAGCTCACCCTTCCTCCTCCCCTCGCAGAGCTCACCTACCAGGAAGTCCTCAGCTTCAAGCCCCCAGAGCCACCGCAGCCGCCTGGCAGCCTGGACGTTAAGCAGTGAGGGGAACGCGGCTCGCCAGCCGCACTCGGACCCGAGGAGGGGCCTGAGCCTGCCTGCCCTCCCGCCTCGGCCCGCCAGACTCCCACGAGGGGCACCTCCCAACACCACTGCGGCCAGCAGCGCACACCCCTGGCCTGGGACCCTTGTCTACACGCCGCGCCTTGTGGGAAGCCTGCACGTGTGTGAGCCACGGGTGTAGGAGTCTGGATAGAGCATGCTGGACTTCCTTGGTCCTCCTACCCCCTCCCAGCAACCTGGGTCTCCTTTGGGACCTCGCTATGGGGGACCTGGGTGCCGTAAGAGCTCCCCCCTGGGGGGGGTGTCTGTTTCCAGATCTCCTGGGTCGCAGAGGGCTGTCTGTGGGGGGCAGTGCCTTGGGGCCGGAGCCTCCTGGAGACAAAGGAAGGGGTCTCGATGGTCAGAGCTGCTCAGCCTGGAAGTGGGGGGCTACCCTGGAAAGTGCTGAGGCTCAAAGGATCTTCCGTGGGTGTGGCAGAGTGGGGACAGCTGCCTGGAGCCGTGTGTTCACCTATGCTGTGTGGCACATATGTGCTCCTGGAATTCACATGTCTAAGTAGATGCAGACGCGTGTGAACCTGAGGGCCCCTGAGGGCCAGTGGCCATGGCCAGCAGGAGGCCCAAGTTGGGGTGGCTTTACTGTTGCCTCCCCTCCCCTCAGTTGCTGGTGTGGGTGGGGAGGGGGCATTGCTGAGATCCTGCTGGGCAGCATGCAAGGGGCTCGGGCGGCCGTGGGCAGCCATGTGAGCAAAAGCCCCTGCTCCTTGGGTGTGAGGGCTGCAGCAGGGCTCTGAGGCATGAGGGCACTGTGTCAGCCGGGGGGCTGGCAGGCACGGGGGCCTCCGGCCTTGAGGACACACATGCCGATGTGGACCCGGATCCTGGACCTTGGCCCAGAGCTGAGGAAGAAACCTATGCCCACTCTACCTCTGCCCACCCTCTGGCCCTGCGGCCGGGCGCTGGGGCACTCAAGTCTGTGGGTCAGCCCTTGTCCTCTTCCCGCCTTCCGGAGTGGAGTTGACCTAGCGACCTCTGGGACAGGGCCCTGCTCCAGGCGTGTGGGAGGTGTGGGTCCTCCGTCAAGGGGCGTCTGTCAGGTGGTGACCTCTCACCTCGCAGGACCAGGGAGGTCTGAATGCTAAGTGCCTGCCCCAGGGTTTTGCAATAAAGTTCCCCTCTCACCCGGCTCGTGTCTCCAGCTCTAGGCTCTGCTCCCGCGCTGCCCCCACCGCCTGGAGAGGGCGGCCATATTCCGCTGGTCCCTGGTCAGAGCAGCCACCTTCACCCTCCCTGCTCCCTGAGGGCCAGTGGGGGCTGAGGTGGACAGGGCATGATGGCCACCAGCAGTCAACCCGCTGCCCTCAGAGTTTCATTGGGCGGGATCTGGCCCAGACCCAGACCTGCCCCTTCACTCAGTGGTCAGCGAGGACGCGGGTCGGGGGTGTTGAGGTCTCTGGGAGCAAAGGCCTGCCCTTCCCCAGGGTCAGGGAGGCAGCTTTCCTTTCCCTCCTGGTTAAGGGGAAAGAGGGCTGCTTCGCCTCGGGACACACACTGAGCTACCAGCCCCTGCCGCTCACTGCAGCTCAGGCTGGGAAAGCAGGGTATCCCCAGGATGGGGACCTTCTATGCCTTTGCCCTAGGCCCTGGGGGTGGGGGTGGGGATCATCTGGGAGCTGGGCCTGCAGAGGCCTGGTCAGTGTGGGTGCTGGCCCTCAGGTCTTGGAGAACCCCTGGAGACCTGGCTGGGCCAAGTCCTGTGGGGGGGTGGTGGCGGATGGGAGCACAACTGGGACATGACGCATCTGGGAGTCTGGCCTGATGCACGACCTTTCTGGACCTCTGGGCCCCATCACAGGGAGTAAGGGGGCCAGCTGGCGGCTTCCTGGAGGAGGCAGGTGGAGTGCCACAGGCGGCCCAGGGCATGAAGGGCACGGGGATGGGCGGTTGTGGCTGCAGTGACAGCAGGCTGCCCCCACTGACAAGCCTGCAATTCCTGAGCACCCCGATCAGGTCACCGCGCACCCCGGCTGTAAAGCTGCTCTGGCCAGGCCGGAGCTGCTGAGCTGCTGATTCATGGCGCAAGGCACAGAGGGCGGGGCAGGGGGCCCTGGGGATCTTATTACCCCACTCTCAGGTCTGGGTCACAGGGCTGGGGGCTCTGTCGTCCAGCAGCATCTGGTCCAGGATGGAGCCAGACCCCTGAAATGATGTCCCCACCTAAGGGTAAGGGGGCACCCACCGAGCGAGCCCCAGTAGGGACCCCCTTCAGCCCTGGGGTCAGGCACATCTCCCTGGAGAGAGTGGAGAGGTTCGAGCTGGGCTTTGAAGAGCAAGCCTGAGGGCCTCAGCTGAGCAGGGGTGGGACAGGCAGAGGGACGTGCAAATCTCTGGAGCAGTCTCCACCCAGACGTGCAGTGAGGAAGAGCCTTCAGAGCACAGGGGCCCAGGGGGACCTACAAGACCCACCCTCTCTGCTTCCGGCTTGGTAGGCAGCCTGAGTTTGGGAGACAGAAGCAACTTCTTCACTGGGAAAGGGGGATGGAAGCAAGATAGGGGCCGGGGAACCCCGTACTGGGGGGTGGATGGGTCAGCCCCACGGTGAAGGTCGTCCTGCGGGGTGGGGAGTTGGAAGTGGGCGGGACTGGTGGTCAGTGATTTGCGGTTGGGGGTAGCAGTCGACGAGCTCAGGCTGCCAGGATGGGCTAGCGCCCTGGGGGCGCGGTCGTGAGGAGGAGGCGCGAGCCCCACGAGGCCCCGCTGACACAGCCTCCACTCGGGTCCGCGTAGTT
Source organism: Lagenorhynchus albirostris (assembly GCF_949774975.1). NCBI lineage: Eukaryota > Metazoa > Chordata > Mammalia > Artiodactyla > Delphinidae > Lagenorhynchus > Lagenorhynchus albirostris. The sequence continues at coordinate 863,896 of NC_083105.1, forward strand.
CATCCCGAGTGCGGAGTGCGGAGGAGGGCCGGGGTCTCGGGCGCCGCGTCTGGGTCTACGATGGGACAGAGCTGCCAAGCGGCGCCCTCCTTCCCCCAGCCTCTGGCTTCCCAGGCGGCGACCGCCGCCTCATGTTTCCGGAGGGGCAGAAGGGCGGAAGGGGCGTCACGTGCGCGCGGCCCGGGGGCCGGTTGGTCCGCCCGCAGGGGAGGGGCCTCGCGCTACCCGGGCGGAGGCTGGGCGCGGGCCGGGGTCGGCGGCTCCGGAGAGCCCGGACGCGAAAGCCAGCAGCGGGGTGCCCCGGCGACGGCGCGGAGCCGGCTCTGCCCGCGCGGCGGTGGCCCGGGGTGCGCGCCAGGGCGTCTCACGGATCCCGGGTCCCCGGCCCTCGAGGCGAAGCGCCCGCGGGGTCCGCGGCGGGGGCGGTGCCCGGCCAGCCATGAGCTCTCCGCCGCCCGCCCGCAAGGGCTTTTACCGCCAGGAGGTGACCAAGACGGCCTGGGAGGTGCGCGCCGTGTACCAGGACCTGCAGCCCGTAGGCTCGGGCGCCTATGGCGCCGTGTGGTGAGCACAGGCCGGGCGGGGTGGCCGGGGGCTTGGTGGCCCGGGCCTCCAGCTAAGCGGTGCGCCCCGCAGCTCGGCGGTGGACAGCCGCACGGGCGCCAAGGTGGCCATAAAGAAGCTGTACCGGCCCTTCCAGTCCGAGCTGTTCGCCAAGCGCGCCTACCGCGAGCTGCGCCTGCTCAAGCACATGCGCCATGAGAACGTGAGTCGCGCAGTCCCCAGCTCCGGGCACCGCGTCCATCATCTCGCCTCTGCTCATCTCCCTTCTCCCCCCAAACCGTGCCCCGAAGACCCGGTCCCTCCTGCCCAGCCCCTGGGCTGCTCCCCTAGGTGGCGGGGCGGGCGGAGGCGAGGGGTCAGGCAGTGTCCCCGGGGGGGGGGGCTGGTCACAGTGGTGAGGGCCGAGCCCCGCTTCGTCCTAAGAGAGCTGCTTCCCCGGGGTCTAGCCCGCTCCGCCTGGGCCAGTCCCGGGAAGGACTTAGCTCTTTGGCTTCTTGCTGGAGCCCCATCTGGCTCCTCGGCCCAGGGTCTGGTCAGGGGACAGCCACTTGCCCAGGCCGAGGGGATCCTCCAGGTCTCACTCCAAACCCTGCCTCCAGCCAGGAGCCCCGAGGTGAGAGAGGACTTCAGGTGGGAGGAGCGGTTTTCCTGGAAGGGGCACTTAGCCTCTCCCGGGCACCCCCCTGCCGCCCCACCCGGCCCCCCCCCTGCAGCTGCTCTCCTGACCCCACTCCACCTCCTGAGCCGCAGCAGCCCCTCAGCAGCCGGGTGCCGCCGCCTCCCTCCAGCGCTGCATTTCGTAAACCCCTCTTCCCGGAGGAAGTAGGCTCTGAGAGGCTGAGGTCCCAGTCCTGCCCCTTCTGTGCCCACTTCAGGCCTCCTCCCCCCCCCCACCCCGTGCTGCAGAGGCCCAGAAGTCTCCACCAACCTGGTGGACCCCCGTTTAACTTCCAGGATTCTTGCTAAAACCTCCCGATGCCCGGGCCTCACCTGCCTCCAGGCCCCTCTCTGGATGTCCCACTGTTCTCTCCTCCCGCCACCCATGTCTCTGGCCGTGGTGGCTGTCCCTGCACCTCACTCCAGTTTGTCCCCGTATAGCAGCCAGGGGACACATTCAGCATCACACCTATTTAAACTGTTCTGCCGAAGCTCCTGGGATCAAAGCAAGCCTTCACCGGGTGCTGCGGGCGTGCTTGGGTTTTCTTTGGCTTCTCTTTGGCTGCGTGGTGGCCTGGTCCTCGGCCACCTGGCCTCTCTCCCCGTATTCCTCAAGCGCTCCGAGCGTTCTGCGTCCTGCCCGGCCACCATTCGCGTGGCCTCTGCCAGGTGTCCCCTGCCAGCACATCCACCTGTGCCTCCAGCCACTCTGATGTGCAGGCCTCCTGGGGTCCCTGGAGGCCCTGTCACCAGAAGCCCCAGGTGCCAGTTGTCACACTCCCCGTCTGCTGTCCAGCAGCCCCGACCAGAGGGCTGCGGGGCCGGCTGTGGCTGCCGGTGTGCTCACAGGGCTGCCTGCCTGGGCCTCTCTGGCGGAGGCACGGCCCCTGGAAGGGCCTGCTAGATACTGGCTGTCCCCATGCTGTTCCTGGGTCTTTAGTGGGGATAGGAAGAGGGGGAGGAAGGGCCAAGGGGCTGGAGCTCCTTGGATGGCTGGGAGCTGACCCAGACTTGGGGCTGCCCCCCCAAAGGATCCCGGCTGTCACCATCCAAAAATAGCCCTTGTTTATGGGCATGTGTGTCAGGGCAGGGCTGAGCTGCCAGTGGGCAGAGCTGGGCCGTGTGGGCAGTGGGGGGACCAGGACAGCTGCAGGGGCCCTTCCTGCCCAGAGCAGGGTGTGCCCTCAGCTGTATCTGTGTCCCCAGCCCACCTGGTGCTCTGGCCTCCTCCCCAGGTAATTGGGCTGCTGGATGTGTTCACACCCAATGAGACCCTGGATGATTTCACAGACTTGTGAGTGCCGGCCAGGGGCTGGCCGGGCAGAGCAGGTGGTGGTGGGTGGCTCTTGGGTGTCCACTTCAGCTTTGGGGTTGGCAGGTGGGCCGCCTGCGGCAGGCCTTGCCTTGCAGCCTGGATGGGCGTCAGGTGCACACTGCCCACCCGCTCACCACACCACAGTCCACCCCCTGCCACATGCCCCAGGGACCCACGGTGCTGGTACCACTGGGTGGATCTGGGCCGCCTCCTCCAGTGCCGGAGGTGTGAGCCTCGTACCTGAGGGTTTGTGAGTGGGTCCTGTGCTCTGGAACCCTGGCGCTAAGAGTGTGGCCTGTAACTGGAGCTGCTGACCTTTGCCGGCGGGTTGGGGGGGACCCAGTGCTGCCCTGTGCCTGCCTGGGTGGCCACCCCTGGCCTCACACTCCTGTTGGCCAAGAGCCAGGGGCCTGGCCCAGGAAGGGGGGGCAGGACAGGCTCCTCGTTGCCTGACCTGGCAGGGGTCAAGGACTCATGCTGGCAGGGTGCTAAGCACTTCTCTCTGTGTCTCCGTCCACCTGCCCAGCCTGCCCCTCTGAGCCAGATGTCCTGCTGTCACACCCCTGCCCACAGGCTCTTCCCTCCTTCCTCACGCCCCCGCCCCTGCCTATGAGCCTTGGTCTCCCAGCCCCTAGGCCACCCTCCAGGAGTCCCCAAAGCGCAGTCCCGACCTGCCTGGCATCGCAGGGCCCGGTGGGTGGTAGGAGGGTAGAGCCCAGTGCAGTGCTGTGGGGGGTGGGGACTGGGTGCTGCAGGGTGACAGGCTCTTCCAGGGCCTGAGCCCAGGCCCACGGGCGTGACCCCTGCTGTCTGGCCCCTCCCTGGCCCCGCAGTTACCTGGTGATGCCGTTCATGGGCACCGACCTGGGGAAGCTCATGAAGCACGAGAAGCTGAGTGAGGACCGAATCCAGTTCCTCGTCTACCAGATGCTCAAGGGGCTGAAGGTGGGGACTTGGGGTGCCGCCAGAGTGGGTGGGGTCCCCCTAGACGTTCCTGCGAACTGACTGCTGCTGACCCCTCTGTGTCCCCACAGTACATCCATGCTGCTGGCATCATCCACAGGGTGAGTCTGGCCAAGGTGGGCGCTTCCCCTGGCTGTGGGCGCGCGAGGGGCTCCACCTTTGGGGCTTCCTGTCTCACCCGCGAGGGGGCACCCTGCCTGCCCACAGCCCGGGGGCTGTGCACCTCCACCCTTCCTGGAAGGGCTGCAGGGTGGCCCGGTCTAGCCCGATGCTCCCAAATTCAGTTGCTGCCCTGGCCCTTGCCCTTGCGCCCTGGCGGGCGGGGCTGCACAGCCACCTTTCTTCTGCCCCCAGGACCTGAAGCCCGGCAACCTGGCCGTGAACGAGGACTGTGAGCTCAAGGTGTGTGTTGGGTTGGGGGCTCGGGGCCTCCCCCGCACCTGCCCATCTGCCCGCCGGCCCCTTGGCCCTCAGGCCTGGAGGCGGACTGGCCCAGGCCCAGGCGGAGGGACAGACCACAGCCATCCAGGCAGTGGCCGAGCAGCTGATGGGCAGATGGGCCCTGGGGAGGCACTGGGTGGAGTGGCACGGGGGCATACCTGCTTGAGGGGAAGGGCGGGCGGTGTCCCCAGCTCCCCGTGCCCGAGCCAGGGCAGGGCTGAGCAGGCCTTCCCAAAAGTGCTGGCTGGGGCCCGGTGGTTCACAGGGAGCGGAGGTCCAGGGGCAGGAGACCCCCCCCGGGGTGCCTGTTTTAAGGGTCGGGGGCAGGCACAGTCGGTTGCGCAGGGTGCACTGGCTGTGGGGAGGAACCCGCAGGGAGGCTTAGGGGTACCTGGCTGCAACCTCGGGCCCCAGAGGCTTGGCAGGAGGCCCCGGTGTGCCCAGTGCCCTTGGGGTCTTCTGGCCCACGGCTGGCCCACCCACTCCCCAGGGACCGCTTTGCCCCACCTTCTGATTCTGGCTGTAGATCCTGGACTTTGGCCTGGCCCGGCAGGCAGATAGCGAGATGACTGGGTACGTGGTGACCCGGTGGTACCGGGCGCCTGAGGTCATCTTGAATTGGATGCACTACACACAGACGGGTGAGGAGCTGCCCGGAGACGCGGCACCAGCTTCCTAGCCCGCCCCTGCCCGAGCTGCTCTGCGGGGAGGCTGCTGAGCTGGGCCGGGGCTGGGCAGGGCGTGGTAGGCTAGATGGCTCCTGGGCCCATGCCCCCCTCCGCCGCCCCCACTCCTGCGTCTGTGTGTGCCCCGCTCCCCAGCCCACAGAGCCCTGATGGAGGGGCTTCTGTCTCAGTGGACATCTGGTCAGTGGGCTGCATCATGGCTGAGATGATCACAGGGGAGACGCTCTTCAAAGGCAGCGACCGTATCCTACACCTGGAGCTGGGTGCGGGGGAGGCCTGCCCTACACCTGTGGGGAGCAGGCCGGGCGCACTGCCCGGGCTGGGGGGGAGCAGGCCAGGCGCACTGCCCGGGCTGGGGGGGAGCAGGCCAGGGCACTGCCCGGGCTGGGGGGGAGCAGGCCAGGCGCACTGCCCGGGCTGGGGGGGAGCAGGCCAGGCGCACTGCCCGGGCTGGGGGGGAGCAGGCCAGGCGCACTGCCCGGGCTGGGGGGGTAGGTGAGCTCTGCCCTCTGGCCCCGCGCTGTGCTCCTGACCTCGGCCAAGACCTGGACCAGCTGAAGGAGATCATGAAGGTGACGGGGACGCCTCCCGCCGAGTTCGTGCAGAGGCTGCAGAGTGCCGAGGTCACTTGGGAGCCAGGCGTGAGCTGGAGGCCTGGGTCTGGGCCTGGCGGCCGGCGCCTCACCCTTTCTTCCCACACAGGCTCAGAACTACATGAACGGCCTCCCCGAGCTAGAGAAAAAGGATTTTGCCGCCATCCTGACCAACGCAAGCCCTCTGGGTAGGGTGGGGCTGCGGTGGGCACGGGGCAGTGACGTGGGTACCGGGGCCTGGGACCCGCCCCACAGCCTGGCCTGATCCCCCCTTCCCCCAGCCGTGAACCTCCTGGAGAAGATGCTGGTGCTGGATGCGGAGCGGCGGGTGACGGCGGCCAAGGCGCTGACCCACCCCTACTTCGAGTCGCTCCACGACACGGAGGACGAGCCCAAAGCCCAAAAGTACGATGAATCCTTTGATGACGTGGACCGCACGCTGGAAGAGTGGAAGCGTGAGTGGGGGGCTCTGGGCAGGGCCTGTGGCTGGACCCCACCAGCCCCGTGCAGGTGGCCAGGGCTCAGAGTCCTGGGTTCCCCCCACCCTGGGATGCAGGTTAGGTGAGGAACACAGTGGAGGTCAGGGGGCAGCTGGGCTTCCGGGCCAAGGCGACCTGAGCACTTGGCCTCTCCCGGCGCCCAGGCCTGCCAGCGTGCCTCCCCACGTCTAGGCCGGAGACCGGGCTACCCCGGAGACCCCCAGCACCCACTCCCCCAGGCCTCTGCTCGTACCTCTTGAATCTTCTGGCCTCTGTGTCCCTTTCAGGACCCCTCCTACCTGGACAGCTGCACACCCCTCGTCCTGCCAGCAGGATCAGGCCCACTCCAGGCAGTCCATAGCACCTCCCCCTTCCTCACTACCCCTCGCCCGCCCCCTCTAGCCCCACTGAGCACTTGAGACCTCCCTCTACCTGTGCTCTGCGTCTCCAGGCTTTGCATTGGCCTGGAAACCGAGGGCCCCTCTCTTCTTCTCTGAGGGCTCCCGACACCTCAGCCTGAGGCTGGGCTCAGGGACGCCTGCCCAGTCCCCGGGCCTCCCTCTGCTGGGGCCCTGACGCCCCATGCTGGAACGGGCCTTGTCTAGCTCCACCCTGGCATGGCAGGCATCTTCTCTCGGTGGCTGCGGGACCCGCCTGGGGGAGCAGGGACGTCTGAGGGCAGCAGTCAGCGCCGACGGAGCTGTGGCACTGGTCGCCACTGTCCTAGACCCCATCCTGGCTGTGCCTCAGACCTGGGGCCGCGGTCCTGGGTGTGGGGGGTAGAGGTGGGGCTGGACGGGTTGTGCTTCTCAAACCACATTCTTCAGGGTCATCGGGGAGTCCCAGCAGCGGCCCTGCCCTTATCTGTGCTGTGTTTTGTGCTTGTAAGTTCTCTGTTGCTAGAAAGATAACAAGAAAACCGAAAACCATGGGCCACAGGATCCTCTCTGCGGTCTCCGCCACAAACTGTAGTAAGAGCTTTTGCTTTTTACTACAGACCGTGGTGGACATGTGGTCTGTTTGTGGTTGAGCCCCTGGTCAGGAATGCAAACTCATCACCTCCTGTTTCCCCGGGAAAAGCCAGCTTTACAGCAAGGACCTCTCTATACAAACCTTCCCTGTGTGGATGGCCCCCTGCACCCGGGTTAGATGAGGGCCTGGGAGGCACCTCACGGGGTAGCGATACAACTGTGCCGTGTGCTGGGCAAACCACACAGACCACCTGCTCTAAAGGCACAGTCCTTCCTGAACTGGGCTTGTGGAGTACCAGTGGTCCCCCAAAGGCGTGTTCCTGTGGCCAGGTGAGCGTGCGCACCCTGGGGTAGGTGGAGCGGAACCGTCCTCTTGCAGGCTGGTCAGAGGGGAGGCGGGGCAGCGCCCCCCTTCCTTTGGGACGGCTTGCTCTGGGCCAGGTTCAGGAAACGTGAGCACCGGCGAGGAAGCTGGATGCTGCAGGTAGTTGGTGGGAATTCCACACTCGTTTATTAATTAATTTCTGGCTGCATTGGGTCTTCGTTGCTGGGTCTTAGTTGCTGCGCGCAGGCTTTCTCTAGTTGCGGCGAGCAGGGGCTACTCTTCGTTGCATTGCGAGGGCTTCTGATCGCGGTGGCTTCTCGTTGCAGAGCTTGGGCTCTAGGCGCGTGGGTTTCAGTAGTTGTGGCACGTGGGCTCAGTAGTTGTGGCTCGCGGGCTCTAGAGTGCAGGCTCAGTAGTTGTGGCGCATGGGCTTTGTTGCTCCGCGGCATGTGGGATCTTCCCGGACCAGAGGTCGAACCCGTGTCCCCTGCAGTGGCAGGCGGGTTCCCAACCACTGCGCCGCCAGGGCGGCCCCCATACTCGTTTCATAGACGTTCTGGATCCAGAAGCTGCGGTGTGCCCTGGTGGGACCCTGAGCAACTCCACTCAAGTGAACACATTGGTTTACATTCCTCAGATGTCCTCTGTTCACTGAGGCAGGCTGTGGAGCCAAGGCCACCCTAGGGGCCGTGGGTGTGGGTTACAGGAGCCCTGTCAGGGTGGACAGTCCCTGTGGATGGACACAGGTGGACTTGCACATGTGGGACAAAGGAGCCCACCTGGTGCCTGAACCCCAGCGGTGGTCTCTGACCCTGTTAATTTGGGGGACGGGCAGGCCCCCTAGTTCAGTGACTAACAGCCTGTGCTCTGGGCCTCCGCTCTCCACCCCCACCCCAAGTGGAATCTCATGGGACTTAACGCTGGTCCCCGCGAGCACCAGTGAGCTGGGCCCAGTGCTTCGTCTTGGTCACTGGCGTCCATCCTTGGTGTGCACTGTGGAGCTGTCTTAACAGGTGATGGGCCCCTTCTCCCATGACTCTGTCCCTCTCATCCTGCCCCAGGTGTCACATACAGAGAGGTGCTCAGCTTCAAGCCTCCCCGACAGCTGGGGGCCAAGGTCTCCAAGGAGACGGCCCTGTGAATACCCCTGGGCCCTGGGCCTGGAAGGGAGATCCTGTTTGCTACTGGGACCTTGGCTGGGGCTTGCATCCCAGGAGTCCCCTCGTTCCATGGAGCCTCTTCTGGAAGCCTGTTCCCCTGCTCTCAGAGCCCACCTCAGCCTAACCTTGGAGGAGCATCTGGACTTTCTGGACAGGACGCCCACCTGACCTGGGGCTGGGCTCTGACCCCCTGAGCAGTGGTCCCCTCCCCCAGGGTGCAGCAGAAGCCTCAGAACCTGTGGAGTGGGATGGGGTTTGGGGTCAAAGCCTAGCCTCTGACCCTGCCTGCTCTGGACTGTACTGAAAAGGAAGGACGGGAGGGTGCAGAGCACTGACTCAGGGACATGTCTCCTGGGGGCGTTGGTGTGGACGCTTCTGCACCACCCCCCTTAAATGTACATTGGCCACGTGGTATGGCCACACGGCTGGAGGAAATAAAGCCTTTTGTAGCTCCCACTCTGCTTCACTTCCTGATTTCTGGGCTGCATCTCCACCTTTAGGCTTTTGTATGGAGTAAGGGGGCTGGCCTGGGAGCCTCGGCCCCATCTTGAGCCACCGGGCCTGGGCACCTCCTCCCTCCCAGGTCACAAAGCTGGTGCCCACCTACACCCCCGTCCTGTGCCAGTGAGCCCCAAGTCTGGAGCCCCCCACATTAGGACTTGGCCCTGCCCCTCTTGTGGGGTGGCCTTCCTCTAAGCTAAGACCCTGGAGTCAGAGCCAGGGCAGGGCCTGATGGGGGTGAGGGGGTTAGGGTCCAGCTCGGGTCTCAGTACCAGGTGTTTGGGCTCCCTGCGCTCTCCAAGGCCGCCAGGTTCTTGGGGGAGGCGGGGTCACGCTAGACGCCTCGAGGCACCTCAGGTGTCTCTGAGACGTCTGTGCCTTAGCAGAAGGGTGGTTTCGGTGCTCTTTTTCCTGCCCCTCCCCCGGCCATGCCCCACCGCCATTGGCGAGCCCGCGGGGCCCTCTGCCGGCCATTCGACGTCTCCGAGGACTGGCAGCTGGGTCAGGGGCCACTCTAGGGCTCCTGCGCCCGCCCTGGCTCCTCCCACCTGTCCCCCGGCAGGCGCGCCCAAAGCGGGGCTAGGCCGTCACCCTCCTCCCGGCCTGGGGCTCAGATGGACGCACCCAGTTGGTCCAGCCGAATACGGCCAGACGAGTTGCCAGAGTAAGGTACCTGCCTTCTCTGCCCAGGGGCCCTCCCGCGCCTCTGACGGAGCCCTGCCCGGGTCCCCGGCTCTCAGCGATCCAGGCGGGGCGGCCTGGCGCAGGCCCCGCCTTCGCGGCCACGTGCCCAGGACGGCCAATCAGCACGCTGTTTTCCAGCCGCCGTGATTGGCTCAGGGGCGGGCACGTCTTCCCAGAGCCCCGCAGGCCGCCGGCTGCCCGCACCAGCAGGTAGCCCGGCCAGAAAGGTGGCGATCCACGTGGCGCTGCTTGCCGCGGGCAGCGGGACCCTGTCAAGGCCTCCCTCTGCATCCATCCCACCTTAGGGATCGCCCCCGAACAGCCGGGGCGACCAGAGAACGGGACTGGGGCACGCCCGCCCCAGGACCCCACTTCCTAGACTTCAGGGCCCCTGCTCACGTCCCGCCTCCAAGAGACCCGCCTCCAGGGCTCCGCCTCCAAGACCCGGGACCCAACCCGCGGCGGCCCCGCCTCGAAGATGCCCGCCTTCCCAGACACCCCCACCCCCCCAGGAACCGCCCCCCCCATCCAAGCCCTGCCTCAAAAGGGTCCGCCTGGGCCCCGCCTCCAAGACCAGACTCCGCCCATGTCTCCGTCCCCGAAGACCCGCGGGGTCCCCCCCCGACCCCGGCTCAGTCCCCAGAAATCCCCTCCGTTTGAGGCCGGGGGCTCCCTGTTTCCTCCCCTCTTTGGCCATCTGGGTCTTGGCTGGGCCCGCGCCTCCTCCTTTACTGGCCTCATTCGTTCTCTCATTCATCCCTCGCCCAGACACTCCCTCTGTTGGCCTCCGCCCTGCCTACCCCGACGCTGCGCCGCTCCTGTCCAGGAGTTTCTCTGCCATAACCCTGACCCTCCGACTCGTCCGCTCTTCGGTCAGGGGTCTTCCTGGAGCTTAAATCGGATACTGTCACTCCCTTCTTGAGCCTTGGGGGCAGCGCTGCGCTGCGGCCCAGGCCGGGCTAAGCCACGACTACCGTCCCCGGTCGAGGCTCTCTCCTTGTGGCCTTGCCCCTAAGGACCCTCGGCCTCGCGATCCTTCCCGCGCAGCTCCTCCCTGAGCCCTTGCTGGGGGGCCTCGGTCAGCGCTGGGCGCAATGGGCTACTGACGCGTCTGACCCGTGGCCTGCGGGGTCAGGGTGGGCCTGGGGGAGGCTTGGGGAGGGGGGGCACGGACCCGCGTGGCTCGGCTCATAGCACGCAGGTGGGGCCGCCGTGACGGCCCGCAGGAGCCTGGGCACACTGGCCCTCCGTCCTCGCACCAGTCCCCTCCGACTTACGCAGGGGCGCCGAGGCCGGCGACCCCCTCCCGGCTCCGGCGAGAGTAGGAGGTGGAGCCTCAGCTGGAGGGAAGGGCGGCGTGGGCAGAGCCCTGAGGGGCCCAGTCTTCGGCCCGCCCCGCTGCATCGGGGCGGGGTTTGGGGCAGCCGGAGGCGGGTCCATGCCAGGTCCGAGTTGGAGGAAGCCGGAAGCCAAGCCCCGCGAGCCACTCTATCGACCCCTGCCCCGCTCTGACGCCAGCCGGACCTGGGGGCCTCCTTCCTGTCCGGGCTCCGCGCCCGCGCCCCCGGCTGTGCTCCAGGCGTTGGGCTGCTCCCTGGGGCTGGCAAGGGGCGCGGGCAGTGCACTCACCTGCCTGTGAGCGGTAGTGTTTGGGTCCTGCCCACCCTGAGTGGCCCAGAGTGACCACGGTCAGGCCATGGGGACCGCACTTGTATACCACGAGGACATGACAGCTGCCCGGCTGCTCTGGGACGAGTAAGTGGGACCTGGCAGGGGCAGAGGCGGGGGATGAGGAGGGGCCCTGGACTCTGAGCTCTCTGTCCATTCAGCCCCGAGTGCGAGATCGAGTGCCCGGAGCGCCTGACCACAGCCCTGGAACGCCTGCAGCAGCGTGGCCTGGAGCAAAGGTGTCTGCAGCTGGCAGCCCGGGAGGCCTCGGAGGCGGAACTGGGCCTGGTGCACAGGTCAGAGTTGGGGTGGGCCCCCTGCCCCTGAAGCCGTGGTCCAGGACCTGGGCCTGCCCCAGCCTGCTGGAGCCTGGCAAACAGAGCCTACGCCCCAAGCCTCAGTTTCACCGTTGGATGGGTGGGTGAGGGAGCAGTGAGGGGGGTGGTCCCACTGGGGGTCCAGACCCTGTTTCTCCTCCGCCTGCTCCTCCAGGTGACCCTGCCTTGCCTGCCTAACCCCTTTGCAGCCCGGAGTATGTGGCCCTGGTGCGGGGGACCCAGGCCTTGGGCACCGGGGAGCTCCAGACCCTGTCTGGACAGTACGATGCCGTCTACTTCCACCCGGTGCGTGCCCTGGGGACACACCCACCCACCCACCCAGTCACACATCCGGGTACTCGTGCCTGTTCACACGGGCAATGTTCCCGTGTGCCGGTGCCCTTCTGGCTGCTGCTGCGGGCACCGGGGCTGGCCTGGCCAGTTCTGCGCAGTGCTTGGTGCCCTGCAGCCTGGCACAGGGCTTGGTAGAGCCTGTGAGGGGTAGTGGGCAGGGGGCTTACCTGCACCTCTGCCCTGGCAGAGTACCTTCCACTGTGCCCGGCTGGCTGTGGGGGCGGCGCTGCAGCTGGTGGATGCAGTGCTGGCGGGAGCTGTGCGCAACGGGCTCGCCCTGGTGAGGTGAGAGCTGCCCCCTTCCCTGGCCGCCCCGACCTGTGGGTAGCCCTGTGAGGACGCAGGATGACCCTGACACGCCCCACACCCCACTCCCACCCGCAGGCCTCCTGGGCACCATAGCCAGAGGGCTGCCGCCAATGGATTCTGCGTGTTCAACAACGTGGCCATAGCGGCCAGACATGCCCAGCGGCAGCACGGGCTGCACAGGTTTGTGCCGGTCTGGCTGCAGGGTGAGGCCCAGGCCAGCGGGGAAGGGGGGGGAGGGGGCCTTTGAGGGACCCCACCCAGCTCCTTCCCATCCTGGGCCTGGCTCCTGGCCTGGAGGTGGGAGGCCCTGCCCTCAGTGACCCCAGAGCTGTCTGTCCCCAGGATCCTCATCGTTGACTGGGATGTCCACCATGGCCAGGGCATCCAGTATATCTTTGAGGACGACCCCAGGTAAGCTGGGAGTGGGGACAAGACCCTCCCCTGCGACCCTACTTTTCAGGATGAGCACTGCCCGGCCTGGGAAAGTCTGAGGGAGCAGACGTGGCTGTGTGCTCGGTGGGGTGCGGTTAGGCTTCTGCAAGGAGCCCTGGGGCTGAGGGGCCTGTCCTCTGGCCCCGGCTGACTGTCGCAGCGTCCTTTATTTCTCCTGGCACCGCTATGAGCACGGGCGCTTCTGGCCCTATCTCCGAGAGTCAGATGCAGACGCTGTTGGGCAGGGCCCGGGCCTTGGCTTCACTGTCAACCTGCCCTGGAACCAGGTGCCTGCCCCTCACCCCGGGCCCCCCACCCAGAGCCCCTCCCCCAGCCCACATTCCCCCCTCCCCCGAGTGCAAGCCCAGGGCGTCGTGCCCCGATCACCCCCAGAGCCCAGGCCCCAGGGGTGAGGACCCCGCCGTACTCCCTGGCAGGGCCAGCACTGATGCCCCTTGGCCACAGGTCGGGATGGGAAATGCTGACTACGTGGCCGCCTTCCTGCACGTGCTGTTGCCTGTGGCCTTTGAGGTGACCGTGAGGGGGGTGGAAGCGGTCTCAGTGGCAGGGGGGTGGGGGCGATGCGGTGCCCAAAGTGGAACAGAGCCCCTGGGGTGAGGAGGGTCTCTCTGGAGGGGCCTCTCCTCCGCCTCAGCTCTAGCTTCTTTTCTGCCTCTCCCCACTGGGCCCTGCCTGCAGTTCAACCCTGAGCTGGTCCTAGTCTCCGCGGGATTTGACTCAGCCATCGGGGATCCCGAGGTGAGGACCTGGCCGGGCTGGGGAGGGCTTCTGGAGTCCTGGGGCCAGGGCCTCATGACACCTGGTTCTGGTTGCAGGGACAGATGCAGGCCACGCCAGAGTGCTTTGCCCACCTCACGCAGCTGCTGCAGGTGCTGGCTGGTGGCCGGGTCTGCGCTGTGCTGGAGGTGATTGTGGCGAGCTGGGAGGGTGCCTGCACCGGAGGCTGAGATGTGGTTGGAGGGGCCCTGCCTCGTGGGGCAGGGCATCCTGCCTGGGCCCCTGACACCCCTGCCCTTGTGTCTCTGCCCCCTCCTTATCCCAGGGTGGCTACCACCTGGAGTCACTCTCACAGTCCGTGTGCATGATGGTGCAAGCGCTGCTGGGCGACCCTGCCCCGCCCCTGTCGGGGCCCATGGTGCCGCATGGCAGGTGCGGGGGGCAGGACGGAGGAGGGTGGGGAGGGCCAGGGGTGGGAGACCAGGCCTCACTGATCCTGCTTCTCCTCGCAGCGCCCTGGAGTCCATCCAGAGTGTCCGGGTAGCCCAGGCCCCTCACTGGATGAGCCTCCAGCAGCAAGGTCAGCGTGGCCTGCGTCGGCAGGTGGGATGGTGCCGCAGGCTCTCGTGCAGTGGCTGTGACACTGAACCACCCCCTAGGTGTGGCCCCTGTACTGAGTCCCAGGCCCTACTCCCCAGAGGGGAGGCCCTCGTCTCTGCTGCTGACCGGGAGGCCCGAATTCAAGGCAGCGGCAACCCAGGACGTGGCTGCCCTGAGCTCCCTCCTGGACCAGCCGCGCCTCAATCCCACGCCCCCCGTACGCACGGCTGTTGCCTTGGCTGCGCCAGATGCTGCCCTGGCCCTGCCCTCTGACGTCCTCTGTGAGGAGGGGTCAGCCCCACAGGAGGAGACGCAGGCCTGGGCCAGGTGGGCAGGGTGGGCCTGGGGGGAAGCCCGGGACCGTGTCTGCACATGTGTCTGTGTGACTCATCTGTGGTCTGTGTGTCATTCTGTGTCCTCGTGTCCTTCTGGTTTGTCCACCACAGGCCACATGAGGCCCTGGCCCAGGACAGGGCCCTCACTGCACTCGGGAAAGTCCTGTACCTTTTGGACAGGATCCTGGATGGGCAGGTAACAGCACTGGGGAGGGGCTGGGGGGTGGCCACGTAGTCAGGGGCAGGGCCCAGGACGTGCCTGCGACAGGTGGCCTGTCCAGGGGAGGGCTGGGTGGTACAGAACCATGTGGACATGAGCATTGCCTTGTGCCCAGGACCCTTCCCAAAACAGCCCCCAGGGGCAGGGTTCAGGAACACCCCCCCTCAGTTCCCTCAACGAAATGTCCTTTGGCAGAGAAGTGAAGGGGATGATTCATAGTTTTATGCATCTTAGTTTCAGAAATGGAGTAGTTAGACCTCAGAGTGCACAGGTGACAGCCACGTAGACATGGGCCAAAAGAAGGGGCAGACGGGCTTGTTTACCTGCTTTGGGAGTTGCCCTCTACACCTGTTATTCACTTCACAGGTGAGCAGTGGCGTTGCAGCCACCCCAGCCCGTGCTGCATCTGCCGCCCTGGATGTGGCCATTCGGCGTGGCCTGTCCCACGGAGCCCAGAGGTAAGCCTCACAGGGCTGGTCTGAGGCTACGAGGCAGGGCCCATGGGCACCCCCTGCCCTGGCTGGCCATGTGGGAGTGGCTCTGGGCATGGGCTCCAGGCGGGGTGAGTACAGCTTACCCAGGAGCCAACTCTTCCTCCAGGCTGCTTTGTCTGGCTGTGGGGCAGCTGGATCGGCCCCCAGATCTCACGGATGACGGGTATGACTCTCAGGTCACGGGTATGTCCAGTTCTGCAAGTATGTGGGTGGGCACATCACCCTGGATCCCCAGGGGTGACAGGTGGGCGGGGCGTTCCGCAGCTGGAGTTTGGCAGAGGGCCCCTGGGAGCAATGCCAGGAGGGTCTCCAGCACAGAGGGTCAGCAGTCTTAGCATCCCTGCCCTGAGCTGTTCTTCTTCTGTCCGGGCTCTCGACGGTGGGCGGCATCTCACACACAAGCTCATGTATCCATATGCTTGCTCTCCCCTGGAAGGAGGAATCTATGGCTGAACATTGGGGGCAAGGAGGCAGCTGCCCCGTCCATGTTCCACGTCTCTGTGCCACTGCCAGGGGTGAGTGGTGGTGTCACAGGGCAGGGCAGCTGCAGCTCACTGGCATCGGCATGAGGGCCAGACCCCTGGCTTTCACCTGCCCTTCCTGGCGGGACTGTGGGTGTGTCCGCCCACCTGAGATTGGGAGGTGGGGCGGCCTGAGCCAGCTGGAGGGGTGTTCCCTGGATGAGGGGTTGGGCTATGCTGCTGTCCCTCCCACAGACGACTGGAGGGTTTCTGAGCTGTGTCCTGGCCCTGGTGCTGCCCCTGGCCTACAGCTTCCAGCCTGACCTGGTGCTGGTGGCGCTGGGGCCCGCCCATGGCCTGCGGGACCCCCAAGCTGCACTCCTGGCTGCGCTGCTTCGGGGCCCAGCGGGGGGCCGGGTCTTGGCCCTTGTAGATGAGGTGAGCTGGGCGGGGTGGACCTGCTGTGGGGTGGGAGTGAGGAGAAGCCAGCAACTCACTGCTTCCACCTCTGCTGCTGACGCAGGAATGCACACCCCAGCTTGTGGTGGTCCTGGCCAGGGTGTTGCATGGCGAGGCAGCCCCCAGCCTGGGTCCCGCCTCCACGGCCTCCCCAGAGGACGCGCAGGCCCTGGTGCAGCTGAGAGGGCATCTGGAGCCACGGTGGAAGATGCTGCAGGCGGCCAGTGAGGCTGGGGGGCCAGGCTCAGGCTGAACGCTTGGGGCCTTGGGCGACAGCTGCCTTAGAGCTCTGTGGGGGGACGGGCTCACGTCCCGGGAGTGGGGTGCTGCCCGGAACAAGCTCATAGCCGCGTCAAGCAGTTGTGCACCTCTTCCTAGCTCCTCCTTGCGTGCTGTAACCTGGTAGCTTGAAATCGGCCAGGGTGGGAGTATTTACACCCCAGAAAAGACACTACCAACTAGTCCCCCAAGAGCCTGTTGTTAACCATTCACTAGCACACCTCTGCGCCAGGCTTCTGTCCTGAGGGCTAGGCTACGGGGCTGCCCAGGACACTGGCTCAGGGGCTCTGTATCCCCCCGCCCCAGCGCGGACTCCCCCTCCGGCGACCCGTCTCTGCACGGACGGCCCCTCCCTCGCTCCCTCCCCGCCCAATCAGTAAACGTCGGTTAAGCGAAAGTCTGACTCCGTCTCCCTTATTGAGCCCGATTTAGTTAACTCAGTTGATTCCGGCCCGTTTCCCCACCGGTGGGAACGAGGCTCCAGGGCGGAAGGGCCCTTGATAGGCGGCCTCCAGGTTCCGCCCCCTCCGCGCGTGCCGCCCGCCTCCCAGGTGACGCAGTTCCGGTGCGCTTGCTCCGGCTGTCTGGCTGGTCGCGCGGCGGTGACGCGGTGGCGGGAGCTGGGGCTGCGCGCTGTCTCCGGGGTGAGGGGATCCGGCAGGCGAGCGGGCGCGCGGGTCTGGCCCACGCTCCGTCCTCGGCGGTGCCTCTGCCGGCCGTCCCCTCTCCGGGGCCCCGAGAAGGCGAGTCAGGCCGCGCTCGAGGGCCCGGCGTGAGGAGGGGGCATGGCCAGCGTCCCCCAGCTGGTGGACGACCTGTGCGAGGCCCTCCTGCCGGCCGCGAAGGCTCACTCTGGCCAGCGCCGCGGGAGCCGCAAGAAGGCCAAGCAGAGCCTCAAGAGGGTGGCCTACAACGTTCTGTTCACGAGCCTCTTTCAAGATGAGACCCGCAAGCTGCAGCCCGGCCTCCCGAGACTCCCGGTGAAAAACAGGATCCTCATGCTGTCCTTCGACTTGCGAGTGAGCGGCCTGGGCGCCGAGGCCGACCGCCTGGAGGAGTTGGTGGAGGAGCTGGAGGCCGCGCATCGCCGGCCGCTGGCGGAGCTGGGATCCGTGCTGGACCTGCTGGTGCGGCTGGCGGGCAGCGGGCCCCCGCGAATGCTGCGGCGCCGGCGGGACTTCTTCCTGCACAGCCGGCCCGTCGGGAGAGACGTTCCCTACGGCGGCTACGACTGCGCCGACCTGAGCGGGTTGGAGGCGGACGTGCGGTCACTCATCTCCGGAGAGGAGTATCTGTGTCGGGACCTGGTCCGGAAGACGCTGCAGGTGATGGAGGCGGCGCCGGGCACCGGCCTGCCCGCCGTCGGGCTCTTCTCGTATGGCGACCCCTGCGGGGACAGGTTTGAGAGGGACACCCGCGTCTCGCTCTTTGGAGCCCTGGTGCACAGCCGCACGGCCGACCTGGACGTCCGCCTGGACCTGCCCCCGGTGCCGGACAGCGCAGACCTCTCCGGACTGGCCATCAAGGTAGAGTGTTTGCTTCCTGCCTCCGGCTCCCCGGGCTTGGGAAGGGCCTCGTTTGACCTTCCTTCCATCGGGGCAAAAGGAGGACAGCCGGAGTTCGGAGCACTGGCGGCTGAGCCGTGGGGACTCCCACCCCACCCCCCTCCCCTCCCGCGCAGCCCCCGGCCACGTGCCGCTTTCCTCTTGTATTTACTGTTCAGTCACTTCTTTTGCCTTCGAGTTGATGTTTAAATTCAAGTTCATGAAGATGAAATAAATCCGGTTCCTTCCTGCGTTTCAAGTGTTCAGTGGCCATAGGTGGCAAAGAAACATTTGTTCCTGCTGTTCGTGCAGTGTTATATGCTGTTTTCCCGGTAAGGTGGGATTTTTCCGTTATTAAGTAAATTGTCTTTTGCCTTTGCATTTTGCGGCTTTGCTGAAAGGGTGTTCTGTCATCGTTCAGTTATTCCCTTACTGTGAGGCATTTAGATTGTTTTCAACCATAATGCTGTAGCAAACATCTTGGCGGACGTGAGTTTTTCTGTGTCTATGTGACTTTTTTATGCTGGGTTTCCCAAAATGGAATTTCCAGATCGGAGACATCTTGTGAAAAATGTCATTGTCAGTTATTTTGAGGCTCGTAAGCCTCAGCAAGCCTGTGTTGTGTGAAATTGGGAATTGGTAACGAATTAGTTTAATTCCTTAAATGATTCCTTAGGGGTGAAAACATGGTGTACTACTTATGTGCTTGAGGAAAATAGAAGAAACGTTCTGCCGGGTCTTTCCCATAGAGTAAATGGAAGCGTGTGGAAGTGCCCCTGGAGCTCTCATCCCACTCAGGTGAAATCTAGACACCATGTTCAGGTGAAATGTCCTTTTCCCTTGGCCTCTAGGTCTCTTCGAGTGTGGATCAGTCGGAAGATGAAGGGTTTCAATCGGCATCCAATCTGACTCCTGATTCCCAGTCTGAGCCAGGCATGACTCCAGACATTGACCTGTGGGACGCCGTGCTCACCTACGAGGCCAGCAAGCGGAGGTGCTGGGAGCAAGTTGGATGGTTCGTGAGCTTTGCCTTAAAATGCACAGTGCCCCCCCCCCCGCCCCCGGTGAACCTGGCCTTTACTCAGAGAGCCCAGGTAGTTGGGTTTAGGAACTTGCAAGTTTCAGTCAAGCTGTGTACAAGTTGTCTGCGCCCGAGGGGTTGAGAGAAGTGCAGGCGGAGAGGGCTCTCGGGCCTACGCAGGTTCCCACAGAACCAGTAACTTCTGCAGATCGCACTTCGCAGTCCGAGTGGTCAGTTGGCAACTGAGTTACATCCTGGCCACGGTGGCTCCCAGTCGGAGGTGTGTGGTCAGTGCTGGGCATGGGGTGCTGACGAGGGAACGTTCTTCACGTCTATAACGACTGAGGGTGGTCCTCTGGTGAGAAGTTCGGTCCTCGCAGTGTTTCCCTGGTAGATGCTCTTCCCGTCCACGGCCTCTGCACACAGGATCTCTCAGTCTGTAGTGTGCTGGTGTCTCGCAACCTCCCAGAGTGGGGGTAGAGGACACATTTCCCAAATGTTTGGTCACGGGATTCTCTTGTTGCATCTCATCTGCTGGCATTTTTGTGGGATGCCAGTTTGGGGAGCACTGGGTGAACGAGGTGGGGTTCCCAGGGAGCCGAGTGCCTCCCAAGGGTGAGCACGCCCTCGGGGATGCTGTGTGGGCCCTGCTCCTGCTGGGGTCGCTTTCCTGGCGTGGTCATCTTCCCCCACATGGATTCCCCCAGGCACCGTCGGTTTTGGTGGTTGTCTTGTCTTTGAGGGGCTTCTCTGCCCTGTGACTTCCTGTTAAGTCTTCACCCTGTCTTGTGTGCACAAAGCAAATCTAGTCGCTCCGCTGTTTGCTAACCCCTCACGAGTCTAAGCACTGGCCGTCAAGCAGCTACTGCTTTCTTTTGTAAATATTCGCTAGTGGTATTTCAGTTACCAGTTCCCACTTTGCTAGGCTCAGTTTTGCAGGTCACTGTTCAGGAGACATGGTTGCTCAGCTGGTCAACATCCTCGTCCCTTTTTCTGAATGCGCTTAATCCCCTCAGTGTCCCCCGAAAGCAGAACTGGCCCCACAGCTCCAGCGTGAGGAGTACCTTGCGGTGTCCCTTCCAGGAGGACGGCAGCCAGTGCGATAGCCTGTGCCCCGCGCTCCCGCAGGAGACGCCCGGCCAGCTCGTGGCTGGGCACGGCCTGAGCTCACTCCCCCAAAGCTCTTCCACTGCCTGCTCCATCGTAACCTGCTGCCCCAACCCCTGAGGCCTGTCACTCGAGTTCATTTGGAGAATCTCGGGAACTTGTTGCAGTTGAATCCCAGCCGCCTGCTAGTTTCCTGCCAGGAGCTCTGACGAATGGGCAGTTGCGGCGCCCTGTCCACCTGCAGCCCCTGGATTGTGAGCTCTGCCCTCTCCTTGAGAACCCCCAGAGGACCCCTGCCCCTGTGCCTCACCCTGTGAGCCAGCGTCGGTCTCCCTGCTGCCAGGAGTCCTCTGTGTCTGTCGCCCTTTCTGGGGAAGTGGTTTCATTGATGTTAAAGGCCAAGTTCTCTGTGGGTCCAAGTGTGAGTTTGTTTTCCTTCATGGACTCTCCTCCCTCAGCTCTGAGCCACTGAAAGGGTCGTGTGGCCACAGTGGTCGGGAGTTGGCCCTGGAAGGGTGGGCAGGAGCCTAGCACTCGAGTGCGCAGAGGGGTGGTGCTTGCAGCACATGCATCCCCCGGGGGACCCCCTGGAGGGCCATTCGGAAGGACCCTGGAGGTCCGAGTCTCCTCCTTTCCTCGAGCTCTTCCTGCGCCAAGGGAGTGTGGGCTGGTGTCGTGGCCCGGCTGGGCCCCACCTGCTGATCGGGGCACTCAGGACCGTCCTGCACGCTTTTCCTGCCCACTCAGGCTATCCTCCACTCGGCCAGTACCACTTTCCAGGGATGGAAATCAGAGGTGCGCCGCCACTCTGCCTGCCATGCCTCATGGCCTCCCCATCTGGACTGTGGACCGCCGGCCCCTGCCCTCGCCCTCCCCACACTGAGCCCCGAGCACCTGGCCCCTTTCTCTTCCTGTCTCTGGGCTTTCACACAGGCCGCTTCCTCCGCCAGGGACACTGCTCCAGGTGTGGCCTTGCTCCCGGGGCCTTCCTGACCAGTGTCTCGGGTCCCTCTGGGACCCGTGTCATGGGCGGTGAGTCGCGCCTCCTTGTAGCTTGTGTCCGCGCACCTGCCCCATGAGGACTGGGCTTGTCCTGCTCTGGCCGCTGCTCTCAGACACTTGGTGAGTGAGGGAAGGAGCGCATCATGGTGCAGTGTTCGTTAAAAAGCATTTTTGGTTTTGACAAGTTCTGAGATGTTTCTCGGGCTCCTTTTATTGAGAAATTACTCTTTCCAGTGGATTTTAAAGAACAGTTCTTTCATACTTTCAGTAGGGTTGGTGGTTTCCAAAGGAATGTTTAAGAAGTGATACTGGCCTTCCCTGGTGGCGCAGTGGTTGAGAGTCCACCTGCTGATGCAGGGAACACGGCTTCGTGCCCCGGTCCGGGAGGATCCCATATGCCGTGGAGCGGCTGGGCCCGTGAGCCATGGCCGCTGAGCCTGCGCGTCCAGAGCCTGTGCTCCGCAACGGGAGAGGCCACAGCAGTGAGAGGCCCGCGTACCGCAAAAAAAAAAAAAAAAAAAGAGAGAAGTGATACTGTCTTTTTGGCCTCTTTTGAACAGTGTGACCGGGCTGGGCAGACACTGGTAGTTCCTGAACTTCCTACAGGAGCCCCATAGGCAAAGACCTCAGGGGTGGATGTGTGCCCAGAGCCACCCTCTGTGAGACCCAGCTGGCCTGATTTCTCCTGGAATTTCAGGAGACTTTTTCCTCTGTACATTCTTTGTGCTTTTGTGGGGGGAGGGTGATAAAATGCACATAACATAAAATTTATCATCGTAATGCTTTTTTTTTTTTTTTTTGAGGTACGCGGGCCTCTCACCGTTGTGGCCTCTCCCATTGCGGAGCACAGGCTCAGCGGCCATGGCTCACGGGCCCAGCTGCTCTGCGGCATATGGGATCTTCCCGGACCGGGGCATGAACCCGCGTCCCCTGCATCAGCAGGTGGACTCTCAACGACTGCGCCACCAGGGAAGCCCCATCTTAACCCTTTTTAAGTGTACGGTTCAGTGGCATTAAGGACATTCACGTGGTGTGACCATCACCACCATCCGTCTCCAGAACTGTTTCATTCTCCCAAACCGAGGCTCGGTCCCCATTACACACTCACTCCCCCTCCCCCTCCCCCAGCCTCTGGCCCCCACCCTTCTCCTTTCTGTCTCTGTGGTTGTGACTACTTTAGGGACCCCACAGGAGTGGGGTCACTCAGTACTTGTTGTCTTGTGACTGGCTTGTATCACAGCGTCACGCCCTCAGGGTTCCTCCATGTTGTAGCATCTGACACGTTGTGTCAGAATTTCCTTTCTTTTTAAGGCTGGATGATAGTTCCCTCGTGTGGACGGATCGCGTCCTTCTCCACTCCTCTGGCGATGGACACGTGCGCTGTTGTTAATGTTCTGCTCCAGGCTTGGGTGTTGTTTCCCATGTAGAGGCCGTCGCGAGCCGGTGGGCAGCCGGAGGACCGCCGTGTGCCCGGAGGCGCTGGGCGGCGCGGGCGTGTGCTGCTGCTTCCGGACCCTGTCTGCGCGGCACCGTCTGACGGCCTGCCGGGCGCTGCTGGAGAGCTGGGGGCCGTGGGGAGTCACACCTGGTCTTAGACGTTTTATGCTGTTGACCCGCTTTGTCCCGCCTTCTGTTCACGTCCACTCGCTGCCCCCCTCTGTCCCCCACAGCCCGCCTGGCCACCGAGAGGAGCCCTACCTCACCGAGGCCGGAAGGGCCGCCTTCGACAGGTCCTGCCGGCTCTGCCAAGCAGGGCTGCAGGTGCTGGGCGGGGGCCTCCTGCAGGCCCCGCAGCCCGTCCTGGTGAAGGAGTGCGAGCTGGTGAAGGACGCGCTCAACATCCTGATTGGGGTCGTGTCCGCCACGTTTTCCCTCTGCCAGGTAAGGACATGCTCACACGTGACACACCTGGGCGCTGGGTGGGAGGGGGAGGGCAGCGGCCACAGAGTCCAGGGTGGCGTGTGGTCGGGAAGCCCACGTGACCGCCTGCCTGGTGATTGTCTTTTCGTTTCAGTTCTAAAGAGTATTAATTCATTAACATCCTTTTAAAAACTGAATAAAAGTAAGATGTTTTCTGTCGTCAGTGAAAGAAGAGAAATGTACCTGTTTCCGTGGATCCTCGAGAAGTGCGGGCGGGGGGTGGGGGGGTGGGGCCTTTTGTATGTGTTGTTCTGCACATGCTTCCCTTGTCCTGTGCCCGGTCTCTCTGTGTCTTCAGTGTACTTCCCAGGGCTGTTCTCAGGTGGAGCGTGTGCTAGAAGCACGTCCTGGGCTTGGCGCAGACGCGCTCCAGCCGACTCCAGGCGGTCCTGGTGCTGAGCTGCCCTCTCAGCAGCTCGGAACGCTGTTCCGACTCCGCGTTCGTGGCCTCATAGTGTTCTGTTGTGTGAATGGCCCTTCTCTGTGGAGTGGAAGCAGCCCTCTCTACCCTTTTAAAATTGTGGTAAAACAGACGTGACTTAAAATTTACCATCTTACCCACTATCAGGTGTACTATTCAGTAGCATTAATTACGTTCACAATGTTGTGTAATCATCCCACTGTCTGTTTCCAAAATTTTTCATCTTCCCAAACTGAAACTCTGTCCTCATTAAACACTGACTCCCCATTTCCCCCTCCCCCAGCCCACGGTACCCACCTTTCTACTTCCTGTCTCTGTGATTTTCCTCATATGAGTGGAATCATACAGCGTTTGTTCTTTTGTGTCTGACTTATTTCATTCAGCATAACGTTCTCAGGGTTCATTCATGTTCTAACCAGTGTCAGAATTTCCTTCTTTTTAAGGCTGAGAAGTATTCCATGCATATATAGACCGCACTTTGCTATCCATTCATCACGTTGATGGACACTTGTGTGGATTTCACCTTTTGGCTGTTGTGAATAGTGCTGTGTGAACATGGGTGCACAAGAATCTGTTGAGTCCCAGCTTTTAGTTCATTTGGATATATTCCTAGGAGTGGAACTGCAGTAATTGCAGGGGTCATACAGTATATGTTTAACTTTCCGAGGAGCCAACAGATTATTTTCCACCATGGCTGCACCCTTTTACTCTCCCTCCAGCAGTGGCCTGGGGTTTCAGTCTTTCTGCGTCCTTACCAATACTTATCCCCCCACCCCTTTTTTGGTAAATAGTAGCCACCCCAGCAGGTGTGAAGTGGTATCTCATTGTAGTTTAGATCTGCATTTCCATCATGGCTAATTATGCTGAGCATTTATTTTTTTTAAGATTTTTTTCCCTTTTTGTTTTTAATTAATTAATTCTTGGCTGCGTTGGGTCTTCGTTGCTCTGCGCAGGCCTTCTCAAGTTGCGGCGAGCAGGGCTACTCTTCGTTGCGATGCACAGGCTTCTCATTGCGGTGGCTTCTTTTTTTTTTTTTTTTTTTTTTTCCCGGTACGCAGGCCTCTCACTGCTGTGGCCTCTCCCGTTGTGGAGCACAGGCTCCGGACGCGCAGGCTCAGCGGCCATGGCTCACGGGCCCAGCTGCTCCCCGGCATGTGGGATCTTCCCGGACCGGGACACGAACCCACGTCCCCTGCATCGGCAGGCGGACTCTCAACCACTGCGCCACCAGGGAAGCCCGCGGTGGCTTCTTTTGTTGTGGAGCATGGGCTCTAGGCGCATGGGCTTCAGTAGTTGTGGCACACAGACTCAGTAGTTGTGTCACACGGGCTTATTTGCTCCATGGCATGTGAGATCTTCCTGGACCAGGGCTCCAACCCGTGTCCCCTGCGTTGGCAGGTGGATTCTTAACCACTGTGCCACCAGGGAAGTCCCGAGCATTCCTCATGGGCATGTCTTTTTTGAAGAAATGTCTGTTTTGGTCCTTTGCCTTTTTTTTGTTTGTTTGTTTTTGGGTTTAGAGAACGGAAATGTATTTTCCCATAGTTTTGGATGCCGGAGGTACAATATTAAGGTGCTTGCAGGATTAATTTCTCCTGAGGCCTTTCTCCTTGGCTTTCAGACAGCTGCTTTCTTACTGTGTCCTCACATGTCCTTTGCCCTTTTTTGAATTGGGCCGTTGAGTTGGAGTTCTTTATATATTGTGGATAGTAATCCCTTATCAGATATATGATTTGCAAATATTTTCTCCCATTCTGTAGGTTGTTTTTTCATTCTCTTGATAGTATCCTTTGAAGTACAAAAGTTTTTAATTCTGATGAAGTTCAGGTTTTCTTTTTCTTTCTTTTGTTGCTTGTACCTTTGGTGTCATATTTGAGAAATCACCAAATTCAAGGCCTCTGTGTTTCCTTCTAAGAGTTTATTGTTTTAGCTCTTAAGTTTAGATATTTGATCAAGTTTGAGTTAATTTTGTATTAACTCAAGTGCAGGGGGAGGGTCCAACTCAAATCTTTTGCATGTGGATAGTCTGTTTACCGAGCACCATTTGTTGAAAAGACTGTTCTTTCCCCATTTGTATGGTCTTGGTATCCTTATGCATTAATTGACCGTATATGTGAGTGTTTATTTTTGGCCTCTGTTCCGTTCCACTGGTCTTCATGTCTGTCCTAATGTCAGTACTACAGTGTTCTGTTTTTTTGGGGTGCCGTGCTGCGCAGCTTGCGGGATCTCAGTTCAAACCAAGGATTGAGCCCGGCCCACGGCAGTGAGAGCGCCGAGTCCTAACCACTAGGGCAGCAGGGAACTCCCCAAGTTCTACACTGTTTTGATTACTGTAACTTTGTAGGAAGTTTTGACCTTGGGAGGTGTGAGTTTTACAACTTTTTTTTAAGATTGCTGTGGTTATTCAGGGCCCCTTGCAATACCATTATGAATTTTAGGATGGTTTTTCCTATTTCTGCTAAAAACACCATTGGGATATTGATAGGCATTGCATTGAATCCACAGATCGATTTGGGTGTATTATTATTATTATTTTTGGCCACACCACACAGCATGTGGGATCTTAGTTCCCTGACCAGGGATTGAACCCGTGCTCAGTGGAAGTGCTGTGGAAGTGCTGAGTCTTAACCACTGGACAGCCAGGGAATTCCCTGGGTGTATTATTATCCTAACATTACTAGACATTCCAGTCCGTGAACATTGGGTGTCTTCGCATTTATTTAGGTCTTTAATTTCTTTCAGCGATGTTTTCTAGTTTTCACTGTAACAAGTCTTTTGCCTTCTCAGTTAAGTTTATCTCTTAAGGATTTTATTCTTATGTTACACTAGTAACTGGAATTGTTTTCTTAGTTTCCTTTATTTGGCTTGTTCGTTGCAAGTGTATAGAAATACAACTGATTTTTGTTTGTTGATTTCATATCCTGGAACTTTGCTGAATTCCTTTATTAGCTCTAACAGGTGTTTTGTAGATTCTTTAGTGTTTTCTGTATATAAGATCATGTTATCTCCAGACAGATAATTTTCTTCTTCCTCTCCAATTTGGATATTAAAATTGCTTCTTCTTGCCTAATTGCTCTGCCTGGGACTTCCAGTATTATGTTGAACAGAAGTGGTGAAAACAGCCATCCTTGCCTTGTTCCTTATCCTCGGGGGAAAGCTTTCAGTCTCTCACCACTGAGTGTCACGTAAGCTGTGGGTTTTTCACACGTGGCCTTTATCCTGTTGAGAAAGTTCCATTCTTTTCCTAGTTTATTGAGTGTTTTTATCATGAAAGAGTATTGAGTTTTGTCAGTTGGTTTTTTTGCATCCGCTGAGATGATCATATCTAATTTTTTCCTTCGTTCTATTAATGTGTATTACATTGATTTTTTAAAAATAAATTTATTCATTTATTTATTTTTGGCTACCTCGGGTCTTCATTGCTGCGTGTGGGCTTTCTCTAGCTGTGGAAAGCCAGGGGCTACTCTTCATTGCGGTGCGCGTGCTTCTCATTGCAGTGGCTTCTCTTGCTGCGGAGCATGGGCTCTAGGCGTGCGGGCTTCAGTAGTTGTGGCATGCGGGCTCAGTAGTTGTGGCTTGCGGGCTCTAGAGTGCAGGCTCAGTAGTTACGGCACACGGGCTTAGTTGCTCTGTGGCATGTGGGATCTTCCCGGACCAGGGCTCGAACCCGTGTCCCCTGCATCGGCAGGGGGATTCTTAACCACTGCGCCACCAGGGAAGTCCCTACATTGATTTTTGTATGTTGAACTGCCCTTGCATTGCTGAGATAAAACCCACGTGGTCATGGTGTATAATCCTTTAACATGCTGATAGATTCAGTTTGTTAATATATTATCAAGGATTTTTGCATCTGTGTTCATAAGGGATGTTGGCCTGTAGTCTTTTCCTTGTAATGTCTTTATCTTGCTTTGGCATCAGGGCAATACTGGCCTCTTAGAATTAGGAAGTGTTCCCTCCTCTTTAATTTTTGGAAGAGTTTAAGAATAACTGGTGGTAGTTCTTTAATTGTTTGGTAGGATTTACCAGTGAAGCCATATGGTGTTGGACTTTTCATTTTGGGTTTTTTGTTGATTTTATTTTCTTTAAATTGTAAAATTCACATGACGTTAACATTTATTATCTTGTTGGGAGGTGTTGTGCTGGTCCCAGCCTATTTTTTTCCAATTAATTAATGAATGAATTAATTTAAGGCTGTGTTGGGTCTTCGTTGCTGTGCGCAGGCTTCCTCTGGTTGTGGCAGTCGGGGGCTACTCTTCGTTGTGGTGCGTGGGCTTCTTATAGCGGTGGCCTATCTTGTTGCGGAGCACGGTATTTGTGGTGCGCAGGCTCAGTAGCTCCACAGCATGTGGGATATTCCCGGACCAGAGCTCAAATCGTGTTCCCTGCACTGGCAGGCTGATGCTTAACCACTGCGCCACCAGGGAAGCCCCTCTAGTCCCTATTTTATTGTTTCTCTTCTTCTGTTAGCTTTGGGTTTCATTTGCTCTTTTTCTACTTCATTAAGGTGTACAGTGTGGGTATTTATTTGAGACCTTCTTTTCAGCGCAGGTACCTGCAGCTGTACGTTTTCCTGTTCACACAGCTTTCACTGCATCCCACAAGTGTGGTTGCAGTCAGCCCTCTCTTAGGTTGTTTCCGTGCTCTGCGGTTGTAAACCATATTGTGGGGAACACGCCGTGGCAGGTGTCTGTGTGCCTTTTCCATTATTTCCTCAGGACAGGTGCCTGATCTAACGGCAAGCACTTTCTCACAGCCCCAGCCCCAAGCAGGTGTCTGTGTGCACCCCTCAGGTAGCCTGGAAGGCCTTCTGCCTCCTGCGCCCTTTCCTGTGTGTGTATCTGGGTCGGGGCCCCTGGTCTTGGGGGTGCTGTGGGCAGTGCTGTGGTTGGGTGCACGGGTGGAACGGGATGCAGCACCACACTGGCTCTGGATGCCCGGCCCCGGTGACCCCCGCCTTCGTCCTGTCCAGCCAGCGCAGGCCTTCACGGTGAAGCAGGGTGTCCACGTCTCAGGAGCATCCCCCGAGAGCGTTAGCAGCCTCCTCTCGGAGGTGGCTGAGTGCGGGACCCACTACGCGCGCCTGAGCCACTTCTCTCTGCAGCCTGTGCTGGACTCCTCGTGCAGCGAGGGCCTCGTGTTCCAGGTACGGCCCCGCCTCATGCTGCTGCCGGTGTGCCTGAGAGCTGTCCACAGGTCCTGCACCAGGGCCTCTGAGTACAAACGGTGTTCTCCTCGGTGATGTCCCAAATCCGTCAGTTGCCCTTCAGGAATGGGGTGGCCGGCGATTACGTCTTACCTGGCCCGTCACTTCACTGGAAACCTGGGGCAGACATGTTGGGGCCACGAGAGAGTGCGAGGCAGGTGTGGCCAGTGCTGGGGGCCCCGGGGGCAGGCCAGGCGGTGTGGGTTGGGCCCATGCTGCCTGTTCCCCACTGGGTCCCTGGCGTGGGGCTGAACCAGGTCCTCTTGAAAGCCTTGTCTTTGGCCCATTGGCTGGCAACAGCCCCCAGGGCAGCGGGGGCAGCTGCGTGGGAGGGGCATCCAGACTGAGAGAAGGGTGCGGGCAACGCAGCGGGGCTGCTGGGGTGACGTGACGAGGCTCAGGTTCTAGGGTGGGTCACAGTGGGGCTAGGAGGGCAGAAGGAAACCGAGACAGGACTGATGTGTCGGCTCTCAGGGGTGTGAGGGCGGGACAGCTGTCTCCTTGCTGGGGGGTGCCTGACGTTTGTTCTGGAGTGTTCCACGCAGACCTCCTGGAACGGCATGAGCTGAGCTGGGGCCATACTGCTGTGGCTGCCCAGGACACGTGTGTCCTCGAGACCCCAGTGATCTGAGCAGCCAGAGACCCTCTGAGGGCTGGCGTCTGTGCACAGAGCCCAGCTGCTTGGGGTCCGCAGGGTCCGGTTTCCCGGTGCAGCTGGCCCTGGCTGCGGGGACAGGATTTGCAGTGGCCTCGGGCTCCGGCCAGGCTCGGTGTCCGCACGTGACCCACAGATGCCCGTTCCTTGGAACACGGAGCCCCGGGGTTGGGGGTGGAAGCCCTGCCTTCTGCCTGCACCGGCTTGTCCTCTGGTTCTGAGCTTGGTGGCAGTTCCCCAAGTGCCTAGCCGTCCTCCTCCCAGCCCCCTGCCCCCTGCCCCGCAGGCCTTCACCAGCGGCCTGAGGAGGTACCTGCAGTACTACCGGGCCTGTGTGCTCTCCACCCCGCCCACCCTGAGCCTCCTCACCATTGCCTTTCTCTTCAAGAAACTGGGCCGGCAGCTCAGGTGAGCCTCAGCACGGCAGCCTGGTAGCTGGACAGGGGCAGGTGTGGGGCTTGCTGGGTGGTGGGCGGCCATGAAAACAGCCCTCCTGGTAGGCGTCTGGACAGCCCCTTGACCCAGCTGAGTTCACGAGGTGCTGGGCGCTGTCTGTTGGCAGCCCACCATGCAGGCCCTGCCCAGGATCGGGGGCTCCTGCCTGACAGGCACACAGGGTGCCTACAGACAGACCCGGCCCCTGGCACCCAGGAGCCAGTTAGTAAATGCCAGGCCAAGGGCCGCTGGCAGGTGCCACCTGGAGAAGGCAAAGTGGGGGGCTGGGGCGGGCTGAGGGGCGCAGTGGGAGAGGAGTTCTTGCAGGCAGAGGGGCAGGAGTGTGGAGGTCCTGGGGCTGGAGATGGGAGCCTGGGGGCATCTGGAGGGTGCTGTCGGGCTGTGCTGACGTGTGGAGCACGGCCTGAAGCGGGGTGTTGGGGGCGAGGGGCCCAGGGGGGACTTGGCAGCCATCCAGGGCAGAGGAGGTGGCAGCCTGGGGGAGGCCGGATAGTGGCAGGTTTGGGGAAGGGTCGTGGACTCAGGGGAATTCAGTCTTGGCCAGACCTGGGGAGGAGGTGGCGTTGCGTGGGGTGCCCTGGGAGGGGCCCGGTAGGAGGCTCACACCTGAGGTCCTTGAGGTGCAGGTGGTTTTAAAGCCAGACCATCTGGACAGGCAGAGTAGGGCCTGGGACGTGTTCTGCTCACCTGGTCTCACCGGCCTGTGTGTCCAGGTACCTGGCTGAGCTCTGCGGTGTCGGCACTGGACTCCTGGGTGCTGGGGGCGGAGCGCCCGGGGCTGCGTTCCCCACTGTGAGTCTGGGTTCCTGCCGGGTGTGGGCCTGGCCAGCCCCGCGGGACGGGCAGGGCTCCCCGCCTGCTGTCTGTGCCGTGTGCGCTGAGCCCTCCTCTTGCCGCCTCCAGGGGGTGAAGCTGCTCTCCTACCTCTACCAGGAGGCCCTGGATAACTGCAGCAACGAGCACTACCCGGTCCTGCTGTCTCTGCTGAAGACCAGCTGCGAGCCCTACACGCGGTGGGGGCCGGCATGGGGTCGGGGCCCCGCTCAGCCCTAACACGTTCGAGCTCGTCCTCGCGTCGGGGCGCCTGCTCAGCGCAGGGATCAGAGATTGGGGTGGCACGGGGAGGGCACGATGGGGGGTTCGGACTGTGGGCACCGGGGCGCAGCTGTCTACCCCCGTGGGTGCCACCCACCTCACCACTGGCCCACCCACCCTGGCAGGTTCATCCACGACTGGGTGTACAGTGGGGTCTTCAGAGACGTTTACGGCGAGTTCATGATCCAGGTGAACCACGAGTACTTGGGCTTCAGAGGTAGGTGGCGGCCGGCTGCGGCCGGGACCCCACACCCTCGGCGGGTCGGGGCCGTGGTTGGACTCAGACCCGGCTGTCTCGTCCCGCACGTAGATAAGTTTTACTGGACCCACGGCTACGTGCTTATTTCCAAAGAGGTGGAGGACTGCGTCCCCGTGTTCCTGAGGCACGTCGCCCACGACGTGTATGTCTGCGGGAAGACCATCAACCTGCTGAAGCTCTGCTGCCCCCGGGTGAGGGCGGCTGGCGCGGCCCCGCAGGGTGCTGCCTGCTCGCCGCGTGCCAGCCGCCGGCCCCCTGCGGCCTGGCCATGTGTCCTTAGCCCTGGGTCAGCTGTGTTGGAGCAGGGGTCGTGGTGACCTCTCCCTCAGTTTCCCTTGAGAGTTTCACGAGCTCAACTTCGGTTGGGTTTCTGGGCGCTCGTTCAGACGGGAGGAGAGCCGAGGGCGTTTCAGAGGCCGGGGGGCAGCGGGCTCCTCCCTGCCCTCCTCTGCATTGGAAACCGCCCGGGCAGGGCAGGGATGGGCTGCGTCGCCAGGCGGGTGGACCCAGGGGGTCTTGTGCAGCGCTCACAGGGCTTGGCCGCGCTCCGTGCGGCTGAGGCTCTGCGGAAGATGGCCGGGTGGCAGTGGTGGGGTGTGGACCGGCAGCCTCTGCCTGGAGGTGCTGTCTGATGTCCGAGCAGGCTGGCCAGGCGTGTGGACCTGGGGGTTCCTGGCAGTGGAACCGCCGAGTGCAGGCTGGATCGGGGGGCAGCAGCCGGCCGAGTGCAGGGCTGAGATCAGACTGGAGCGGCCAGGACAGGCTCAGGGCTGGGTGGGAGCGGCCCATGCAGGGGAGGAGACTCATACTGGTGAGGCCCCAGGAGCAGCCCAGAGGTTGGACGGCATGGTGGGCTCGGCCCTGGGGGGAGGGCGTGGCGGCTGGGGCAGTCCTGTCTGAGCTGACCTTAGGAAGTGCGTGTGGGCGTGTCCGGCTCTGGGCAGCTTCTTCTGAAGTGTTATTTGTGGGAGGCAGACCTGGCTTCTGCCACAGGGCAGCCTTGGCCTGGGCGGAAACCCGCCCAGCCTGTGATGTCCTGGAGCCGTGGAGGATGCCAGCGAGGAGTGCAGGCTGTCCGAGGAAGCAGGCTGTCCGCGTGGGTCGCCAGAAACAGGGAGGCCGAGAGGGGTGTGGGTCTGAGTGCCTCCGGGCTCACGGCAGGTCCTCCCTCCTCGGCAGCATTACCTCTGCTGCTCCGATGTCCCGGTCCCTCGCGTCTCGGTGATATTCTCCCTCGAGGAGCTGAAGGACATCGAGAAGGACTGTGCCATCTACGTGGGCCGGATGGAGAGGGTGGCGCGCCACAGCTCCATCAGCAAGGAGGAGAAGGTGAGGGAGGGGCGCCTTGGGCCAAGGGCCTTTTCTTGCGCCTCCCTCTCCTCCCAGGGTTCCTTGCGCCTCCCTCTCCTCCCAGGGTTCCTTGCGCCTCTCCCCCTCCTCCCAGGGTTCCTTGCGCCTCTCTCTCCCCCTCCTCCCAGCGTGGGCTGGACAGTGGGCTCCCCTCCTGCTCAGGAGGGGCAGGTGTACTGGGGCCCAAGCTTTGCGCCTCCTGTGGCCTGGGGAGGGGTTTGATGGAAAGTCCTTCCTGGCCCGGCACCTGGTGGGCAGCAGGGAGATGTGGGCTGGGCAGACCCCAGAGAGCAAGTGGCGGGGGTGAGCGTTGGAGGTGCAGAGGAGGCTGTACACCCTGCTGGGGCGGCCTGGCCTGGCCCTCCGTCCCCGCAGGGAAGCCCGTCCCCTTCAGGGTGGGCATACAGGCCTGGGGTCTTGGCTCCAGATTGCTCTGGGAGAGTGTATCGATTGCCTGGGAACCAGCCTCACCACTGTGTGGGGTGGGCACCGTGCCCCCAGAGCCCACCCAGGGTCTGAGCGGACCCCTCTCCCAGGCCATCCCAGGGGCATGGGAGGGAGGATTAGATGCGTCAATCACTGGTGGTCTTTTTCAGGAATTACGAATGGAAATTGCAAAACAAGAATTAATCGTCCAGGCCCGGGAAGCGGCGTCCAGGGTCCTGAGCGCGCTCAGCGGTGCGTGTGGCTCGGGTCCCCCTCTGCGTCGGGGGGCTGCCTGCTGGGGCTCCTCATAACATGCCCCTTACTGTCTTGTCGCAGATCGGCAGCTGTCTGAGCGGATGGCCTTGGATGCCCAGAAGCGAGAGCAGTTTCAGAGGCTGAAGGAGCAGTTTGTGAAGGACCAGGAGGTGGGTGGGGTTGGCCCGGGGGTGGCACAGGCTCGGGGAGGCGGCTTCACCAGCGGGGCCGCCGGGGGTGTTGTGCAGCGCCGCCGGGCGGCCAGGCAGGAGGAGCTGGATGATGACTTCAGCTACGCCCGTGAGCTCCGGGACCGGCAGAGGAGGCTGAAGGCCCTGGAGGAGCAGCTGGAGAGGAAGGCCAGGTAGGTGGCCGCGGGCGTAGTGGCCACTCCGGGTCGGCCTCCCTGGGACGAGGGCACCGTGGGGACACCGTGGCTCGTTTGATCTTTGATGGGCCTTTACCTTTTATTTTGACACCTTGCAGGTGTACGTTCAGGCCGGAAGAGTAGTGGTCTGAGCTCAGAAGGTCTCCTTGCGGTCGGTTTGTGTGGACTCGGGTTCAGGGTTGGGGCACACACTGTGTTCCTGTCGCCTCTCTGTCTCTTTGTTTCTTTTAAGTTAAACAGCTCCTGTTTTTCTAATTTTTTCTTAAACCTGTTAGCAGTTTGACAGAGAAACAGGAATTTCTCCAGCACAGTATCTGCGAGTCTGTCTCTTGCTGTGCCATCAGCTTGTCCCGCCCTCCCCTGCATTTCCCATAAGCTGGCAGCAGAGCTGGCATCTCGAAGGGGGGCCCTTCGTGGGAGGGGCTGTCCCTTCCTGCTCACCGTCTCGGGGTCTCAGTTGTCCTGACCTTGGGGGCGGTTTATGGAGCTGTGACTGAGCCAGCAAGTGATGAGTGCGTGTATGCCTGTGCCCGTGCATCCGTGCTGTCTTGTGTGTACACACGTGTGTGTGTGTGTGTGTGTGTGTGTGTGAGTAGACATTATTCACCTGTTCACACGAGGAGGAAACTAGGTGCAGAGGCTGTGTCCCTGGCCTGTGACAACCGAATTAAAAATGGCCGGTCCAGGTTTGAAACCAGTTCCTGATGGCGAGAGGATCAAAGTCGTTGGGTGTTAACATGCCAGGCCAGCTTTGAATGAAGCAAATAAAATGTTTACACTGCACCCTGTGCACCCTTTTGCGTTGATAATCAGTTCTCTGGGGTTTGCACCAGCAGAACGGGAAGTTGCCTTTTACGCAGCTGACGACGTGAGGCCTCACCTCCTAGAGGCCCCGGGCAGCCCCCGGCCCCTCGCCAGTCCCTCTGCTTCAGGCTGTGTAGGGGCTCATCTGGTGTTCACTCTGCGGAGTGAATTCACTGGGCCTGCCCGCTGGGGGCTCCTAGTCTGGGGGCCAGAAAGACCTGCCCAGCGAGGCCCCTGCAGGTGTTGCGGGAGCAGCTACCTGCCCGGGGAAGGTGCTGGGCATGTGGACTGCCCATCAGGGGTCTCTGCCACGGGGAGCCTCCAGCCCACGGGGCACTGGCTGGACAGTGGGGTGACCATGGTGACCAGTCCTCTCTTGGTGGCTACAGGCAGGCCCTGGTGGATCATTACAGCAAGTTGTCTGCAGAGGCAGCTCGTCGGGAGCAGAAGGCGCTGTGGAAGGTCCAGAGGCACAGATTGGCCGGCGCTCGGCTTCGTTTTCTCTTAGAAGATCAGAAACGCGTTCAGGTAGCGCTGCTGTTCACAGGGGAGCTCTTCCCCGGCCCCCCCGGGGACTCAGAAGCCCTGAGGTCGCACGCAGACCTTCCTGTGTGCCCGCTGGAGGAGCATGAGTAAGGCTCTCATCGCGTGTTCAGAGGGGTCGTGACCCGGAGAGGCCGTGCTGCCCTCAGACGACACAGGTGGTGCTGGGCGCCAGCCGGGCTGCGAGCCAAGTGCCGCGTGAGCCCCGCCGCATCGCGGTGCCCGACAGTTGCGGGCGGTGGGGCTGTGACTTCCACCCCCACGGCTGCCGCCGCACATCCTGCTGGTTGAATTTCAGGAGCTGCTGGAAGACATGGCGGAGGGGAAGCCCCTGGAGCCGCTGGCCATCCTCCCGGGTGCCCGCTTCCAGGTGAGTGCCCGCTCCCGGGCGAGGGGCCGGGGCAGGACCCAGGGCACATAGCGTGGGGCTCCGAGCTGGCTGCCCCGTGCCTGGCCTGTGTCCCCACTGCCCCCCTGTCGTGGGTTTTGGTGCTGGGTGCAGAACCGAACTTGGGGGACAGAGCCGGATAATGGGAGGGACCAACGCGCACTGGTGTTTCAGGCTTCCTTTCTGGGCCCTGAGCACCCCGACGGAGGCGGCAGCTGTGATCCTGGGCATGAGGGGTGGCACGAGGCTGCCCGGGACAGCCCCGACAGGCAGAGCGTGCTGACGCCGCAGCCCCTCGAGCCTCCAGCAGCTGGGGCCTGCGGCTCAGGGCCAGGAGCAGGCCCGCCGTCAGAGCAGGCGGAGGGGCCGGGGCCGTTCTCTGTGGGCCTCAGCATCCGAGACTTCCTGCCCACGGCCCAGAGGGCTGAGCAGCCTGTGCTCACCAGCGCGGCCCCCGTCCTGGACGAGGCGCTGCAGACCATTGGCTCGGACCTGCCTCCCCTGGCTCCGTCTGCAGCAGCGGACACAGGGCCCTCCGGGCCACAGGAGTACGATTTCAGAACCATCCTGAGGCCGTCTGTGGCCGCCCCAGCTTCCCCAGGGGCCCTGCAGACTGCAGGAGGCAGCTTGGGCAGTGAGGGGCCGCGGCTGCGGGAGGACACTCACGTGCAGCTGGACACGTGTGTCCCAGATGGGCGGGTGGCTCTGCCTTACGCGCACCCCCCCCAGCACCCCTCCTGCCAGGAGGAGAGCAGCCAGGACCCGGGGCAGCTCTGTGGGCAAGTGGCAGAGCCTGGTGTTCCCACAGAGGGTTATGCTTCTGGAATGGCTCCCGCCCGGCCACGGTGGAACGTCCACGGACACGTGTCTGATGCCAACATCAGGGTGGGGGAGAACGTGTGGGATGTGGCCCCCTCCCGGCCACGGTGGAACGTCCACGGACACGTGTCTGATGCCAGCATCAGGGTGGGGGAGAACGTGTGGGATGTGGCCCCCTCCCGGCCACGGTGGAACGTCCACGGACACGTGTCTCAGTCCAGCGTGATGCTGGGGTTGCTCTCAGGGGAAGCTGAGCCCAACGTGCCCGGGCCCCCCTGGGCGCCCCCTGACCATGGGTCCCGGTCAGGCCTCAGCTTGGGAGCCCAGAGCCCTGCCCGGGAAGACGAGCCACGGCTGCCTGCAGAGACGGCCTCAGGCGGCTCTGGCCGTGGGGAGGAGACTGGCCTGCAGGACTTGCTGTCTGCGGAGGCCGCGCCCACTGCTCTGGAAGACAGTATCCCTGAGGAGCCAGGTCAGTGGGGCCCCCAGGGCTGTCCTGTGACGGGGGGGGGGGGCGTCGGTGAGCCCGGGGGGCGGGTGAGAAGCTGGCTGCCCCGGGGACTTGGTGGGGCGCTGTCCAGCGGCAGGTGCTGGGCCCTGACGCCCCCTCCCACCCCGTTCGTTCCGCTCAGGCCCGGGGGCGAGTGGGGACTCCCAGGACCTCTCTCCAAGTGGCCCTCCGAGCTCACAGGTCAGGGCAGACGGGGTCAGGGGCTGGGGACCAGGAGTCGGGGCAGCGTGTGCTGCTGGTGGGCCCCCTGCCCCCGCCTGGCCTGTCGTGGGCAGTGAGGGCTCCGCCCTGGGACTGGGCAGCACGCGGGGGATGCCCCCCGCCCAGTCCGTCCTCTCCCATTCGAGGGGAACAGGCGGGCTCCTTGAGGCTGGGTTGTCTCAGGAGGGCGTAGACACCCGGAGCAGCCCAGGCCCTGGCGAGGAGGCGGCCCAGCGCTGGGACAGGGAGCAGGCCTACCTGGCGGGCCTGGCGGGGCAGTACTGCCTGGAGCGGTACCCGGACAGCTACGAGGCCATGTGTGAGTGGGCTGGCCGTGGCGGGAGGGAGCCTGGCCGGCGCGTCCCTGGTGTGGGACCGTGGTCCGTGTCACCCCTGCAGCAGAGCCTCCCGTTGCCCGCCTCCTGCACCACGGGCTGCCCCGAGCTTTTGCCCTCCCCGAGGACCCCGGGGCCCAGTCAGACGCAGACGCGAGTGCAGTGCAGCTGAGCGAGCTGCTGCCGCTGCCCGTGCTCATGAAGCACTCCATCACGGCCCCGCTGGCTGCCCAGTGAGTGCCCGCCCGGCCCGCCCCGCCCGGCCCTCCCCACCCGGCCCTCCGCGCCTTGCCGGCCCGTGACGCC
This sequence comes from Lagenorhynchus albirostris, assembly GCF_949774975.1. Classification (NCBI taxonomy): domain Eukaryota; kingdom Metazoa; phylum Chordata; class Mammalia; order Artiodactyla; family Delphinidae; genus Lagenorhynchus; species Lagenorhynchus albirostris. The sequence goes on from NC_083105.1 coordinate 900,910, forward strand.
TGGCCCCTCCTGCCAGCGTCTCCCTGGTGAACAAGGCCGCAGTCGACTACTTCTTCGTGGAGCTGCACCTCGGGGCACACTTCGAGGCGCTGCGGCACTTCCTGCTGATGGAGGACGGGGAGTTTGCGCAGTCCCTCAGCGACCTGCTCTTCGAGAAGGTGAGGCCCGGGTGGGGCGGGCACAGGTGGGGCTGCGGGAGGGGGCCTGGAGGCCTCGGGACGCCTCGGGACACCCGTGCCCTGCTGCTGCAGCTCGGGGCGGGACAGACGCCTGGGGAGCTCCTCAGCCCGCTGGTGCTCAACTCCGTGCTGAGCAAGGCCCTGCAGTACAGCCTGCACGGCGACACGCCGCACGCCGCCAACCTCTCCTTCGCCCTCAAGTTCCTGCCCGAGACGTTTGCCCCCAATGCCCCGGACGTGCTGAGCTGCCTGGAGCTCAGGTACAAGGTGAGCAGGGCCCCCTCGTGCAGATGGGTGGGGGATGGTCCCGGGACGCAGGCGTGCTGAGTTGGCTTCCCTGGCAGGTTGACTGGCCCCTCAACATCGTGGTCACCGAGGGCTGCTTGAGCAGGTACAGCGGCATTTTCTCCTTCCTGTTGCAGCTGAAGCTCATGATGTGGACACTCAAGGATGTCTGCTTCCACCTCAAGCGCACAGGTGAGCCTGGCGGGGCCCCGGTGTCCCCTCAGCCCGTGGCTGTAGCTCACCCTCCCCCCCCCCCCCCCCCGCAGCACGGGTGAGCCACGCAGCCGGCTCGGTGCAGTTCCGCCAGCTACAGCTGTTCAAGCACGAGATGCAGCACTTCGTGAAGGTCATCCAGGGCTACATCGCCAACCAGATCCTGCATGTCACCTGGTGTGAGTTCCAGGCCAGGCTGGCCTCGGTGGGCGACCTAGAGGAGATCCAGCGCGCCCATGCCGAGTACCTGCACAAGGCTGTGTTCAGGTGAGGCGCGGGGCCGGGGCCGCGTCCCCCGTGTCCCCCGCGTCGGGCGCGCTCACCGCAGCCCCCGCCTGCCCCCCCAGGGGCCTGCTGACGGAGAAGGCGGCGCCGGTCATGAACATCATTCACAGCACCTTCAGCCTGGTGCTCAAGTTCCGCAGCCAGCTCATCGCCCAGCCCTGGCGCGGCCCCGAGCACCCCAACTTCGCCCTCTTGCAGCAGTCCTACAGCACCTTCAAGTACTACTCCCACTTCCTCTTCAAAGGTGACCCTCCCCTGGGGCCGGGCAGGGCCAGGCGGGGTGGGGCCGGGGCTGAGCTGCTCACTGACGCCCTCCCCCCAGTGGTGAGCAAGCTGGTGAACCGCGGCTACCAGCCCCACCTGGAGGACTTCCTGCTGCGCATCAACTTCAACAGCTACTACCAGGACGCCTGAGGCCTGTGCGGCCCTGGCGGGGGTGCCTGCGCTGCAATAAAGGTGCTGCCCGCCCCACTCACGCCTCTCTCTACCGGGCGGGTCCTGGGCCGGGGCGGGGGCAGAGCGAACACACGGAGGCGGAGGCGACCGAGGCAGCTGCCAGTTTATTTAGGGGCTGCGTCCCCCGCCAGGCTGGCGAGGTGGGCGGGGGCTGTGCGGCCGCCGGTCCCCTCTGCTGAGCTGAGCAGTCCTGGCGCAAAGCAGCCTGTCGCCGGGAGCAGAGCCTGGGGGCTGGGTGGTGCTGCCGAGTCGGCATCGGACGGAGACGGGTCAGGTCCTGACTGGGCATCTCTGCCGTCATGGAGAGACGGGTGGGGCGGGCGCCGCCTCGCCTCGTGGACTCGAGGGCTCGGGCCTCGGGGCTCCTGTGTGGAGGCCTCCAAGGCGGTTACGACGATCACGTCACACACAGCTCCGCGGCCCAGAGCGGGGGCTTGCAGCTGTACGAGTGCCGCCGGCTGGCTGCCCCGCCGGCCTCCCCACTGGCCTCCTCGGGCTCGGCGACCTCGCAGGCCTCGGCGGCCTCCCCCTCCCCACGGTAAGGGGTCTCCAGCAGCTTCAGCACCCGCCGCACCTGGAGGAGAGCAGGGGGTGCAGTGTTTGCTGGGGCCCCGCCTCGCCGGCAGCGGGAGGGGCCCAGGAGGGGAGGGCCGGGCGGGCCGCTTGCCTCTGAGAAGTCTCCGCTCTCGGCGGCCTGGATGGCGCCCTGTGCGATGTAGTTCCTCAGGACGTACTTGGGGTTGTTGGCGTGCATGACGCGCACGCGCTCGGCCTGCCAGGCCGCGGTGTCGCCGGCGGCCTCCTGATCCTTCTCCAGCCGGGCTCTGGAGTCACACCCGAGCCGAGCGTCAGCAGAGCAGCCCCGCCCCGCGGCCCTGGGGTCCCCACGGGGGGGCGGGGTGTGGGGGGCGGGGGCCCACCTGTACTCCAGGAGCCACTCGGCCCAGTGGCTCCTGTTCTTGCCGTGCAGCTCGGCCGGGCTCAGCTGCCCCAGCCGCGACTGCCGCTCCACGCGCTCCAGCTCCCGCGCCAGGCTCGCCCGCGTGCCGATGAGCGCCAGAAGCTGCGGGTTCGACTGCGCCAGCATGAGCATCATGGACAACTGCCTGCGTGGAGCGGGCACGTGAGGGGCCCCGGGCCACGTCGTCCCCGCCGCTGCCCTGGCCCCAGCCCCACCAGGGGTGAGCCTGGGTCCGACGGATGCAGCAGACGTGGGACCGCTACCAGCCGTCCGCCCTTGTCCTACCGCAGCCCCCGCATGTGACGGGGCACACGGACGCTGCAGGCTGACCCGGGCCGGCCCCGGCTCCCTGCTGGCAGCCACCCACCCACTGACATCCAACCCAAGACCCAGTCCCTCTGGGAGAGGTTCACTGCTGCCAGCTCCTCCCACGGTGATCACAGGGCTGGACGCTTCTCCACCTCTGGGGGCAGGGCAGCCCCTGACACCCCCTTCCCCAGTTCCCCTGGCTCCATGCTCAGCAGGTCCTGCCAGCTTCAGCCCCTCCCCACACTGCTGCACTAGACGCCTGTTTGCCACGGGACGGGACACGTTGGTGATGGGTTTTGAGCTGCACCCTCAGGACGTGACACGATGGTGCAGAAAGCCCGGTCTGGCTGGAGTCTGCAGGCCCACACCCAGGCTCTTCCTGGGGAGCCTCCCCAGAGCAGAGACCACCGTGCCCCAGCCTGTGCTGCCTGGCCTCCCCATTCCTGCGTCGGCATCTCCATCCTTTCCTCTGACCAGAGGGCCTCAGTGCCACAAAGCCAGGGTCTGACCATCCCACTCCTGGGAGTGGAGCGGTCGCCTGGGCACTCCGTCTCCAGCGTCCTCCCAAAGGCTTCGTTCTAAATGTTCCTCCCTTTCCAGAAACAAATGCTAGGGAAGCAAGACCCCAGTACCCACCGGGGATCCATCTGGGGTCGGAAAGCGAGCCTCAGCTCCTCCAGGGAGGCACACTGTGCAGTCAGCGCGGCCAGGAACTCGTCCAGGTCCGGAGACTCCGGCCCGGCTGGGAAGGAGCTCAGCAGGTAGAAGGAGTTTGTGAAGTCAGCACCTGGAACACGCAGCTGCTCAGGGCACCGTCCCATCACCAGAGGACCATATGTGTTCATCCAACACGTGTGCGGCGCCCTGCTCAGCGTCAGGCTGGGGACTCCTGAGCCCTCCCCTCAGTCCTCCCAGCCCAGCCCCCACTCTGAACCTGACGAGTCACTCAGTCTCTCAAGGCCTCCAAGCCTGGTTTCTTCATCTGTAAGATAGGTAAATACAGTGAAGGCACCGAGGCCGGGCCTTGGCCCTCGTCACTGTCGCGGCAGTTAGCTCCGCCTGCTTCAGGAGCTGCAGGGTCGAGACGGCACAGGATGTGACACAGACAGACGCTGTGAGGGCCTCAGCGACTTGCTAAAACACTGTCACCAAAACCCCCAAGGAAACATCCAAAAAACAAACAGACACAAGGGAAAATGAGAAGGAAACCAGAACGGTATACTGCAAAAGATCACCTAAGCACGAGAGCAGTAACAGAGAAAATAAAGGACAAAAGTGGTGTAAGACAGAAAACAAAGAGCGAAACAGCATAAGTCCTCCCTTATCAGTAATTACTTTAAAAGTAAATGAGGGCTTCCCTGGTGGCGCAGTTGTTGGGAGTCTGCCTGCCGATGCAGGGGACGCGGGTTCGTGCCCCGGTCCGGGGGGATCCCGCGTGCCGCGGAGCGGCTGGGCCCGGGAGCCATGGCCGCTGGGCCTGCGCATCCGGAGCCTGTGCTCCGCAACGGGAGAGGCCACGGCAGTGGGAAGCCCGCGTACCGCAAAAAAAAAAAAAAAAAAAAAAAAGTAAATGAATTAGGGAATTCCCTGATCCAGTGGTTAGGACTCTGTGCCTTCACTGCTGAGGGCACGGGTGCAATCCCTGGTTGGGGAACAAAGATGCTGCAAACCAAAAAAAAAAAAAAAAAAAAAAAAAAGTAAATGGATTAAAGTCTCCATTCAAAGCGGAGAGACTGGCAGAATGGATTTAAAAAAAAAAATCCAACTACAGTAAGATAACTCGCTGTAGACTCATAAGTCAAAAGCAAAAGGATGGAAAAAATATCCCATGATTTGCATACTGATAGTAACCTAAAGAGAGCTGGGGTGGCTACGCTGACATCAGAAAAATAGACTTTATGTAAGAACTTGACGAAGAGGAGCATTAGATACTGATGAGTCAGTTCAGCAAGAAGACGTAACAATTACAAACATGCACCAAACGAGCCCCCAATACACAAAGCAAAGACTCGCAAAACTGAAGGGGAACAAAACGTTTCAAATCAGCCACACTCCAATGTAAAAACAAACAAACAAACCTGAAGGGTGGACTCGAGCAGTTCTGTAAGAGTTGGGACGTCACCACCCAACACGTGGACAGAAGGTCAACGAGGAAACAACGTGAACAACAGACACGACACTCCACCCAAGCTCTCAGATGCACGTTCTCCACTGCAGACCACGTGTTGGGCCATAAAACCAGTCTTAATACACTGAAAAGACCCGTGTCTTCTGCAACCACGATGGCATGAAGTCACAAATGGAAGGACGACTGGAAAATTCACAAGTAATGTGAAAATGAATCAACTACTGGGTCTACAAAGAAATCACGAGGGAAATTAGAAAATACTCAGAGGTATGAACCAAAAGGAGCAGTGCTCAGAGGGAGGTTTATGGCTGTAAATGCGCTAAAAGAGCAGCTTTTCTCTCATCACCAGAAAAAAATAAACTTGTAATTGTGTGGTGATCATTTCACGTTATATACATACAGCAAATCATCGTGTCGCACAACTGAGACTTATATAATGCCATATGCCAGTTACTTCTCAGTAAAAAAAGATTTCAAATCAATAATCTAATCTTACATCTAAAGAAGTAGAAAAAGAACTAAATAAGACCAAAGTTAGTAGCATAAAGGAAGGAAATGAGATTAGAACAGAGATAAATGAAAGAGAGAAAAACGAGAGAAAATCACTGAAACCAAAGTTGGTTCTTTGAAAAGATCAGTAGAACTGACAAAGTTTTAGCTACGCTAAGAAAGAAAAAAAGACACAGGTAATAAAGGAAATAAAAGTGGGGACGTCACTGCAGACTGTACAGAAATAAAAGACTAAGAAAACACTATGAATAATAATTCAGATAACATAGATGACACAAACTCCCAGAAACACATAAATTACCAAACCTGACTCGAGAAGAAATAGAAAATCTAAATAGTCCCATAGCAAGTAAGGAGAATGGAAACTTCCTAACACAGGGGATGTTAGGACCAGACAGCTTCACTGGTGAATTCTACCAAACATTTAAAGAAGAATTAACACCAGTCCTTCTCAGATTCTTCTGACAAATAGGAGGGAACGCTTCCTAACTCATTCATGAGGTCAGCACTGCCTCGATACCAAAGCCAAACAAAGACAGCACAAGAAAAGAAAACCACAGACCAGTGTCCCTTGTAAATACAGATGTAAAAGAAACCTCAGCAGAACACCAGAAGGAGCAAGCAGGGTTTATCCCCAGACGCAAGGCGTGCGTGTGTCCCCTGCCCGATTCATATATGGAAACCCAGCTCTGCAGGGTGATGGTGTTTGGAGCGGGGGCCTCTGGGAGGTAGGTCACGAGGGTCGTGCCCCTGCTCCCTACCCTGCCGTGTGAGGACAGCCAGAAGGCGGCACCCTGATCCTCAACCCCCAGCTTCCAGACCGTGAGAGGCAGTTTGAACTAAGACAGGACGGGAATGAGGAAGTAAAACCTGGTGATCACCTCAACTGAGGCCCAGTGTGGAAACACCCAGTGAGGGGCAGAAGGAAACATCCTCTACTTGAGAAAAGCCACGTGTACACAGGCCAACGGCTCGCATCACACTCGTGTGCGACAGAGCTTTTTCCCCCAAGAGCAGGAACAGTAAGTGACGCTGGCTCAGCCACTTCTGCCACGCAGAACCAGGCGTCCTAGCCGGAGCGGCACCCTGGAGAGGATGGGAAACAGGAACGCAAAGAGACGGCACGTCTGTGTTCACAGCAGCGGTATTATGCATGGCGGCCACAGGGTGGAACAGCCCAAGTGTCCCACAGACCAGGGACGAGCAAAAGGCAGGCCACCCGCACAGACTGTCCGTACAGCAGGGATGACCACCGTGGAGGACGTCGTGCTGCGTGGGGTGAGCTGGACACACGGGGAGAAGAGCCTCATGATCCCCTTGCCTGAGGTCCCTGGAGGAGGCGCGTTCTTAGAAAGCAGGCGTGAGGTTACCAGGGGTGGGGGGAGGGGCCGGGGAGCTGGCGCTTCACAGGTGCAGATGTCCGTCTGGGAAGACGAGAAGGTTCTGTAGGCGCAGTGATGGTTGCAAGACAAGGTGAATGTGCTTAAAGCCACCGAGACGTTAAAGGCCGGTTTCACGTTGTTTCACCACAACGTGGTGCACGCGCCCTACCCACACTCACCCGTCAGGTGCATGGTCTCCAGGAGCCTGGCCACCAGGGCGCTGTCCTCCTCCCGCTCAGCCCGCACAAGGCCCAGCTTCCAGCGCATTTTCTGCAAGTAGTGCCTGTGGAACTCGGCATCGAACTCCTCTGCCAGGATGGCCTCGGCCAGCTCGAGGGGCAGCGCGGGGTCCAGGGCCTCCGCCAGCTTCTGCAGGTTCCACTTGCACACCTCGGGCTGCCTGCTGTACGAGTAGCGCCCGGCGGTGTCGGAGGCGTTGCACACGTGGTCGGGGTCGTACCTGCCGCGTGGGGAGAGCCGGGAGCTGCCTGAGAGGACCTGCCGAGGACAGTGCAGGCCCTGGGTGGCTGCCGCTCCACTGCCTGCCCCACGGGGCCCCGCAGCCTCCAGAGCAGGGGAGCCGCACTCCAGCGCGGCCCCTGCGGCCGCCCCTTCAGCCCACTCTCCACCCGGGAGCCGAGAGGGTGCTGTTTAAAGTGCTCCTGTGCTCAGAACCCTCCAGGGACTCCTGCTCTGGGGACGGCTGGCTGACCAGGCCTTGCCGAGAATTAAACACCGAACAAAACACTAACAAGAGCAGCCACACAGCCCTGCAGGTCCTTCCCGTCGCCTTGAGATGCCCGCGCTGTCACGTGCCTCCCCGCCAGGGCCCCCTGGCAGGCGGCGGGATGCCCACCTGTCCAGGAAGCCGAAGGGCCCGTAGTCGATGGTGAGCCCCACGATACTCATGTTGTCCGTGTTGAGCACGCCGTGGCAGAAGCCCACGCACTGCCACTCAGCCACCAGCTGGGCCGTGCGCCGCGTCACCTGCAACAGTAGCACAGGACAGCCGCTGGGTGCTCCCCTCTGCCCCCCGCCCCCCGAGCCAGCGACCGTGTCCTGTCCTGTGAGCTGACGCTCAGCTGTGGGCAGAACAACCAAGGACGGTTAAGAAGGGAAAAGTATTTTGGATGAGTTGACATGAGTGGCTCTGTTCCTCACACACACCCTCTCTCTCTCTTATATACTCACTGTTTTTTGGCTTTTATCCAAACCAGAAAAGTCAGGGAACCTGGACATTCCCATGACTCAGGCCCCGTAGGATGACCACGTGGAAACAAGGGAGGAAGTTACACATTCTCAGGCGAGAACCGCCCAGGTCCAGATGCTGTGCCCAGGGCCCCGCCTCGCCCTGGGCTGCGGGGAGAGGGGCTCAAACAGCCCCGCTGCCGCCCCCTATCACCCACGTGACAGACGAGAGGCAACAGTGCGGCTGCAGTGGGGTCCGAGGAGTGACAGGTGCAGGACAGTGGCCTCCGGCCCTCAGGCCGACCCCTCGCCCTGCTGCCTGTTTCACTGGCTGAGGCTGCACCACCTCCCACAACTGTGACTGTCGTGTGAGACGACGCCTGAGAGTTCTGGGGGAAATGGAGAGGCCAAGGGTGTGTGTCTGGGGCCACCGTGAACACGGGCCCCACGCGGGAGGCCCAGCACCCACCAGCCCTGACTCCCTCCCAAGCTCCCCACGTGGCCCCTCGATGCTGCTCCAACAGTGACCTGGGGTCTGTCCCAGGACCCCGACCCTCAGCCGTATCTGAGAAGTTGCCCCTGGGGCCGGGCACCCAGCGTCTGCCCCCGGGGGGGGGGGCAGCTCCCACCGACCTCCCGGAAGAAGGCGGCGTGTCTCTGCACGCTGTCGCTGGCGTGGGTGGCCTGGATCTCGGGGTAGAAAGTGCTGATGACGTAGTCAAGCATCTGCACTCGGATGTCGTTCCTCCCCACGCTGGGGCCTGCGCGCCCCGTGTGCTCGTCCGAGGACTTGAAGATCTCAAAGGATCCGAACCTGGAGGGAAGACCCGCGTTGACAACAGGTTAAACGTGATGCCTCCCCCTCACGAGTAAGGAAGGAGGGAGGGTGCTGCTAGCCCTCGTGGCGGGGCAGGGGGACAAACCACCAAACGTAGCTGGCCGTTCAGTGACTCAGGCAGACACAGGGCACTTCCCGGGGTGCATGGGGCCGGGAATGCCATGGCCGCCCTGCAGGGACGAGAGGGGTTCTGTGTCCGGCCTCCCACACCGAGGGATGCGCCCGTCACCGGCGTCCTGTAGTGGGGTGACCCGCAGGCTCAGCGGTGGGGCAGTTATACCCCCCAGGGGGCGGGTTACTGTCCGGAGGCATCTTTGGTTGTCACGATGGGGGTTGTTAACTACCAGCAGCTCGTGGGTGGAAGCCAGGAACGCTGCCTGAACACCCTGCGAGACACAGATCAGCTCACAGCAAAGACGACCTGGTCCAAAGGCCACTAGTGCAGCTGTGCCCGGAGGCCCTGGGTCTCCCAGGACGAGGCCAACGCCTGCCCCGACACCTCCACCCCCGGAGGACAAACGGAAAGCTGGTGACAGCTGACGCACAGGGTCGGCCTGGGTCACCTGACCCCGCCAGACGGCCACAGCCACCTCCTGGCGACTCTGGGTTCAGGTGGTCAGTACTGAGCACCCGACGCCAGACAGCATGGTGACGTTGAGGACTGACAGGCCCCGCTGGAGACAGCAGCCAGGAGGCCTCCAGTCAGCGAACAGGGGCCAGAGGAAGCGGGCACACCAGGCCCCACGGCCACTCGTCCAGCAGCACAGTGAGGCCGTTTTCTGGGTGCATCTTATGTAGCTCCTGGTCATAAACTCCAGGTCCACAGCTCTGGACACACCGCGCCCCAGAGCCTGCACTGGGTGATCTCCTCTGGTTGCCCCAGGCCCTGCACCCTGGCCGGGCAGGTGCACTCCGGCCACCGGGGCGACACAGGAGCACGAGGACGGGCGTTACCTGAGGAACGTGGGGGCCACGCGCAGCACGACCGCGCACTGCTCGGGCCTGGGGTTGCCGTCGTAGAACACGTCCCGCTCAACGGTGGACTGAGACGTGACGCAGGCGCCAGCCCGCGTGGTGGGGATGCCCAGGTGGAACATGGCCTCGCTGCACAGGAACTCGCGGATGCTCGAGCGCAGCACCTTGCGACCGTCGGCCTGTCTGAGGTCAAGCACAGAGGTCACTGCTGGGCTCCACTCAACACCAAGACATGGTCACAGAGGCAAGGGGCTGGAAGAACGCCTCCTAATGGCTTTTTAAAAACAACCCATGGGCTTCCCTGGTGGCGCAGTGGTTGGGAGTCCGCCTGCTGATGCAGGCGACGCAGGTTCATGCCCCGGTCTGGGAAGATCCCACATGCCGCGGAGCGGCTGGGCCCGTGAGCCATGGCCGCTGAGCCTGCGCGTCTGGAGCCTGTGCTCCGCGGTGGGAGGGGCCACAACAGTGAGAGGCCTGCGTACCGCAAAAGAAAGAAATAAATAAAGTAAAATAAAAACAACCCACGAGCAGCTCTGACATCACTGTAAAAAGAGTCTGCTTTGGACGATCCCAGGAGCTAAGCCCCTAACCTCCTCCAGGTCTGGAACCGCAGCACAGGGTGCCTGGCCTGCGGCAGGAGGCCAAGTCCACACAGAAGTCAGGGAAGGCTACTCCCAGGGTCACACACACGCTCGCAAATCCACAATTCTGTGTTTATGAATTTACGTTGTGGACATCCTTTTACAACAGCACAGACACAGAGCATCATCTGCAGTGGCGGGGAGGACCCCAGTCTCCCCCACGCAGCTCTGAATCACGTGGGTGTTTTCTTCTTATGCTAAACCTTCATTATTACCGTTATTTTAAATAGACTTTCTTTTCCTAGGCAGTTTTAGGTTCACAGCAAAACTGATCAGAAGGCAAAGAGACTTCTCATATACCCCGCCACCACACACACAGCCTCCCCCAATATCAACATCCCCACCAAGGGGAGACATTAGTCACACTTGACGAAGCTATGCCGACACATCATCGTCACCCAGCGTCCACCGCTTACACCAGGGTTCACTTGCAGTGTCGTCCACTCTGTGGGTCTGACAGAGATCCACCATTACAGTGTCATACAGAACACTTTCACGGCCCGAAAAGCCCTCTGTGCTCTACCTGGTCACCTCTCCCCTCCCAACCCCTGGTCTTCTATTGTCTCCATAGTTTGCCTTTTCCAGAATGTCGCAGAGTTGGAATCCCTGTGTGGCCTTTCAGATTCGCTTCCTATGTGCATCTAAGTTTCTTCCACGTCTCTTCATGGCTTGATGCCTCATTTCTTTTCTTTTTTTCTTTCTTTCTATTCTTTTGCTGACTAATATCCCATTGTCTGGATGGGCCACGGTTTCTTTATTCACCTTGAAGGACATCTTGGCAGCTTCCAAGTTTTGGCGATTAGGAATAAAGTTGCTGTGAACATCCATATACAGGATTTTCGTGTGGACGTGTCTTCAGCTGCTTTGGGTAAACGCTGAGGAGCGTGATCCTTGGATCACGTGGTGAGAGTGTATTTAGTTTGGTAAGAAACCACCACACCGTCTTCCCAAGCGGCTGCACCGTCCTGCAGGCCCAGCAGCCGTGAACGGGAGCTCCTGTTGCTCTACATCCTCGCCAGCATGTTGTGTTGTCCGTGCTCGGGAATTTGGCCACCCTCCTAGGTGTGTGATGGCGTCTCCTTGTTAATTTGCATTTTCCTGATGACACATGACGTGAAACATCTTTTAAAGTGCTTATATGTCATCTCTGTATCTTCTTTGGGAAGGTGTCTAGCAAGGTCTTTGCTCCATTTTAAAATCAGTTTGTTTTCTTATTGTTGAGTTTTAAGAGTTCTTTGTATATTTTGGATAACAGTCCTTTATCAGATGTGTCTTTTGCAGAGATTTTCCCCCAGTCTGTGGCTTGTCTTCTCATTTCTCCTGACATTGTCCCTCACCGAAGTTTTAACTTTAATAAAGTCCAGCCTATCAATTATTTCTTCATGGATCCTGTCTTTGGTATGGTACCTAAAAAGTCATTTCTATACCCAAGGTCATCCAGATTTTCTATTTTATCTTCTAGGAGTTTTACATTTTTGCATTTTGTTTAGGTCTGTGATCCATTTTGAGTTAATTTTCGTGAAGGGTGTCAGGTCTTGGATGTCGTGCGCGGGCTTCTCATTGTGGTGGCTTCTCGTTGCAGAGCACGGGCTCTAGGCGCGCGGGCTTCGGTAGTTGCAAAACCACACTCTCTTGATTGCCAAAGCTTTATGGTAAGTCTTGAAGTGCGGTAGTGTCAGTCCTCTGACTTTGTTCTTCTCCCCCGGTATTCTGAGGGCTATGTTGGGTCTTTTGCCTCTCGATATAAATTTTAGAATCAGTCTGTCAATATCTACAAAATAACTTGCCGCGACTTTGATTGCGATTGCATTGAATCTATAGATTGAGTTGGGAAGAACCAATATCTTGACAATACTGAGTCTTCCTATCCAGGAACGTGGAATATCTTTACATTGATTTAGTTCTTCTTTGAGATCTTTTATCAGTTTTGTAGTTTTCCTAGTAGACGTCTTGTATTTTGTTAGATTCACACCTAAGTGTGAACTCACACTTAGGTGTGAATCGTAATTTTTAGGGTTGCTAATGTAAACAGTATTGTTTTTAATTTCAAATTCCACTTGTTCACTGCTGGGATATACTAAAGTGATTGACCTATGTAGTAGCTGTATCCTGCAACCTTGCTATAACTGCTTATGAGCTCATTTTTTGGTCAGTTCTTTGAGATTTTCTACATAGATGTTCAGCTGCAAACAAAAACAATTTTTATTTCTTCCATCTCAATCTGTATGCCTTTGCTTTTCTTGTCTTGTTACACTAGCTATAGGACCTCCAGGGATGTTGAAAAGCAATGGAAAGAGGGAACATCTTTGTCTTGTTTCTAATCTTAGTGGGAAAGCTTTGAGGTTCTCATGATTAAGTAGATTTAGCTATAGGTTTTCTGTAGATCCTCTGTCAAGTTGAGGAAGTTCCTCTCTGTTGCTAATTTACTGAGTTTTTACCATGAATAGGTCTTGGGTTTTGTCAAATGCCTTTTCTGCTTCAACTGATGTGATGATGCGAGTCTTCTTTAGCCTGTTGATCTGATGGACCACATTAATTAATTTTTGAATACTGAACCAGACTTGCATACCTGGAATAAATCCCATTTGGTGGTGATGTATAATTCTTTTCAAACATTGTTGGATTTGATTTGCTAATATTTTGTTGAAGATTTCTTTATCTACGTTCATGAGGGGTTTTGGTGTGTAGTTTTCTTGTATTGTCTTTGTCTGGATCTGGTATTAGGGTAATGCTGGCCTCATAGAATGAGTTAGGAAGTATTTCCTCTGCTTCCATTCTGCGAAAAAGAGTGGAATAATTTCATCCTTAAATGTTTGGTAGAATTCACTGGTGAGTCCATCTGGGCCTGGTGCTTTCTGTTTTGGAAGATTATTAATTGTTGACTCAATTTCTTTAATATATATATAGGCCTATTCAGATTGCCTTATTTTTTTCTTGTGAGTTTTGGCAAATTGTGTCTTTCAAGGAATTGGTCCATTTCACCTAGGTTATCAAATTTGCGAGCACAATTGTTCAGAGTAATTTTATTAGCCTTTTAATGTCCCTATGATCTGCATGATGTCCCCTCTTTAGTTTCTGGTATTAGTACTTGTGTCCTCACTTTCTTTCTTAGTTAGCCTGGCTAGAGGTTTACTGATTTTATTGATCTTTTCAAAGAACAAGCTTTTGGTTTCACTGATTTCCTATTTCACTTTCACTGACTCCTGCTCTAATTCTTATTATTTCTTTTCTTTTGCTTACTCTGGATTTGATTTGCTCTTCTTTCTGTAGTTCCCTAATGTGGAAGCTTAAATGATTGGTTTTAGATCTCTCTTCTTTACTAACATATGCACTCACTGCTATAAACTTCCCTCAAAGCACTGCTTTCACCGTACCCCATACATTTGGTGTTTTCATTTTCATTTATTTCAAAATACTTAAAAATTTCTCAAGATTTTCTTTGACCATGTGTTATTCAGAAGTATGTTGCATAATCTCCAAGTATTTTGGGATTTTCAGTTATGTTACTGATTTCTAGTTTGATTCCATTGTGGCCTGAGAACAGACACTGTATGATTTTTATTTTAAAAAATTTGTTAAGGTGTGTTTTATGGCCTAGAATGTGGACTCTCTGGATAAATGTTCCATGGGGGCCTGAGAGGAATACGTATCCCATTGTTGTTAGATGAAATAGGCTATAGATGTTCTTTATATCCAGTTGATTGATGGTGTTAACTGAGTTCAAAGATGGCCTTACCAATTTTCTGCCTGCTGGCTCTGTCCACTTCTTTTTTTTTTTTTTTTGCGGTAGGCGGGCCTCTCACTGCTGTGGCCCCTCCCACCGCGGAGCACAGGCTCCGGACGCGCAGGCCCAGCGGCCATGGCTCACGGGCCCAGCCGCTCCGCGGCATGTGGGATCCTCCCGGACCGGGGCACGGACCCGCGTCCCCCGCATCGGCAGGCGGACTCCCGACCACTGCGCCCCCAGGGGAGCCCAGCTCTGTCCATTCCTGACGGCGGGGTGCTGAGTCTCCAGCAATGAGAGTGGGTTCTTCTGCCCCTTTGCAGCTCCGTCAGTTTCGGCCTCGTGGCACTCCGGCACATATGCAAGTGAGGGCTGTTCTGCCTCCCTGGCCCCTCACCAGTTTGCCACACGCCTCTTTACCCCTAATGACTCTGCTTACTCTGAAGTCCACTCTTTCTGAATTAATATGGCTACTCCTGCTAACTAGTGTTAGCATGGTATGCTTTCCTCCATCCATTTCCTTTTTTTTTTTTTTGTATTTTGGCAGCATGCGGGATGGTTCCCCAACCAGGGACTGAACCTGGGCCTCCACAGTGAAAGCGCCAAATCCTAACCACTAGGCCACCAGGGAACTCCCCCATCCACTTACTTTTAATCTACATGTGTCTTCATATTTAAAGTGGATTTCTTATGGACAATATAGAGTTTGGTCTTGTTTTTTAATTTATTGGCCTTGCTCTTTGTTTTCTCTTTCACTCTTTTTCTGCCTTTTGTGGTTTTAACTGAGCATTTTGTGATTCCACTTTTTCTTTTTTCATCAGTTCTCGCCTAGCGTATCAGTTATACTTTTTTGTTTTGTTTTACTCTTTAAAAAATGCTTGCCCTAGGACTTCCCTGGTGGCACAGTGGTAAAGAATCCACCTGCCAATGCAGGGGACATGGGTTTGAGCCCTGGTCTGGGAAGATCCCACATGCTGCAGAGGAACTAAGTCCGTGCGCCACAACTACTGAGCCTGTGCTCTAGAGCCTGTGAGCCACAACTACTGAGCCTGTGTGCCACAGCTACTGAAGCCCGTGCGCCTAGAGCCCATGCTCCGCAACAAGAGAAACCACTGCAATGAGAAGCCCGCGCACCACAACGAAGAACAGACCCTGCTCGCCACAACTAGAGAAAGCCCGCACGCAGCAACGAAGACCCAACGCATCCAAAAATTAAATAAATAAATAATAATAATTTTTTTAAAAGGTTGCCCTAGAGTTTGTAATGTACCATTTACAACTAATCCAAGTCTACTTTCAGGTAACGCCATCCTGCTCCATGGGTAGTATGAGTGCCTTATAATAACAAAATAATCCTAATCCCTCCCTCCCATCGCTTATTTGACTGGTGTCATTAATTTCATTTATACATAAATGCATCGTTACTATTATTTTAAACAAGCTATTACCTGTTATATCAATCAAGATGAGAGAAAGTAAAGGTTTTTATTGTACTTTCACTTCTTTCTCTTATGCTCTTTGTTTATGAGGATTCAGGCTTCTGACCTACATCATTTTCATTGCCTATAAAGAACATCCTTTAACATTTCTGGCAAGACAGCTCAGCTGCTAACAATTCCCCTCAATTTCTGTTTGTCTGAGGAAGTCTTTATTTCTCCTTCACTTTTGCAGGATAATCTCACAGGGTGTGGGATTCCAGGTGGGTGTTTTTTTTTCCTCATCACTTTAGATACTTCAGTCCACTTTCCTCTTGCTTCCCTGGCTTCTGAGAAGTCAGATGTAATTCTTATCTTTGCTCCTCTGTAGGTGAAGTGTTTCCTTCCTCTAGCTTCTTTCACTTTTTTTCTTTATTTCTGCCTCTCTGTAGTTTGAAAATTATGAGCCTAGGTATAGTGTTTTTGTTTTTGTCTTTTGGTGGGGGTGGGGGAGGCATTCATCCCGCTCCGTGTGCTCTGAGCTTCTTGGATCTGTTTGGGGTCTAACATTAATTTGGGGAAATTCTCAGTCATTTCTTCAAATATTTCTTCTGTTTCTTTCTCTCTTTCTCTCCTGGTATTCCTATTACACATGTGTTACTTCTTTTGCATTTGTCTGACAATTCTTGGTGAGTGTTTGGATTTTTTCAGTCTTTATTTTTTTTAACTTTTTTTGCTTTTTATCTTTGGAGGTTTCTCATGAGATATCTTCAAGCTCAGAGATTCTTTCCTCATCTGTGTCCAGTCTAGCAACATGTCCATCAGAGGCATTCTTCATTTTGGTTACAGTGTTTTTGCTAGAAATCTCTAGCATTTCCTTTTCATCTTTTTCAGAATTTCCATCTCTCTGCTTACACTGCCCATCTATTCTTTTTCTGTTTTCATTTATTTATTTATTTAATTTTTGGCTCTGTTGGGTCTTCGCTGCTTTGCGTGGGCTTTGTTGAGGCGCCTGGGCTTCTCATTGCGGTGGCTTCTCTTGTTGTGGAGCACAGGCTCTAGGTGTGAGGGCTTCATTAGTTGCAGCATGTGGGCTCAGTAGTTGTGGCTTGTGGGCT
Organism: Lagenorhynchus albirostris; assembly: GCF_949774975.1. Classification (NCBI taxonomy): domain Eukaryota; kingdom Metazoa; phylum Chordata; class Mammalia; order Artiodactyla; family Delphinidae; genus Lagenorhynchus; species Lagenorhynchus albirostris. The sequence continues at coordinate 917,517 of NC_083105.1, forward strand.
CTAGAGCATGGGCTCAGTAGCTGTGGCGCATGGGCTTAGTTGCTCTGCCTGCCCATCTATTCTTTTTTTTTTTTAGAGGTTTTATTTATTTATTTTTGGCCATGCTGAGCGGCTTGAGGGACCTTAGTACCCCGACCAGGGACCAAATCCAGACCCTTGTCAGTGAAGGCCTGAGCCTTAACCAGTGGACCACCAGGGAATTCCTCTAGTCTCGTTTTATTTATTTCTATTTTTAAAAAAAATAAATTTATTTATTTTTGGCTGCATTGGGTCTTCGTTGCTGTGTGCGGGCTTCTCATTGCAGTGGCTTCTCTTGTTGCAGAGCACGGGCTTTAGGCGCATGGGCTCAGTAGTTCTGGCATGCAGGCTCAGTAGTTGTGGCTCGTGGGCTCTAGAGCACAGGTTCAGTAGTTGTGGCGCACTGGCTTAGATGCTCTGCGGCATGTGGGATCTTCCCGGACCAGGGCTCGAACCCATGTCCCCTGCATTGGCAGGTGGATTCTTAACCACTGCACCACCAGGGAAGTCCTGCCCATCTATTCTTGAATGCTGCCTGCTTTATCCATTAGAGCCCTGAGTATATTAATCATAATTGTGTTAAATTCCAACACAACTGGAATTGTGTTGGTCTGATAATTCCAACATCTCTGCCATGTCTGAGGCTAGTTCTGATGCTGGCCCTGTCTCTTCCAGCTGTGTTTTCTGCCTTTTAGTATGTTTTGTAATTTCTTCTTGATAGCCGGGCATGATGTATGGGGTAAAAGGAACTACTGTAAGCAGGCCTTCAGTGATGTAGAGGTGGGTTACAGGTGTCAGGTGGAGGCCTCAGACTCTCAGGGACCCTGTGCCTCTGGACTGAGAGCTTCCATATGTGCTTTTCAGTCTCCTCTCCGCCAGAGGGCGCTGGAGCTGGGCCCTTCCCTTCCCCAGGTCCGAGGGGCTCCGATAACACCCCAGCAGGTCAGGCTCTGGTTAATTAGCTTCCCCCAAGGGCAGCCTTGTTCAGAACAGAGTGCTCTGGTGTACTCCACAGACCTCCTTTTCCCCCCCTCCTGCCAGAAGCACAAAGGGATTTTCCACCAATATTCACTGTGAGAAGACAGGAGAGCTCCAGGAGGTGAAACTCACCAGAGTGTGGGGCTCCCTTACGACTGGGCCCCGAAATTTTCAACTGACTGGTACACACTGAGCCTCCAGCAATTCACCAATTACAGGGCAAGGATCTGTGCAGACTTCCGCTCTGGTAACTCGTAATTCTTTGCATTTGCCCGTCAGTCTCTCCAATTTGGGGGGTGGGGCAGCAATTTGCCCTCTGGCCTCACTTTTCTTGCAGATATAAGAAGACTTGTTGATTTTTCAGTTTGTTCAGCTTTTTACTTGTTAGAGTGGAGCGATGATTTCCAAAGTTTCTTACGCGCTGGACTGGAAACTCTTATTACTTTTTAAAATTAAAGAAGGAAAGTGGTAGCAGCCAGCACACGAGCACAGCTGGCCTGCATGAGCCGCGTCCTCAGCCCCTCCTTGTAAGATGAAGGCCGCTGGCCACTTCGACCTCCAAGAGCCCCCACCCAGCAAACAAACACAACAAAGTGAGCTTGGATCTCTGCTCTTCAGGGTCGGCCTGGCTTCCTGGCCTGGCCCAGGGCATGGCAGTGTGCCCGCACTCCCCCAGGCAGGAAGGCACCGGAAACAGTCTGGAAAATTCTCTAGGCAAGAACAAAAACTGGTGGGAAGACACTGGGCTCACTTCCGTCTCACCCGCAGAAGGACACTGAGGCTGAGTGAAGGTGCCCAGGGTGCACGCCTGCCCACGTCCTCTGCCGGGAAGAGGCCAGAGCCGGGCCCAGCGTGAGTCTGGGGTGCTGGGGCCTAGGCCGGGGGTCAGTGGAGATCTCTGCAGGCCTCCTGCCTTGCCCTCACCTGGGAGCCTGGGTGTGAGTGACACCTCTAGAAAGCCGGCCTGACAGTCACCCCGGGGCTGTCTGCAGAGTGACTGTGCCTGCCCGCGGCTGACGAGACCCTCGGTCCACAGCTGCACTCCACTCACCCCCTTCTAGTCTGTAATCCGTCCTCAAATGTCACTCCACACCCTCCCCCAGCCTGTTTAGCAGGAAGCCAGTACAGTCCAAGCTAATTGTGGATCTGGTAAAAATGATCCAGAAAACAAGCTGCCTATCTCCTTGCCTGGGGCAAAGTGCCCAGAGCAGAAAGCAGAACTGAATAATGATTACACAGCAAGGGTGCAGGGCCTCAGGGTGGCCCTGCCCCCAGAGAGCCGCATGGACACGTGACAACGGTCCCTTCTCCTGGGCGCCCACGTCTGTTCCCAGCCAAAGTGCTGGGGTGGACCCAGCTGAGGGCAAGCTCTTCTGCACCTGGCAGGAGAGGCCGTCCCGAAATCCCAACTCCCATGGGAGGCAGAAGCAAGAAGCCACCTGCGCACCCCCCCAAAACCCACGCCGGGGGGACTCGAGCAGCTGCTGGCCTCAAGCCACTCACACCACTTCAGATGTTAGCCTCAAGCCTTGTTGAGGCTGGGGACCCCAGGAAATGCTGGGGGTGGTGGGTGGGTGCACATCTGGTAAGGGTCAAACAGGCTCTTTCTTTTAAAGGACCTCAGGTCTGGAAACACTGACTTACAGCTCAAGTCTTCAAATATTAAAAGCAACTTGCAGCAGCAGATTATACTCTCACAAAAATGTTTTTTATAAACGGCAAAAACAAATGATTAAAATGAACACATAAAGCTGAAAGATGCTCGTACAGTGTGAAGGCCCCAGGGCGATAAACATTTACCGTGACCCCGAGGAGCAGAAATGCTTCTGCCGGCCACGAGTGCAGACAGCTCTGAGCAGGCTGTTCCAGGAGGGTGGGGTGGGTGCCAGGCTTCACTCAGGACACTTCAGAGACACCAAGGTTTGAAGACTGGGGGATGTGGAAGGACCAGCTATCCTGAGGATCTGAGGTGGCGCTGCTAGAGGTGGGGGCCCGGTTCGGTTCAGTCCCTGAAGGGAGGGGAGGGGCCAGACCAGAGACACACCCTCGGGATTTCTTGGAACATAAAACGCCAAGTTAGGTGTGATTCTTTCAGCCATTCAATAAGCATTTAACAAATATGGGCTAAATATATGACCTTTTTTAGTGAAAAGGAGCAGAGACTACCAGCACTGTGTGTACAGGAGAGGCATGACAGCTGCGGGAAGGGTGCCCTGCTGGCTCAGGCTGTGGGCATCTGGACCCCGGCCCTGGCCCATGAGCCCCTGGATGGGCATCTGACACTGCCCACCTCACTGCGGGGTCAGAACATGGCTGGCCCCCAAGTGCTTGGAAGCCCGGGCCTGGGAGAAGGTCCACTGGGCCGAGGATCTGTCCCGGTCCAGGGCACCGGCTGCACAGTAGGCATCTGCAGTGCTGAAGGGTGTGGGAGCGAAGCTGACTGCCCGCTCAGCATTCAGAGGAAGCCGGAAGCCGAGTGCGCCGAGCAGGCAGCAGGGCTGGGCACGCGGTAAACATGAACGTGCTGCACGTAGAACTGATTCCGAACTCTCTGGATAGTTTACGAGAACAGAGCATGGGCAGCTGCCAGCGCTGTGTGATCAGACGCTCAGCCTGACCTGAGGGGCGGCAGGACCCTCCCCTCCCCCCCTCTTCCAGGCAGACGGGCGCTCCGAGGCGGCCACGAGCCACAGAACCTGCTCCCTCGCCTCCTGTCCTGGCCTCAGGGCCTGTGGCTCGGGCTCTGCTACCCACCACGTTCTACGTCCCCACGTCACACTTTTCCGTAGTTAATCTCCCCGCCAACCGCCCCACCGGGGAGGACAGCTCCGCGGGTACGGGCGCAAACACACCTGGAGAAGGGCGTGGGGCCGGCGCCCTTGAGCTGCAGCTCCCAGCGCTCTCCGGCCGCCGTGCACACCTCGCCCAGGTACATGGCGGCGCCGTCGCCCAGCTGCCCGGCGAACTGGCCGAACTGGTGGCCGCAATAGCAGTGCGCGGCGGGCTCGGCGCCCGGCAGCAGCGCGTTGCCGCTGAAAAAGAGCGCGGCCTCGGCCTCACGAGCCTCGCGGTCGGCGGCGTCGGCGGGCGGCGCGCCCAGGCCCAGCAGCGCCAGCGCGGGCTCCGACAGCGCCACGACGCGCGGCTGCCGCAGGGGCGCGGGCCGCACGCGGCTGAAGCAGGCGCCGGGCACGGGCCGCGGCGCGGACGGGGCGCCCTCGGGGCCAGACGGCGGCGTCTCCACCGGCAGCGCGCGCAGGGCGCGGTTGTCGAAGCGCAGCCCCGCCAGCCAGCGGGCCTCAGGCTCCATGGCGCCGGTCGACGCGGAGCAGGGCGCTGGCGGCGGGCGGCGGGCGAGGGGCGGCCGGGCGCGGGAGGCCGCGAGCGAGGCCGCGAGCGTTAGCCGGAGCGCGGCCATCCGAGGCGCCGCGGCGGCGGAAGCCCCTGTGCCCCGACCGGAAGCCCCGCCCCGCGCCCCACCGCCCAATTGCCGGGGGCGGCGCCCGCGAAAGCCTGGCTCTGATTGGTCACGCCATCTATCTGCTTCTGCTCCAGGTCTCGCCTCGGGGACGGCGAGGTCCCGGCCCGTCCGGGTCCCGGTCCGCGGGGCTGCGGCTGATGGCTGGAGCGTGCGGCGGAGACTGGGCCGTCCGGAATGACTGCCCTGCGCCGCAACGGCAGGTCCCTGGCGGTCCGTCCCGGAGGCACCGGCCAGTCCGGGCTGAGCGCTCCGGGCCGGTGGCCGTGACGAGTGACGTCCCCATGGGACCTCCGGGGTGCCTCCCAACTCCGCGGTGAAGCCAAGGTCAGACCCGGCCCCACGCTTTGCTGAGGTTTGGCCCTGGATTGTCCTTTGCCCACTGCGCACAGGGAAGGAGGGAAAGAGGACCTTTGTCCAGATCTGTCCGAAAGTTGGGGGACATTTTTGGGCCAGGAAGAGCCCCAGGGCGAAGCCAAAGCTGAGAGCCTGCCAGCCTGGGGCCAGGCGACTCCCTCGTGCAGGGCCTTTGCTCCTGCTCTTTCCCTGCTCCAAGCAGGGTTCCTCACACGCGGGCTGGATCCCAGGCCCACCTCTCCTGCCTGCCTCCTGTGTTTTTCCTTGCACTTCTCTCTGAAATTAGCTCATTCCCTTATTTTCCTGTTTCCTGTGTGTCTTTCTTCTCACCCACGCTCTGGAAGGGTGGGAGCCTTGGTGATCTGGGCACCAGTTCCCCCAGAACAGAGCCTGGCCCAGAGAAACCCCCCATAGATGCCCAGGAGGCCTAGGGTGGGCGCAGGGTGGGGAGGGCAAGCCTGGCCTTGAAGGGCCCGCCCCCAGGTGAGGAGCTGGGGTCAGTGTTGCAGAATGACTCAGGGGTTCCGTTCAGAAGAGGCTTGTGGAGGGCCCCCCAGGCGACCCCACTGATGCCTGCGTGGCACGGGTGGTCCTTGCGGGGGTTCCCAAGCCCCTGCCCACCTGGACCCAGAGTCACACCCGAGACCGCCTGTGGCTGGGGCTGTTCTGTTCCCGCTGCCCCGATTCCACACCAACTTCAGGGAGACGCCTCGGAACCTCCCCCTGGGGCCCCAGCATGGCGCCCCAGACCTTGTGTGAGCCAGCTCCGCCCCTGCCGGCTCTGTGACCTCGGGGAAGCCCTCACCCCCCTCCAGCTCGGGGTCCTCTTCCCCGACGTGAGCAATGACACTGCCTTCTGTGTGGGGTGGGGGGTCCCACAGACAACGGGGACAACGTGGTAGGTGCTTGGCACCCTGGATCCCCCTCCTGCAGCCTGACGGCTTCCCTTCCACCTGGACCCACCTGGGCTCTTCCCCACGTGGCCTGCTGGCAGAGTCCCCTGTCCCCAGCCTCCTTCCTAGCTACCTGGGAGACCTGACCTGAGACTCCCCTCTTCCCCAGGCCCAGGCCCTCCTGCCCCATCTCCTGGCCGCCTCACCCCACTGTCCTACCCCTACTCTGGAATCTGGTGGGACTGGGTGTTTGAGGGCCTGTGAGTGCCGGGCTCTGTGCCCTACTGCCTGCCCTGCCTGAGCTCACAGCAGAGGGAACATCTGGTGGGTTCCAGTGGTTCTGCAGGTCAGTGTGGGAGGGTCAGTGGCCCTCCCAGCCCTGGCAACCTTGCCTCTGCCTCACTCTTGGGCTGCATGGCCTCGTGGACCTCCCTAGGCCCATCCGGTACCTGCAGGTGCCGCTGGAGCGCAGGGTCCACGTGGCCCTGATGCGTGGGAGCTGAGCTTGGCCCCTTCCTGGCCCCTCCCTGCAAAGAAGACTCAGCTGACAGCCAGGCTGCGCCATCCTTGCAGGGCAGGCCTAGGCCCTGGGGGTGGCAGTGCGAGTGCGCAGCCCGCTAGAGCGCAGGGCCGGTCCACGGTCGTCCAGCGCATGCCTGAGTCGGCCCCGGTGCGCTCCGGCCTCGGTGTGTTGAGGTTGGCCTGGTCACCATCGCCGTACCACCAGCTGGCGCGTGAGGGCTCGCGGCTGCAGCTGGCAGAGATGTGGGCCATCGGCGCAGGGCGTTCAGCCATGGGGCGTGTGGTGCAGCGTGCTGAAGCCACAGCCCTCCTGGTTGTGGACACCGCCGGAGCCCTGGAACGTGTACCCTGTACGGTGTGGGCCGTGGCACTGCAGCCCTTCAGCTGCACCCCCGTCCTGGATCCTGGCCATCTGGGCCCCCCGGCAGGTGGTCCGGGAGGAACATCCTTTCCCAGAGAGCTGAGGCTGGCAGAAGTAGGCTGAGAAGTTGGGGACTCTGGGGTCCCAACCTTCTTCCCAGCCCCTAGCCCGGGAAGCATGTCAGCACACCACGATGCTTGTGGGCAGGGGGGTGGTACGAAAGCCCCCAGCCCTCCCAGGCACTCACCTGCGGCCCTGAGTACAGGCCGAGAGGTAGAGCCAATAAAACCGGTCTTCCTGGTCCACGCGGAAGCTGTCGTAGCGGGCCCGCAGCGAGTGGTTGCCCATGTCCCGCAGATCCACCGTCAGCTCGCTGGCAGGCCCAAGATGTGTTCCAGCCCTGGCCAGTGGTCACCCAGGCTCAGGCCTGCCCTGTGTTCTCAACAAGGCCCCGGGGCCCTGGCTGCACGGCCTTCCTACCTCCCCAGTCTCCAAAGCCCTCTTTGTACTCCTGCCGGCACCTCTCAAATTCCAGCAGCCTCTCCCCGCCCGTCTCAACTCTGAATCACCGTCCAACCACTGTCTGCACGCTTGTCACAGAACCTGGGGTGGGGCGAGGACGTCAGCGCCTCCCGTGCTGGCTGGGCCTGGGTGGGTCGGAGGGGCCTGCCCCTCCACGGTCCAGGCGGGAGGGATGTCCGCTCTCCCCTAAGCACTCTTTATATGTTTGAGAAATGAAACCTTGTTGTTTTTCTGCTTGTCAGTGTAATACAAACTTGCATTGGAATCACTAACATTCTCAGAAATAGGGTGAAGACTCACAGTAACTCCCCAGGCCTCAGGCTGACGGCTTCAATTTAATGGATGTTATTTTATACTTAACTTGTATCCTGGGCATCTTTGTTCCCTTGGAAGTAGACTTCTCTTCTCTTTTCCTGACTGTAGCCAGCGCCCAGAGAGCATCTCTGTTCCAGGTGCAGGTGTCTGAGGATGGCCTCTGGCCTGGCCCGGCCCTTCCCTCCCAACAGCCCACGGTAACATCTGTTTTTGCCAAAGTGATACACGAACTGCAGGTTGCTCTCCTGGACGGGGCACTGGCTCCTCTGGCTGGCTGGCGTACACACCTCTGGGGCCCTCTGGTTCTCCACCCAGATCTGAGAGCAGCCTCTCCCTGGGGAAGACTTGGGCCAGGAGGGGTCAGAGTTCTCCGGGTGACCAGACCCAGAGCCCGAGAAGGGCCCGTGGACAGTCCAGCAGGTGACTTACAACCTTGGTCCTGGCAGACGCGCAGCCACTGTCCTCTCGCCTTGGGCCACACCTGCCTCAGGCCTCTTCCCTTCTGGAAGCCGCTGGCCTTCAGGCTCCTAGCACTTGCCGGCCCCCAGCCCTCCGTCAGACCCTCGATTCCTCCCGCCGCCCCTGGACCCACCTCTCCCTGTGGGTCCAACATGGCCTTCACCTGCTGCCCTAGGAGGGTCTGCCTTGGCTTCCCCGCCTCCCTCGCTCGGCCCAGCTGGCCCCCCCTAACACCAGCCTGGAGGGGGCCTGGTCCTTGCCTGCCCCTCCCCCAGGCTGTTTAGGGCAGGCACCCAGGTGGGTCCTCAAGGGGAGTGAGAAGCCTGCAGGGTGCAGACCTGTGGGTGACAGCTCCGAGGCCACCCAGCCATTACGCACTGGGCCCCTTCCACTCCCCCACACCCGGCCGGACCCTGGGGTCCCAGCAGGACCGCCTGGACCTGTGGAGAGAAGACCCCGGGCAGAGGGAAGCTCAGTAGCCCCTGGAGCCCCTGGCCCACCATGGGCCCACCACCCACTCCTACCAGCCTTTGACGATGTGCCTCAGAGCTGGCCCAGGGCAGAGAGGCACAGAAGAGCCCCGAGACCCAGCGCAGGGCAGGCGGCCATGCTTCCTGGGGGGCAAACACGTGGAGAAGCGCCACCCCGCCGCCTCCTGCCGCGCCCCCGGGGCGGCCCACACGCCTCTCCATGCCCACTGTCGCCTTTCTGGGCGATGTGAGCCGCCGGTCCCCACTGAGTTTTGTTCAAGGTGCTGGGCTCGCTCCCACCTCCTCCCCTCCGGCATGCCAGGGTGTGGGGCTGGGCAGGGAGGGGAGCCCCAGGGTGCGGACTAGAAGGGAGGGCAGGGGTCCACAAGGGATGGGTGGGTACCACCAACATCCTGATGCCCTTCCCCACCCTCCCTGTCACTTGAGTCCCATTCCCGCACATTTCACAAAGCAGGCTTCCAAAATTAGATTTTATTTCAGTCTCTAAGGGACGTGTACACGAGCGTGTGAATGACAAGGACATGGCCCAGCCCAAGGCTCCTCGGGCCAGATTGTGGCCATGGCTTTCACCTGATTTAGACACTGAGTCAACACAGACACAACCAAACGTGGCCCTGGGCCCCTGACGGGATGCACAGATGCTACGTCGAAAACAGGTGACCAGGACACGACGCAAACAGGTAGTGACTGGGGTCAAGTGCTGTATGGGGCCAGCTCGACCTTGGGCCCAGCTGCACCCGACGCGGTTCCTGTGCAAACTGGCGGGCCTGGTGGATCGCTGCCAGCCATCCACTGAGGGTCGGGGTGACCCCCAGGTCCCACCACTAGCTGCACAGGAAGCAGGTTCAACCGCCTGTGGGCCAGGCAGGCTCCACCCCGAGAGGGCGGCGGCCCTGCAGCCCCCACGGCTGGAGGTAGACCACGGGGGCAGCTGGACGGGCAGCGGTTGGAGGCCAGCCTAGCTGCCCATGGCCGAAACTGACCCTTGCCACACCCCTGTCTTCCTGGGACCGAGACCCCAAGAGAAAGGTGTTCTCTTTGTCCCAACCAGATTTAAGGCTAGTATTTCCTGACATTTGCTTCGGTTTGTTTTAAGTTAAAAATACCTGAGTAGAAAAGTTTCAGACACTTTTAAAAGCCAGAAACGCACAACCTCTGTAGGCACAGCCGTTGCTGGCGCTCAGCCGGGGCCGCCAAGGAGCCACGCGAAGGGCTGCACGGGCCAAGCTGCCCTTCCCCGCGTGCTGGCCCGGCACCCCCGCGAGGCGCCGCCTGCGACGCGGAGAGAAGGCACAGTGAGGTAGGGGCTGGCCGGCTGCGGCCCACCGCACCTCACCCCTCCCCCGCCAGCTCATCCCGGGCCGGTGAACTTCCCAGCGGCCGCAGGGAGGGGGTGCAGGGGGGCTGCTGGGAAGCCCGAGCTCAGACAGTGAAATAATTCTTTATTTGGGCGGGTTGGGAGAGGGCAGGTGAGGCTAGGCCGGACCCCCATGGGGGGTGGCACCCAGGAGCTCCTCAGGGGGCCGGCCCCCCGTGCCCCTCGGCCGTGTCACAGGAGCAGCCGCGGGCAGCCCCCTGGACGGACGTGGCGGCTCCCTCTGTCCTTCCTACTTGTGCGGCCAGGCCTCGGGGGCCCTCTGCAGGCAGTGCCGGGCGGCAGGCAGCGCCAAGAGCAGGTCGCTGGCACGGCGCCCCATCCGGTACAGGCCGTAGCCCAGGAGGCCCAGGAAGGCGGCCTTCGCGGCCAGCCAGGACACTCTGCCACCGACGGACGGCGGCGGGACGCTGGGGAAGGGAGGGCGGGCTGGGCCTGGCTGGGGACGCACGATCCCCCAGCCCCCAGCCCGGCTCCACGTGGGTGGGGTGGGGCGGGACGGAGACGGAGGGCTGGGTGGGCGGCACTCACGTCATTATCTCCTGGATGTTGAGGTCGGTGGTCCAGTTCTTCTCGATGCCGGGGACGTGGCCCATGCCCACGACGCCCACCACCACGGAGGGGACGCACTTCCTGGGCTCGGCTGCAGCGGGGAGAGATGCATCAGCACTGCCCACCCGACTGGCCCTGGCGGGTCCCCAGCGACTACCCCGCAGCCCGTCCTCACCGTCAGAGGCACGGGGCAGCTCCAGGCGCCGGGCCGCCTGCCTCAGCATGTAGGTCAGATAGATGTCCCGCTCAGACACGATGGTGCGGTGCAGGTCGGGGAACTCGCCGATCATCTCGGCCATCATCTGCTCCAGCAGGTCCTTCTGCTTGCACCGCTCCACGTCATCCTTGCTGGGGGAGAAGGGCGTGCTGCCAGCCCGAGGGACGGCTGACCCAGGGCGGGGACCTCGCACCTTCTGTCTGGGATCCTGGCAGGAGGAAGGGCTGGGGAGGCCCTTTGAGAGGAGGCTCCGCCCGAGAATGAGAGGCGTTTGCCGTGTGGCGGTCTGGGCCGGGCCAGGGTGGACCAAGTGCTCTGTGGGTATCTCAGGCCACTGGTCACCATTCCCGGGCCGGGAGGCCGAGGGGCCCTACCTGATAGGGTCCGACAGGAAACACAGGCCCCAGGCCAGCTTGATCTTCTGCCAGAAAGAGAGGGCGGCGATGGCCCTCTTGAAGGTGACGGGGATAGGCCGGTCGCCCAGGTGGAACTTGCAGAAAGGCACCTTGCTGGCCTGGGCAGAGGCTGGGTGTTGGCGGGGGAGCCTCAGGCCCCGGGCAGCTCCCAAGCGCCGAGCCCCCTCCGCCCCCCGGCCGGGCCCGGGCCCACCTCCTTGAAAGCCTCCCTGAACTCGCCGCCAGGGGCCATGCCCAGCTGCTCAGTGATGTGGGCGGACACCTTCAGCAGCAGCATCTGCATGAGTCCCGACATGACCCCGTTCTGCAGGGAGAGGCCCGGTCAGCCGGCGTGCGGCAGAGCGTGAGGTGCCTGCGGCCCTGCGGGAGGCCTGCCCTGTGCTCTGGGGAGGAGCGAGGGCCACGCTGACGTCCAGCAGGGCCTCATGGTGGGCGCCTCACCCACGGTGCACGCTCAGAGGCCCCTCCCGGCCCTTCAGACGACCTTCCCAGAGCAGGCCCACCGCAGGCCGTGCAGTCTCAGACCGGCTGCCTGGCCTCTGCCCCACGGGTGCCCCCTTTCCCCCCTCCCCCCTCCAGGCCAGACCCCCAGCTCCTCTGCCCACATCCCCCTTGGGGCACCTGTCAGTGTGAGTGGACTTGGGTTCTGGGTCCAGAGCCCCTGCGTGAGGCACAGTGGGGTCGCAGCTCTGGGCCACATGACAAGCTGAGGCCCCGCCCCCGCCCCGGTGACCTGCCAGCACACTCCGGGGCCCTCAGGGTCCCTGACCAGCTCCTGCCTTGGGGTTGGGGCCTCAGCCGCCTCTCCTCACTGTCCCTTGGGCCAGGGTGAAGGGTCCCGGACCAGAGTCCCCATGGGGCGGGCACGCGCACCTGCCTGACGGCCTGCTGCAGCTTCTCCAGGCTGATGTCCTTGGCCTCACGCAGCAGCGCGCGCTCGTCCATCTTCAGCATGGACACGCGGTATTGGCACAGCTCCACCACCACCACGTCGGGCTGCACCTCCCGGATGGTCTGCGACGGACATGCCAGCTCGCCGCGGGCCCCATGGGCAGAGCCACACCGGACCCGGAGGCCCACCCCCGGTCGACCCCACCGCCGCTCAGCCGCCGCGGAGACAGCTCGGTGCCGGAAGTAACCACGGCGGGAGGGACGGCCCGGGTCTGCGTGTCCTGCCGCAGCAGCAGTGGCGGCTCACGGGCCTCACCTTCGCCACGTCCTTCTTGCTGTCGTCGCTGAAGTGGGCCGTGCCCACCACGTACACGCGGCTCCCATCCTCGGCCACCAGCTCGGTCACCGTGCGCGGCAGGTTGGGCCGCTCTTGCCGCCTCTTCAGCTTCATCTCCAGGAGCAGGTGGAAAGCGTCCACGTCGGCTGCAGGGACAGCAAGGCCCGGCTTGGGGCCATCCTCCCACACGGGCAGCCTGGGCCTCCGGGGCGCAGGGACAGGGGTGCGTGCTGCCCCGCGGAACGCGGACACACGTGGGGGCCTCTCCGGGCCTCGAGCCACTGGTACTTGCTCACCAGGACGTGCGGCCAGGCCCCACGCCAAGGGGAGCCCCCAGGCCGCCGAGGGGCCCAGGACGGGGTGGGGCTGTGCAGGGCACCCGGCCTCCACACCTGAGGAGGGGGCTCCTGCCACAGCCCTGCTCGCACTCAAGAACCCCCCCCCGCCACCCCCCCAGGGTGGGCCGGGGCCCCTGGTCCACCACAGGCTCTGGAGATCACCCAGCCCAAGCCCCTCCCGCCCGGCACGGTGACCCAGGGAGCACGCACACAGGTTCTGGGGCTCTCCGGGGAGCACCCTGGGCACCACCTCCGAACCCCCTGAAGTCACGATGGGCTCTGTGCTGGCCTGCGGAGGGAAGGGGAGCGTTCGAGCGGCGGTGCTCGCCTCTCCGGGGCCTGCCGGGACTCGTGCGGCTGCCCCACCAAGCCCCAGAGCCTGTCGGCTGTGTCCCCCAGGCGATCCCCTCACAGGCGGCCCGCCCTCAGGGCGCCCTGTGGCTGTGTCCCCCCAGACGATCCCCTCACAGGCGGCCCGCCCTCAGGGCGCCCTGCCCCGGGCCCTCAGCTGACTAGCAACATCCCAGGAAGACCAGTGAGGGGCTTCTCTGCACAGAGGCCAGAGGGACCCCAGGGAGCCTCACGGGGGGAGCCCCACTCTCCGCGGGGCCGCCCCGGCCCCCGCCCCCGCCCTCGCTCCCCGGCCCCCCGGCCCAGGGCTCTGACCTCGCGAAGGGGCTGTTCGTCCTGCCCCTCCATGGCGGGCGGTGGCTCCCGGCACCGACGAGTGAAGCCTGAGGAAACACAGGAGCCGCGTCCTCACCTGGAGCCCCGGGGCCGGGCACGGGGGTCAGTGCCCCGTGGTGCTGCGTCCATCGGGAATGATCCGTGGGCAGGACCTCGGCCCCGGGCACAGGTGATCTCGGGATCTGCGGTGCGGGGCTGAGAGCAGGCTGGGGACACCCGGGCGGCGAGCCTGAGTCGCCCGAGAGCAGGACGTGCCGCCCGGCCCCCCGCTCGCCCGGCAGGGGGTTACCCCCGGGGGCAGCCGGCCAGACCTGGGGGTCTCCTCTTTGACTTTGGAATACAACACAATTTATAAAATTCCCTAAAAACACAAAAGCAGGCGGCAGAAGGGAACCTGTGTGCTGGGCTGGCGCGGAAGGCGGTGCGGCTGCAGCCCCGCTTTCAGGAGCCACGTGTGGCGACAATACGTGTCACCAGCAGCATCACACAGGCGTCGGCAGACTCAGGAGGGGCAGGGGGAGGGATGGCGAACAGCACAGGTGTGCCGTCGTCACTGAGAACCGAGACTTCTTCTGGTTGGAGAAAAGAGGCACAAACTCGAAGAAGCTGAGCTAGGAGCCGAGCCCCCGAGGTCACGTGGGAGCCGCTTGTGCTGTCCCTTCCGGAGGGGAGACGGGGTGCAGGAGCCCAGCAAGGCTGTTCTCACCAGAGGGAAGATCCCCGCTGGGCCCGGGACACGGTGTCCTGGACATCCGCCACACGGACTTCACCCGAACCTCCCAAGGTCCTGCCGGAAACTCAAACCAGAGTCTGACAGAGCCTCCGGTTCCAGCTCTGAGTTTAGAGCCGGGGTCTGGCCGCCAAAGGACAGGGGGCTTGGCACCCGCGGGAGAACCTGACAGATGACTGGAGGCCGTCCCGTGAGGAACGAGTCTAATTTGGTTTCAGTCGCGGGCGCCGTATCGTGGGCTTTTAGAGTCCGTGTCTGTCACACGTGAACCGACGGGACATGCCGGGAGGCCCCATGCGGGCAGTGGGACACCCCCGGGGCGCCTGTCAGTTTCACTGTTGCACTTTCACAACAAAGAGGAAAAACAAATAGTAAATAAACACGACGCTAGGTCAAGTTCCTTCCCCCTCGTACCCGTGACCCTGAGCCCAGCCCTAACCCGGGCTCTGTTCCCAGCCTGCTTGGAGCTCCGCTTCCTCGCCTGCGGCCGGCAGGACAGGCTCGGGCAGGTGGCTCAGCGCAGGGGCAGCCCATCCTGAGGACGAGGACGGCTGTGCTTTCTGGAAGAAATGAGGTTGGGGGAAGGGTCTGGAAGAGAAACTGGCTCAGGACCAGAAGGGGGCAGGCCTGCCAGCGGAGAAGGGCGGCAGGCAGAGCCGTGGGCCTCCGCACGGGGCAGGGGAGCCGGCTCTGGGGTCTGAGCCCGGCCTGGGCCCCCGGGCGCCCCGCCATCGGGGAAGGAGCCGCAGCACGGGGGCGCCCGGTCCCCAGGGGCGGCGGCTCACCCGGCCTCACCACTCCCAGGGCCGCCTCCTTCCCACTCCACAGACGAAGGCGCTCCACTGATGCAAGGCACCGACCGAAATAGAAACAGGAAGCTGTGTGTGCTGCCGGGCTGGGGCCCGCCTGCCTCTCAGGTTCCCGAGCCCAGGAGAGCATCCCCCCGGTCCGCTTCACACAGGGCTGCCAAAGTACTAGAGAAACTTCTCAAGGGAGCGTCCAGTGCTGCCCTGGGAAGCCTGTGTGACAGGCGGTAAGAGGAGGGCCACCGAGGCCTCAGCCTCCCTCCCACAGGGGTGGGGGTCACAGGTCTGGGTCGGCCCTGCCCTTGCCCTCCCTGCACTTGGCCTGGCCAGGCCAGGCCAGACTCACTCTGTCCCCAGGGGGCAGACGAGCCTCGAGCCCCGAGATGGCTGGGCCACCAACCGCAGCACCAGGACCCAGGTCCCCTCGAGCTCGCTGGGGTGGGTGCCTGGCCTGGGAGGGGTCAGGCAGGAAGGCCACCGAGGCCCCTTCAGGGCCAAGAGCCTGTGATTCTGAGAAGCGTCTCTGATGTTATCACATGCACACACTTCCCAATATCCTGGTTTCCTGCAACCTCCGCCAGGGCCCCTGCTGCTACCCTTGTAGGATGTTCAGTAAGTTCAGTGGGTCATCAATCCCTCCACCCCTAGGCAGCCCCGCTCACCATGATGCATTTTCAAATATTTACGGCTGGGATCCGAGCCTCTCTAAATATTTACGGGAGGGGAGCAAAGGGCCCAACGCCATAGAACCCCGGGCCCGGCCTCCATCTCCCACACCCGCAGGCTGTGTTTCTGGCCACAAAATCTGTGGACGACGGGTCCTGGCTGCTCATCACACCACCACAGGCTGCAGCGACCAGCGACCCCAGGCTAACACCTCGCGGGGAGATCGACGTGCCCCTCCTAAAGCCAGTCTCCAGCGCCCAGCTCCCATAGCCAGCACAGCCCCAGGGAGCCCGGAACCAGGCTTCCGCCCAGCAACCTGGCCACGCCGCGGCCACCAACGCCGAGACCCTGGGGAGCCCGGCACAAAGGAGACCCTTCTGCCCGATTCCGGTGCTCACCCCCCCAACAGGCGTCACTGCTGAGCCGGACTGTCCACGGAGCACCCCGCCTGGGGAGGCATCAGGCTCAGTGGCGGGAAAGGCCTCCTGAGCCTGGCCACCAGAGGCCAGCCCTCTAGGCGGCTGCCAGCACCTGTCCCGCGGGGGACGGCCACAGGGTTGGCCAGATCTCAGGCTGCTGCTTGGCGCGGCACGGCCTTGGGCAAGTCGTTCCAACCTGCCAGGCTCTTAGCTCCTGCCTTTAGGGCCGAGGTGGTTAGAACAGCCACCCAGCCACCCACGAGCAGCACGAGGCGTGCCACACTGAGATGTCACCTCAGCTTCCCTCTGCTGGGGCATGAAGAGAACCAGCCACTTGGTTTCAGGAGACTCGTCCACAGAGAGGGACCCCACCCTTATCTGGCTCCACGCAGATGACAGCGCCACCCACGCGCTTCTAGGAAAACGAACTCCAAATCCGAGGGAATCCCTGACCCCCGTGAGGACCTATCTTGTCGGGTTCACCAGAGAATGCACCTGCTCACAGGGCAGGGAGAGCCCCACTTGCATTAGGGACCCCCAGGGAACGTGTCAAGGTGCTCTTGTTGGATGGGGTGTTAGCGTAGGAAACGGTTTGCTGGGTGCCCCTGGCAGGACAGACTTGAGGACACCGGACAGTGCAGGCTGTGTGGCAGGCCACGGGCTCCCGCCTGCCCAGTCCAGGCAGCTGTCCCCTTCCAGGGACGGCTATGGACTGAATTGTGTCCCCTCATAGTTTGAAGCCCTAACCCCAGTGGGGGTGAAATTGGGAGGCGGGGACTTTGAGAGATGGTGAGGGTTGGGTGAGGTCATGAGGCTGCGCCCCAGGATGGGATCAGAGCCTTCCTGGGAAGAGACCCGGGAGAGCTGCCCGGTGAGGATACAGTGAGAAGGCAGCTGTCTGGAGGCCAGGAAGAAAGACCCCTCACCAGCTACCAAATCAGCCAGCACCTTGATCTTGACTTTTCCGTCTCCAGAACTGTGAGAAAACCGTTAAGCCCCCTTCAGTGGTATGTTGTCATGATTGCAGAGCAGACTGAGACAGCCATGCTCTCTCGTTCACCCCTCTAAAAATTAGGAAGCCAGAAACTGCCTCCCAGACCAAGAGCTGACCAGCACCAGATGGAGTTCCCAGAAAAAACATCTCCCAACCAACCCACTAGGCCTGCTCACAAAGCCAAGGGTTCCAAACTGGACAGACTAGCGGGCTGGAGACCTGGGAGGCAGCAGGGTGCGGCCCAAAGCCCTGACCCTCTACATCCATCCCCACTTCTGAAGTCTGGGCACCTTGGCCACCGGAGACCCTCCTGGGTCTGGCAGGCTCTGCTTTATGGAGGTGTGGCTGAGGGCAGGATGGGGGCAGAGGGCACATGCCAACTCACACCTGAGCCGGAGGCCTACCACACCCGGCCAACCCTCTTGGAACCCGGACTCTACCCAGTGCTGGGTCCCCACACTGACCTCCACTGCAGGGTGCTGTGTAGGGGCCTGCCCGCCCACCGTGCCAGGCCCTCTCCTGGCTGCAACATCACCGCCATCCTGTAAGGCTGACCAGTGGCCCCAAGGTCAGGGCTCCCTCCCAGCCACGCAAGGGGGGCAACAGCGGCAAAAGGGAGAGGCCCAGGGAGAGTGGAGCCTGCACAGGAGCGCGCCGAGCTGGTGGCCCGGACATCTTCCTCTCCAGGGGACCCCGAAAGCCAGGAGTATTCAGCCTGGAAACCATCAATCTCCTGATGAGGCTGCCCTGACGCCTAAAGTCAGCCGAGGACTTCTGAGCGAGCTCCTCGCTGAAGGGTGCGCTTTGCTTTCCTTTCTCGGGACAGTTTTCACAAAGACGCATACGTGAACTCTGGGGCTTTGTGGCATGTAAGTTATGTAGCAATATAGCTCTTCACAGAAACAAGGTAAGTAAAGACCTACAAGGCCTCGGAAGTTTGGTCTCCTTTGCCCATATGGCAGCTCTGCTTGCTCGGCTTGAAGGGCAGAGGCCTCCGGCACGCAGAAGGACCCAGGGTCTCCACTGAGACCCTGCCGCCGCCGTCTGGGGAGGAGGGGACCCTGCCCCTCACGCCCGGTCCCCCGCCCCCGACTCCGGCCGACCCCGCCCCCGGCCCCGACCCCCGACTCCGGGCCCCGCCCCCCGGCCCCGCCTCCGGCCTGCACCATCCGAGCCCTCGAACCCTCGCGACCCTCGCGGTCGACTCCGGCCCCGCGCGCACTCCTCGGAGGTCGGGGCTGATCCTTCCGGCCCAAGACCTCACGCTTGGGAGCTGGCTGGGCCCGGCCCGATGCGGGGCAGCATCCGACCTGGACCGCGGGCTGACCTCGACCCGCCGGGGCCCCCGCGCGCCGCCCCCCGCCCCAGGCCCGTGCCGCGCGGCGTACCAAGGCGGGGCGGCGCTCCTCAGCCGGCCTCCATGCGGCTCGTCGCTCCACCAGACGGGGCGGACCGCGGCCGCGGGGCGGGTCGACCGGACGGGCCGGGGCCGGAGGGCCGGGCGGAGCGCGGCATGCCGGGAAGTGTAGTTCCGCGCGCCTTCGGCCCGCCCTTGCAGCGAGCCTGTCCCGAGCCCGTGGACTACAGTTCCCAGGGGGCCGCGCGCGAGCAGCCGCGGACTTCACTTCCCAGAAGGCCGCGCGCGAGAAAGCCCCGCCCCTCCCCTCCCCGCCTCCAGCGTCGGGATTCGAGGACTCAAGCGGCGTCTAAGAACCCGGGTTCGAGTCCCAGGCCTGCCACCCGACTGGGGCGGCGTTGCGAAGCGCTCCAAAGTTCTCTGGCCGCATCTCCCGGTCAGTAAAAGGGGGTTGACGTTCATATGGCCTGCTATGATACAGAACCGTCAATCCCGCCCGAAGGGGTCAGCGATAGTGCAACGCGAGGAGCAGAGAGTTCGGGTCGTGGATTGCACCCATGTGAGCACCCGGGCCACCCCTCGGCCTGGCGGCTGGGGTCCGGGGAGGCGCGGGCGGGGGCGGTGGGACGGCTGGAGGGGAGGGGGGGGGCACAGGGTGGGGGCGGGGCCCCGGGGTGAGGGATAGCCCCGTCTGGCCCGGGCCTGGTCTGGGCCTGCCGGGCCGGCCCACCAGCGGTCCGAGCTGGGCGCCGGGCTTCCCCTCAGGTTCCAGGAAGGGGGTGCTGGCCCAGCCCTTCTGTCCCGCACAGGGTCCGGGTTCCCACATTCTGAGTCTGGGGGTGGCCCTCCTGCAGGCTGGCTGACGTGGAGGTGATGCCCCGTCCAGTCTCATGCAGGGCAGGCTCCTGTCGGCAGGCGGGGCTCTGTTACGCGAGAGGCTCTGGGTTGGCGTTTATCTGCCCGTCTCGTGGCCCAGGGCCCCTGCCCTGCCCGCTCTGTCTGGCTCCCGTTGCTCATCTCCTTTGTGCCGGCGCAGATCGCTCCTGCCCGCCCCCCACCTTGGCCACCACACAAGAGAGCTGGAGTGAGCGCAGTGTTGTGCCCTCGAGGCACGTGCCCCGGACCTAGAGCCAGTCTGGCTGAGATGTCCATGCTGGGCTGTGTGATGGAGAGAGGCCTGGGTTCCAGGCCTGGCTGTCTGGGGTGGGGTCTGAGCTTCTCCCACAGCCCCTCCTCTTGGGAGAGGGAAGGCACCTCCACCTGCCCTGCCCGGGGCTGGAGGGAAGGAGCAAGGAGGCAGGTGGAGGGTGTGTCAAAGGAATGCTGATGCCCACGGTGCGCCCTCTGCCCCCTCCGGGCAAGGTGGCATCCCTGGCATCTGCAGGAAGAGGTCTGCTTCTGTGGGACGCTGCCTCCCTTCTGTTCCCCAGGGCAGTGGGTCAGTTCACACACCAAGGAACAGACCTCTGGAGGAGACTGGCCTGAAATGTCCTGCTGGGCCTTGGCTCGGGGGGCAGGGCTGGGCACAGCAGTCCCGCCGAAGACAGAGACCGGGGGCGGGGTGGGGCTCAGTGGCTGGTGTGCCTTAGCCCCACCTGGACACGTGTGCATGAGGAACTACTGTGGACTCAGCGCACGGCCAGGCAGCGCGCCCCGCAGGTCTCTGGGAATGTCTCCACTCTGAGCAGAGCCCCTGAGTGTGCATGGGCAGGGGTGGAGAGCCGGTCTGGGCTCCAGCCCTGCTCAGGGATTGCCGGGGGGCCCGTGGCAAACACTGCTGCCTGAGGTGAGTGGGAACTGGACTCCTGGGTGGGCACAGCAGCCCCTACCCCTGCAGGGTCACCTTGGCCCCAGTGCCTGGCTCACCACCACCACGGAGCTGGCTGCCCATGTGGGACCGAGGGGCCAGGGGCTCATCCCACCCTGCAGGACCTGGTCAGCCTGCCTGGGTCCTGTGGGGTCCCTTCCCCAGATGAGTGGAAATGGTGAGGGCCAGCCCAAGAGGCAGCTGGCCATATGACCTGGGATGCTGGGCTGGGGAGAGTGTCCTGACCTGGCTGAGGGTGAGTGCTTTCTGGGAACAGGGGGTATGAATTGTACCGTTTTGCCATCTGGGGCCGCGCTGACCCTGGAGAGACTGCCACTCCCAGAGTCAGCCAATTCCTAGAGACAGCAAACAGTTTCACAAGCAAACCAGCCATCCACAGCCCCAGATCATCCCTCCTCCATGAGGTGCACTATGTCCTCGGGGCCACCCTCTGCCTGCCCCAATCATCTGGGCCAGGCACCGACAACTAGGGGCAGCCCCTCCGCCCTGAGCGCACCGAGATTATTCACGCTGGCCGGTCCTGAGCCTGCTCACCCTGCCTCACATCTCTCCCTGCGGAAACCCAGTGAAGGCTCCTGCCCACGTGTCCCCTCTCCCTGCCTCCTGACCGGCCCTGGGGCCCCCTCCTCTTGGGACCTGTGATAAACTGTCTTTGCAGTGGCAGTCGTCTCCTGATCTCTTGGCTTCACCATGCCTGAGTGATGATAAAAACCTACATCTAAAACCCAAGTTGGGGGACTTCCCTGGTGGCGCAGTGGTTCAGAATCTGCCTGCCAGTGCAGGGGACACGGGTTCAAGCCCTG
Source organism: Lagenorhynchus albirostris (assembly GCF_949774975.1). NCBI lineage: Eukaryota > Metazoa > Chordata > Mammalia > Artiodactyla > Delphinidae > Lagenorhynchus > Lagenorhynchus albirostris. The sequence goes on from NC_083105.1 coordinate 938,327, forward strand.
GTCCGGGAAGATCCCACATGCCGCGGAGCAGCTAAGCCTGTGCACCACAACTACTAAGCCTGTGCTCTATAGAGCCTGCAAGCCACAACTACTGAGCCCGCGCGCCCAGAGCCCGTGCTCCGCAACAAGAGAAGCCACTGCAACGAGAAGCCCGCGCACCGCAACCAGAGGAAGCCCACACGCAGCCGAAAAGGAATAAATTTATGAAAAACAAAAACAGAAACACCCAAGTTGGGACGCAGCCCTGGATGACGGATCGGCTGCACTCCCGGGAAGCCCAGCCTGCCCAGCTCAGGGCTGCTCCAGGGAGGGGCCTGCGGAGGGGCTTCGAGGAGGCCAGACCAGTCAGGCCTCCACACGGTGCAGCAGGTGGTCCCACCCCGGTCTCGCCTGAGCCCCCTTGTGATTGAGGCCCGCAGCCCACCTGGTCTAGCCCCCAGGGGTTTCTGGCCCAGCTGCCCCAGCTACCTGCCTCCAAGGAGCCTCTCTTCAGACCCTCGGGGTCTCCTGCTGTGGCCTATGGGGTGTGTGACTCCCTGGTGCACGCCCGGGGCCAGCCTCAGCCCCACCTGCATCTGGGCCTGGTGAGGAAAGCACCCCCGTGCCTGCGATCCCCATGACATGAACACCTCCAGAGCACATCAGGGGCACCCCTTCCAGGAAGCCCTCCTGAGTCCTGCCAGTTCTTGCTATTCCCCCCAAGTGTACCTGGCAGCCCCTGCCCTCAAGCGTCTGATGGGGGGGGCCGGCTTCCTGGGAGGGCACACTCCATCCCCACTGAGTCTGTGTGAATCACCCCGTGGCCCAGCATGCACGCACGTTAGCTGGAGACCACGGTGTGTCAGCCGCACGAGGACTGTGTGTTCTCGTTCAGCTGTGGATGCAGCAGGGCCCCCAGGCGACCTGGAGGGCATCGGGGCGCCTCCCACGGCCCTGCTGCCCGCCCCCCGCCCCCAGCACCTCCACCCCGTGCAGGTTGGGTGGAGGCCCTGGACACAGGAGGCCTCAGTTGGACCACAGGCCTCCGGCAGGATGGACCACTCAGGACTCAGGGGTATCAGAATAATCTTTATTGATATGCTCGGTGCTACCTTGTTAATACTGTCACGTTGTCGCCGTGGCTGAGGTAATAGGGATGGCCCCACCCAGCGCCGGCCCTGGGCTCCCACGGAAGCGTCGTGGACCCTCGGGCGGGGGGGGGTGCTGATGGCCTTGGAGGGGCGTGGTTATTGCGTTGGACTCCTGCCCTCGCTGGCATGCTGGCGCCCTCGCCCAGCTTCACCCGTGCGCACTCACGCACACACTCGCACGCTTACCGCTAACGCACACACCCACTGGCTCGCTGGCGCCCTCGCTCTCTCTTCCGCACGCTCCCACACTCACACACACGACATCCTTTGTTTTGAATGCGTCTGAAGCCTCCTGGTAATAAATATACTCGCTAGTTACAGTAATCATAGTAAAATAAAGTACAGGTTTGTCGGGATACGAGGAGAAAGTGCACGTTGACCTTTGACTGGAGGGGGGCCCCTCCCACCGAGGGCTCCCGGTCCCTGCAGGGGGCAGCCCTGACGTGCCACCACCCCCAGCTCCCTCCTGAGTTGTCCTGCCACTGCCCGGCCCCTCATGGGCCAGCGTCCCAGGCCTAAGACAAAATCAACTAAAAAAATAAATTCTTCATTTCACAGCCGAGCGCCTGATGCAGGGGGCGGGGGGTGGCTCTGGGCCTTTCTGGCCACGGGCTCGACGGGGGTCGCGGCCAGCCCCTGGCCCAGCCAGCGCCCCGACGGTGCCATCTGAGGGGCCGGGGAGGCGAGGTGCTGAGCCCCGTGGCATGCGCACAGGAGGCCAGGGTGTGGGCGGTGCCGGGCGAAGCAGAGGCCGCGTCCACGGGGGCGCTGGGGGCAGTGGCGCACTGCGGTCATGCAGGGGGGCCTGCGACGGCCTGGGCAGCCCTGTCCCCTCAGAACTCCACAGCACTCACTGCTGTCCTTGTCTCCTCAAAGGTGGCAATGAGGATCTGCTGTGGGGGAGGGATGGTGAGGAGGCTGCCCACATCCGGGGGCGCTCGGGGGGCCACGTCCTCCTCCTCCCGTGCCTCATACAGGGTGCTGATATGCAGCAGCGGGCGGGTGGCGTTGCGGCTCAGGACGGCGAGGGGGTCAGGCTTGCCCAGGCTGGCTGGCGACAGAGGGGCCGTGGCGGGGGCGGCGGAGGGCGAGCAGATGTGAAACGGGCCCCCTGAGGGCAGCGCGGCCCGGGCTGGCTCTGCGGGGAGCGGTGCATCTGCAAACAGCCCAGAGCACAGAGCCTCTGCAGGCCCCTCTCCCCACCCGCTGCCTCCCCCCTCCTCCCGCCTGGCCCGCTCAGGCTCTGAAGCTCCCGCACACAGCGGCCGGCCTGGAGGGGCTCTGGCCGCCCCAGGAACACAGCGCCCGTTTCCAGAACCTTCTTCAGGTGCCGAGCAACCTTACCGTGTGTCCCCGCCAGCCCTTCATCCCGTGTGCTTCACAGGGCCCTCGAGTGAGGGTCCCGCCTGTCGTCACCCCGGCAGCTGGCTCCCCTGCCCACCCCCTGCTTCCACCCAGCTGGTTCAGTCCTTAACCCCTTTCACACCCCTCCAGCCCTGCCCATCCCTACCTGTGGTGGGTGCCGCGGTCAGGCCCAGCCCACACTCCTCTGCCTGGGACAGGAAGCCCCCTTCCTGGCTCCGGGAGGCTGGCAGGGCGGCAGGCATGGCCTCGGCCTTGGACTTCTTGGTGCCCAGGATGTAGGGATGCACGTCCAGGGAGAAGTGGCGGGCATGCTTCTTGTCGGGGGGCGGGCCCGTGTCGCCCCCGCCACCCTTATAATGGTGCGCGGCGCGTGCGCCCGCGTCCAGCAGCGGCGCAATCAGTGTGTCGGTGGCCGTCTTGCGGCGCACGGGCTTGGGCTTCTCGGCCTTGCTGTTCTCCACGCGCATGATGGCCAGAGGCTCCTTGAAGGGCTGGGGCAGCGGGTTGCTGGTGGGGATCCACTTCATCTTCTTGCGGGGCCGCTTGACCACGGGCGGCTCAGCGGCGCCCTCGGGCTCGGCGGGGTTGGCGCTGGGGTCCACGGTCTGCACGCCCTCGTCGCGCACGGTGGGCGTGGCGTCGTGGTTGGACTGCGCAAGCGCGGCCAGCAGCTGCCGCACCACGTTGTCGTACATGAGGTCGCTCTCGTTGGTAATGAAGTCCAGCCGGTTGAGCGACTTGATGTGGTCGCGGTTCTCGTTGCAGAACATGGCCAGGATGTTGATGTCGCAGAACTGCGAGCGGCGCCACTGCCGGCGGGTCTTGATGCCCACCTTGTGCAGCTTGTCGAAGATGAAGTTGCTCTTGCGGAAGATGAAGAGGTGGATGAGGTTGACGAGGATGATGAGGTTCATGGAGCAGAGCAGCACGATGTCCACGCCCGCCACGATGCGCTGCAGCTGCACAGATGGCAGCTTGCAGGTGACACGCACGGCCGGGCCGCCACCCGGGGCCGCGCCCAGCGCGCAGGTGAACTCATTCTGCTTCTGGGTGGCGTAGTAGGTGCACAGGTAGGAGATGGGCGCCACGCTGAGCAGCAGGATGAGCAGGTGCCGCGCCAGGTAGAGTTTGGCCAGGAAGTTGCTGCGGCCGCGGCGCTCCAGGTACTTCTCGAACAGGTTCTGCTCTGGGCTCTTCTCCTTCTCCGCGTTCTCGATGATCTCACGCCGCTCGCGCTCCGTGATGCCGGGCCCCTTGGACTGGATCTGCTTCTCGATCTTGGGCGCGCGGCCCTCGGCAGCCCTGTGGTAGCAGTTGTCGATCTCCTGCAGCAGGAAGTTGAGCTCGGAGGTGAGGCGCGTGGACGCCAGGAACTCCCAGCCCAGCGCGGGCACGTACATGATGGCCGCGAAGGCCAGCAGCGAGTAGGGCAGCAGCTTGTGCTCAAACAGCGACGGCCACAGGCTGGCGTCCACGCCGGGCAGCGCGTCCCGCAGCTCCGTCCAGCAGTAGCCGCGGGCGTACAGCGCCTGGTCGCGGGTGAAGTTGTGCGGCGTGTAGCAGTAAATGGGCTCCTCTGGGGGCAGAGAGGAGAGGGGGCTGGGGGCGAGCCGGGCATCGGACCCCTCCCGCCTGCCCCGCGCTGAGCCCCCTTCCGCACATCTCAGCGTGGTGGCGTGGGTCTCCCCCCGGGTACCCTGCCCCCCACGTACTGCAGTCAGCTGTGGCACAGACAGAGGTGGGTTGGAGGTGGAGGGTACGGCCGTGCCCACCCCGCCCTGGGGGGCCGACCTGCACTTGGAACCTCAGGCCCCCCTTCGAGTGCCATAACGTCCCCATGTGCACACAGGGACGAGTCCTAGAGAGGGCGGCACAGGCCACACCACTCAGCTGGGGCTTCTCTTCCAGTGGCACAGCTGGACCAGCCCCCAGCCTGGCACTGCCACGGGCTCCATCTTGAGAAGGGCAGGTGTCTTGGCCGGGTCCTACCTACCCAGAGCCGGTTACGGTGGCACATCTAAGGAACAGCAAAAGTGGCCCTGCCTGCTCTTGAGAGTTGAGGAGTGTCCCCCCAAGACCCACTGTCCTGGGGAAGGGCAGGCCTGGGGTCCCCGGACACTGGGTGGGCAGGGGCAGCCACCCCGGGGATCCGACAGGAAGGATTCACCACCCAGCCCACAATGTCACGCAGGAAAAACGGTCGTCACTGAGCTGTCTCCCCCCAGGTAAGGACAGGTGCCAACCAACAGCGGAGAACGTGGGACGCTGTCCCCGCCCCCCACCCTGCCCTCCAGGTGGGCCTCCCGTTGATTGCTTCTCAGAGGGAAGAGCTTGGCCGGCTCGGAGCCGTGCTCAGGGCAGGCGTCACCGTTCACGGCCCCTGAAGGCGGGGCCACTCGGCTGTCAGGCCAGGCTCCAGTCCTTGTCACCACAGGCTGGGCACATGTGCCCTCTTGCAAGTGGCAGAGCCCGGGCGCCCGCCCAGAGCGCAGCGTCCCCCTGACAGGTCGTCACTGCCCCCAGCCCGACCACAGCTAGCATACATGCCAGCCCGCCCTAGCCTGGACCCTCCCTCGCGCCCCGAAGAACGGCCCCCAGGGCGGGTCCGCCGAGTCTCCCTCCGCTCCAGCTTACGGCCCTCACCCCACGAGGCTTGAGACCAGGAAGCAGCGGGGACCAACGCACCTGTCTGTCTGTCTGTCTGTGCAGGCCCCTCCCAAGGCCTGCCCCACGTTAAGCCCGGCCTTTGAGGTCACTGCTGGTGCCTCGCAGGGGCCGAGGGGGCCAGCTACACATCTGGGCACGGAGACCCCGCAAGTGTCTTCGGTCCCAGTGCACGGAGGTCACCTGGCCTCTTACATAGGCAGAGCCCCAGCCATTGCCACCAGCGTGGCAGCCCCGCACCATCCTGAGGGTTGAGGGGGGCTTGAGGTGGGCCTCAGGGTCACCGGAGTGGGGCCCACAGCTCGTTCCAGGTGGTGTGGTCCAACGGCCACGGCAGCAGGACCTGGGGCTCCACGTGGCAGGCACTGGGGAGTCACGGAGGGCTGGGGGCAGGAGTGACGGGCGGTGAGCTCTGCTCGGCTGTGGTGGCGAGGCCAGGGGCTCCGTGAGGAGGCTGTGCCGTGGGCACGTGAGGGACGGGCTTGGCCGAGGATGGCGCTGGGTCAGGAAACGCTGGTACCCACAGCCCAAGGCCCCTGACGAGGACACAGGTTTGGGGCCTAGCGGTGAGTTGGGCTCAGAGAACGTGGAAAAGGCACAGGATCCCCCCTCGTGGTTGAGAAGACAGCGTTTTATTCACTTGCTTTTTGTCCTCACAGCCAACTCCAGGCCACGGAAGGGCAGACGCTCTTCTCTGGGGGAAAAGGACGGCAGGGAGAGGTCCCTGGGACCCCCAGGGCCCTGGTCCAGGCCCCAGGGGAACGGGGAGGGTGCCGCGGCTCTGGGGCACGGAGGGGCCTGTCCTCTGGCCGTGAGTGCTGCAAGCACAGGGGAGCTGGGCCACCCGTGGATGGAAGCAGGGCCCCCATGGGTCCCCACATCCTCTCACGTCTGCCACTGCCCCCTGGCTGCTGGGAGGGGAGGAGGGATGAGCCCTGGCTCAGGAGAGGCCCGGTTCCAGGGCCTCTCGGGCTCTACACCGGGGTCTCTGTCTTTCCCTGACCTGCAAAGCAGGTCCAACAGCCTAGCAGAGACCGGATGTGTCATGCCGGTGCCTCAGGACACACGTGTGCAGTGACCCTGGCCTGGAAGAGCTGTGGCCGCATGTCCTGACTTGAGCTGCAGGGGCCTGGGTGCTGGGCCGGACTCTGGTTGGGGGTGAGGGCGACCGCTGAGCCAAGGGGCCTGGGCACCGGGCGCTCAAACACTGCGGGGCCAGCACGGGTGTCCGACGGGGACCCGCAGACCCAGCCAGCTCACCCAGGGCACCTTTCCTGAGGATGGCACTGTGCGGACTCCGGACCCGAGCGCCCCTGGCTATGCCCCGAGAGGACACCGGGGCCAGGGCCCTCGCAGCCCCGGGTGCTCCCAGAGACCCCGTCGTGGAGCGCGCGGGGCCGACTGCGGTGCCGTGGAGAACATCGAGCCAGAGCAGCAGCCAGGGCTTGCGAGGCGCTTCGGGGAAGGAGCCGCGTGTGCGATTCCGAATCGCTTGCAATCCCGGGGCTGCTCCCGGTCCCCAGGCCAAGCCCAGCCCTCAACAGCGTCCCCTCCCAGCGCGAGCGCCCCAGTTCCCTTGGAGACCCTGCCTGACTGCGGGTAGAAGAGGCACACCCGTTACAGGCATCTCGGAGATGTCGAGGGTTTGGTTCCAGAGGCCAGCGATAAAGCAAAGATCACAACGAAGCAAGTCACACAAATTCTTTTCTCCCCCAGCGCGTATGAAAGCACTGGTTATACTCCACTGTGGTCTATGTCTACACGCTGCACGTATGTCTAAAAACCAACGTACGTACCTTAATTAAAAATACTTTATTGCTAAAAAATGCTATCCACCGTCCGAGCCTTCAGCGAGTCGTAATCTTTTCGCAATAGTAATATCAAAGATCACTGCTCACAGGTCACCGTAACAAATGTATTAATAAGGAAAAAGCTTGAAATATTGTGAGAATTACCCAAATATGGCGCAGAGACACGAACTGAGCAAATGCTGTTGGGAAATGGCACCAGGAGACCTGCTCGTCGCAGGGCGGTCACAAACCTTCAAATCGTGAGAAACGCAATATCTGCGAAGCACAATAAAACGAGGTCTGCCTGCGTTTGGCCAGTTTAGGAAAAAGCAGCTGTTGGTCCCCCCTTCCCAGGGCCCACATAACATCTGGAGAAGCCGGTAGCCCTTCAATGCCCCGCTCCCCCGCCATCCTCTCTGTTGGCCGCGCGCCTGGCTGACCCTCCATCCACCACCCAACGGGTCTGCACAGTGCGGGTATCTGTGGAGCCACCGGGGCCTTCCCACCACCTGCCACCCTCCAGCCTGGGGATGCGCACAGGCCCCGGCGTCCAGGGAGGTTCCCGCCGGGCCGGCTCCTCACCATGAGCCCAACGGCCAGCACGTGCTTGCCCACGTGTCACCAACAGGCAGACACGTCGGAGCCCCGCCCCCTGCGCCAGGGCACCAGGTGAGGATCTGGGCGCTGGGTGGGCTGGTGGGGGTGAGCGCCGGGTCCCCTCGAGCTGAGCCGGGCTCCGGTGGATGGGACGTGGATCCTTCCAGCAGTGGCAGGACATACTCTGGGCTCGGAACCTGAAGATGGATGGTGACCCAGTGCTGAGGGGACGGGTCGGGTGTGCTCCTGTCTGGGGGTGGGGGATGCAGCTGGAGGGGCCTCCAGCGCCCCTTGAGGGTCAGAGCTTCTGACCTTGCTTCCTCTTGCCCCCCTTTGATCCACTGCAGTGGTCCCCTACTGTCCTCACATCTGGAGAAGGGACCCGGGGACGATTCTGAGCTCTGTGAGGAGCGCCAGGTAGACGGACCCTGATCCAGGAGAGGAGCAGAGGCAGCCGCCACTGCCCCGAACCGCGGTGGGAGCGAGGGGACTGCGCGGCCTCAGTCACTCAGCAGCGGGAGAGCTCGTGAAGCCACCGCCACTCCCCATTTGCTCTGTGACCTGGAACAGGATTACCATGGGGCAGACCTGGGCCCCACGCGCCAGACATGCTCCACTGAGTGGATTTTGGGTCGCGGGGTGCTGGGCCGCAGGACCGGCACCCGCCTGCCCTGGCTCAGAAGGCCTGCCTCGCCCTCGCTAGGGAGGCACCGGGCCCCTCCCGACCAGCATCGGGCCCAGGAGTGTCCCCAGACACACGCAGGTGGGTGTGAAAGGGCAGGCGGCACAGGGAGACCAAGAGCACCGCCAGGAGCAGAGATGAAGGACACACTCGGGGAGACCCAGCAGCCCAGCCTGGCTGGATGCAGAGGTGCTGAGGCCCCCCCACATGGGGGGAGCTGGTTCACAGCAGGATATCAAGGTGGGGGCCCTGTCACAGGAGGTCGCCTGACGGTGACTGAGTCCTCAGCCTGCCCCACCGTGTGCATCTGGAGTGGGTAGGATTGTTCCCCCAAAAGATGTTCTAGCCCCAAGCCCTGGTCCCTGTGAATGTGACCTTGTTTGGAAAGAGTCTTTGCAGATGTGATCAAGTTGACATGAGTCACGCTGGATCAAGGGGGCCCCAATCCAATGACTGGTGTCCTCATAAGAGGAGGGAAATTTGGACAGACACCCAGGAGGAGGTGTGAAAATGCAGGCAGAGATCAGGTGATGCGGCCACAATGAAGCCAAGGAGGGTGCAGGACTGCGGAGCCTCCAGCACTGGAGAGGCAAGGAGGGACTCTGCCTGGGACTTCGGGAGCATGGCCCGCCCACACCTGGATTTTGGACTTCGGGCCTCTGCACTGTGAGACGATAAGGCTCTAGCATTTGGAGCCACAAGTTTGTGCTAATCTGTCAAGGCTGCCCCAGGAGACACCTGTGCACAGCCTGACTTCCCCCCCAGGCTCCTGGGGAGCGTGCCGAGGCCGGGAGTGCCCCCCCCGGGGGTGGGATGAGGCAGCCTGGACAACGTCCACCCTCATGTCACAGGGACCCCTAACGGGTGAGTCCTTTGTGCAAGGAAGCCTGTCCACGTCCCTCAGGGGAGAGTCGCCCTCCGTGCCACGGGCTGATGGGCTGCGAAGGGGCCTCCCTGGACATCTGGGCCCTGAGACCGCTTGCCAGCCAGACCCTGCGTGGGGGGCCGTTTCCCGTCTCCAGCCGCCCACCCACCTGCCGCGTGTGGACCCTTGGGCCCCGGGAGCCCACTCCTCCTTCCTGCCTCACCTGGGGTCACCCCTCCCTAGGAGGCCCTCAGGTGCTCCCCAAATGCACTGAATCTAATCAGGACCACGTCTGTTGACGGCACCTTCAACCTCTCATCCCGTCCACGCTGCCGTGGTCACTGCCCTTGTCCGATTTCTTCTTCTACCTGCATCAGCCTCACAGGCGCTGGGCCTGCTGCTGAGGCCAGGAGGGTCCACTGCCCACCACTGCCTGCTGCTCCTCCAGGCCCTGCCTGCCCTGGGGGGCCTCTGCCCAAGACCTGCCCAGGCTCCCAGTGCCCCCCCCCACAGCAACCGACCAGAATCTGCCCACTTCTCAGGGTCTTCATCCCACCACCCGCCCCAGAACCCTGCCCAGAGGCCGTGCTTTGGTGTCCACTGTCCCCATCACCTGTAACTTCCTTTCTTGGTCCCCACCTGGCCACTCCTCCTCCCCTCAGACCCTGCCCACTCCCCCTTCTGGTCGCCCCTCTTCCACACCAGAACCCACATCTCCTTGATGCCTGGGACCGCCGGGTCCGCCAGGTGTGAGCCCACGGAAGGTAAATTCAATACATCGGAAGAGAGGGGTCAGGGAGGCAGCCCCAGCGACCGGCGACACATGCAAGGGTGGGGGAGTGTTGAGGGTCTGCGGGGAGACCCCGGGGCACCGCCCACACGGCCGGCCCCAGTGGGGAGGCCCGCGGCGGCGGCTGGCGCAGCGAGGGTGGCCCGGGAGGGCACGCGCCCCTCCCGCCGCGCGCCTCCGGCCTCACCTGCGAAGTTCTTGGTGAAGACCAGGGTGACCAGCAGGATGGGGACCAGCACGGTGCCGATGGTGACCACGCGATCGAACGGCAGCTCCAGCTTGAGCTGCAGCAGCAGCGCGGCCAGGGCGCCCGCCTTGTCGTCCTGCGCGCCGGGCAGGATCAGCTCGCGCAGCTTCTCGCCGGCCAGCAGCGCCGTCGCCATGTCCGCGGACGGCTCCAGGAGGTGGTGCATGGGGGGCGCGGGGGACCCGGGGCGCGGGGCCCGCGGTGGGGGCGGGGGGCGCTCCGCCGCCGCCCCCCGGGGCAGGGGTCGGGCCGCCCGGGCCGGCGCGGGCTGCGGGGGGCGCAGGGGCCGCCGCCCCCGCCTCGGCTGCAGCCACGGCGCGGCCCCGGCGCTTCTTTCCGGCGGGGGCGGCGGCGGGACCCCCGCCCCGAGCGGCGGGCGGCGGCTGCGGTCCCGCCGCGGGGAGGGGGCTGTTTACCTGCGGCGACGCGCGGCGTGGCTCCGCCCCCCCCGCCCCCCCCACCCCCGCACGCAGATGCGGCGCCGGTGATGACTTGGCAAAAAATATTTAAATAAAATGAATGAACAATGACTAGTTCTTCCTCTTCCTCAGGGCAGGGAGGAGGGGGAGGCCGAGTGGGGGGCTCCCCTCGCCTGAGGGTCGGCGGTGGCTGCACGCGGCGGAGATGCGGTGGGGCCGGCCGCGTCCTGGGCCCCCGTCTTCCAGCCCCGCGTCCGGGAGCCGCCCCGCGGAGAGGGGGGTTCCTCGTCCGCCTCCCGCACCCGCTCTCTGCTCTCCACCGAAGCCTGGCCGCCACCGTGGGCGCTGAGGCTCCCACCCACCCGGGCTGCTGCGGACGCAGACGGGGGACTGCCGCCCCCCACGCAGGGCAGCCGGCCGGCGGACGCTGCGGGGCGTCTCCTCACGGCCTGGGCACTGCAGCCGTCGCCCCGGTGCCCTCCCCGCCCCACCCCGCGTCACCTCCACGCGGTCCTGCGGCCTCTCTAGCCCTGCACCTCCTCCCCATCACCCCATCCGTTTGCCTTGGTCAATGGCATTCTCCCGGTCGGCCTGTGCCCGCATCTTCCTGACCTTTACCCCCTCCGCTCCGACACCCCCGTGCCCACCTTCAGGCACCACCCCTCTCGCACCCTCCTGGGTTCGGTCTCTGGCGCAGAGCCCAGCTGCCACCTTCATGCAGACTGCCTGCAAGACTCGCTGTATCACCTCTTATTCTTTCATAAAAGGTCCCCATCCCACTGCAATAGGATATACACGTGCTCTTTGTAAAATATTTAGCATGGCTGGAGTTTCAACTTCACTCAGTAATTCATCCGGGGCTTCCCTGGTGGCGCAGGTGTTGAGTCCGCCTGCCGATGCAGGGGACACGGGTTCGTGCCCCGGTCCGGGACGATCTAGTTAGGCCGCGCCGGGTCTTAGTTGCAGCATGCACGCGGAATCCAGTTCCCTCACCAGGAATGGAGCCCGGGCTTCCTGCATTGGGGGCGCGGACTCTTAGCCACTGGACCGCCAGGGAAGTCCGGGGGTCGCTGTGCTTTTGAAGACTCACCAGCGTTTCTGAGCGACGCCCACCCGTTCTACCTGTGTACTGCTCACTGAGGGAGTCGGGCTGCTTCCATCCCCAACAACCCAGACACCTCCAGTCAGGGCTGGCCTCTCCCCTGCAGCAGCACGTTTCCGTGATCCCACATGCTGTTGGAGGCCCCCCACATTCTCCTTTTCCCTCATTTAATGACTTAGGTATTCATGGCCTTTCCTTTTCCGTATACATTTGGAGGACGGGGAAGGTGGAAGTCTGCGCTGCCTTAGGCTGTTCCATGCACGGACAGGGCACAGCCCTCCATTTACTTACATCTGCTGTGCCTCCTGTAATAGAACCATTATTTCTCTGTAACGTCTCGTTGGTTCTTCAGGTTACTTCCAAGACACCCTGTAGTAATTCCGCTGCAAACAGCCGCCGCTTTCTGAGGTGTATTTCAGTTGGTTAGTCTGGTTAGGAGAAAAACCGCTGGTCTCCACGTGCTCTCAGAATTGGCAAGTGGCTATGGCAGGTGGCAGAGGTGCCACTGGAGCACAGCGGGTGCGCGGCGGATGCTGGCAGGACGAGCGCACAGGACCCACAGGACAGAGGGCGCAGCTGGAGCTGGCGGCCCTGCACCCCTACCCCATTACGGCAGCCCCTCTGACGCTGTCCTCATCTCAGAGAGGGGCCTGGGTGGGGAGGTGACACCTGGACAGGGGTTCTGACCCTGCAGAGTCTCCAAGCTCCACCCTCCCTGCCACTTGGGCATGGGTGGACAGCAGGGGCTGCTCCGGTCCTCACCCCCGGCCAGCCCAGACTGGGAGGCTACTCTCCCCAAATCCTGTCTCTGGGGCAGGATGGCATTAGGGGAGCAGCCTGCCCTTTCTCGTGCTGATCCACTGACATGTGGCTTTTGACACATGGAAGGGCTTTGGAAGGTTGAGGGACATTACTACAGTCAAACCTTCATTCTCATCTCTATTTAGGTGACGTTTTATCAGCTCGCATATCAATGAAGACGAAAAATAGGAAGAAAGCCTAACGCTCGAACCATGTCTTATCACTTGGGCGAACCCCAAGTAATGTTCGCCCTTGAAGACGGGCGGCTCAACTGACGCATTTCCAATTCTACTTCCACGTTGTTACGAATATTTGCAATGTCTGTGCATCGTGTTGATTGAGTACGTACCTAACGATTCTGAGAACACAGAGGAAGTTCTTGTTCCCAGGTCTGGCCTCATGGTCTCACAGATTAGGACAAATGACCCCCTCGATGTACTGCAGGTATTTTGTCTGGGAGCAGCCGAGGGTGCTGGATAGGACAGGCCATGGCACAACACGGTGGAGGGTCATCTCACCGCACACTTGGACAGCAGGTGGGCTGGGAGCTCTGCCCCACCGGCCCCCTCACTCTGGAGACTGGAGCCGCTGCCCTGGGGCGCCCAGACACCTGGTGGAGGAGGTGGAGCTGGTCCACTCGAGTCTGCGGCACTTCTGCTGGCCCTTCGTTGGCCAGAGCTCTCAGCTGGCCCCGCGGGGCTGGGTGGGGAGGCGGGCCACAGCCCACTGTGTGCCCGGGAGAACAGACCCTCTGTGACGCCATAACTTCCAACCCAGCACATTCTGCACTGGGGTGCAGTTCTGTGGGAAGGAAGAATAACATGACAATTACAGCTGTGAAAGGACAGCTTGCTGGGGTCCTTTTTAAGTGGACGAGGGCGAGCGTCAAATTGCAATGGCATTTTGAATCTGCCGGAGATGCTGAAAAGGCTGCTGGAACTGTTCTACTTTAAAATGGCAACAGTTACAACATGCTGGGCATGAGCAACTTTAAAAAAGGAAGAAGCAGCTTGGGTAACTTACAAACGAGGGGCGGGACACACAGTTTCCAAGTCTCGCTTAGGGGGTCTCTGTGCAACCACACCTGCCCACAGTGCTTTTTTTTTTCTTCGCTGTGTGGGGTCTTCGCTGCTGCGCGGGCTTTCTCTAGTTGCAACGAGCGGGGGCTACTCTTTGTTGCAGTGCGTGGGCTTCTCATTGTGGTGGCTTCTCTTGTTGTGGAGCACAGGCTCTAGGCACGCAGGCTTCAGGAGTCGTGGCACGTGGGCTCAGTAGTTGTGGCTCACGGGCTCTAGAGCACAGGCTCAGTAATTGTGGTGCACGTGCTAGTTGCTCCACGGCACGTGGGATCTTCCCGGACCAGGGCTCAAACCCATGTCCCCTGCATTGGCAGGCGGATTCTTAACCACTGCGCCACCAGGCAAGTCCCCTGTGGCGCCTCTTACCTCTGCTTCACGAGGTCTCCATGCTGGTCTAGGTGGCTCGGCCTCCCACAGACTGACCCTTGGAGGGCAGGCACCATGCGCTTCTGCCCACAGGCAGCAGGCGTCCCTGCTTGGGCACCGGCCCCCATCCCCATCCAAAGGTCACATGGGGGGTCCTGCCTGTTCTGGCCCAGCCAGGCTGTGCAGTGCCCTCCTGCCCTTGGCACACAGGTGTGCCCTGAGTACTGCCGCCCCAGAGACACCTCTGGGACCCTGCTGAGGTGTCCCCGGCCCGCCCAGCCCCTTACTGCCTGCAGCCCCTGCCGCTCCTGCCCTGGCACGTGGTGGTGACCAAATCCCGCTACTCGCCACGGAGGATGGAGGGTGGGACCCAGCCACGTGTGCTCAGCCAACACTGGTTCTCCCCCCACCCCCGGAATTTCTAGGTCTCCACTGTCACCGGTTGGTGTCAGAGGCCCGGCCCCCAAGACCCTGCTCTGGAGAGGGTGGCACGGCAAAGCAGGGTGTGCTGGACTGGGACTCGGCCACGGAGAAGACCAAGGGGGGCAGAGCCAGGTGGCAAGTGGGCAGGAGGTGCAGCCCGAGGGGGTTCAGTGGGACCGACTTCCACTCAGACTCTGCCAGGTGGGGCTTGAGGCTGCTCAGAGTGACCTGTCAACCATCCTGGCAGCCCATGCAGGCGGTCAAGGCCAGAACCTTCTCATGTCCTGACAAGCTACTGGCTCTGTTTCTGAACCCAGCCATTCCCCCACCAACTGACCCACGGCAGCCATTTGTGATGTGTCCGCAGTTAGGAGGGCCCAACCCCAGGCCCGGGGGCCCCTGTGGGCTCCGGGCTGAGCCACCGGGGCCTCAACTTCCCCACCTGTGAGCCAGGAGACGGCATTTCCAGTGCTCACAGCTGCCGACAAAGGGACAAGGCCCTGAGGAGCAGGGGCGGGGGCAGCCCGTCACGGGGGGTGCTAGGGTCCTGGGGTGGCCTTGGGAACCCTGGTGCGGACACTGTCTGCCCTGTCCCTCCCGCCACGCCCTCCACCTCTGCAGCACCCACGGGAGGGTCTCTGTGGCCCTGCCTGTGGCCTCCAAAGGCTCGGATACAGGCCCCGCCCAGCTGCACCAGGATGCAGGGCGGGGAGGATGCTGACCCCCACCCCTGCCCTGCCGGCCCAGCTCTGGGCAAAGAGCCCTGGAGCCCCCAGGCTTCACACAGCTGGCGTGTGAACTGAACGTGGCTCAAGGGCCTGGAGGCCATGTGAAAGCCTGACCGCCAAGCCCAATAGTGGATGCGGAGGCCACGCAAGTGTCCCACTCAAGCATTTATTTCGGTGACAGCTGCAGAGGCTGCCCGGGGTGCGCACAGGCTGCGTGCGGAGCTGACAGCAGCGAGAGCAGACGTCAGACCAGGGGTCTCAGGCCTGTGGCCACGGCTGGAAACTAGGCAGGCCGCAGCCCGGATGGCGTCCCTCGGGGTGTGGAACGTGGCCTCCGGCCACTGCTTCTCCGCAGGGGCTCTGCTGGGCAGAGAGGGGCGGCCGCACACCCGGCCATGGCAGCAGACTTGGAAATGTGGGGTCCAGTGAGCGGGGTCCCCATGACAGCTCAGGCTCACGCTCAGGGACCACCGTGGGGGGGGGCTGGCAGCCCCCTCTTCCCAGGGTGGTCTTACGAGGGGCACTGAAGTTTGCTCGTTAAGCTGTGAAAGGAAGGAGGCGCTGACCCCAAATGTCCTCCCAGGGCCGGGTGGAGGGTGGCCGCAGCCCAGGGGCAGGGCCCGCAGGGGCAGGAGACGGCAGTGCTCACTCCTGCAGGGGCTGCAGCTCGGGCGGCAGGTTGCACCCCGTGTACACCCCATTCGTGATGCTGTACTCCAGCAAAGCCCCGAAACATGGATCCTGACGACACACAAAGGGGCGGGGCTCGCACCTGACAGCCATCCCGCTGCCCCCCTGGGCCCCTCTCCCTGAGCCCTGGGCCCCAGCTCACCCTGACAAGAACATGAGGATTTCCCACCACAATCAGCAAGGCTTTGGGTCTGGTGATTGCAACATTAAATCTTTTTGAGTCGGCCAAGAATCCCAAAAAATATCTATCATCTTCAAATATGTCTTCATTTGACCGCACCTAAGAAACCCAGAGATGGATAAAAATAGTGTTTAAAATTTTTCGGTGTGGAAAGAAACTCAATATATAAAAAGCATTTAGAAGCGTTCAGCGTCAGTATGACTCCATCTGTGGTCACAGAAGAGAAAGGCAATGGGTGAGGAGCAGGCCTCCCGGCGCTCCGCCTACAGCCAAGGGGGCGCTCCACACGCCAAGGGGTGACCTCCGCTGCGGGGCTTGAGGCGACGCTGCTTTTCCTCCTACCTGAACTCCCCAACCTGCCAGCAGTTAACACGCACTGTCCATAAAGGGAATTTTAAAGAGAAGAACAGACTTCCGAGAGCCGAGCCAACCTTCCCGGCCCGCAGGCTCCTTGCCAATCCCGCCCCTTCAACATCCCAGCCCTCCTTCTCCAACATTTAACTACTTCTTCCTGGGTTTCTGTACTTCGTTTTTTTTTTTAAAAAGAACGCCCTACAGTTAACTGCTCAAGGTGATGGTCCAAGGCCCCTCCTGCCCCCGGGAGGCCCCGCACAGCAGCCAGCCTGGCGCAGGCCCCTGGGACGGGGGTACCTACAGTTGAGATGATGATAACCAGATACTCTTGCCCTTGAAACTCCTCTACGGATCCAACCTTTATATCCATCAGATCAACATTTTGCAAAAGAATTCTGATTTTCTCCACCTTTGAAGGAGATGAGATCAAAGATAAAATTTCACAAATCTGACCATTTCTTTACATATTACAGCGTAAGCTGAACGTTAACCACTGAGCCCCATGGCCTTTCAACCCCTGATCTCGGCTCATCAACTCTAAGCCGCTCACAGCACAAACGCCGATCTCAGGTGGGGTGTACGGGGCCGGGGCAGCACCTCCCAGGAGCAGGGCTTTGCGTCAAGAGGCGAGGACTCCCTGTGCTGAGAGTGGGGGTGGGTCCAGAGCGCCTCCTGGGGTTGGCGGGGAGAGAGCGCCGTCCAGAGGATCCCACCCCCAGGGCCTGAGTGGTTATGACAGGAACCAGGCTGTGTGGCCACAACAGGAAAGCCAGGAGGGAGAGGACGGGGCGGGGGACGGTTCTGAAGCGGGGGCAGCTGATGAGCTGAGCAAGACTGGGGGTGTGTGAAGGTCTCCAGAGGTGCTAGTAAAGGAGACGCAACTTGAAATTGTGAGGAGGACAAAAGCTCAGCTCCCGCCAGCACAAGGGGCTGGAGGGTGCAGGCCAGAGGCGGCTCCCTCAGCCCAGGGGACGGGCCTTCTCACACGCAGTGACCGCATGCGCACCGAGGTGAGGTCACCACGTGTCCCCAGCCCCCGCCCCCCCACCCTGTTTGGGGCACAGGCACAGCGGCTGTACAGATGCAGAGAGAGCCGTGTCCAACTTCCTTCCTCAGACCCCACAAACAGGAAGGCGCAGAGGAGCTGGCTGGGGCAGACCCACACCTGCTTCCGGTAAGGCGTGATCACGCCGATGTCGCCAGCGGACACCTGGCTGGAGATGCTTCTGGCCAGCAGGCAGCAGTAGCGCATGACCTGGACGGCCTCGGCAGCGTTGAACCACGATGGGCTTCGCCCCTCTCGAGCTTCCTCGCCCTGAGTTAGCAGGAAGACAAGAGAATGGCACGTCCATCACAAAAACGTCATTTTCTCGATAGGAGCTTGTGAAGGGTCTACGAACTAGGGAGAAGTCAGGGTGGTGACTCAGCAGAGACAGAGGAGGAGCGCTGCTCTCGTGCAGACTTGTGGTCCAGCAGGACAGACGGATGCTCAGCAGTAAGGACTCTTTCTGGATGCACAGATGCCAGGGGAGGAGGGTTGGCTGGGCGCGTCTCTGAAATGGGACCCCACCCCCTGCCAAAATGCCCGTGCGTCCTGGCAAGAGCAGACCTCGTCGCCTGGGGGAGGCGGCCGGCCGGCTGATACCTATGTGGCCACAAGTTTTTAAAAGCAGAATTTACAGGCCCTCGTTCTTGATCAGAACCTAGTACACTCAGAAGTAAAATATAGGTCACCCAAACATCCTTAACCACGTGGAAACACACTTCTTTAGAACTCCTGGGTCAAAGGGGAAAATAAAGTCTCAAGCACCTCGACAGACACGAAGACGCGCGTGGAAGGGCAGAGCTGGGGGGCGTGGCCACCCGAGCCCCTGCGAGGAGCACAGGGGCCACGCGCCCGCCTCGTGGGAACTACAACAAGCAAAGGAAAGGTAAGCAAGTCAGCGAGGGGAGGAGCAGAGATACATCTGAGACGAATGAAGCAGAAAACAGGTGAGAATAAAGTCCAAAGCTGGTTTTCCAATTAGACCAAAGGCTGCTGCCTCTCCTGTAACAGGCCAGACGGTCAGAATCTGAGGCTTGGGTGCAGCCACGCTGCCCACTCAGCCCTGCCGTCTGGGCGCAGGTTCCCGGCTCCCGGCCGCACTTCCTTTAGGACAAGACCCCAGTTGCCTTGGGCCCAGCCCCCCTTGGGCACTGCTGGGGTTCAGCTGCCCCCTTGACTGGGCCCCTCTGTGAGATGCCCTGGGCTGGGGACAGAGCAGTGAGGGAGATGGGGGTCCTTCTGGAGCTCTGGGGGAGGGGCTGACGAGGGGAGCACACAGGTGACACCTGGAGGTCTCATTCCAGGGATGGAGTGCCCTGTGGGGGAGCGAGGGCCCTGGCAGTGCTGCAGCCTCGAAACAACGGACGACAATGCCCTTTTGCTCCAACGGTGGGAGTGGACCCCCCTGTTCCCTGCAACCCAGCCCCAGAGGCCTCACCCTCATTTTCTTCTGGGGGCCCAGAATGGAGCCAGTACACAGTCAGGCCCCAAGAAATACCCACTAAATAAGGTAACCTTTCTGGACTCTGTTCTTTTCACAGCGAGCACCTCAGTCTCCACAGCTCCATGGCAGGTTATCCAGTGGACCTCGAGTCTCCATTTCCTTCTACACAACGTTTTTGCACATTTACCACTCCCTTCTACACCCAGTTTTTGTCGCGAATGAGCCTATTGTGACCCTTACGTAGTTTGCAGGAAACACATGGGTTGCTGTGGGCAGAGCTGACCTCTCCTCAAGGCCAGTCCCTCCACTGGGAGCGTGGGTGCTCTCGGGCGGACCTCCCCTTCTTGGCTGACTGCTCTGCTGCCCCCACCGCGTCTGCTTTGCTGCCCCTGAAACCTGGGGAAGCCTTCGAGCAGAGGCTGGGGGAGCGGCATTCCTGGAGGGGCCTCGTGCCAAGCGACCACGCTGGTCTCCCCACAGGGCCCCCTCTTCCTCCAACTCGCCCCCATCCAGAGGATGGGCACCCCAAGCCACACCTGGACACACGAGCCCACCGCTGACACAGCGGGTCAAGCTAAACGTCGAGGGGCCGAGTGCTGTCCCCGGGAAGGCAGGCTGCTGAGAGGACGGGCAGACACCACTCCAGCCCCAATTCTGCAGGAGAGTTTGGCGAGGGAGGGGCTCATGCCAAACCTGACTTCGGCTTCTAACCACCAAACTCCCAGTACAAACTCCCTGGTTTTAGCGAGCGCTACCGGGCGTCTAACACCTCCCTCTGGGGGCCCCCCACCCAGTGAGGCCCTGGAGGAGGGCAGGCTCTGTCCCCAGGATTGGTCCTCCCCCTCGATACCATCAAATCACAGGGGGAAGGGGTGGGGCGGTGGCAGGAGCTTCCTCAGGTCTGCTCACCTCCCAGCCCCCGATCGACCCTGTCAACTCCCTCAGGATGCCCCCCTTCGATGCCCACCTCGGGCCACCCCCCTCCGGGGCCTTCTGTGCAGCCACCCGAGTGCTGAGGGGCTGGTCCTGCAGGGGCAGAGCCCCTTCCTCACTGGCTTTTCTGCCCCGGGAACAGCAGGGAGCAAGCCCACCACAAGCTCTCAGGAAATGCCGGGTTAATGATGCTGGGTTAACCACCAGATTCCACATGGTAACCAGGAGACGTGTAACCGTAGGTAGCACTGAGGGGTCGCCCTCCTGCCAAGCCCGGCCCACACTCACCCTCACTCCGTGGAAGATGAGGGGGAAGCCCTTCCTGGGTAACTTCTCCCAGCCCAGCAAGGAGGTCACCACCCTGGGGTCTGCGCAGACTTCCAGCTCTTGGTGGTAGAACAGTCTGGATGGTAGGGCCAGCAGAGCTGAGTGGGACCTGTAGTTCTTCACGAGCTTCGTCACCTGCAGGTAGGAAGCAGGGGCAGGTCCAGGGCCAAAGCTAGCACGCGCACCCGACGTGCCTCCAGGGGAAAGGTGCGTGGTCACCTCGAATCACACCCGGGCGGCCCTGCCTGTGACGCCCGCCCCCGTCACCTCCACTGGACTTGGAAGCGCTCTTGGCACCTCCACCTCGGGCGACTGGGCTCTGACAGAAAAGAACAGGAGAGAAAGTGTCCCTGTGTGGGGCTGCAGGCTGTCTGCAAGCTGTACCCTGATTCCCTGTGTTGCGACCCCGGCCGTTAGAGCAGCCCGGGGAGCTGGTCCTGGCTTGGCTGCGGTGGGAGCCGGGCCCTGGGCCCCGAGGCAGGATGGCTACCCACAGCCAGCCCCCCGAGGCGCCGGGGGACGAAGCGCCAAGACGGGGAGCAAGGACAGCTTTGTTTCCTGCCTCCAACTGGCCAGGAAGTTCACCCTAGTCTTTCATTCTTCCTGGGGTGAGAAGGCCAGAGGCCCAGGACTCTCCTGTTGACAAACTTCAACTCAGTCACCAAGACAGGTCCAGCCTCTGAGACACTAATCTAAACCCCAAACCTGACCCAGCAGCACGGCTTCTCCCTGGGCCGGGCCGGGCCGGGCCCCGCGGTACTGGCCTGGACACCTGCCCGCCGCCCCATCCGCCCCGTGCCCACGTGCCCTCCCTGTTCTCCAGGGGGAAAGGGCCCGTGGCTGACAATCTGGAACGTGGAATAGGCCCCAGGCAGTTGCCCTGACCATCTGCCCACGATCACCGTACCTGGCTTGCTGTTCGAAGTCCAGAGGGGAACCTCTCCTTGTCTCTATACTGGGGGAGCCCAGAGGATAATGTTATTGGCTCACCTCAACAGGGGACCCCACGGACACAAAGCTCCCGAGCTCCAGGGTGCTGGGGGCTCCTGCAGTGCAGACCCTGAGGCCCATCCCTCTGTGTCATCAGAGGTCGGCTGAGAACCCAGGGACTGGCATCCACCGGTACCTCGGGAGACCGCAGACACGCTGCCTTCTCTCCCAGGTAAACTTCCAGAGCTCCCTCCCGTTTCCCACAGCGACACAGACTGAAGCTCTCTTACTGAGGGGCTGGCGCTGCCTGCAAGGGCCGGCCCCCCAGGGAGCCCCTCAGCAGGCCCTGGAAGCAGTTCCTGAGTTCCTGGGACCGTGGAGTTGCTGAAAGTGCCTCAGGTGCACTTTGGGGGTGGTGGCAGGAGGGTGGGCTGCTTGGGCCCTGCCCCTGGGTGTGGCTCAGGGGACACAGGGTGGTGAGCTCCCCCGTGGGCCCCTCTGCTCGAGTCCCACCAAGAAGCACGTGGGGTCCAAGCTCACCAACAAGGGGTTGTAGGCACCACAGGCTCCAAAAGCATCTTCGTCTCGCAGATACGCTGGTCGGGACATCAGTCTCTCCAGCATAGAGACGTGCAGCCCATAGGCCGTGGCAAGTCTGGACTTGATGACCGGTCCGAGCTGCATGGGGTCTCCGGCGAGGATGATCTGTGACACGAACGGGACGGCTCTCGGCATCCGTCTCATGAGCGAGTCCCCTGGTGTGTGGCGCGCAGGGGCCAAGGTTGGGGCGACTACAGCGCATGAGCCTCACCTGGCCGCTGACGTCTGAGACCAGCCCCAGGGGGATGAGGCACTCGGGCTCACTCGCCTGGCCCGCTTCGTCCACAAACACGTGCGTGAAGTGTCCGACTCTAGAGAAGGCACGTTCCGGGGTCACTCTTGTTCACGTGTCCTGCCCAGCAAGGCCTTGCCTCGCTGCCTGGGGCGCCTGCCCCCCTGCTCCTGCCCCCACCCCCGGGTACCTCCCGACTCTCCGCGAACACACCACCTCCTCCCCGCCTCTGCCCAGGAAGCCCCAAGAGCCCACCTCAACCCTATCTGGTAGAAGAGTCCCGCGCTGCTGCACGTGGTGATGACCACCCTGAAGCGAGAGGCCTTCCAGATGTCTTCCCCATCTCTGCAATACGGCCTGATGGTCTCTGTGGCGCTCTGTGGGGGCAGGCCGTCTGCCAGGTTACTGAGCATTTCTTTACACTGGACAGTCACAAAGCTGACTGGAATTCTGAATGATAACCTCGTCCTGCTGCCACTTCTTAGCTGTGACTCACTATTGATCTAAGATTGTTCTTTCTATCAAGCGTCTTGTGTTTTCCTATCAACTTAGTCCATGTTTTACAGACTCCAGAACCACGACTATAACAGTGAATCCCGCAGATCCTTCCCCAAAACCACCACATACATTTTCTAGATTCAATCTCTTTTGTTAACCAAACTGAGAGCGTTTATAGTAAACCAACAGAACCAAAAAGCAACTGTACCTTTGGGGAAAAATAAGAGAGTAGCTTCAGCATTTAACATAGCTGGGAACGCCCAGAACGTCACTAAACCTTCAGGAAGGAAACAGTCCTCGTGCTCTGCTGTGGTGTTGGGACAAGGTCGGGGGAGGACGCTCACCTCCTTGAACCTGCAGGTGGCGTTCACGCGGACCATGGCGCCCGGCCGCAGTGCCTGGCTCTCGTGCAGCCGCAGACACACAAGGTCGGCCGCGCTGTTGGAGGGTGCGCACACCAGGATCCGACTGTCCGGCAGAGCGTGGAAGACCTTCCCCAGGACACACGGGAGGCAAAAGGGGACGGGTCAGCGGCCAGTGCCAAGCCCACCCATGAGGGCTCCTGACGTGGACTTGCTGCATGGGCCCACGTCACCCCTCATGCGTCTGAGCCTGGCCCTGCCACTGTGTGCAGGTGGTGGAGTCCCCGTCTCCCGGGCCTGGGTACCCACGGGCGACCCGAGTCCCCAGCAACGCAGGACACTGAACACAATGTCCACAACTCAATTTAAATCTCAGTGGAGGCGCCAGACACTTGTGCAGTTTCGATTCTGAAGTGGAGCGACTCCTGTCTAAACGTAGGAAATGAGCTCTTAAAGTCCTCTAGCCACATAACAAACTTTGTTAAATACGAAACAACTGGGATTTTTCAAACTCTTTCCAACGTTCTGATCTATGGTTTAAACCGATGCTTCCCGATGACAGGAGCACACAGCTCTGTTTACCGTGACCCCGTCCCCACCCACCATTACCTGTAAAACAGCCTCTATGATGGTCACCGTCTTGCCAGTCCCAGGAGGCCCGAAGAGCACATAGGGGATCGGGCGGCAGTCTCCACTCAGAATCCTCCTCACCGCCAACTTCTGGTTTTCGTTCAGCAGGGGGTTGAAAAACTCCTCTCTCGCTTTCGGGGCTCCGCTGACTGCATCCAAAGGGAGAGACAGGGTCGGCGGAGGTCACGGCTGGTCCCCTCACGACCCGTCCCAGCGCCACTCGCTTCGGGATAGTCGGCTGAGAGCAAAAGCATAGGCCACTCCGCCCACTCCCCGCGTCACCTGTGCAGTGTCACCAAGGTGTTAAGAGTGGTTGTTAACAGGTGGACAAGAGCAGCCCACCATCAGGAGGGTCAGAACACATGTCCCCTCGCCTGCCCGAGATCCCCCCCACCAAGTCCTGCAGGAGCTGGCTTGGTCCCCAGACTCACCCAGCCTGCCTGTCTCTGTGGCGAACGCCCACGGCCCTGGTGTGTCCTGGGCACCCGCTCGCTGCTCCTCTGGGGTGTGCTTAGTTTGGTCCTTCAAGGCTTTCCTATTCTAGAAAAATCATGCAGAAAAATGGCTTAAAAAGAAAGCTTTGGGACTTCCCTGGTGGCACAGTGGTTGAGAATCCGCCTGCCAATGCAGGGGACACAGGTTCAATCCCTGGTCCGGGAAGATCCCACATGCTGCGGAGCAGCTAAGCCCGTGCACCACAACTACTGAGCCTGCGCTCTGGAGCCCACGTGCCACAACTACTGAGCCCGCGTGCCACAACTACTGAAGCCCGTGCACCTAGAGCCCGTGCTCCACAACAAGAGAAGCCACTGCAATGAGAAGCCCGCGCACTGCAAGGAAGAGTAGCCCCCGCTCGCTGCAACTAGAGGAAGCCCGTGTGCGGCAACGAAGACCCAGCACAGCCAAAAAAATAAAAAATAAAATAAATAAAGCAATACCTTGGAGGTGGGCTGTCCGTGGTTTTTGATGTCTTGTGCGTGTTTCCAATCCCATGTCACTTGGGGAGACTGTAAAATGATTTCTTCTGGAAACAACACTTTTAGAACAAGAAAAAGCGAGAAGGCAGACATTACTGGAAAGCTTAAGAAAGATGAACAGAGGCAGCTCGTCCTGAAGAAATTCACGTCTGTGTATTCCTCTCCTCTGGCCCTGTGCACTGCTTCTCACCTACAGCATAGTGCCAGCACCGCGTATTCTTGGCAACAAAGCCAGGTACTTGTCTCTTTGTAAGTACAAAAATGAGTTACATTTGGGGGGAAAGCAGAGTGCAATCATTTTATTTTTAACAACTTAAGCATGCTATTTCTACATAGCTGAAATTGTAAGAAAACACTGAACGTCCCCAATAGAAAGGAAAACACTGGGTATCACATAGTTTTACTTCTAATGTATGAATGAAGAGACCGTGGTTTAGACAAACTTTTACGTGACGCTTCTAAAAATACTCTGGGAAGATGTAACACCGTCATCCCACAAAAGTTAATACCTTTTACGCCCAAGTGGACAACTTGTTCAAGCGCAAAGTGACACCGTCTGCTGGTGGTCCTGTGGGAGAGAGTGATGTGGGTCAGCATCCTGGGACCCTTAAGAAACACTCACATGAGACCAGGCTGGAGCAACCAGCAGGAGTTTTACGAGGAAACTCTCAACACCTGTCAGGACAGCAGGGATGCCTTCCTTTCTGGGAATATTCCTGT
Source organism: Lagenorhynchus albirostris (assembly GCF_949774975.1). Classification (NCBI taxonomy): domain Eukaryota; kingdom Metazoa; phylum Chordata; class Mammalia; order Artiodactyla; family Delphinidae; genus Lagenorhynchus; species Lagenorhynchus albirostris. The sequence goes on from NC_083105.1 coordinate 963,298, forward strand.
TTTAATGTATAAAGTGGACAAGTAGAAAAAGGAGGAAATATAGCCTGTGAACTGTCAGAGCTGCATCAATAGGAAAATAACTTTGATGGTAAAGATTCACTCCTGTGAAATTTACTCAGAACAACAGTAAAAAAATAAACTGAAGCATGTTAAAAATGCTAAGTATTGGGGCTTCCCTTGTGGTGCAGTGGTTAAGAATCCGTCTGCCAATGCAGGGGACACGGGTTTGAGCCCTGGTCCGGGGAGATCCCACACGCTGCAGAGCAACTAAGCCCGCGAGCCACAACTACTGAGCCTGCGCTCTAGAGCCTGCGAGCCACAACTACTGAAGCCCGCGCGCCTAGAGCCCACGCTCTGCAACAAGAGAAGCCACCGCAATGAGAAGCCCGCGCACTGCAACGAAGAGTAGGCCCCACTCGCCGCAACTAGAGAAAGCCCGTGCGCAGCAACAAAGACCCAACGCAGCCAAAAATAAAAAAATTAAATACATTAAAAAATTATTAGACAAGCAAAACAGCAGGAAAATAAGAAGCATCCTCAGGGGAAAAGTTAAAAGAAACAGACCCAGAAATGAACTAGACACTCAATTAGCATACAAGAAGTTCAAAACAGTTGTTATAAATACATTTAAGATTTAAAGATGGACATAATGGTTGAGCAGATGGGGAATCTCTATAGAAAAGACCCAACACAGCCAAAAATAAAATTAAAAAAAAAATTTAAGTTTATTAGAGCAAAAATTGATTCGAATCAGGCAGTAAAGCATCCCATTAGCAGACAGAAGAGCTCTGAGGAGATGCTCAAAATGAAAGACTTCTACAGGCAGAAGGGAGCAGGGACAGGAGGGATTTAGGCCAAAAGGCGGGCTGGGGCAAAGGTCACTGTCCTTGAGGGGACGGCAGGGGTCATTCAGGGAGACGACCCCCCAGTGCTAATCAGGGGGTTCCTGGCTGACTGGTTCACAATTCCATTTCTGGGACAGCCAAGACTGCAATTCAGTAAAACCTCAGTTTGGTGACGTGGGGCTTAGTATAAGCGACTCCACTGTGGGCCTGTTCTCCTTTTTTTTTTTATTTTTTTGGCTTTGCCTCACGTCAAACGGGATTTTAGTTCCCTGATCAGGGATAGAACCCTTGTGCCCACTACAGTGGAAGCGTGGAGTCTTAACCACTGGACCGCCAGGTAAGTCCCTGCTCTCTTGTATTTTAACACAACAAAAAGAACAAAAAATGGAAAATAAAATTCCACCTTCAATGGAACAAGATGACCAAAGCTCCAAAGCACAAAAGAAGAGAATGCTCAGAAAGGAGCATCTGGCCTCGAACAAGCAAAGGCACGAGAGCTGGTTCAAGCCACCTCAGAACTCCGGCCACAGGTGGATTTCCGGAAAATGCAGGTCACCGTCAGGGCCTGCTCCCACAGCGCAGCGTTCTGTGGGCGTGTACGGGGCCAGAAGGAACCGGAGCCTCACCTGCAGGGCCCCAGGCTCCTGGCAGCCCCATCACCCCTGGGATACAATAAACTCCACTCACGAGGAGCAGCAACCAGAAAAGACCCTCCTAGGACTTAGCAAGGCTGTGACTCCAAGAAAGAAAAGACAACTTAAAGCAGGTGAATTAAAGAGGAAGAAACCTTCCAGTGGGAAGTCACCATAACAAAGACTCTAAAACGCCCGAGGAAACCAGACTTCCCGCCAACTTGCAGCCCAGCACCTTACCCCTAACAGCATGAAAACAGCATGAAAACACGAGCCAAACGTTTCCCAGGAAATCCTTGGAGCACATTACGGGAGGAATTCACCACACAGAACACCACGTTTTTCATCTTGGGCCTATAAGAAAGGTTCGACAGAAAGTTATCCAGTCGAAATATCCATCTCCTGAATAGGCTGAACAAAAAATTATTATCTCAAGAAATGCCAAAAAGGAAATGAATGTAATAGCTCAGAACAGAAACTGACCCTTAAAATTCCTTAACACAATTAATCCGAAGGACAGCAAGACACTAGATGGTAAAATACCAGCAGTATTTACTAAAACAAAAAACAAGACAAAGACACGGAGATGGAAGCCACGAGAGAAAAGTAAAGCAGCTGGGTGGGAGCTAACACAATGACAGACAAGGATTCCAAAGGAGGACAAAGAACAGAAAGAAGAGAGGACTTAAAGGAAGCTCTCCTAGACCCCATACGGCAACGATGACAATTCTCCCACCATCACGGTACAAAGACGTAAGAATGTTTATTGCTTCACTGTCTGTGATAGGAAGAAGCTTAGAACCTAAAGGTCCAGCAGGGATAATAAAGACCAGAGCAAAACCCAACGGACTGGGAGTACCCTGGTGGCCCAGTGGTTAGGACATGGGCTTTCACTGCCGTAGACCCGGGTTCGATCCCTGGTTGGGGAACTAAGACCCCACCAGCCACGCAGTGCAGCCAAACCCCCCCCCCCAAAACCCCGATAGACTAGAGACAGAGACACACGAGAGAATACTGATGAGGCTGGAAGTCCATCCTTCAATGAGATCAGTAAAGCCAACAAAGCTCTAGCCAAACTGACAGGAAAAGAAAGGGCAGACGTGTTGCCAGTCCTGGGAACGAGAGCGGTAACGTCAGCAAAGACTCTACAAACACTAAACGAACAATAAGGAAATATCATGAGCAATTTCACACAAATACATGAGATAACGCAGATGAAACGCACAAATCCGTAAAGACACACACACTACCAGAGTCCATGTGGCAAGAAACTAAGGTTCTTAATCTCCTAAAGAAACTGAATTTGTAGTCAGGAAGCTTCCCACAGAGAAAACTTCCGACCTAGAAGGTTTTGCTGGTGAATTCTACCAAGCATTTAAGGAAGAACTGATGAAAGTCATATTTTAAGGCAAGACAAGAAAACTTTAAACATAAACTTGTTCTCTGCACTTCGGCCTCCTCCCTCCGACTAGTGTGTATCTGCATCTGCGTTATGTGTTAACCTGACCTCCCCCATGGCAGAAATACCTGCTCAACCAAAGACTGATTTTTCTCCTTCTGGAGCCAGCCATGTAACTCCTTAGAAGATAACATTCCTTTCTCAGTCCTGTGAGGGGTCACGGTGACCCACCACTCTCCTTGTACACGTGCAGACATCTTTGGTGGACTTTATGGACAAGGCCAATGTGTCGTTTCCCTTAAAGACAGTGATTGGTGCAGAACAGACAGGTCAGACGACCTGGGGAGACTCTGGGCTGCAGTGAATGGTAGTTCTCAGCTTAAATACTTATGACCTTATTAGTGTTACCAGCTCTATCACCTGTATTCTTCCTATTCTTCCTAACAACAAGATTATTGCTTCCTGCATTACCAAATGTGTGACTGAGCCCCCGATAAAAATAATGATGACTAGGTGACCTGAAACAATTGACCAAATACATAGTTCCATAAGCTCAATGACTGCAGCAGAGTAACTCTAGATGTGGGAAGAAGCAACCAGCGGGAACCATTTCCTGGACCATAAATGACTAGAGCGACAGGTGGTCCGGAGGCTTTGGGCTATACTGTTAACAGGGCCTAGTCCAGCACACTGAGGAGCCCAGCAATGAAATCCCCATCTGAGCTGGCAATGAGCATTCCTAGCACCATGGGACAAAACGGTCACTAAATGCCTCCCAAACCTTGGTTGAAATTAAGACCAAAAGGGAGGGGACTGTAACATAAAAAATGTTGTCCACCCTCCAGTTCTACAAGAATCAAGTCGTTAACCACTGCACAGTACCTCCCAAAAGGAATTCAGGGAAGATAAGGATGAAGCATTTGTGCTCTGGGAAAACTGGCAGAACTGGTCCGCAGATAGTTAGATATTTTCAGGAGAAAATTTTATAAACCCAGTATTCTGCTTCTTCCCATGTTCAGAAAAGCACTAAAACCATTAGCTAAGGCATCTGTTCCGTGTGAATAGCAGTGATCTCCCACCAAACTGTGCTTGGTTGCACACACCCCTTCAAACTCACACCTATACTGGTCTCCTCCCTACCTCTTGGGAACAGTCCTCAGAGCTTCTGAAAGACTGTCGCCCAGGTTATAATCCTCAGGTTAGCTAAAATAAAATTCTTCATTTGTTTCTTAGATTGACTACTGATTAATATTTTTGTCAACCTAAGTAATACCCATTCTACACAAACTGTCCCAGAAAATGGAAGAGGAGGTGACACCTTCCAACTTACTGTGCGGCCAGTGTTACCTCGTACCAAAATCAGAAAAAGATACTTCAAGAAACTAAAGACCAATATTCCTCATGAACATAGACGAAAAAATTACTACAATTTTAGAAAATCAGATCTAACAATATATAAAAGGAAATTACATCATGGCCAAGCGGGGTTTATTCTAAGAATGCAAAGTTGATTTTACAATCAATGTAACTGACTATCTTAATAGACCAAAGCTGAAAACCCACATGATCATCTCAATAGATAGAGAAAAAGCATTTGACAAAATCCCATATCCATTTTTGATTAAATAAATCTCAGCAAACTAGGAGTCTATCTCCTTAACCTGACAGGGCCAAATACAAAAACCTGCAGCCCACACAGCACTAGATGGTTCAAGAGTGAGCGCTACTGGCCTAAGATCAGGAACAAGGCAAGGACGCCACTTCCCGCCACTTCCTACTTAACACCATTCTGGAGGCTCTAGCCAGTGCGAGGCGAGAAAAAACAAGATGCATCCAGATGAGAAAGGAAGCAGCAAAACCGTCTTTATTTGAATACATGATTTTACTGTATACACAGAAGATCCTATGTAATCTGTAAAAAGCTACTAGAACCATCAAGTGAGTTTAGCAAGCTGGCAGGATACAAGATTAATATACAAACATCAATTGCATTTAAAGAGTCAGGGACAAATTTGACAAAAGATATACAAAACCTGTACAGTGAAAAGTACAAAGCACTGCCTAAAGAAATGAAAAACTGCCTAACTAGATGGAGAGATATACCATTTCCAAGGGTTAGAAAACTCAATATTAAGATGTCAATTCTCCGAATACCAACCACTCAGCCATAAAGAGTGAAGTAATGCCACTTACAGTAACATGGATGGACCCAGAGATTATCGTACTAAGTGAAATCAGACAGACAATGGCAAATATTATTTGATATCACTTATATGTGGAACCTAAAAAGTAATACAAATGAATCTATTTACCAAAAACAGAAACAGACTCACAGACATAGAAAACAAACTTACGGTTACCAAAAGGGAGAGGGGAGAAGGATAAATTAGGAGTTTGGGATTAACAAATACATACTACTATATACATAAAACAGACAGCCAACAAGGAACTACTGTACAGCACAGGGAACTGTGTCGAATATCTTCTAATAACCTATAAAGGAAAAGAATCGGAAAAAAATACAAACTATATAACAGAATCACCTTGCTGTACACCTGAAACTAGAATATTGTAAATCAGCTATACTTCAATTTAAAAAAAAAAGATGTCAATTCTCCCTTAAGTGGACCTAAAGAGTCAATGTCGTCCTGATCAGAATCTCAAGAGGCTTTTTGTAGAAACCAACAGGCGGATTCTAAAATCCACATGGGAATACCAAAGACCCGGAACAGCTACAACTCTGCAAGAGAGGGACACAGTGGAGGCCGTGCCCTCCCTGATTTCAAGACTTATCACAAAGGCAGTGACCGAGACTCTGTGGTGTAGGCTGCAAGACTGACAGACGCACCAGTGGAGCAGAATGGACAGCTTAGGGATAGATCCACATGCGTAGGCCAATTGGCTTTCTTTTCTTTTTTTTTGGTTTTTATAAACCTTTATTTTAAATGTTATTTTAATATATGTATTTTAATTGGAGTATAATTGCTTTACAATGTTGTGTTAGTTTCTCCTGCAGAACAAAGTGAATCAGCTATATGTACACATATATCCCCTCAACTGGTTTTCAAAAAGGTGAAAAGGTCACTCACTGGACAAAGGACAGTCTGTCTTTTCAACAAATGGTGCTGGGACAACTGGACAGCCCCCGCCAAATGAATCCATACCTTGCATCACTTGTAAAAATTAACTCGAAACAGATCACAGCCCTAAATGTAAAACTTGAAGCTGCAAAATTTCTAGAGAAAAATGCAGGAGAAAATCTTTGTGACCTTGAGTTTGGCAGACTTCTTAAATGCGTCACCAAAAGCATGATCCCTGAAAGAAAAACCGATAAACTGAACGTCATCAAAATTAAGAATTCCTGCTCTTCAAAAGACACTACTAAAAATGAAAATACAAGCCACAGTCTGAGAAAATATTTGCAAAAAACATACCTGATAAAGGACTTGTACTGAGAATATGTGAACAACTCTGAAAACTCAACAATAAAGCAAACGATACAGAACGTGAACCACAGACCCGAGCGGGCACCTTCACGAAGGCCGATGCCGGCCAGCAAGCGGAGGAGGCGCTCGGCGTCGGTCATCACAGCAAGGTGAGCCCTCACTGCACACCGAGCCTGAGGAGGAACCACCGAGCACCCCAGGGCTGTGCACGTGGGGAGCACGGTGGGAACAGGAGCAGTGCAGCCCCTTGAGGAGAGTCTGGCAGTGTCTCAGGAAGCTCAGTGTACACCTGCTGCCGCCTGCAGCCATGGCACTGCCAGGCGCTTACCCAAGAGAAATCAAAATGCCTGTCCACACGGATGTTTACAGCAGCTTCACTTCTAACAGCCAGATCTGCAAACAGCCCAGTGTCCACCCACAGATGCCTGGATTAGTAACCTCGGGTATGTTCTTATAATGGAGCATTACTCAGTCATAAAAAGGAATGAATTCATGCAAAAGCAAGGCTGAATCCCAAAGTAATTAAGCTGAGTGAAAGATGCCAGGCAAAAAAGAGTAGGTCCTCACGTAAATTCTACAAAATGCAAACTAATGTGTACTGCTTGGGAGCTGGGGCGCAGAGAAGGAATGACAAGGGCAGCAGGAAACACCTGCGGAGCCAGACCTGCCCGCAGCCTTCACCGTGAAGCTCGTTTCACGGGGTGTACAAATGTCAACACCATCAAGCCGTACGCTTTAAACACGCATAGATTATTTTACGTTCATTACCTCTCAGTAAACCTACTTTCTTAAAAAGGAAAAATGCCTGCACGTAGCATAAAGGTGCAGCCGTCTGCCCGTCCAGAGGGCCCGGCCTCTTGGCTCTGTCCCTCCTGCTGCACTGCGGTGCCGCCCAGTCCTTCCGTTTGTCAAAATAAGTGGTAAATACAGATTTTTTAAAGTGTGAAATCGCCTGATTTTGAGTAACAATGCAAAACCACCAAAAACTTATGTGGGGCGAGCAAACCCTCTGCGCAGAAGCAGCAGCCACTGGCCCTCGTTCCCGCCTCGCTCCCCACTTGGACGGCTGCAGACAGCATCCCCTCTGAACTCAGATTCCGACATCCTGCCTCGACCTCAACTTCCTGTCTTTCCAACACTCTGGGTCAGGAAACTGCCCGGTGGTCTTCAGCCCCACGGCCCTCTGGCTTCTTCCTGGTCACTTTCTTCCTAGGCTCACGCCCCACAGCGCATCCGTCCGCCCACCTGCCCGTGTCCTTCGGTCGGGCGGCTCTTGCACCGACTGCAGCAGTGTTTCCTCTGCCCCCGCCCCCGCCCCAGGTCCACATCCTCTTCTTTCTCTGCGAACATCCTCACCTCACATCCTAGAGCGACAAGGAGCCCTTACAAATTCCCACTCACCATCGGCTCCCATCTCATGTGTGCCCAGCACAATGGAGGACGTGTGCCTCTGCCAAAGACCACGGCCTCGGCCAGGGTCCGGAGCCCGCGACCCCACGCGTCACTCCTGCTGCCTGGTCGCCACACCCCCCTCACTGGCTTCACACGAGCGGTGCTGGCTCCTCTCACTGTAAGCAGCAAACCAGGCAAGGCCGCCCGGACCCTGGGCGCCTCCTCCTCACTCATCTCTCTGTCCTGGCTTCTCTGCTTTCCCAGCCAAACACCCTTCAAAAGGGCCAACTCCACGCTTGCACCATCCATTCACCTGCAACACCTTCCAACCTGGCTGCAGCCCAAACACTGAAAGAGTTCTTAGACAAAACACGAAAAGCACTGGTATACAAAAACCCTGATAAATTCCACTATCTTAAAACTACCACCTTCTGTTACTCAAAAGATATTTTAAGAAAGTGAAAAGACAAGTAACAAACCCAGAGAAGCTGTCCGTAACAGGTGTATCTAAGAATAGTCTAGCATAAAGGATACAGAAAGGACAGCTACAAATAATTTAAAAAATCAAATTACAGTCAATAAAAGACACGAGGAAGCATTTCACAGATGAAGGAATTTTACAGCCAATAAACAGGGGGACTCTTGACCTTAGAAGTAGTCAGAGAAACATACATCAAGACCATAGCGAGACACAGCTCACACCTACCAGGCAGGCACACGCCGAGGGTTTCACAAAATCAGGTTTCGGGAGGGCATTACAGACCCTGAGCTGCTGGGGCACTTCTGCCACCACGTGTACAGCTGGAACATTAGCGTCCCCCAAACCCCGAGCCCACCCCGAGTGCGCAGCCGAGAAAACCTGGGGGTGGGTGTGCACGAGGAGACAGCGGGTGTCCACAGCAGCCGCCAGAGCGCGGGCAGCGCTGTACCCACTGGCAGGAGGGCATACGCGCCCGGTGGGGCACAAGGAGGCTGCGGACACAGCCCGCAGACCTTGTGTCAGCAAACCCACAGCTCCAGACCACAGGCGGCAAGTGCAAAACAGCTGCAACTAACGCAAACACTTGCCCGTGTGTGTGTCTGTGCGCAAACACACCAACTTCTGTTTTAAAAAGTAAAGGAGAGAGAAACACAAAATCCCAGCTAATGGTGGGGGCTTGGTGGAGGAGGGGGAGAGACAGCTGGTGGTGGTGTCCCCGCCTCGTGACACGTGACAAGTGAGGTGGAGGAGGAGCGGCTGGTGGTGACGGCACATGAGGGACCACGGATTCTCACTTAAGATCCAAAAAGGAACCGACATGCAAACGCTTACCAAACGGCTGGTGACAAAGCTGTGACCACAGAGGCATGTGACACGGGTGCAGGGAGCCCGCTCACAACCCACAAGCACGCATGCCGCCCCCTAGGTATCAAGGGACCGAGGAAGGTGAGACAGCCGTCCACCCAGAAGGAAGAGTCCCTGGAAGCGTTACCTGTTGTATGTAAATTCCACATCCATAGGTTCAGAGTTATATGCTTGTTCAAACTCTGGATTAAGTTTAAGGGTTACATCTTCTTCATGAATCTAAAAATAAACAAATCATTGACTTTTTATACTATGTACTTGATTTCTTGGGACAATCTCCTATTCATATTCAGCAACTCATCATGAAGCATTCATCCTGCAGATCTGAGCTGAAATCTGGCATCTGAAATGAGTACAAGATGATGGGAAAGGACTCAGTCACCACGCTGTTCCGCCCCCACCCCCAGCAGCACACCTGCCGACGCTTCCACCGGGCGTGCGGGCTCGCGAACACAGGGTGTGCAAGACAGGCCGCCACCTCTGAAGGAGACACGTGATCGACCGCAAAGAGCAGGGGGTGCCGGCCATGAGACCCCCTCCCCCATCAGGACAGGGAAGCAGACATTCAGGGACCCTCCAGCCAAAGCTAGGTCCTGCATAAGAATCCTCAGAGGAGCAGGAAGGAAACCCCACGCTGAGAGGAGCTGAAACAGGACGGGAACACTAGGCAGCGGGGCCTCCCAAGAGCTGGGGGCCAGCAAGGGCAGAGGCTGCGACGTGAAGCTCACAGTACCCCCTGCTCTCGGCAGAAGCAAACACAAGCCCCTTAAAAGGAAAGCAAGCCCAGCACAGGGTCCTGGGTTTCCCAGAGATTAAGACAAATGAAAATAAATCTGTAATCACAGACCATCAGGCACACAAGGAAACCACCAGCAGTGAGGACTGACTTGAATTGCTATCAACAGATTGAGGCCCCAAGGACATCATCTACTGATGCTATCATTTACAGAAATTTGAAAAACTATGCAAAACAAAACAAACTGGGAAAACCAAGATAAGCAAGCATAAGATAACATAAAACCACACAATAGGGCAGCTCTCATGAGTCAAATAGCATTTAGAAACAAAAACTCTGCTTATGGAGCTAAACTCGGAGAGAAGGGAACAAGCAACCTGTTTGCTCCCAGCAGACAGGGAGGCCCTCTGCAGAGGTGCGCATGGGCCAGGGGCAGTGCTGGCTCAGCCCAAGGAGCCTTCCATCCCCCCACCCCGCCGCTCCCCGAAGCACCACGCTCTGCCTGCCCCACCATCCGGGGGCGCTCCTGAGGGCCCCGGTGCCTTCATGGCACCCAGGCCACTGCGCTGGCCATGGGGTTCCGGAGAATCACGGAAAGCAACAGCCAAGACCCGAGACAGGACAGCTCTAGCGGGCACCCATCACTCAGGAGCGGCCAGCTGCACGGACGGTCCCGCGGGAGGGTCGGCAGGGCAGCTTCAGCTCTGGACTCGCCAGCCTGGGAGTCAGGGGCCAAGGGGGCCTCCCCCGAGATCCCTGGTCCTGCTTCTTCGGAGGTTTTAGTCCACAGGGCAGTCCTAAGGGCACAACTGGTCTACTCTCTGGAAGCTGAGATGGTCACTTGGCCATTCTGGGCTCCTCACGCCCTTGCCAGCAGCTAGGGGGTCTCACGCTGGGGAGGGTGATGGGCCCTCTAGCTGAGGCTGAGTGGCTCCTGCCCTGCAGTGGAGGGGGCACCCGGCCAGGCCACCTGTCATCAAGGAGAGTGAGCTCCTGCCCCAGGAAATCCCGGCTCTGCTTTCACAGGCGACAAGGGCTGCAGCTGTGGCCATCTTTCTACAAACGCCTCGAAAACCCCCTATCCACCCCGCCCCGTGCTCTCCCTCCCTTCCCAGACGTGGGCCCTTGTGGCCATGGTCACGGGCCCTGAGCATGCCCCGAGGAGCACAGGGACAGGCGTGTCCCGAGACGGGGCCTTGGCCCTGTGCGGGGAGTGCTGAGTGAGGGACGTGGGACCGCCCCCTCGGGGGGTGAGGGCCTTGTCTGCAGAGCTGGGTCAGTGCAGGACGTCAGGCAGGAGCAAGATGCTTCTGAAGGGAGAGAGTGACGTGGATGCCTGTGCAGGCAGGGAGGCTTCCGGTGCCCAGGACACACGCCCTCCAGGGCGGCGACTTACTCTGGGTAAACCACGACACGCGAGGCCTAAGAGGCTCGCCCGACCTTCAGGCCTGGTCCAGCGGCCTGGGGCGTGGGGACAGCGCACCGCGTCTCAAGGGTGGTGGGAGCGTCCGCGTCCAAGCTTCTCTGACTTGGCGGGAGCGACGCCACCATGAGGCGGGGGCACACTCCTGCCCCGGGCCAGCCTGCACCCCACCTTGCTCTCCAGGCACAGCTCGCCCACCTGAGAGGCCCACTCGACTCAAACCACCACCTCTTCTGCTTCTATCGGCCCCAGCGGGCTCGTGTGATGCTGCGGTCCTGGCTGGCGCCCCGGCAGCCCGTATGGCGAGGTCTGCGGAGTCCGAGGCCCCAGCCTGGAACGGCGGCCCCTGCGATGTGCTCACGGCCTCTTCTCTTGCCTTTCCCAGCCTGCAGCGGCCGTCCCTGTGATGTGCTCACAGCTTCTCGCCTTTGGAGACGCCTTCTGGGCCCTTTCCACTAACAACATCCTTGCTGTCTTTTACGGTGATCAGATGCCACTTCCTCATCTTCTCGAGGAGAGGAACGAGTCTCCACACTGGATTATTCATGCCCGTCTTCCCCTTGTCCCTGGGGGCACATCGCCTGCTGCCCCAGCGAGGGCCCGGCCCCACCCTTGGGGGAGGCTCTGCTGGTCCTCGTACCCCCCAACCCCAGCTCGGGGCTTCGGTGCCCCAGTTCCCACATCAGGCAGCGTGCGGGCTCCGTGGGTCCCTCCACGCGGCCCCCGAGCTCCGTCCCTGCGCTGTGCCCGGCAGGGAGCAGGGAGAGTAGCTGGAGAAGCCCTGGCCGCGCTCAGAGCCGCATGGGCACGGGGCCTTAGACCAACACAGCCTTCCCCGTGGAGACACCAGAGTGTTCAATGTGTAGGTGTGTTTTTACTTCGCAGGCTCTCTCTCCTAGAACATATTCAGAACGCCGAATCTGACTAAATGCACGCCTTACATGTGATGTACTTAACAGGTAAGTGTGTTTTACACGGCTGAAAGTGATAAGATTTCTTTACACATCACATTTATTTAAATATTCATTTGATCCTCAAATTTTCCAAAATACCATCAACACCAGGGGACCCCCATCCCGAGCTGAGGCAGGAAGTTTACCTCTGCAACCGTCCGCTGGGCTAGTCCAACATGAACTAACTAACAGTGGCCTCTCACCTCAGTCACATAGCCGATGTACTCGATGACGTGTCCGCTGTACTCTTGAGTTTTTAAAATCAGTTTATCACCTAGTTAAAAAACATTACCACACGTAAAACTACAAAATCAATAAGTTTTTTTTTGCTGTACTGTAAAATCAAACACTCTGAAGAAGTGGAGTAAGACAAAAACATTACTGGGATCAACAGCTTAAAATCACATCAGTGTGAAGAGAGAGAGGCTGGCCAAGTTCTGAGTGAAATTATAACCCAAAGCAAAGAAAATCAGCGTGACTACTGCGTTGCCAGTTAAAAACATTCTTTTTCCTGACTGTGGTTCAATGTTTCTAGTCCATCTAGGAAAACATGACATGTAACAAACCTACCTGTGTAAAGAGAAGGTCTACTTTCAGCTAATCCTGGGACCTCCAGAACCAGCAAGTCCCCGTTTCTTTTCAAGGTGACCCCACTCATACTATACTCTTTCAGTTCTATTTCTGCATGAATCTCCTCAAGCCAGAGCAAAGTTGAAAACTTCTCCTTGTGATTTGACACGTTCAAAAGCTGAAAAAGAAGCCAGCAAGATAGTGAGCGCTGAGGACCACTCCACACACACCCACATCAGGAAGCCAGCAGCTCTGGGGTGGGTAAGTCCCACGGACAGACGAAACAGCCTTCAAACACTGACGACTGGGCAGCTCAGGGCAGTGGCCCTGAGATGGGGAACCATCTGAGTGAAGCCCCAACCGCCCAGCTCCTATCAGACAGAGCCTCCAAGCTCTGCTCAGAGCGAGCCCGGGGCAGCCATGTGAGCCCTCCGCCACGCAGAGGTCAGCACACGTGCGTGAGAAACCACATCGGATGGGGAGATGCACGTGATGGGAGCAGAACGGGGCTCCTCAGCCTCGGCACTTCCCGACACTGGGGTGGACCGGTCTCTGGGGCAGGGCTGTCCCGGGCACTGCACAGTGTTTAGCAGCATCTCTGGCCTCCACCCACTAGATGCTGTTCACACTCTCAGTCGTGACAACCAAAAATGTCTCCTGGGGGGAGGTTCACCTGTTGAGAACCACGGGGTCAGAGGTAACAAATCCCAGAACTCACACAGGGCTGAGAATGCTGTGGGTCCCACCAGCCCAAATGGAAAGGCTTCAGGTAAAGGGGCACCGGGTAGAGTACTCAGAAGGAATCAGCCCTATATTAGAAACAACTCTGGTCCCTCCTAACAAGGCTTCTTTTTTTGCGGTACGCGGGCCTCTCACTGCTGTGGCCTCTCCCGTTGCGGAGCACAGCCTCCGGACGCGCAGGCCCAGCAGCCACGGCCCACGGGTCCAGCCGGCCCGCGGCACTCGGGACCCTCCCGGACGGGGGCACAAACCCACGTCCCCTGCATCGGCAGGTGGACCCCCAACCACTGCGCCACCAGGGAAGCCCCTAACAAGGCTTTAAAGCCAGGCTTAAAAGTATCTGGCCATTTCCAAGTAACTTAAGTGCATCCCAGAACAAAGTTCAAAAATATTTTCAAGAACGGAAAAATATGAAATACCCAACAAGGTAAAATCCAGAATGTTTAGTGTCCAAACAAAGATGGCCAGGCACGGAACTCAGCACAAGCTACAACCCATGAGGAGGAAAACCTATCAACAGAGACAGAACCAAAAATGACACCTGTGATGTAACCAGTATCACAAGAACATTAATACACTTGTTGTAACTGTACTACATACATTCAAAAAGTTGAAAAAAAAAAAAACTGAAGAAAACAAAAGTGAGGAAAGACTAAGCATATTAAGTAGAGACAGAAAATATAAAAAAAAGAGCCTAATTGAACTTGTGGAGATAATAGCAACAATGTCTGATGATATCAACAATGTCTGACATAAAAAAAATACTGGGGCTTCCCTGGTGGCACAGTGGTTGAGGGTCCGCCTGCCGATGCAGGGGACACGGGTTCGTGCCCCGGTCTGGGAGGATCCCACGTGCCGTGGAGCGGCTGGGCCCGTGAGCCATGGCCGCTGAGCCTGCGCGTCCGGAGCCTGTGCTCCGCAACGGGAGAGGCCACAACAGTGAGAGGCCCGCGTACCGCAAAAAACAAAACAAAACAAACAAAACACTGGATGGGACTGCACACTGCAAAACAAAAAATCAGTGAACTTGAAGACACAGCAACAGAAACTACTCAGAATGAAACACAGAGGAAAAAAGACCGAAGAGAAATGAACGGAGCAGCCGTGAGCTGTGGGGCAACTTCACGTGGCCTCATACACATGTAATGGGAACGTGGAGAGCGGGGCAGGAAGAATACTTGAAGACGGAATGGCCAAGAACTTTGAAATTTGAGAAAAACCGTAAATTCACTTTCCCCAGTAAGCTCAAAAAACTCAAGCCAAGGAACGTGAAGAAAACTACAGCAACTCACACTGTAAATTAAATTCCTTAAAACTAGTGAAAAAGAGAAAATCCTAAGAGGAGCTAGAAAAAAAAAACACAGACTCCGTGCAAAAGAACCAAGGTGAGAAGGAAAGCAGAGCCCCTGGAGAAACGCCAGGAGGGAGGATGTGCGGGGCAGCGTCTCTGCAGCGCCTGCCCAGAGGTCAAGACCGGGCGAGACCCGCAAGGCTGATAGACCAACCACTGCAGGGGATGCTCAGGTCCCCCAGAAGGATGGGAGGAGCCCCAGGAAGGGGACCTGCGTCGGGAGGCGGTTACAAGGGCACAGGAAGTCAGGAAGTACTGGGGTGCCACATGCGTGAATTAAAGAATCACAAAGGGGCAAGTACTGTGGAACCTTAGACCATACAGCACTTTTTCATGACCATTACTATCATACTATCATGAATGCTGAAGACACCTGTAACTGCTACGCTCACGAGGAGATCCCTTCCCGGCGCCCAGGCTGCGTTACAGGAGAGGTGCAGGCGTGCTTCCGGCACACGATGGTCCCAGAAGCTGTATTTGCATCGGCATCGATTTCTCAGCCCCGAAGTTCTTCTTGAAGGTGTTTTAGGGCTGGTTTGCTGCTCCGGCCTCAGTTCAGGCCCTGCAACCATCACTGCAACAACTGCCTGGTGGATCTCCCCGCTTCCAACCCACAGTCCTGCCCACATACCCTCCTTGGTGCTGCTCCATCTGTGTGGTCATGCCGTCCCTGGACAGTGCCCAGTGCCCCTGCAGCACCCTCCCCGCTGCAGGACGCCAGTGTGACCCTGGGGTGGGGCACCTCAGGCCGGTGGCACAGGCAGCATCACAGCACCAGCACCGGGGGCAGCTTCTGGCCCAGCAGACAGACGGCTCTGTCCATCAGTCCCAGGGCAGGCGTGCTCCTCGGTGCCTTCAGCTTCCTCCCAAGCCTCCTTTCCTCTCCGCCTGCCACCCCAGCTCTCCCAGATCAGGGCTCCCTCACCCTCCACGAATCTCTGGCGAGTCCCAAGTTTCCCTGCAGCCACCATCCAGTCTCCTCCCTCCTTCTTGCCCTGATGCAGCACAGGCCCTGGCCCTCATTCCACTCACCCACTCCTCAGGCAGCAGACACCCAAACCCTTGGGAAAGTGCCCTCCTGGAAAGGGGCCGCGCTCCGCCATCGCTGCCAGCGGAACAGACACTCTCCCTCCCTCCCTGGACCCCTGCCTCAGCCTTGCTCAGTGCTGCCCCTGCCCTTGGCCTCCTCTGGCAGGTCCACCCCTTCTCACAGCTCTGACCACCACCTGCCACAGCGGGCAGGCTCAGAACAGGCCTCCCCCAGCGGATCTGAAACAGCCCCGCCAGGGAGGGTGACAAGGAGACGACCTGCCAGAGGAGCCCTACGGGAGGCCTGGCCTCCTCCTCCCCCACCCCCCACTGGTCTGTGTGGCTACAGGCCTTTTCCCGGTTCCCCTGCTTAGCTGCTCAGAGCTCTGTCACAAATGGAAAGCTGCTGGGAGGCTCGGCCACAGGGTAGAAGAGAGGCCGGGATGGCGGGGCAGGGGGTCCCCCCACCCCCGCTTTGCCCCCAGCCCTCAAAGCCCCGACAATCTGCAAAGGGACACAGTGATGGGCCCCGCCGCTCCCGGGGTGAACACAGCCCACACCAGGGCTGAACCCAACAAAGGTTCACCCTGAGTTTGCTCAGAAAGAATCAGTACTTCACGTGAGACACTTTTCCTACCTCTGCGAGTAGCGGCTGAAAGGTCAGGATGTCGATTTTCTGCCCCACGCATTCTTTAAGCCTGTCTGGTATCGGGTACTGCGGGAGAAAACTCGGAAGCTGTCGTCTCAGGTTCCTTAAAAGGAGATTCGCAAGTTAGAAACCACCCTT
This sequence comes from Lagenorhynchus albirostris, assembly GCF_949774975.1. NCBI lineage: Eukaryota > Metazoa > Chordata > Mammalia > Artiodactyla > Delphinidae > Lagenorhynchus > Lagenorhynchus albirostris. The sequence goes on from NC_083105.1 coordinate 979,947, forward strand.
CAGCACCAGGCACTTCACCCCGGACGTCTCCACTTAAACATCCTTTCCTATTTCAGAAAGAGGTTCAATCACCAAAAGCAACTGGTACGTGAACTGCTGGCCTCAGGCAGTGGTTTGCAAAGCGCTGTTTAGCTTTGGGGCCGCTCTCCCGGGAGCTGCTTTGCCTCCAGCAGAAGAACATGCCAAACTCCCAAAAGCCCCTGGGACCAGTGAGCTTGAAAACACTGTTTCTAAGCTTCCAATAAGCTCAACTCTTATGCTTTATTTTTTCCTTCCAGTTTCACGGACATGTAATTGACGACAGCACTGTAGACATTTAAGGTGCGCAGCAGAATGATCTGACTTACATGCATCATGAAATAATGACCACGGTAAGTGTAGTGACCACCCACCTTCTCATATGGATACAAAACTAAAGAAAGAAAAAAATATCTCCTTGTGACGGGAACTCCCAGGATCACTCTCGACACCTTCCACATATAACATACTGCCACGTTCATTACATGTGTCACGCTGTACGTTACATCCCTAGTACTTATTCATCTTATAGCTGGAGGTTTGTACCTTCTGACCCCCTTCATCCAATTCCCCCCGCCAAACCCCACCTCCGGTGACCACAAATCTCATCTCTTTTTCTGTAAGTTTGTTTTTGAAGTATAATCGATCTACAACACTGTTATTCCTTATTACACAACACAGTGATTTGATGTTTCTGTACATTTCAAAATGATCATCACAATAAGTATAGTTACGATATGTTACCACGCAAATATATTACATTGTTGTTGACTATATTCTCCACAATGTGCATAGCTATCTATTCCTCCATCTATCCATCATCATCTATTCATCCATCCATTCATCCATCTATGTTTATTTAAGTTGCTGGTCTCTTAAGTTCAAATGCATTTTCAACAACCCTGCATTTTTACTCTCCTCCCATCATGATTATTGTTTTTTTTTTAAATTATTTTTTATTTTTGGCTGTGTTGGGTCTTTGTTGCTACATGTGGGCTTTCTCCAGTTGCGGAAAGCAGGGGCTACTCTTTGTTGTGGTGCACAAGCTTCTCATTACGGTGGCTTCTCTTGTTGCGGAGCATGGGCTCTAGGTGCGCGGGCTTCAGTAGATGTGGCTCACAGGCTCTAGGGCACAGGCTCAGTAGTTGTGGCGCATGGGCTTAGTTGCTCCGCGGCTGTGGGATCTTCCTGTAGCAGGGCTCGAACCCGTGTCCCCTGCATTGGCAGGTGGATTCTTAACCACTGCGCCACCAGGGAAGCCCCATGATTATTGCTTTTGACATCATATTTGACATCTTTTTGTTCTGTGTATTCCTTAACTCCTTATTGCGGATATTTATGATTTTACTACTTTTGTCTTTCAACCTTATTACTAGCCTTATACGAGGCTGGCTTTACTACCTTTACTGTATATTTCCCTTTTCCTATAAGCTTTTTCTTCCATAATTTTTATGTATGTAGTTGTGGTCTTTTCTTTTTGGCTAAAAGAAGTCCCTTTATCATTTCTGGTAAAGCTGGTTTGGTGACTCTGAATTCTTTTAGCTTTTGCTTGTCTGTAAAGCTTTTAATTTCTCCATCAAATGTGAATGAGAGACTTGCTGGGTAGAATATTCTTGGGTGTAGGTTTTTCCCTTTCACCACTTTAAATATATCATGCTACTCCCTTCTAGCCTGCAGAGTTTCTGCTGAAAAGTCAGCGAATTGTCTTATAGGAGTTCCCTTGTACCTAATGTGCTGCTTTTAATATTCTCTACCTTTAATTTTTGCCTTTTTAATTACAATGGGTCTTAGCATGGTCTTCTTTGGGTTGATCCTGTTTGGGACTCTCTGCGTCCTGGACTTGGATGTCTGTTTCCTTTCCCAGGTTAGGGAAGTTTTCAGCTGTTATGTCTTTATGTATGTTCTCTGCCCCTTTCCCTCTCTCTTCTCCTCTGGGACCCATTTGATGGTGTCCCAGTGCTCTCTCTTTTTTTTCTAAATATAGATTACTTGCATTTTCTTTTTTTTATACATTTATTTTTTATTGATTTATTTTTGGCTGCGTTGTGTCTTGGTTGCGGTGCGCGGGCTTCTCATTGCAGTGGCTCCTCTTGCTGCGCAGCATGGGCTCCAGGCACGCGGGCTCAGTAGCTGTGGCGTGCAGGCTCAGTAGCTGTGGCTCGCGGGCTCTAGAGCGCAGGCTCAGCAGTTGTGGTGCACGGGCTTAGCTGCTCCGCGGCGTGTGGGATCTTCCCGGACCAGGGATCGAACCAACGTCCCCTGCATTGGCAGGTGGATTCTTAACCACTGTGCCACCAGGGAAGTCCCGAGTGTTTGCTTTAGGGACGCTCCTGTACAGTGACAATGTATTAATATTCAATGGGGAAAAACTTACCAGAGGATTAAATACTTGTGCTGTTGCTCTACTTCACTCCTCTAGTTAAGCCAAACTGTAACGGGAAAGCTGCTTGGTGCACCACTAAACGACAGCCAGAGGTTCTTAAAAGCTCCTGTAACTGGAGTCCAGCCATGTGGACCTGCCGCCCGCAGGCCACATGACTTCTTGCTCCTGTGTTCAGGTTCTATCCCTAGAGCCACTCAACTACTGTTTACACGCCCAGTACTGTTCTTACTGACTGACTGCTGTTGACTGCTGAGTGCCAGAAATGGCACGTGTGGGGCAGGGGGGGACTAGCACTTTACAAATGAAACTAAGGCTCAGAGAGGTTGAGAAACTGGCCTGAGATGGCACAGCTTCCGGGTGGCAGTGCTGGGATTCAATGGTCTAACCCCAAAGGTCAATGAGCACACAATACTTGAACAGATTCCCCTCCAGCCCACGCATTAGTGGAAGCCCACAGTACCTTCTCTTCAACTGTTCCCCGGTCAGATGTGATCTGGGATTCAGGACTTCCCACCACAGAAAAACCGCATGTACCATCCCAGTGAGTTCTGGGCAGCAGAGGAGGGGGCGCGTCCACATGACTAAGTCGTGGAACGTCCTCCAGCCTATAGGTCATGATTTTTTGGCACCTAACTTAAAAAAGCAAAATCTGCTTTTCAGAGCTTTTGGGATTTATAACTGCAGACGAGAAAGCGTGGATGCGCGGCACTTTCTCCAGACGACACCCCAGATACGGTCAGGTTGTCCCCAAGCCCCCAGCCACGCGTCACTAGCAGATTACATGCTTTTTCTTAATTTCATTTTTCAAAGGTGTCACATCTTCAAATGGGCTTCAAACAGCCAAGCAACCCTCCTGCCCTCGACAAGCGACACTCGGGTGCTGTGAATGGCCCTCGAAAGCCATGCCAACCACGTCTCACTGACCCCTCGCTGCTTGGTGCCCTGGGTGCCCATGTGGGACACGGGCTGTCTCGGGAGGTGGGCGGGCTGGGCTGATGGGAACACGAAAGGTGGCAGGAGCTGAGGGCAAGGGTCAAATCACAGCCTGCACTGCAAGTCACCTTGAGACTAGCTGGGGTGCTGCAGCCACCTCCCCCCCACCCGCCATCCTCACAGCGTGTCCCCAGGACAATGGAGGGCGCTGGGCCTCAGCTGCACCCCTTTATCCAGGACGTCCACCTCCCTCCAACAACAGCAGCTACGTGCATCCCTCACACCGTGAGCCCAAGATCTGGGCTTGCATTGTCGTCCGCTCATGGTACCTTTTCTGCATGGTCATGACAACTGTAGTTTTGGTGGAAGCTAACACCTGGGAACTTTTAGACTTCTTCCATGAAAAGGGTTCTCGGACAGCTATCAGTGATTCCTCCTCACTTACGACGTTCACTTCAAGGAATCGCCCGATTATGAAATTGGAGAAGCAAAGCAGAAGGAGCTCCTTGCAGCGGCCAGAATTCCTGGAGAAACGAGACACAGTTTAGTGTGAGTCGTAAGTAATAGAGGCAGGTTCAACACAATCTCCCTTCGTTCACACAGGGAAAGTCACAGAGCTAGCAAACCAGTCACCCTTAGCTTTTTTATTATTAATTTAAAATTAATTTATTTCTTTATTTTTGTCTGCGTTGGGTCTTCGTTGCTGTGCGTGGGCTTTCTCTAGTTGTGGCGAGTGGGGGCTACCCTTCGTTGTGGTGCGTGGGTTTCTCATTGCGGTGGCTTCTGTTGTTGCAGAGCATGGGCTCTAGGCGCACGGGCTTCAGTAGTTGTGGCACGAGGGCTCAGTAGTTGTGGTGCACAGGCTTAGTTGCTCGGCGGCATGTGGGATCTTCCCGGACCAGGGCTCGAACCCGTGTCTCCTGCACTGGCAGGTGGATTCTTAACCACTGTGCCACCAGGTAAGCCCACCCTTAGCTTTTAATAATTCTTTTAGAGGGAAAAAATGGACGTTCTAAAATAAGCAATGCTAACGTTTTCCCAAGCTAAAATCACACACCTGAAATGGTATTGTCTGTAATTCTCACGCTTAAGAATGGAAACAATATTTCTAGTACTCCCAAGTTTAAATCAGAGCTGTGTAGCGTGACCAGAGACACCACCTCCCACTCTGCCTTCTGCCCACTTTCCGCTGCTGCTCGAGTCCCGGCCCCACTGTCACGTTATGGAGGCGCCACGGGGGCTGCATCACCAACCACTGGCTCGAGGACTGCCCTTGGCTCAACGCGCCACCGGGCCTGAAGCAAGGCGCTGATTTAATCAGAGCCACCCTCTGACAAATTTTAAATCACCAAGTGTAGATGAGATGAGGGAGGGGAGAAGGACTGCACCAAAGCGCCCAGCTGCCAGGGGACCAGCAGGCAGAGCCGGGGGTTCTGGACACGGGGAAGGAGGCAGGAGACGGAAGGGCCCACGAGGGCTCGGGAGCCTGTGTCTGGCTGGGCTGCCCGGGTGGAGGGAGAAGGGCAGGCAGGTCTCAGGGCCGAGCTGAGGCCAGGCCCGGGGAGCAGCAGCAGGGGCCTCGGGGCCCCGGCTTCCCAAGGCTGTGGGGGCTTGGCCGTGCCCGTCCTCCGTGGTCAGGAGTCAGCGGGGGTACCCTTACTCAAGCCACTTCCTCCACTAGCGCTTTTCCTTGTGATTTCGTCCCATCAAAATAGTTACCAATACTTTTTACATCCAACCTATAAGTACCATAAGCGAAACCGAACAAGACAAACGCGCAGATGCCTGCAAAGTCAACTCCCTCCGTACCCTCCAGCCACGTACTTTGCATCACAGGTAACCACGATCAGGGTTTTTCCACCTGGAGGAATGAGCCCACCAGGTTCGGGCTTCTGTGACACATTCTTCTGCTTTTCTCCTTTACAGGCATAGTCATCTGGGAGATGAAATTTAAATCCAAAATTAGACCAAAGGTGAACTGTTCTGACAGTGGTGGTGCTGGTGGAAGGGACTATCACACATAGACGAGTGGCCGAAGCCCCCGACAGGTGAGCGACAGGCAAGGGGGCTGCAGGCATCCTCTTCCCAATTTAGAATCATTGCAGGAAGCAGCTCGTGTAAAGCACGAAGCAGCTCGTGTAAAGCACGCCGGGCATTTCTCCAGCTGTTTTAGCCCCAAGTATCAGAGAAGGGTCCAGACCAAAGAGCCCACAGGGTAAACGCTGCCACTAGCCTGCCCAGACCCTGGAGCAGCTGCACCAGCTCCCGGACCCGACAGGGCTCGCGCAGCTGATCCAATGGCAACAGCTGAAACGTCTACCTGGAGAGGCTTCTCTGTTGTTCACCAGACTGCTCTCCAATGTCTGATAGGTTTTGTTTTTCCTGCAGCTGTCTAATGAGTTAATATTTTCATCCGCAAAATTCTTCTCCTTCACAGGAACGGAAACAAGAGACACTTCGGGGCACGTCTGGATTTTATCCAGCATCTGAAATCTGAACTGTTTAGCTTTATCCCAGCCACCCAACTTGCAGCTGACTAAGTTTTGAGGAGTGTCTCCTTTATTCCTGGAAAAGGAAAATTAGCCATGAACAGAGATAGGATTTCTAAAGCTAAAATACTGTTACCATAAAACAGAATTCAATGTAACTAGTGAATGGCAATTGCAAATACTTTTATGAGTATAAGTAAAAAGGCTATTTCAGGGTGGAAAATCTAGAAAGATATACATAAAGGAAAAAATAAGCAAGCAAAATAAAATCGGTTCTACAGAAATTCTTAAACCACAGTTTGTACTTCTGTTTGAGTGGCAAACTTACTCTATCCAGATCACCACATTTTTGCTTTCTCCTTCTTTCAGCGTTCCAAAATTTGTCATCCTCGTGACTTCAATGTCACCTTTGTTTTTCAGTAAAAGGGCTCCACAGGCCTCGTCAGCAGTCTCCTGGACCACAGAGGTGCCCCTGGATAAAGCAGCCACAGGACAGTGTCGGGGTCAGCGTGGGCGGGTGGCGCGTCCTGAGGCCCCACCTGCCTTCCCTGCCCTTCCGGGCCACACCAACCACAGGGCGAGGGGATAAGGGGCCAACCCCAAAGAGGCGACCAAGTAAGGACGACACTTAGAGAACTTCTGAGTAAGACAGCAGATCACCCTGAAGAAGAAACTACAAGCCCTGCTGAATCCAGAGGAGAGGAGGGCCCTGGTGGGAGCTCTGGGGATCTGAGAACACGGGCAGCCTTCGCCAGCTGTGCACCCCCCGAGCCCCGGGACTCCTCGCCCCCGCACCCCCCAGCCCTGGTCACAGAGGGAAGGGTGTTCAATGCTCCTCCCCAGACCCTCCCCGGCTGCCGCAAGGGGCTTTGCTCGTCAGTGACCCATTACTAAGCTTTCGTTGGAAAAAGAGTGTGGCTTCAAAATATTTGAAACTAATTAAATGAGAATTTTTATCTTTAGAAAATGAGCAGATTCCACCCTCCCGTGAGAAGGGACCATTCGTCCCCCTCTGTCCTGACGCTGCCATGAAGCTCGGGCGCTGTGCCCACCGTGCACCCTCAGCTCCTTCCTGCCCTCCCTGACCCTCCCGTAGTGCCACCTGGAAACAGGCTCCTTCACACCTGGTCCCTGTGCACACACCCACCCAGAGACACCTTCCACCACAGCAGCCACGCCCTCTCAGCCAGCCCCCCTTAACTCCCTGCTGGCCACACGGCCCTGCCCGCCCCCCGCTCCCCACCTTCCTCTCCTCATCCACACGGCCAGGGCCGCCCCGGGATCGGGCAGCCATGCCTCAGCCCCCGCCTGGGGCGGCCGTGGGAGCGGTCATCTGTCCTGGCAGACGGCCAGCCGTAGCGGCTTATGGGCAGGCAGAGACGCACCAAGACCCGAGTCAGCAGCCACCTGCGGGTTCTGGGCGGAACCCACCCGGAGCCTGGAGGGGGGATGCTGGACGCCGCTACAGGCCTGGCCCGGAGGAGTGCAGGTCCCTGCTTTGCACACGACACTTCGCTGTCCTTCAGACCCTTGAGCGGGCAGCCGGACGGTGCGTCTGAGTGCAGGGCAGCATCCTCCACTTGGGGCTAACGCCGTGGAGCCAGGACCAGGATGGGAGGAAACCACGGTCAGGATGCAGCACAGGGACCACAGCATACGGGGCATCTGCTGGGTGGACAGGACGCGGGGCCTCACTGCTTACCGGGCCAGCGACCCCTCCACCGCTCACCCCAGCCCCGCACTGACGGGGGGATGATGAGGGGCTGCCCAAGAGCTGGGGTTGGCTCACAGCCAGTGTCTGAAAATGAAGGTGTGACGACTTCCCTGGCCCCGTGAAGACGGCTGCTCGAGGCAGACGCATGGAGCTCGGGGTAAGTGCCTGACTGGTCACCCTTACGGGGACCAGCTCCCCTCACTGGAGGGGCCAGAGTCCACTGCAGCCAGGCCACCAGGGGAGGCTCACCCGAAGCTCACCGCCCACTGCCAGGGAGCCCCCCGCTCCTGCCCCCACCCACTCCATTCGGCAGAGGCGGGTCCTCTGGAAACATGGTGAGTCACAGAGCAGGTTAAGGTAAGTGCTGCGAAGAATCAGACAGACAGGGCAACAGGGACCCAGACTCCCTTCCGACGAACACGCTGGCCTGCAGGCGAGACGGCAGCTGCTTCTCTCGGATGGCCAGTTTGCACCAGTCCTGGCTGCCCTCCCACGATCCGCCCCTGCCCACGGCCGTCAGGAGCCCAGTTAACTGTGCCGTGAAGACAACGATCAGGAAGCCCGAGTCCCAACAACACGGAGCTCCCTTAAAGTGGCAGGAGGTTCCGAGTGACAATACCTAATGTGGGCAGGGCCGACGGCCAGCAGGATCACAGAGCCAGCAGGGAGCCGAGGCCCCGGTTCGGCCTCCAAGATCCCGGCACAGATGCCTGGCAAACAAGCGCCTGCTTGGCCTCACATCCTCACACCCCTGGGCCCATCAGATGGACTGAAGCCAGAACTCCCGGGCCTCCTGGGCCTTCCCGGTGGAGGGGGCAAGGGTATGCATCTCCCGCACTTCGCTGTTATGAGGACGGGCAGAGTCATTCTCCAAAAGGAGAGCAGGTCCCGTGGGGCAGGAGGCTGTGTCCACCAGACAGCCTGGTCACGGCAGGGCCCACCTCACCATGTTCCCCTTCTGCCCACACCCCGGTCCCAGCACATCCCTCCCAGCTGCGCCAGGCAGCTCAGTCCTCCTGAGATGGGGCTCCCCTGCCTGCCCGTCCTGTGGCTCATGAGACACTCCCCCCTGCAAGCAATCTGCTCCGCTGAGGAGATCAGACAATAAACAGAAGGACTTCAGAAACCATGTAACGAGCTCCCTGAGACGAGCACTACGGAGAGAGAGCAGCAGAGACGGGGCGGGAGCTCAGGAAGGCCTGCCGTGCTGCATAAACACGCGTGTTGGAGGCAGGAAGTCACGGGCGCACAGAAGGAAGAACCAGATACAGGAAATTCAGTAATTTTAAGAACCGACCAGGACTTCCCTGGTGGTCCAGTGAGTAAGACTCCACGTTCCCAATGCAGAGGGTCCGGGTTCGATCCCTGGTTGGGGAACTAGGTACTGCATGCGTGACACAACTGGCATAGCCAAAATAAAACAAAGAACTGACCACGTCCAACGTGTTCTACAAAATGCCAACACGTGAAAGAACACAACACACAAAGCCCACGAAAATATGGAGATCATCACCATGAGCTATCAAGAGGCGGCCTCTCACTCAGCCTTCAGGTAGCTGTGAGGACCCCCAGCCCCCACGAGGGCTCTCCCTCCAGCCCCGCCAGCTCAGGGCCTGGACGGTCTGCTACCTGCCTTGTTCAACCGGCTCTCAGATGCACCCCAGGCCCCCGCCCCCCGAGCCGCCGCCTCCTCACCGCCTCTGCACTGGGGTCACGCACAGGGCCCTCCACGTGTAGCACGACTGGCTGCTCTCCACCACCACCGCGCTGACCACGTCGTGCCTCTGTGGCACGTAGCCTTCCGGGAGCTTCAGGGAGTCCAGAGTGAAAAAGATGTAGTCGTTGATCACCCCATTCCTCCCACAGAGGCTGGACACGCAGACCTGCAAGCACAGCACCAGACGCTGGCAGTGTGCAAGGGGCTGCCGCAGCCAGTGAGGCTCAGGCCTGGTCTCGGAGGAGGAGCAATGCCCCCAGCGGGACCGGCCAGGCAGGGAGCGGGGCCCAGCGCACACCTCCACCCGCAACCTCAATTCCCTCCTCTGTTCCAGTCCCCACTCCCCAGACCACAGCCGTTGCTACGAGCGAGGGCAGAGCCCACACCCCACTCCACGCATCCCCACCATCAGACGCTTTAACACTCCTCGTCCCTTCGTGACCTAGAATTTAACTATGTGAGTGTGCAGGCCGGCCGCCGGTGACCTCGGTAAGACATCAGGGTCTTCTCTGCCCGAGACGGACCCTCATTTATCCTGACCTCCCATCGCACCCAGGACCCCGGGCCGCTCGAGGCTCAGCACCTACCCGGTCCACGCGCTTGTACCTCAGTGGCTTCACCGAGATGGCCTCACTGCTCCACGTGCCCGGCCGGATCCAGTACTCGGCCTCCACCCAGTCCCCCTTGCAAGGCTTGAAACCTCCAAGGCAGGGAAACCGGGCATGTTACTTGGTAATGCAACATCAAAGTGTACAATTCACTCTGCAGTTATGTTTCTGTTCTGAGACACACATGACTGGTTGAGAAAGGTGCTCTCTGTTCCTGTTAGGAACCAGCGTATCCACCTGGATTCTCTTCCAGGTTTACCCACGCCAACGGAGCAGAGGCTGTTACGGGCCAACCTGTCTTCCTGCCTACAAGGCAAGAGCAGGGGACCTGGTTGCACAGTGTCAGGGCCCCATCTGATTTCAGATACTCCCCAAAGTTCAAACAAAGAAACACGTAACAAAGTGTCATCAACAACTGCAACCAAGTGGGCAGAATGGCAGCCCTCTACCCACAGCCCTGGCTCCAGGAGGTATGGGAACGTGTGGCACCCCTGTGCCAGCCCCTTGCAGACACTGTGAGTACCCTCCCCATCGGGGGCACCCAGGGTGCACGGTGACACAGGGAGGTGTGCTCAGACCTGAGGCCTGGGCGGCTACGGGTATCCCAGCCCAGGAGAGGGAGCCCCTCGCTGTGCCAGGGAGCTGGTAGGGTGGCCGGGAAAGCGGGGAAACGGCAGGGGCAGTGACGTGAGGTGGCAGCCAAGCCGTCCTGACGTGAAGCGGGGAGAGAGTGGTCTGGACAGGTTGGGCGTGGCACGCGGTGTAGCCACAACCGGTGATAACCTTTTGGTTCTTTTGTAATAAACATTTTTGCAGCAGTTAAGCTCAAAAAACAACAGTGCCTAATGAAATATGGAGTTTGTTTCTCAAGAAAGCTGGTGACGAGCACACAGCAGCCCAACCATCTGCGGACACTGCTACTCAGCAGCGGGGCCGTGCTGCACCACGTGCAGCGGCACAAAGCCACCGGAGGCAAAGCTCCTGGAGCACCAGCTTCCAGGTCGGTGGGTGTTTTAGGCAGACTGCCAGAGGCACAAAGGCAGCCCAGCTACAGAGCACCCCCAGCAAAGCCACTGCTCAAACACACAGACCAGAAGGGAAAGGGCAAGGCTGGCTGGTCCATACAGGGCAGGCCTGGGGGCAGAGCAGGGGGGCATCTGGGGTAAAGAGCTCCAGCCTCAGGGTGGGGTGGGGTGGGGTGGGGTGGGATGTCAGAGGCCTGGGATGAGATCCAGATAGGAGGAACCAGATGTTGGGCAGAGGCTTTAAGGGCAACACTCTGAGGACCTGGCAGATGAAAACCGGTCCCTGGTCCATCTCAAATCTCGTTATGAACATTAAAAAAAAAAACCCCACAAAACCTAATTTTAAACATGAAACAGAAACGCATCCCGTGTACCTTCACACACACTCTCCAGGGAGAAGTACGTGGTCTGGTTGATGTAGCCGGCGCCGTCCATCAGCGAGGTCACGCAGCCGACCAGCACTCGGGGGCTGGAGTCGGACAGCCCTCTGCCGTGCCTCTTGCTGTTGTCTTCCCATTTATCTGAGACGGCTTCCACCTGCAAGACAGGCAAACTGCTACTTAAGACATACTGAGGACTCCAAGGAAAGCAAACCTCTGGCCAAGACCCCCTTATGAACAGAGGCAAAAATCTTCAATGAAATACTGGCAAACTGAATGCAGCTGCATAAGAAATGCGTTGCACACCACGATGGAGGGGGGTTTACCCCAGAATGCAAACGTGGTTCAACAAATGAAAATCAGTCAGTACCATCCAGCACACTGGTAGAACAAAGGAAAAAATATATGATCATCTCAGCTGATACAGAAAAAGCATCTGACGTAACTCAACACCTTTACACGATAAAAACTCAATCCAATAGGAAGAGACTGGAACTTCCTCAATAGGATAAAGGCCACGTGTGAAAAACCCACAGCTCACATGACACTCGGTGGTGAGAGACTGAAAGCTTTGCCCCGAGGATAAGGAACAAGGCAAGGATGCCTGTTTTCACCACTTCTGTTCAACATAATACTGAAAGTCCCAGCCAGAGCAATTAGGCAAGAAGAAGAAATTTTAATATCCAAATTGGAAAGGAAGAAGTAAATTATCTACTTATAGATGACATGATCTTACACACAGAAAACGCTAAAAAATCTACAAAACACCTCTTAGAGCTAATAAATGAATTCAGCAAAGTTCCAGCGTATGAAATCAATATACAAAAATCAGTCGTATTTCTATACACTTGCAATGAACAATTTAAAAAAGGCAACTGAGAAAACAATTCCATTTACGATAGCATCAAAAAGAATAAAACACTTAGGAATAAATTTAACCAAGGAGGTGGAAGACCTGTACACTGAAAACTATAAAATGTGGCTGCAAGCAGTCAGAGAAGACACAAATAAATGGAAACACATCTCACGTTCACGGATTAACATTAAGACGTCAATACTACCCAAAGCGATCTACGGATTCAATGCAATCTCTATCAAAATCCCAATGATGTTTTTTGCAGAAACAGAAAAACCCATCCCAGAATGCATATGGAATCTCGAGTAATGCTGAATAGCCAAAACAATCTTGAAAAGGAAGAGCAAAGTTGGAGGACTCACACTTTTTGATTTCAAAACTTACTACAAGGGCTTCCCTGGTGGTGCAGTGGTTAAGAATCCACCTGCCAATGCAGGGGACATGGGTTCAAGCCCTGGTCCGGAAGATCCCATATGCCGCAGAGCAACTCAGCCCATGCGCCACAGCGACTGAGCCAGCGCTCTAGAGCCTGCGAGCCACAACTACTGAGCCCACGTGCCACAACTACCGAAGCCCACACACCTAGAGCCCGTGCTCCACAGCGAGAAGCCACCACAATGAGAAGCGCATGCACCGCAACAAAGAGTAGCCCCCGCTCGCCGCAACCAGAGAAAAGCCCGCGCGCAGCAACAAAGACTGAATGCAGCCAAAAAAAAAAAAAGTAAAAAACCAAACAAAAAACCCAAAAAAACTTACTACAAAGCTACAGTAATTAAAAGAGTGTAAAGACAGACAAAATACCAACGAAATAAAGAGCCCAGAAATAAACCTTCACATATCTGGTCAAAGGTGCCAACAAAGGTGCCAGGACCCTTCAAGAGGGAAAAGGTCTTCTCAAAAAACGGTGGTGGGAGAACTGGCTCTCAGCGTGCAGAAGAATGAAGTCAAACCCTCATCCAATACCATATTCAAAAATTAATTCAAAAATGGGTCAGACTTAAATTTAAGAACTAAAACTATAAAACCCTTAGAAGAAATCACAGGAGAAAATCTTCATGATCTTGGATTAGTTAATGATTTTTTTAAGTGTGACATCAAAGGCATAGGCTATTAAAAAAGGATAAATTGTACTCCATCAAAATTTAAAACTTTGGTGCATCAAAGGATATTATCGATACTAAGAAAAAGTTAAAAAATTCACAGAATGGGAGGAAATATCTGTAAACCACATATCTGATAAGGGATTAATATCCAGAATATATAAAAAAACTTCTACAACTTAACAAGAAAATAAACAACCTGATTAAAATATAAGCAAAAGAACTGAAAAGACATTTCTCTAAAGAAGATATATAAATGACCAATAAGCACATGAAAAGATGCTCAACATCACTAATTATTAGGGAAATATAAATCAAAACCACAATCAAACACCCCTTCACATCCACTAGAGTGGCTACTATCAAAAAATGGGAAAATAATTCAAGTTGGTGGAGATGTGGAGAAACTGGAACCCCTGTGCTGCTGGTGGGAATGTAAAATGGTGCAGCCACTGGGGAAACTTTGGCGTACCCTCAAAAAGTTAAATATAGGATTACCACATGAGCATGCAATTCTACTCCAAGGTATAGACCCAAAAGAATTGAAAACTGGGACTCAGAAAGGTACTTTTCACAGCAGCATTACCCACAACAGCCAGAAAGTAGAAACAACGCAAGTGCCCAAAACAGGTGAGTGGAGAAACAAAATGTAATCTATGCATACAATGGAATATCATTTAGCCATAGTAAGGAATGAAGTTCTGATACATGTTACACGGATATGCCTTGAAAATATTATGCTAAGTCTAATACGGCAGACACAAAAGGACTAATATCATACGATTCCACTTACATGAGGTACCCAGGATAGTCACATTTATAGAGACAGAAAGTAGAATAGTGGATTATTGTTTAATGGGTATAGAGTTTATATTTGGGATGATGAAAAGTTATGAAAACAGACAGTGGGTATAAGCGCACAACAACATGAATGTACTTAGTGCCACTGAATGGCATTAAAAAATTTAAATTAAAATTAATTTTATGTTATGCATATTTTACCACAATAAAAAAACCTGAATAAAAAATGAGCAAACAAATCCAGAGGGTAGAGCAAACGAGCCAATTCCACAACTTTCACAAAGGAAGTCAGTTAAAACTGTTAAATGTTGGTAAATCAAGTGATTCAAGCATCTTCCAGAAGAGCTAAAAACAAACAAGGCAAGTACTTGGCCTGCGGAGTCCAAGTGCAGGTGGAGAGCAAGGAGGAAGCGCCTGTTCCTCGCTGGCGGCACGTTCCCGGCCACAGCGGCCCTGCAGGCCCTCCAGCCACCACACAGACGTTCTACATTCGCGCCGTCCAATTTGGTGCCACCAGCTACGTTCAGTGCTTGAAATGTGGCTCGTGAAACTGAGGAATTAATTCTAAATTTTATTTAATTTTAATAAATTTAAATTTAAATAGCCACACATGGCTGGTAGGTGGCATTTACTAAAATGTAATGGTAACAAAGTATGTCTTGACCATTTTAAAAAGTAGTGGAGCTCAGTAAATTTGCAAGATACCAAATTACGTAACAAAAAAAAATCAACAGATTTCCTAGAGGGAAAGAAAAAGATTGATTTGAAAATACAAAGAAAAATTATATTGATAATGGAACAAAAACATTACAATTCTCAAAAATAAACTTCACAAGGAATCTGCAGAACTGAAGTGAACAAAAGAACACAAAGGAAGGCTTAAATAAGTGGACAGACATAATTTGTAGCTGGAGAAGACCTGCTATGATCCACACGTCTCTTGACCTAAATGGATCCACACACTCAGTGCTGGTCTGGGTGAGTCTGAGCCCAGGAGGAGAAATGGCAGGATTACTCTAACGTTTATCCACATCGAGGGGAGAGCCCAGAGAAGTCCATCCACAAAGAGGAGGAAGAGAGAAAACAGCCTGCCACCTGAGGACACAACCGTGCCACGTGGGCCACGTGCAGGCATCAGAACCGACAGGGTCCAGACGGGGTCCCAGGCAGATGGGATTCTGGTGTGTGAGAAAGGGACCTTCCCACTCAGTAGGAAACAGGGGACCACTCAGCGGATGACTGGTGCGCTACCGGGGAAGAAACGTCTGGCTCCTTCTTTCAGTCTGTACATCCAGTAAGTTCCAGGTAAATTAAACATTTAAATGTCCATAAATTTTCACAGGAAAACCTGAGTGCATGTCGAATGAAAAGTGGGAAAAGCCTCTCTAAGGATTCGTACAGAGCCCGAGAGCCACATGGAAAAGACAGACACGTTAACTACATAAAATGAGACTTTATAAAACAAAGTCAAAAGATGATCTTGGGGGGAAACATTTGCAACATTTTCATATAATAATTTTGCTTTAAAAAGTCTAATTTCCAAAATGTAGAAAGTTTAATTTTAAAAAGTTGAACCCAACAAAAAAATGATAAAAGGACACTAAAGTAACTCATAGAAAAAATGTGAAAATTTAATCTACTTTAAGGCTTAAGTGCAAATTAAAATTATAAGATCCCTTTTCAAAGTGATTGGTGCAGATTTCCAAGATCAATAACGTCCACATCCTTTTGCCAACGTGGGTAACAAGTGTCTCATCCTGCCCCTGAGTATGATTACTGCAGCGTTACTGAAGGATAATTTGATGATAACCATTAACACGTTAAATGTGCACATACTCTCTGACTAACAATTATACTTCCAGGAAATCAGAGTACAAAAACACAATCTTTTTTAAAGAAACACTTGCTGAATAGTAGAGTTCATTAATTATCTTGGCTAACTGGATAACAAAGGATCCAAATAGTTATTTTTAACAATACTTTTTTAGAAGACTAGAAGAGTAGATACAGAAGTGGTAACAGTGTTTCTCTCCATGGCATAAAGCTACAGGTTGTCTCTGACAGGTAACTGAACAGGAGGACAGCGGCGTGAAGCCCAAGGTGTAGAGAGGCTTCCTCATGAACTCAGGCCTTACCCGGATTGCTTTCAGTCCATTCGACACCTTATTTTCTTCCACAACCGCAATAACTTCCTGTCCAACATTTAGAAGCACTTTGCTAGTCAAAGCCTCATTGGAGAAGTAGATCAAATCATCAATCATGCCATAATCGCCGCAGTACCTTGTCACGACACCCTGGACAGTTTTCAACTTGGTGTCACCTAAGACGGGTAAACAGAGAGGTTATATTGACCACAAATCAAGTGCACACTACAGTTAAGCCCCCCAGAGCGTCCGTGGGGCTAGGAGCCCTGTGGGCTGAGAACCTCCCTGGGGACTGGGGTGCTCAGAAAGCAGGGTTTTAGAGGCAGACTACCCAGGTTCCTCCCAGGGGCACAGGCGGTGGGCTCGATGGGGAGAGCCCATCTGCACCTGACGGCCAGCTCTTCCCCAGCCATCTGTGGAACCTGGGCTAGGGCTTTAACCACCCCGTGCCTGTCCTCACTTGTAAAACGGGGACAGTCATGGTCTCTGTCCGAGAGAGCTGTGTGAGGGTTACTACGTGACAGGCGCGTGCAGTGCGTAGACCTCTGAGTGGCTGGCACAGGCTGGGGGCATCGTAAACTGCTGTTAGCATTATAGCAGCATCAGGGGAGTGGCTACTGCGCATCCTCATCACCGCTGTTATCAATACCACCAGCAGCACGGTCAGGCGATTCTGTGTTATTTCACCAAAGCAGGCGCTGGAAGACGTTCTGGGCCTGGCGGGCAAGTCTGGCGTAGAGCAGGGCCTGCCCTCATCCACTCAAGAGACCCCGGCCAGAACCCGTGCTCCGAGTCCGCACAGCACCTCGTCTGCTCCTTGTCAGACACAGAAGACACCCAAGTGCCCAGGGCACGGCCCAGCCACGGAAGCCCGCGGAAGCCTGGCTGGAACTCCGACTGCTGTTCAAGCCACATTTAACAGACAAGATCCGCGGACGGACGAAGCGACTTACTCCAGGCGGCAAAGAGGCATTAACAACTCTGGGCAGAGATGGCTGTTAGCGTGCTGCCCCAACAAGTAACTCCACGGCTGACGTTCTGGCTTCTCTTGCGGAGAATTTCGTCTTTTCAGAGGTTAGAGAAGGCAACTAGAGAATCACCACCCGGCGTTCAAGTCTCAGATGCAAAGAGGAATTGGGAGGAAATGCGAAAAGCCTTGGGGAAAAGCAACCGTGTAATTCGGGGTGCAGGGAGGGACGCTGTGGCAGAAACAGAAGTACGTACAGCTTGTACTTCAGGAAGATGGGTTCGAAAACAATTTCAAGTAAACAGGAGGAGGATGCCACGAGACTCTAAAATGACAGTTTAAGACCGCCAGGTTACACTCTTCAGAGCTGTCGAAGCACACAACCGCAAGGGACACTGACACAGAGAGAACGGGAAGCCGCGCAGGGACGACGTGTCAAGGCGCTCCCGGCGCATGAAAACACAAAGCGGAAACAAGGAGGCACAGACCCCAAAAGCCGTAAAATGCTATTACGTACTGAGAAGACCTATTTAAGTTACACTGCAAAGAAGAGATCATCACGGGACAGACACGCCTCAGCTTCGAGTCAGAAAACAAGCAAAAGCTCTCAAATCCCGATCTCGTCACACTAACGCCCTGGGACCCGGCTCGGACCACGCTCCTCCCCCACTCCCGCCCCACCAGGCGCAGGAACCAGGCTTTGAGGGCCTCAGCGGCTCTCACTACGTCACCAGCCGCCCCACCCCCACCCCCGCGCCCGTCCACAGTCCCGGGCCACCGTCTGGCTGGGCGGCCTCAGGGGGCCGCGCGTACCAGCCCTTCCCGCGAGGCACCTTCTGCGAGCTTGGGCCCCGGCGGCCCGGCCTCCTCCTCGGGTTCTTCCGCCCTCCTCCAGAAGAAGGCCACCAGCTTGCCCGCGAGGTGCAGCATGGCCCGGCCGTTCGTCTCCGCCGCCCTAGGCGCCCGCACGCGGCACGCCGCTCCCGCTGCCCTCAGCCAATGGGGTTGCTGCGGCCGAGCCTGCGCCTGCGCGCCCTCGAGCTTGGCCAATAGGGTTGTGGCGCCCGCGCCTGCGCCCACGCCTGGTCGAGCTCGGCCAATGGGGGTGTTGCACGCGCCAAGCCTGTTAGCTGCGGGTGGTTGGCGGTTGCTGACCGTTAGTGCGCGGCGTGGGAGTGACGTCATGCCTGGAGCTCAAGGCGTGTGCTGGTGGGCAGGGCTTCGCGCAGATGGGCGGGGCTTCGCCTAGGTGGGCCTCCTTCCGTCCATCGGAGGAGCGGGGAAGGCAGAGCATCTCACAACTCGGTGCTGTTAGGTGTAGCTTTGGCAGATATGCTTTATCAAGTTGAGGAAGTTCCCTCTGTTCCTATTTTTCTGAGAGTTCTTATCGCGCTTGGGTGTGGAATTTTATCAAATGCTTTTTTCTGTATCTGTTGAAGTGATCATTGTCGTTTTAGGGTGTTAATGAGAGTGACTCATACTGATTGATTTTTCAAATGTTAAGCCACCCGTGCTTTTCTGGGAACACTCAACTTGGTCATTGTTTATTATCCTTTTTGTGTATTGATTCAACTTGGTAATGTGTGGTCAAGGGTGGCATCTTTGCTCCTGAGTGATGAAGAAATTTTCACATATTGAGGTGTGGGGAAGTCCTTCTGGCTTATACCTGATTTGGCTTGAACTCTACGCTAACTAGAACAGCCTGCCTTGTGGCCTATCAGACATACATTGTACATCTGCTTTAACAAATTCAATACATTCAATAGTTAAAGGGCTATTTAAGTTACCAGTATTGAGCAATATTGCATAAACTTTGGTAATTTCATCTTTTATGGGATTTGTCCATTTCATCCAAGGTGTCAAATTATTAGCATAAATTGTTCACAGTATTTCCTTACCATCCTTTTTATGTCCGTGTGATCCACTGTGATGAACCATCTTTCATGCCTGATGTTGGAAATTTATGTCTACCCTCTTGTCTTCATCAGTCTAGCTACAGGTTTATCAGTTTTATTTGTCTTTTCAGAAAACACCTCTTGGTTTCATTGGTTTTTCTCTATTCGTTATTTCCTGTTTTTGTCTTCTTCGTCCTCCCCCACCCCTGCCCCCCTCTACTGCCTCTCTCTTCCTCCTCCACCTCCTTCTTCTTCTACTTTGATTTGTAGTTTTCTAACTTTTTAAGGTGAAAAATTAGATAATGAATTTTGGAACTTTCTTCATTTTTGATATGTGTTTAAAAGTACACATTTCTGTAAGCTCCGACTCAGCTGCATTGTACAAAATTTGACGTGTTGTATTTTCATTTTCCTTCAGTTTCTAATTTCCTTTGTGATTTCTTCTTTGAGCCATGGGGTTATTTTAGCGGTATATTGTTTAGTTTCTAAATATTTGAGGATTCTCCAGATATTTTTCTGTTAATAATTTCTAATTTAATGTTGTCATGGTCAGACAATGAAACTTGGATGAATTAATTAAAAAAAATGTATCAAGGCTTTCCTCCTTGTCTCCTTCCACAAATGTTCCATGTGCTGTTGGAAACCATGGTATTGTTGGCTGGGGTCCAATTTAGCTTTGATGGGCATGTTTTTGTTCTCCTGGGTCAGATCCCTCAGTCTGATCGACAGCCTGGGCCTCGCCCCTCCGTAGATACACAGTGTAATTACAACCCCTTCCTGAGAGGTGGGGAGATACTTGTTCCTTAAATGATACGAAACACTGCTAAGTCCCTGTCTTGGGCTCATTGCTGGGAATACACAAGGAAGTGGGGAAGGCCCTGGGGAGTTACTGGATAAGTGGGGAGAGACGTCCCAGAACAAGAGCATGCGGCAACACGGGGGCTGGGAGCTGGGCCGGGCTTCCTGCAGGGTGCCAGAGCCAGGGTGACGTGCGTGGGAGCTTCCACGTCACAGGGCTGCCCCTCCCATCCAACAGCCCAAACCTCCCCTGGTTCTGGACTCTTCCACTCCACCTCATCAGCAGATCCACTTGACATCCAACAGACACCTCAGCCTCATCATCAAGACGAAGCTCCTGATCTCTGTCTTCTCCATCCCAGGTGAGGCAGCTCCAGCTGCACCGCTCAGGCCGAGAACCTTCCCGTCTCCCAAGCTCCTGCCCTCCTCGCCCCACGTCGCTGGGACGGCAGATCAGGTTGGCTTGTGAAAGTCTATTGAGAATCCTGTCACTTCTTACCACCCCCACCGCTCTACCTCCATCCCCGCCAGGACCTGCTCTCACCTGCTGCCCCGCAGCCTGTGCTCCTCCCAGCTGGACTCTTCTGCCCAGAGCTTCCGAGCAAGTCCATCTCAGAGTCAAAGCCAAGCCTGTCTCCATGTCCACAGGTGCCTTGTCCCTGGAGGCCTCACCTGCACCTTACCTCATGTGATCCTCGTGCCCACCATCCTCCAGCCTTGCCACCTCAGGGCCTTTGCACCTGCAGCAACTCTGCTCCCTGCCCGCCTCGCCTCCTTCCCAGTGAGGCCTGCCTTGTCTCCCCAGGTAGCACCTTCATCCCCTCCCTGGACTTATTTGCTGTCACAGAGAGAGTCAAGTACGTCACCATAGAACACACCCATTTATTCTTCTTGTGTGCGCCTGTCCCCCCATTAGATTGCGGACTCCATGTGAGAAGGACCGTGGCCTGCCCTGTTCACGTTGCAGATGTTTGCTGAACGGCGAGGTGAATGTTGAAGCGTGAGCGGGACCTCGGCCGTGGAAGACAGAGGAAGCGCTCTTGAGGAACCATAGTTTGTGTGAGGGATCGGGGCTTGTTCTAGAAACTAGTGTTGCCGCCAGAAACGAGGAAGTTCTTCCCAGGACGCTTTGGGCGGGGTTTGTCCTACGATCTCTAATTCAAGGCAGCTTGTTTGATTTCTTAGAGAACAACTTTGGAAAAGCACAGAAATGGTGAAACCTGCTTAATGCTTTTCTTCAAACAGAGAAGTGAAGAGTTCCATTGGTTGGACATTTCCTGCTAGCTCCACTTACTGCTTTAAAAGACAGTTAATAAGGAGGTTTGGGAGGTTTTTCAATCATTTAAAATCCCTTCTTGACTTCACAGTTTGTGAAAATTAATTCTAATCCTTCTTGATTGGTTGATAAACGAAGACAACAGAGCATCCCATGATGGGAAACTGAAGCCTTTGCTCAAGCCTGATGTGGGCTTGTGGTCTGAGGAGGCAGTTTTGCAGAATGCTTTGGTTTGAGCCATTTAAGCGCTCCTGTGAGCACAAAGACTGGTGCTGTAATTGTGGGGCGCCAGTGTCTCTGGGCAAAGTGCCCTCCCGTCCTTTCCCTCTGCTTGGTGAGCAGAAAGAAAGGGCACAGCGGGACCCGGCGCTGCCCACAGGAACCCGCGGGTCAGAATCCCAAGCAGTTCAAGGGCCAGGTCAGCCACGTTGAGCGCAAATGTGTGTGAGACCTTGTGTTCCTTGTGTGATCACAGGGGATGGAAAAGGGCTGCCGGAAAGGATGGAGAATAAGGCTTTGGATAAAAATGTTTGTTTCCAAAACAGGCACCCGGCCCTCCAGCCCGCCAGGATCCTGTGCTTGGTGCAGTTCTGCACTCGGGTACACCTCTTCTTCCGAGATGCCCACCCCAGCGCCTGCAACCTGTCTGCCTGCAAGGGACCTGACGAGGCCCCTCTGCTCCTGGCGGGGTTGGCGCAGGATGGAGCGGAACTCTGGGCCAGCAGTTATACAACCACCAAGAACTTTCCAGGATCCCTCGCTTCATGACCTCATTGAAATTCAGGAAGCGGTCCTCCTTGCCCGGCTTAAGTGCAGTTCTGCCAGGCTTTTGTCCTGTCTGTGAATAGTTCTTGCTGGACGCCCAAGGCAGGGTGACTCGGTAACAGGAGCCCCTCACCCAGAGACCGGCGCTCCCACACCAGAACCGCCGCAGAGGTAAGTGTGCAGACGGGAAACCCTCGTGTGGAGCACATCTGTGATCTCTTGTCCAGTTTGGAGTTTGGAGTAGCCAGCACATCATGAGACTCATAAGTGGAGCTGCCAGTGGAAGTGAAATTGAGGGGGCGGTGGGAGGGCGAAGCGCTTAAAGCCTGAAGTCCTGCTGTGAATCTAGACTGTTCAGGTTCGTTTTCCTGGGAACGTGATTTTATGCACTTGTGGAATTAACTGCTTATTTTCTTCTTACAGTACTTCTATACAAATGATATCTCTTTTACTGAAAACAACTTAAAAATAAGTATTATTGAAAATCACTTCTTTGGGAGTTTTTTCAGCGTGATCAGAAGTGAAATTTGTAATCTTATCACAAATCAATAAGTGGTGGCGTGGTGAGTGCAGCGCTGCGGCCGCTAATGTCAGCCTTTGCCCCCCGGCAGCGCCATGGCCCGGGAGGAGCTGGGCTACGACCGGATGCCCCCACTGGAGCGCGGGCGGCCGGATGCGGGGAGCTACGCCCCGGACACCAAGCCCAGTGACCTTCAGCTGTCTTCCAGGCTGCCCCCGTGCTTCAGCCACAAGACGTGGGTCTTCTCCGTGCTGATGGGGGTGAGCAGCTCCGCGCCAGGCCCACGGAGACACCGTCCCCTCCGGGGTCCGCTGCCTGGGTGCTGTTCCCAGATGGCCCGGGGAGGAGCAGCCCCGGGCTACTTCTGCCTCTGAGAGACTCACGGGTGCCGATGTGCTTGTTCGCTCTGCTCTTTGAGTTATTTTCCTCAGCTGGTGAGGCTCTGTCCTGCTGGCCCTGCTGGCCTCTGGGCCGTGGCGGCTCTGTGTCCTGGCAGGGGTCGGACAGCCCAGGGCCCACGCTAAGCCTGCCGGCTCATGTGTTGTACCAGGGCGGCCTCCACGACCCTCACCTCCTGGGGGTCTGCAGTGGTGGGGAGGAGGGGCCACGCTCGCAGGAGGGGCCTCTGGGGGGTGGACAGCAGGACGGCGTCCTGACGCAGGAGCCCAGGGCCATGGGACCAGGGAAGGCTGAGGGGCCAGGGGACAGGGCCAGCAGGGAGGAGAGGGCAGGCCTGAGGGGACCTTGCCTGGGGTCCCGGGACGTCTCCCTTCCGATATGCTTGGATAAGCACTTGGACGACAGAAGAAGCCCTTTTGGCCCAAGCGGGCGCGGTCACCTGGGCTGGCCACTGGACGCACCTCTCTGTGGGCAGGAGCTCGGGGGTCAGCGTGCCAAGGGCCGGGGTCCAGGATCCGGGCTGGGGTCTTGCCTCTCCCTGGGTCCCGGGCTCTGTGGGCCAGCCCCGCGGCACCCTGGTGGTCCTGCCCACCCTCTCCCCAGCCGCTACCCTGTGCCACTGAGACGGGAACTCCCACTGTGTGGGTCGAAGAGGTCACTCCTCCCTCCAGCCCCCGGGTGGGCGGTGGGCGGTGGGCGGCTGGTCAGCCTCCTCTCACTCCCAGGTCCTGGACTCTGTTGCCCGCAGCATCCGGTGGCCACAGCCCTTGATCCCGCTGCCCTCTTCTCCCTGAGGGGTGCGCCTTGGCCTCCCCCACCCCCCGGGCCCGCGGGCCCCAGTGCCCCCATTCCATGGGGTGCGCACGGCCCTCTGCCCACACCCGGGTCTGAGTGACCTTATACCAGTGACTTCGACCCCGTGACCTCACCCTGTGCAGTGAGTTTCCATCTCTGGTGCCTTGAGCAGGATGGGGTTGTGTGCTTGGCTCTGTGCCTGGACCTGGGGGGCCCCGAGGCCCCTGACATTGCACATGTGGGGTGAAGGCGTTTTCTGGGGAGTGGAGCTGCCATTTCTTGCTTTGAATTTTGACAGAGTCTCCTGTCCCCCAAATAAGTGTAGATGCCCATAACCTGCCCTGGGGGAGGGTGGGCGGCTGCCGTCCTGCAGGGAGGAGGTCTGGCGGGATCCAGGCGGGGATGTCGGTGTTGCACAGAGTTAAGCTGTGGTCAGAGGGCTAGTTGCTCAGCCTCCGCGTCTCCAGGCCTGACTGTGTCGTCGCTCAGCCTCCGCGTCTCCAGGCCTGTGTCGTCACCCGAATGTGTGCTGCTGTCTTGCAGAGCTGCCTGCTTGTGACCTCGGGCTTTTCCCTCTACCTGGGAAACGTGTTTCCTTTGGAGATGGATTACCTGCGCTGTGCTGCAGGTTCAGTGAGTAGCAGCCCTGTGCTAGCACTGATGTCTGAGGTTATGCACCTGGGTGTTTCGCTCTGAGATTTACCCGTCGCTGTCACCCGCTCCTCATTCAAACTCTCTTCCTATACTTTGCCTTCGAATAGCATCTGTTGCTTTGGAAAATGATCTATGAGGCAAGTCTATCTTACCCCACAGACTCCAGAGCAAGAACCGGCACTTTGATTTCCAACACGCAGGGGCATGCTGCCCCGGCTGCCCCATGAGCCGGCAGGGAAGCCCCTCTGTGATTTGGGGGCCACACCTCACCCCTCCCCGAAGCTTGTACCTGCTTCTGGACTCAGAGCCGAGGCCTGGGGAGCCGCCAGTCCTCATGGGGAGACGACCAGTGACTCCCACCAGCTCAAGCACAGGGCACATCCCCTGGGGTTTGGGGGGCCCTCTCGCCCATCTGCTCTCCTGTTCCAGCCCTGTCAGCATGCCCAAAAGTCTGAAAACACAAGACAGATGCAGCTGCCCTTACCGTGTACCCCCTGCCACAGGTTGCCCAGCCTCCACTCCCTTAGAAGAAAACCCCTTGAAAGAATTTGACCCGTTTCCTGCCCTTCTCTCTGGAACCTTCTAGGTGGCCCTTTGCTCACCACCGGAGCAGCCCTCGTTGGGGGTCACAGGGACCTCTGACCTCTGACTCAGATGTCTCCAGAGCCATGCTGACCTAGGCTGATGTCCCAGCAAAATCTTCGGTTACGTCCTTCACCCCCAGGGGTGACGGGCTAGGGAGACCAGTCGGGTGGTCCCACTGGGTCCTCCGTCGGTGCCCAGCCCCCATCCGACCCTTGTTGGGCTCGCCCCCCGCCCCCAGATCCCACTGCAGGGTCTGGGCGGGGAGGTCCCGTTGCTGCAAGAGCGACACCGGCACGGCCCACGGGACCCAGGCTGGCCCCCCAACTCCGCCCCGCCCTGAGCCCAGGCTGGCCCTCTCCCTTGTCCTCGGCTCCAGGGACGCAGTGGGGACCTCTGACGAGGACCCCGGGGGCTCTGGGGCCCTGAGCATTTCTGCTCATTCACACGCAGATGGTTTCCCCTTTCTGCGTGACTCTTACCAAGACGCGCCTGGTCTCAGGCCACAGGAAGCTACATCTGCTTCTAAGCGCGTCCAGCTAGGACAGTCTTCATTTCGGTGTCTTTTTCATCATCAGAACAATTAAAACTCTTCCCAGAATTATTATTTTGAAAGACCCAGCACCCTTCAGCGTCGAGAGAGACCACTGCGTCTGATGGAGGGGGACATGTCTCGGGCCATGTGGGTTTTCAGGACACAGAGTGACCAGCAGGGACGCTCACCTGCTCTCTCTTTTCAGTGCATCCCCTCAGCCATAGTGAGCTTTGCTGTCTGGAGGAGAAACGTCAGCGCGGTGAGTCCAGCCTTCTGTCCGCACCCTCTGCAGCCCTGCACCCGCGCCGTGGGGCTTCCTTCAACCCCCCTCCCTCTGCCCCCAGGAGGGCGGAGGGGCCTGAGCTCGCAGGCATCCCCCCAGCTGACTCTAGGTGCCCCATCCTTGGGATGGGTGATGAATGCCCAGTTATGTGGTTGAATGTCACTCGGTTTCTTTCCTCACACAAAGGAGAACGAAACCCCTCCTGTCTTGTTTTCCAGATTCCCAACTTCCAGATACTGTTTGTGTCCACGTTTGCTGTCACCACGACGTGTTTGATCTGGTTTGGATGCAAACTTGTACTGAACCCGTCAGCAGTAGATGTGAGTCCCTGGAAAGCCATGTGGGTCCTCCTGGGGTCACAGGAGCCGAGGGCTCTGGTCCCACTGGGTCTGCTGAGCCCTGTGGGCTCGGAGCTGGCGTTAGTGAGCTATCTGCTGGGTAGTTACACCGGAGATGTGTATCGTAGCTCTTGAGTTTGAGAATTTCATTTAGGGTTCCGAAGAAAAGAATTGTCTTTAACGCTTTCACTGATTTCAGTGGACGAATTCACTGATTTTTGTATCTCTTTCACAACAGTTCTTAAACATTAACAGTAATGTAATAACATCTTTCATCAGATCTGCGATACTGCTGACGTAAGTTGCCCTGTTACTTTATGTTCCGTTAAGAAAAATGGAAGAGTCTTATCATTTAAATTACAATGCAGCAGAAAAAACATCTCTAGGAAACAGGACCTGATCAGAGATACCTCTGCTCTGTGTTCAACACGTTTTCTTTAAGATTGGGAAGAGGATGTGGTGGCCCGAGGACATCTCAGCCAGGTGTGTTAGGGCGTGCAGTCTGGACAGACACGCGGATCTGAAAGGAGCACCTGTGCTGCCATCTGCAGAAGAGACGATTTTCTCCTTTCTTGACATTCGCATGATTAAGCGCACGTGGCATGGTTGCTGGATGTGAAAATCAATGTAAAACAGTTGTTTGTGCTAGAAACAGAGGTTTTGGAAATGCTGCTTAATTACAGGCGCCACTTTGTAGAGTCCCGGGGCTCGCCTAACAAAACGTCCGGGGCTCTTATAGGAAATCAGAAAGCCTCGCCGAGAATTACGACGCTTCTTTACCAAAGAAACCCTACGCAGAAGTGGGCGCCTGTCCCGTGGGTCCAGAGCAAGTGCGCCTGCAGGCAGGGCCCAGCAGGCTTACGTGGTGACCAAGGGCTGGGGCGGAGACCCCTTGAAGAACATGCTTGGGGACTCACCCGCACCCCACAGCCGTCCCAGCAGGACAGGAGAGCCGCCCCTGACCAGTCGGCCCAGGCAGCCCCACGTGCGCGGCCGCAGCCCCGGCCCGGAGCACAGCCGTGACCGACCTGGGGGGCCCTGCCCCTGGCCCGCCCACCACGAAGCCGCGGCCAGTCGTCCCGCAGACACAAGGAGCACACTCCGTACGGAAGGGGACGCGTTCTCTTGGAGCGGCCGGCCGGTCCCAGGGTACATGAGGAGCCTTGGGAGAAAGTGAAGGGCAGCAGGGGACCACGCGGGCGCTCACCAGCAGGAAGCCACAGCGCCAACGCGCAGCTCAGAGGAGCCACACTCGTAATCAGAGGAGGTCAATGAAAGCCACAGGAGATGCCGTTTCCAGCGTCGGGACGGGCAGGAGCCCAGGGTGGTTCCCTCACGTCCGACAGCTCCTACGCGCTGCTGCAGGCTCTGTGGAAAAGTCTGGAATTTGCAGGTCCTTTCTGAAGAAGTACATACACTGGGGAGCCCCATGGCACTCCTGGAGAGACACGCATGCATGTGACCAGGCGGTGTGTTCCTAGCAGCCCTGGGGATCGTGGCAAAAACTCCAAACCAAAACAGATAATCCAACGTCCATTACCTAGGGTGGTGCCCCCCAGGTGCACAAAATGGATGAAGAAATTGTGAAAGATGCATGAAGCTTCATGCTCACAGCCTCCTCCTACTGGGGGCCTCCCCGCATGAAGCTGCATGCTCACAGCCTCCTCCTACTGGGGGCCTCCCCGCATGAAGCTGCATGCTCACAGCCTCCTCCTACTGGGGGCCTCCCCGCATGAAGCTGCATGCTCACAGCCTCCTCCTACTGGGGGCCTCCCCGCATGAAGCTGCATGCTCACAGCCTCCTCCTACTGGGGGCCTCCCCGCATGAAGCTGCATGCTCACAGCCTCCTCCTACTGGGGGCCTCCCCGCATGAAGCTGCATGCTCACAGCCTCCTCCTACTGGGGGCCTCCCCTGGAGCTGGACCCGCATCGTCCCCCAGCCCAGGCCCCAGCGCCAGAGCCCGCCGTTAGCCACACCCTCAGGCTCCTGCCACCTCGAAGGTCCAGCCAGGTCATGTGCAGGACACGAAGCTCGGACACCTAAACACGTGGAAGGACCCCGGGACCACGATGTCAGGACCACCGGTGTCCAAACACAAGGTCACAAATGGTGAAACGGGAAACTGCAGCGTGAGGCCGCTCAGGAAAGGGGCTGCTCCCCTCCCCTGTCTCCCTGTGGAGCCGGGCGCTGGACTTGAGCCTCCGCCCTGGGGACAGCCACGCAGGGCTTCGCTGCAGAGTCTCTGCTCCCTCTTTCCCACCTGCCATCCCTGCCTGGGCTGCTGCATGTCCGCCGTGGGCCTCGCTTTCTTTAGGGAAGGATCCAGCTCCACGGCCTCCGACGCTCCCCTTCCACAACTGGGCCGACGTGGGCACATGCCTTTGGGGTCCTCGTAGGCCGGGGAGGGGTGTGAGTCCACCTGGATTCAGCTAAGCCCAGGACACACCCTCACCGCCAGCGGGAGGCTGCCAGGTCCCATAGCCTTTCCCGCACTTGGCGTCCCCAACAGCCCCCGTTTTCCCGCCTGGTGACAGTGGCTTGCTGTTACCTCCGGTCACACTCTCTGATCACTAGTACTTTTGAGCCCCTCCTCCTGGGTGTTTGCCCTCTTGGGCTTCCTTCCCGTCCTGGGCTTGTCCTAAATCAGGGGTCTCTTCCTGTGAGCCGCAGCACTTGCTGTCACACCGTGTGTCAAGTTCCCCCGCGAGCTGCTCGACGCCACGCTTTGTATTGTGGCTTTGTGACTCCAGTTGTCTTCCTTCTTCAAAGCTGACAGCTCCTATTTCAAATATATTTCAGGATAAGTTTACTGAGTTCCTCAAAAAATACAGCTGGGATTCTATTACGATTCCTTGATGTTTACGGAGTAGTTTTGTGAGAAGTGACATCTTTATTCCGTGGAGTCATCCCACTGAGAGCATAGACCGTCTCTACTTACTCATATCATCTCTGTCCTTTGTTAGGGTTGGAAAGTTCTGAGTATTCTTGGTTAGATAATCCCTAGATGATTCACAGATGTGTTGCTAGTATGAATGGTGTCTTATTTATTAAATTATATTTTTAGATGGCTTATTGCTAGTGCAGAGAGAGGCTACTGATTTTCATTTTTTCTTTATTTTGAAATATTTGAGACTGGAAGGAATTTGCACAAATAGTACAGAGCATTCCTGCGTATCCTTCATCCAGTTTTGCCCAATGAGAGCGTCTTACATGGTCAAATCAGGAGACTGACATTGGCACATGTTAACTTAGACCTTATTCATATTGTACTGGTTTTTAAAAAAGGATTTTTATAAGTGGACTTTGTGTCTGGAAGCTTTGCTGGACTCGTATGCTCCGAGTTTTCTGTAGGTTATGTTGGTTTCTCTATGTAGGTCACCCTATTGTCTGCAAATAACGACAGTTTAAACGCTCCTGTTCAGTCTAACCCTGTTGTTCCTTTTGCTCTATCGCTTTGGCCAGGACTTCTGCTACCGTGGGGCTCTCTGGCTTATTCCTGATTTTAAATAGGTTGTATCTAAAGAGTTTCCAATACGTTTTTTTTTTTTTTTAATTTAATTTTGGCTGCTTTGGGTCTTTGTTGCTACTCGTGGGCTTCTCATTGCAGTGGCTTCTCTTGCTGTGGAGCACGGGCTCTAGGTGCGCAGGCTTCAGTAGTTGTGGCTCGTGGGCTTTAGAGTGCAGGCTCAGTAGTTGTGGCGCATGGGCTTAGTTGCTCTGCGGCATGTGGGATCTTCCTGGACCAGGGATCGAACCTGTGTCCCCTGCATTGGCAGGTGGATTCTTAACCACTGCGCCACCAGGGAAGTCCCCTTTGTCCAGTTTTAGAACCAGGGTTATACTGGTCTCATAAAATGAACGAGGCAGCTCTCATCTCTCTTCTGTTTTTTGTAAAACCTTGATATGATAAGAAGTCGCTGCTTCTAGAAATTATGGTAGAGCTCACCTGTACAATCCTCTCCATCGGGGCTGTTGGTGAGGGGTGGTCTTTCATTATTAGTGTTAAAGTTTTCTGTCTCTTCTTGTGTCAAATTTTGGGTTTTATATTTTTATCAAAAGTTTATCTATATCGTGCAGGTTTTCGAAATTATTAGTTTACAGTTGTTCATCTTGCTCACCATTTTTAATTCAAGCCAAATATTTTAGTTATTTCTCCTTTTCATTCTGAAATGTAATTTATATCTCTATTGTATCTCTTAGTAGTCTTTTCGAAGAACTGGCTTTGCTCTGTTAACCTCACTTTGTATTTCTGGTTGTCAGTCTCTGCCTAGAACCCTGATGAAACAGACATGTGGAATTATCTTAAAAGGTCACCCATTTATTATTGGTTTCTAGTATCACTACATTGGGGTCAGAATGTACAACCTATAATGTATTGATTGTTCAGAATTTACCAGGGTTTGTTTTGTGGCCTAATAGATGGTCAATTTTTGTTAGTGTTACACAAATGCTACAAAAGAATGAAAATTCTGTTTTATTTTGCATGTACAATTCTGTAGATCCAACTTATTAGTTGCATTTGTTTTTAAATGTAGAATTTTTAAAAATCATCATTGAGGGTATAGTGAGGCCAAGAGATCAGGAGACGACTGCCACTGCAAAGATAGTTTATCACAGATCCCAAGAGGAGGGGGCCCCAGGGCCGGTCAGGAGGGAGAGGGGACACGTGGGCAGGAGCCTTCACTGGGTTTCCGCAGGGAGAGATGTGAGGCAGGGTGAGCAGGCTCAGACCTGCCAGCGTGAATAATCTCGGTGGGCTCAGGGCGGAGGGGCTGCCCAGGTGATTGGGGCAGGTGGCGGGAGAGGCCCATAGAGGCTCTCGATTGGTTGGTTTTATTTTATTTTATTATTTTTTGGCCACGCTGCATGGGATCTTAGTTTCCCGCCCAAGGATTGAACCTGGCTACGGAAGTGAAAGTGCTGAGTCCTAACCACTGGACTGCCCGGAGATTCCCGACTGGTTGGTTTTATATCACACAGTTAAATCAACTTTGTTGGTGTATTGTCCTGTGGATTTAAACACAGGGATGGATTTCTGTAACTGCCAACAGTCAGGACGTGCATCAGCTCCGTAACCCCCAACCCCCTGGTGTTTTCTCTTTGGGACAATTATGCACAGAGCTGCTATAAACGTGGTGGTGTGAACGTAAGTTTTCATCCCTTTAGAGTAAATACCTAGGAGAGACCAAACACCAAGGAAGGTTGAGATCAGGGCAGACTACAACCCGAGGGCCAAATCCAGCCCTTGAGCCAACAATAATTTAAAACCAAAAACCCACCAACCAACCAACAAAAAGACATACGTGAGTCAGAGCTGTGTGCCTGGCATCTGGCTTTGGACAGAAAAGTTGCCGAGACTTTGAAGAGGCGTCTAAGCCCCTTCGTGGGATTGTCCACGTTTACGGAATGAAAGTGAAGAAGCCGGTTTTACAGACGCATGTGTTCTCCTTTGGCAGATCAATTTCAATCTGATTCTGCTGCTTCTGCTGGAGCTTTTCATGGCAGCCACGGTGATCATCTCTGCGCGGTCCAGCGAGGCGCACTGCAAGCAGAAGGTTGGTCCAGCCTGAGGCATGGCTGCACCGCAGACCCGGCTGCGGAGCGAGGGGCCAACGGCCCCAGGGAGGCAAACCTGGGGATGCAGCACCATCTGCTCCGTAGCCTGATCCTGACCAAGTAACATCACCCCCACCCCCCAGTAGTGTTACACGCAGAGACCAAGTCCGCCTGAAGTATCACCTTGTAAACTAGGACTTCAGCAATCAAACGCATTTTCACATGCAACGAGAAGGTCCGTGTTTGAGCTTTTGCGCCGAAGCCTGGAGATCCAGGAGCGTCTTCCAGATGCTCACGTTTCAGACCATCACCCGAGCGACGGCCTGGATGGACGGCCACCCCTGTGATGAGGTTTTGTTTCTTTTCAGGGCTCCATCTCCGAGAGCACCAACATTCTGTATGAAGTGACATTTCCTGCTCGGGTCCTGAAATCCTATTCCGTAAGAAAAGCTTTTCTTTCTCCTTATTTTATTTCACTGTGGGGGGAGTACTAGATAAATATGGTGTAGGCGTGTCCCTGGTACATGAACTGTCCTGGTTGACAGTACACCCCCTTTTACTCTCAATGTGTCCATAAATTATATGTTAATTGTGTCTTCACTCGTTTACGTCCTCTCCAAAATTTTTTAGTCTACTCGTTCTATTACTGAAAGATCTGTTAAAAACCTCCCAATCTGTGGGCATTATCAATTTGTCTTTGTAATTCTGTAGCTTTTCACCATAGAGTTTTGGAGCCTGGGTTTTTAGGTACGCGAAAGTTTAGAATTCCTTCCTTCCTTCATTTTTTTTTTTTTAATCATTACGAGCAACTTTCTGTAGTAGTGGCTTTTGCCATAGAACATATATTGTTAACTATGTCAGTTACCTCTCGGTTAATATTTTCCCAATGTATCTTCCCCTCTTCTTCCAGCTCTTCCTGTCCTTACATCTGGGCAGTTTCTGTACAGAGTGTTGGTGCCGTTTGAATTGAGCTGGTTCACTCAGAGCGCAATTCCTGACACTTTCATATTTATTTCTCCATCTTTTTGTTTCCTATTTTCTATGCCTTTTCCCACCTTCCTTTGAATTGGCAGGAGCTTCTTCCTTCCCTTTCCCACGAATTTGGGTTGGAAATATGCGTTTTCGATATCCCCTTGGAGGTTATCCTCAGTGTCTCAGCACAGGGCGCCCTGATGCTCTGCCCTGAACTCACAGGACCCTCTGCACCCCCGCCCCCTTCCAGGGACCCCGGGGAGCCTGCCCGTTCCCCTGGGTGACACTCTCTGCCCCCAGGTCATCGAGGTGATCGCCGGTGTCTCCGCCATCCTTGGAGGGGTCATCGCTCTGAACGTGGATGACGCCATCTCAGGCCCGCACCTTTCGGTGACGTTCTTTTGGATCTTAGTGGCCGTGAGTACACCCTGGGTGGCCCTCGTCAGTGTGGCCGACCTTTGAGCTCAGTTTTGGGGCAGTCAGGCTGGAAAGCAGCGGGAGGAGGGGTGGGGGTGAGGAGAGGGCGCTGGTGGGCCGAGCAAGATGCTTCCCAGGTCCTCGTGGGCCCCAGACCAGGGCGATTTGGGAACCGAGGATTAAATGAGTCGGATGTTAGCTGGTATTATTATTATGATTATTTTAAACTGGCTTGAGGATACCAGTACCTCATACAGATGTATTTTTGTAATCATGATAGTATTTACTCCCTCAGATTAGCTTTTATTTTTTTTAAATATAAATTTATTTATTTATTTTTGGCTGTGTTGCTGCGCGCAGGCTTTCTCTAGTTGCAGCGAGCAGGGGCTACTCTTTCATTGCGGTGCGCGTGCTTCTCATTGTGGTGGCTTCTCTTGCTGCGGAGCACGGGCTCTAAGTGCGGGCTTCAGTAGTTGTGGCTCACGGGCTCTAGAGCGCAGGCTCAGTAGCTGTGGCGCACGGGCTTAGTTGCTCCGCGGCATGTGGGATCTTCCTGGACCAGGGCTCGAACCCGTGTCCCCTGCATTGGCAGGCGGATTCTTATCCACTGCAGCACCGGGGACGTGGTAGCTGCTATTAGTATTTTATATTTTTTGTATTAGTTTCCCTGAAAAGTACTTGTTTTATTATTTTATAACATATAACATTCATATTGTTTTATAATACGTTTTAAAATGTAATACATTTATATTATTTTACATTGAATACGACTACCGTAAATGCCTAGCCCCGCACCTGGTGCTTGGTAAGTGCTTACTGACTACACGGTCACTGTTCTAAACATGGGCCTTTCATCCTTTTATAAGTAAGTCCGAGTTGACTTACGTAATTTAGTGTTGTTTAGCGTTTAGCTGAAATGCGGCCCAGGGAACACACGGCCCCCAGGCTTCGGCCCCCCTTGGCTGTGCTGCCGGCTGGGTGTGGGCCACACATCCGCTGGGAGCAGCTGCGATGGGCCCCTGCACACCCGAGTTTCCACGTGTCACGTGATGCCCCAAACCACAGGCTCCTGTGCTTGGTGCTCCCACACCAAGGGCCTGGGCATTTCCTTTTCCTCTGTGGGCGTGTGGATGGGTAACTGGGGCCCGGACACACCTGGGCCCAGCAGGCTGTGCTGGGCTGGGGTGGCGGACCCCTGGGCGCCTGGACCCCCAGCTGGGGGGCAGATGGATGGCAGGGGGCTGGGCCCAGCACTCAGCAACCTCGAGGAAGCCCTGTGCTCCCCTGAGCTTCCCTCTGCCCGAATCGTGTAGAACTAATTCAAGCTCCTTAAAATAAGTGGGAAAAGGCATTTATTGATTACAAAGGGACAGGAATGCTGGTCCAACGGAGGAGCCCCCAGTGGTCAAACACGGTGGGCAGGGGCGCGGTGTCTCCAGGGGCCCTGAGTCTGATAGCCCAACCGAGCCCGCCAGCGGCCAGCTGGCGCTCCCTCCAGAAATGCGGCATCGTGAAGGCGGCACCGCTGAGCGTCAGCTGAGGCCTCCCCGTCAATGAGGCCAGCGAACTGACAAGAAACATGAAGCGTGATCGTCGACTGGGTCCTGAGCTGGGGACAGACCCAGCTGGACCAGGACATCCTCGGGACAATTGCAAGTTGGAACACAGACCCTGCCTCGGACAAAGCTGCCGAGTCTGTGTTACGTTTCCCCGGCGCAGTGCTGAATCGAGACCGAGCAGTAGACACACACACGAGCATCTGGGGGTGGGTGCCGCACCTGAGAGAGCAGGTGTCGGGTTCCAGGCTGCTCTGCCTCCCTTGCACGGATCCCCGGCTCTCCTGGCGACCAGGATGGCCCGAATCAGAACGGGAGGGTACACGTTTGGGATCTGACTTGCTGGGCTCTCATCTCTGAAGCCTTTCTTTTTCCTTTTCTTAGTGTTTTCCAAGTGCCATTGCCAGTCATGTGACGGCAGAGTGTCCCAGCAGATCTCTGGTAGGTGAAGCCCGGCCGGGTTCCAGGCACCCGCGGAGCGACCTGCCGGGCTGGGCGGGGTTGGGGGCGAGCATCTGAGGGGCGTCTGCAGGCTGCGGGCTTGAGGGGGCCTTGAGACTGTCCGAGGGCTGGGCTGTCTGTGGAAGTAAGCAGAAACGGCCCATTTGGCATAAGAGTCGGGAGAGATTCCTGGGACTCAACAGAGGCGGCGCCCTGTCCGGCTGTGGATGTCGGACAGTGACAGTCGCTAAACCGGCCCAAGTGAGCTTCCGAGCTGGTGCTGAGCTCAGCCGACACCTGGGCCTGCGTGGCCTCTGGGCCAGGCATGGCTCTCCGAGGCGGGAGGGCCTTGGGAGGTCGCAGGAGCCGGTCAGAGGGCACTGGGAGGAGGCCATCAATTCCTAAGTGCTATGTTATCAACAGAGC
Organism: Lagenorhynchus albirostris; assembly: GCF_949774975.1. Taxonomy (NCBI): domain Eukaryota; kingdom Metazoa; phylum Chordata; class Mammalia; order Artiodactyla; family Delphinidae; genus Lagenorhynchus; species Lagenorhynchus albirostris. Next base: position 1,015,292 of record NC_083105.1, read on the forward strand.
GAATCGCGCCTAAGTCGAGAAAACTCGCGAGACACATGGTGAGCTTTGAGTTAAGGGGCAGACCGAGCACAGAGACTCAGCAGGCGCCCCAGGCTGGACGCAGACACACGCCGCTTGTAACTCCCGCTGTGTGATTGCCGGGCCGCACCCTCTGTCCAGGCAGTGGCTCCCAGACCCCGACCTCCCACTCTTGTCTGCTTCCCGCCAGGTGGAGGTGCTGATAGCCATCTGCAGCCTCGCGGCCCCGCTGCTGTTCACGGCCTCGGGGTACCTGTCCTTCAGCGTAATGAGAATCATGGATGTCTTTAAAGATTACCCGCCAGCCTTCAAGGTGGGTGTTCTTTTATTTTATTTTAAACTCTATAGAAACACGATGCCGCTGAGCAGCGCTGAGCCGCCGCCCACGTCGGGGCAGATGGCCGGAGCTGGCTTTGCGCACGGCCTGACGCGCATGGAGCTGGTTCTGCTAATTTGCTTTTCTCCGTGCACTGTGAGGCGTCTGTGCACCCTTCTCTGATGCCCGTTCTGCCCGGCACCACTCAGCTGCTTCTGTTCTTCTCTGGGCTGCTCTGCCCTGGGCACCCCCCAGACACCCCTCTTCACAGGCGCCTTACATTTTCTCGGCCCTGTTCCCATCCACTTGCATTTAAGAGTCACCGTTTGTCCAGTTTCATGAGAGACCCCATTGGTTCCTGGGTAAACTGAGGAGAGTGAGAGCCTCCCCTCTACGGGGGCTTCTCGGGGGTCCAGCGTCCTCCCCGCAGGCTCGGGCTCCGGGTGAGGTTAGTTTCAGTATCGACAGTGTTTGCCCCCAAATGTTTATCATGAGAAATTTCAAACATGTGGCAGAGTTGAAAGGTTAATGCAGTAAACACTGAGATTCCCTGGAGGTTTACGTGTGTGTCCGTGTGCGTGTTTATGCTGACGGGTGGGTGGAGCACACACATGGCCATCGTTTTCCAGAGGCATCTGAAAGCCAGTGGCAGAGGTTTGAGGTGACCCTTCGCCCTTAGATGCTCTGGCATCTCAACAGTAAGGACAGTCTCCTGCACAGCTGAAGTGGCTGACGTGCTAGGTGACAGCACATTGTCCCCTCAGACCATCCCGAGAAGATGCTTCGTGGGCTCAGGTTCTCAGAGCTATGAGGGTCGCTCAGTCTCTTTGGATCCGGGACAGTTCCCACTTCTCCCCCAGGACACTGACCTTTCGGAGTCCAGGCCAGTTGCCCGGGAGATGGTCCCACCTGTGGATCTGTTTGCAGTGGCGTCAGCGGGAGCGAGTCCAGGTGCACTGGTGTTGCCATCCTGGACGGCTTGCAGCGGCTGCCAGGGTGCCTCTCAGAGGGCAGGCGATCCCTCGCAGGACGGAAGCGCCTGTGGGCAGCACTGAGGGCTGCTCGCGGCCTGGGCCGCGGGGGAGGCCGGGGCGCTCACGCCTGCGCCTGCCCGAGAACCGCACGGAGGACGTGTGCGCGTCGTTGTCGGCAGAGCGCTGCATCCTTTGTTCTTTGACCCTCAGGTCGACCCACCCCTGGGCTCCCAGATGCCAGCACATCCTCCTATCCCGTCACACGCTTGAGATGGCCCCGGGCTCACCTGGTCCTGGTCCTGCCGTGTCTCGCCCTCGCCCCTGGAGGGGGGCCGTGTACCCATTCCTGTGGGGGCATCATTACTCCTGAGCCCTGTCAGTGGATGGAGCTGAGAAATGTATGCCCACTTAAAGATCCCTGACGTATATTGCTATTTCCAATTCAAATTTTACGTTCTAGGGTTTCTGCCCCCTTAACCTCTGTTATTTTATATTTGCATCATTTTTCTCTTAGTCCAAAAATCCTGGTAACATTGAATATAGTTACTGCTTAGATTTGCCTGACGACTCACACGTGTTCACAATTACAGGCCCCACTCTCGACCAGCAGCGCACCTGCTGGGTGAGGGACGGCTCGCTGTACGCGGAGGTACGGTCATGTGCTCTGCGAAGGCACCCCTTCTGTGAGCGGTCCTGCTACACAGTCCAGTTTAATGGCTTCTCTTTGTTTTCAGTTTTAGGCTCTGATGCTTTTTCCCCTCTTAATAGTATTTTTGAATATATAAAACTTTCACATGGTTCAAGTCAAATCATCTGAAAGGCAAATCCAGGGGAGTTGTGGTCCCATCCACGGCTTCCCTGATTCCTTCTACAGGTAACCTACAGTGCATATTATTATTTTCCTTCTTTCCTACAAAACAGGTCACTCTAACCACGCTTCTACACCTCACCTTTTTCTTTTTTTAACTTAATTTCTCCTGGGGGCTCCCGTTTTCCCTCCCACCAATGGTACGAGAGCACCTGCTTCTGCGTAGCTGGGGAGGGTCGCCACGCTGGGCTTTGTAACACAGGTGAGAGACAGAGCCTCAGGTGGGGCCGTTACGCGCATCTCTCTGAAAATGAGTGACCTCTTGTGTGCCTACAGTGCTGCATTTCCCCAGTAACCTCTGTCCGTGTCTCTTGACCATTTTCTAGTGGACTTTGAGAACGCTGCTAACGCAGGGAGCCCAGTCCTCCGTCAGACGCAGAAGATGCAAGCGGCAGCCTCAGCCTGGCAACTGTTTTCACTGCTTGTTGTGATTTTTGTCATGTGGAAACTTTGTTGTCGTCGTCATTGTTGTTTTTTTTGCGGTACGCGGGCCTCTCACAGTTGTGGCCTCTCCCGTTGCGGAGCACAGGCTCCGGACGCGCAGGCTCAGCGGCCACGGCTCACGGGCCCAGCCGCTCCGCGGCATGTGGGATCCTCCCAGACCGGGGCACGAACCCGTGTCCCCTGCATCGGCAGGTGGACTCTCAACCACTGCGCCGCCAGGGAAGCCCTGTTGTTGTTTTTACGTAGTTAAATTTGTCAATATTTTCCTTTATTGCTTCTAGATTTTTTTGTTGTTGTTGTTGTACGCGGGCCTCTCACTGTTGTGGCCTCTCCCATTGCGGAGAACAGGCTCCGGACGCGCAGCCTCAGCGGCCGTGGCCCACGGGCCCAGCCGCTCCGCGGCACGTGGGATCTTCCTGGACCGGGGCACGAACCCGCGTCCCCTGCATCGGCAGGCGGACTCTCAACGACTGCGCCACCAGGGAAGCCCTGCTTCTAGATTTTAAGTCACAATTAGAAAGGCTCGTACTTGTGTTTCCGCGGGAGTTTAGCCTGGAGTGCAGCACGAGGAGTGGGCCCCATCGGACTTTCCTCAAATGGCTCGTGGTTCAGTACTGTTTATTGAAAAGCCCACCTTTTCCTCAGTCGTCTGAGACTCTGCCTTTATCACGCACGGAGCTTCGGTCTGTTTGCGTCCGTTTCTGCCCTGACTGTCCCCCCTCGGCCGGTCTGTGCCGCCAGGTGCACCCCGGAGGTTTGCACCAGGCGTCGCCACCTGGCCTGCTCGATGCCTCGCGGCCGGCGGCCCTGCGTTTCGGGGCTGACTCACTTCTGTCGCTTGCTGGTTCTTCCTTATGAATGCTATTTATTTATGTATTCATCCATTTATTTGTTTATGGCTGCGTTGGGTCCTCGCTGTTGCACGTGGGCTTCCTCTAGCTGCGGTGAGTGGGTGCTACTCTTCATTGCGGCGCGCGGGCTTCTCATTGCCTCATTGCGGGGGCTTCTCTTGCTGTGGAGCACAGGCTCTAGGCACGCAGAGCTTCAGGAGTTGTGGCACGTGGGCTCAGTAGTTGTGGCTTGCAGGCTCTAGAGCGCAGGCTCAGTGGGTGTGGCGCACAGGCTTAGTTGCTCTGCAGCATGTGGGATCTTCTCGGACCAGGACTCGAACCCATGTCCCCTGTGTTGGCAGGCGGATTCTTAACCACTGCCACCAGGGAAGTCCCTCTATGAATTTTAGAATCACCCTGCCTGGCTCTAGATAGCCAGCCCAATGTTGCATTTTTTAAAAAACTGGACTCATGGTTAAATGTGCATATAAACTTCAGAGCTGTTGAGTCTTTTTGGTTTTTTTCTAAGTGACATTTTCTGGGCTCTTCTTTGTCTTAACGTCGCGTTGTTTTGTATTTCTGAGGCTGGAAGGACACCCCTGCAGTGTGGGGAGGGGCCAGTGCTCTGTGGATGTCCTTGCAGCCACTGGGGCTTCCTCTAGTCCTGGGCAGACCCCTCCTCACCAGCAGCCAGTGCCGCACCCTCCAGCCTCGAGACGGATCTGTCAACCGTGCCTGTGTCCCGCCGCCCCGGACCCTGCCCCCGTCTCTCGTCCGGCTCGGGGCCTCCACAGCAGACCTCCGCCCCATCTGGGCACCCTCGGCGAGGCCACGGGTGGTTTCAGTGGCTCCGCTGTGTTCACGAGTGGCTGTTGGGAGGCCTGGACGACTTGACCCGGGCAGCGGCACCATCACCCTGTCGCCCCACGAGGCGGGTCATCTTTGTGTCCCTCTGTTAAACCCAGAGCAGAAGTGATTTCCTCAACTCTCTCTCACTGAGACAGAATGTTCCTGCTCAGGCTGGTGACATAACAGGGCACAGTGGAGTGAGAGCCTGAAACCGCTCCACACAGACTGCGGCAGGGCTCACGGTCTGTGCTTCGGGGCCACGGCCTGGGAAGCCTGTGCGCTGCCTCCCTGGGCAGTGGGCCCACGCGGTGGGGCCCTGGGGGCGGCTGAGAGCCAGGAGGAGAGGCCCCGGGCTGCTCACCGCCTGTCTCCACCCCCGGCAGTCCTACGACGCGCTTCTGTTGCTGCTGATGCTGGAGCTGCTGCTGCAGGCGGGCCTCAACACGGCCACGGTCATCCAGTGTGTGCGCTTCAAGGCGGGCGCATCCTGGGACGCTGCACAGACCGGCCCGCAGGGACGCCCGGCGGGAGAGGTGAGTGGCCTCCGAGCGAGCATGGCTCCCTGTCCCGTCCCGTCCCGTCCCATCCCAGTGGGGCTGTCTTCCCAGGGCCCTGGGCAAAGCGACGCCCACCTGCGCTGACTTCTTTCAAGACCTGTTGGGTCACTTCGTATTTTTTAAAATGCCCCAGAAAAATCTTGGAAAGGTACAATACATTATACGCTTTTGAAGCCAGCCAGGCCAACACAAATCCATTTCTGGAAAGGTGTTATGGACTGAATGCTTCCAGTTCTACTCTTACAAATGTAGAAGAGAACTTGGCAAACATCTGCATGGACCACAGAGCTTTCCCTCCTGCGGCTCGTCAGGGTGCCCACTACAGACGTGGCGGCAGCGACCCCTGGCCGGCGGGCTCTGAGGGTCACGCCAGCCCCTCGGCCAGGCTCGAGGCCGCTGCACTTTCCCCAGGCCCTGCCTCTTGTCCCCACGGCTGAAAGGCTCCTCCCCGTGAGCTGCCCACTGTGGTGCTTTTCCCGGGCAAACCTGCCCACTGTCCTCCAGGTGCTCCGTGTACCTGGGAGGCTGCCGCAGGGCCCTCCCTGCAGGCGCTTCTCCCGCCCAGCCACCACCCGGGCCCGCCCCGTCTCACGTCCTGCTCTGCTGCTCTCCGGCAACACGTCCAGCGCGGCCAGCCTCCCGCCTTCGTCACCCTGTCGCCCCACGAGGCTTCTCCCGCCCTTCCCGGGGGACGCACTCCGGCGTCTGTCGTTGGCCCTTCCTCAGCCACCCTACCTGCCCCACCTCTCCCTTCGTTGCACTTCTCATATGGCGTCGTTTGGTTGTTGTTTTTACCCGGTTGTGGTCAGTCCCCAGCGGGGTTGGCTTTGTCCCTGGGTCCCACGTGAGGTCCCCCTGGTTCTGCGTCAGGACGCCAAGGTGCAGTGTCAGGCCAATGAATCCTCCCCCCATGTTCCAGAACTGCCAGTTCTGGGGGCGCAGGGGGTGCTGAACCGGGCAGCTGTCCTCCCTGTTTGGTGACCGTTGCCTCAAGCGTCCTCCCTCCTCTGTTGTCATGCCCCTGGAGATGCCTTCACAGCCTCCGGGGCCAGGTCAAGACCGCTTCTCTGTGGAGTGTCCAGCCTCTGCCCCCAGGAAGAGCTTGGAGGGACTTACCCCTGCACCCTGGTGTGTATCATTCCACAGTCAGCAGTATTTACTGAGCACCTACTGAATGCAGACGCTGCTCTGCCAGGTGCTGGGATGCAGACCCACAGGAAGAGGCCTCACAAGGCAGGGGCAGGTTCCACCCGAGCCCCCGGCTCCCCGGCTGTTGGGAGGATGCCCACTCACGGCAGCCTCCCACCCCCCATCCAGAGCCCACCCCGCAGCCCAGGCCCCGCCCCTGCGGAGGACATGTGCTCTGGGTCGTGGCCGGAGGTGCCGGGGCTCTGGACAGCAGAGTAGTGAGAGGGAACTGAGCCTCCTTCCTGCTTCCTGCCGCGTGGGTGGCCCGGGACAAATAACTCTTTGCCTGTCTCAGTCACAGGTGGCCAGAAGCCCCCTGAAGGAGTTTGACAAGGAGAAAGCGTGGAGAGCCGTCATGGTGCAAATGGCCCAGTGACTGCGCACCCCTCTTGTTAACTTAACGCACAGACTCTAGTCGTCCCTGAGCCGCGACCTTCCAACTCGCCCCTCCCCTTTCGTAGGGCAGGCTGGGCTGCAACGTGGAGTTTTCATTTCTTACGGTAGTTTAATTTTGAAATAGGCAAACGTTGACTATTTTGCGCCGACTGGGGGGCTTGGAATCAGTTCAGTGCTCCGGAGGTGGCCTAACCACAGGAGCAGTGGCACGGGGCCCCCGGGTAAGGGAGGGGCCCACGCTAGAGCTGAATTCTCCAGGCGCTGACATTTGGGCAACCACGGGTCTCTGGGTTCCCGGTCCGACCAGTGACCGGCTGCCGGTGTCTGCTCCTCCAAACCCCACCCCGCCTCCCTGCCCTGCTTTTGTAGAGCACCTACTGTCCGCAGCCAGCACACACACCTCGCTAAGCCATGCGTGGATCTCACCCATTTCGGCCCTTCTCTTCTTGGGGGCCCCGCCCGCTGACTGAGCATGGATTCCTTGACGAGGGCAGAGCTGCTTCCGCCCTGTCTCGAGAGCCCGTGGGGCTACTTCCCCCAGAACCAGGGGTGCAGGGCAGCCCCCACCCCCAATGTGCAGCCTTCCCCACGTGAAACCCACCTGCCTGCGTTTCTGCTCTCTCTCTACTTAAACCCAGTCTTTCCGGAGGGGCCCCCGTTCAGTGGCTCTGGTCCATGCACGGGTGTCCTACACGGCCAGTGGAGACCCAGCTCAGCAGCGGTCAGCCTGCACCCGTCCTGAGCCCTCTGTCAACAACACTGGGGCCAACCCCCTCCTCTGTGGCAGCTCAGTGTTCTCTGGGGTAAGGCCCTTGTCCAAGGCTCTGAAAACTGACAGCTCACATCTCCACGTCTCGGTGGCCTCCGTGTCCCGGGCGGGCCAGGAAGACGAATGCCTTGGTCAGGCCCCCAGACAAGCACGGGGGCAGCAAGGTGGCTCTCACCTGCACACAAGCAGCCCCCACCCAGCCACAGCCCACGGGGCCCCCTCCCCTTCCTGCAGCTCCCCAGCCTGGACGGGAGCCAAGGGGACAGTGCAGGTGTGGCTGATGTCTCCTGGGGGTCCAGAAAGTCTGAGTCTTAGAGCTGGAATGAGGTGCCTGGGGGCTTAACACAGGCCTGCACTTTCTTATTTCAGAGAGAGCTTGAAAAATCCACACAAATGGGGTTTTAAAAGTGTATAGTCCTGTCTCTGTCAATTTACATTTTTGTGTGACATAGTTTAATACTGCCTGAGCAATAAATGCTAACACGTCAACGTGGCCCAGGTGCCTGTTTAACTCTGGGTCTCTGGGTATTTCCGGGCCCAGGTCTGAAACAACTGAGAGGTAAAGCATAGGAGGGGGACGGGGGCGAGGGCCACCTTTTAATTTATTCATGATTTATGTTGCCCTGAGCCAGTCTGCAGTGGGGTCTGGTGGAGACGGGAAAGGCACTGGGGCCCACCCAGGGGAATGCCCACCACCCCTCATTGAGTGGGCGCAGAACCTCACTTTCGGGTTATCTTGGGTAGTTAGATGCAAAATAAAGATTTTTAAACCAAATAAAGACGACATGTAGATTTGGGAAAGTTACCAGGAGGAAAGGCACTGACGGGGTGGGCGGGTCTTTCCTACTCACCGCTCCCTCCGCAAAGATGCTGGACCAGAGACGCAGGATATCTGGGTGGGCTGGGACACTGGCCGATGCTGGGAACCCCCGGGGCGGCGGGTCAGGCCCCACAAGTGACCCTGGGGACACCAGAGCACACTCCCTGGTGGGCTGGGGGCGTTCTGCTGGGGGACATCGGATGTTAGGTGCAGAGGGAGGCCCGAGGTGTGGAACAGAAAGAGGCCCGAGGGTCCCAGGACACAGCCTGCCCTGGACAGCCCGGCTGGTTCCGCAGGGGCGGGGGCCCGGGTGTGGCCCTCGGGTCTTTATGACCTGGGGGGCTCTGTCTGACTGCCAGGGCGGGTCTGTGTGACTCTGACACCCGGAGCAGGGCGGGACCGCGTGATCCCAGGCGGGGCGCGCGCCACTCGCTGGCCCTCCTCCCCGCGGACACCATGCCCGGCCCCCGGCGCCCCGGCCCCCGCGCGGGCCGTGGCCGCGCCTCGGACTGCAGCCCCTGCCGGGGGCCCCGCCTGGATGCCCCCGACCGCGGCCTGTGGGACCCCACGGCCCCCGCGCGCTGTCGTCCCCGGAGCCGCACTCTGAGCCACTCCCGCAGCCGCTCCCGCCGCCCCCTGCCGCCCGCGCGCCCGCGCAACCCCACGCCCCGCTCCGGCCGCCGCCGAGCCGCGCTCCCCGGGCCCCGCTGCCGGCGCCCCGGTGCTGCTGCACAATGCGCCGCGCGGCCCGGGCCCGTCACCCCGGGCAACCGGAGGACGCGGGACGGCGCGACGCGGGGCGAGGGCACGGGCCCCCTCCCGGGTGAGCACGGGGCCAACCGCCCTCCGCCCCTCCGCCCCTCCGCCCCTGGGATTCTAGACCACCCCCGCGGAGTCCCGGACCTACCCTTCCTTCGGAGCTCCTGACCGCCCCCTACTCCAGACCTGCCCAGCCCTACACCTCTGGACCCCGCCTTCGGCCCCCCCACCCCGACCCTAGCCTGCGCCCCCCAACCCCAGACTTCCCCCTCCACCTCCGCCCTGCTCTTGCCCCTCTGAGTTCCCTGCTTCTATCAGCACTGATACCCCCTTGCAGGGGTCCAGGCAGTGGAAGGGAGGAAAGTTGAGGTGCCCGAGGCCGAGGCCGGAATGGAACCGTCTGCGTCATCGGAAGCGGAGCGGAGAGGAGAATCTAGTCAGTATTGTCCTGAGCCCGCCGCCCTGGGTTTCCTGAAAGGGACCGCCAAGCTCAGGCTCGGGGAGGGGGCATCCGTCTGTTCTGTTGATCTGTCTGCCCATCCTTATTCCGAAGTGCCTGCTTTAATTCCAGGAGCCTCGTAATGTCTTAATATTTATCTGACTTTGTTCTTCAAGATGCGCTCAGGTTTTCTTGGACTTTTGCATTTTTAGAATCAATTGTTAGTATAAGCCCCCCCCCAACACACACACACACACACACACACACACACACACACACACACACACACACACACACACGAGTCCTGCTGGAATTTTGTGATTCCATTGAATGTGCAGATCAATTGGGGTGAGAATTAACATCTTAATATCCAGACTTCTGACCATGAACATTAGCTCTTTCATTCTTGTCAGTAAGGTTCCCACTTTTAGTTACAGGTGTGCAAGACCTTTTGTTAGAATCACTCCCAGATAATCCATGCTTAATACTGCTGTAGGTGGTATTTTTGAGTTTCATTTTCTAATTGTCTCTAGTGTATAGAAATACAGTTGAATTCATTTTCCTGGCTTGGAAATAGAAATAATTAGATTTATTACATACACAATTTATTACATACACAATCATCACCTGCAGATCTTTTCAGTCTTAATACCTCTTATTTCCTTTTCTTGCATTATTGCATGGGCTAGCACTTTTGAGTATAATGTTGAATAGATATGATATAGTGGACATCTTTTTTTGTTTCCACACAGGAGGAAAGTGCTCAGTGTTTCACCATGAAATATGATGTATAAGTTTTTTTAAATGTTTTAAACATGATTTTTTTCACATTTCTTTGACTGTCAAGTTTTCTTTGGCAAATTTATCTAAAATATTGAATTTTCATTTTAGAACCTATTTTATAGTTATAATACAGAGGCCCTAAACTGATCCAGGTTCACCAGGATACCTTTCTCTAAGCCCTAGTGGTTAATATTTTCCCTATAAAATGTACAAGTATCTTTTAATTAAGTTGTCATTCACAAAAATTATAAATTAAACACCTATAAATCCTTGTTGCTATAAGTTTTAAAGGAAGTTCCCTTTATTCCTAGTTTACTGAGAGTTTTAAAACAAGTAGTTATTACATTTTATCATATGTTTTCTTCTGCATATTTTTTCCTTTAGTCTATCAAATGATTACATTATGGATTTTCAAATATTAAACAAACTTTGTATCCCTAAAACAAATACCACATGGTCAAGTGTACTGTTTTATATGTCACTGGATTCGATTTACAAATATTTTAAGATTTTTGTGTCTATTTTTATAAGCAAGATTGGCTTGTAATATTTCTTTCTTTTAAAAAGGTCCTTGTCAGATTTTGGTGTTAAATGTATGACCTCATTAAAAAAACTTGAAAAAGAAAAAAAGAAAGAAAGGGTTGAAAAGGCTTTTCTACTTTCCTCTTTAGTGAAAGGGTTTATATGGGGGGTTTTGGGTTTTTTTTTTTTCTTCTGAAATATTTGGACAGATTGACCTCTAATGCCATCTAGGCCTGGCTTCATTGTGGGAAACATTTTAAATATGGAGTTAATTTGTTTAACAGAAATAGGCCCATCTGGATTTTCTATTTCTTTTATGTCACTTTTGATAAGCAGTGTCGTTTAAGGAAAATGCCCATTTCATATGAATTGCCAAATTATTGACATGTGGATGTTCATAATATCTTTTTTATTGAAGTATAGTTGATTTACTATATTTATATTTATATTTATATTTCAGGTATACAGCAAAGTGATTCAGCTATATATATATATATATATGCTTTTTCAGATTCTTTTCCATTATAGGTTATTACAAGATATTATTCCCTATGCTATACAGCAGGTCCTTGTTGTGTATTTATTTTGTAGAGAGTAGTGTGTATCTGTTAATCCCAAACTCCTAATTTATTCCTCCCCTCCCACCTTTCTCCTTTGGTAACCGTAAGTTTGTTTTCTATATCTGTGAATCTATTTCTGTTTTGTAAGTAAGTTCATTTGTATCATTTTTTTTAAGATTCCACATATAAGTGATATCAAATGATATTTGTCTTTCTCTATCTGACTTACTTCACTTAATATGATAATCTCTAGGTCCATCCATGTTGCTGCAAATGGCGTTATTTCATTCTTTTTTGTGGCTGAGTAATATTTCATTGTATATGTATATATATAGGTATACCACATCTTCTTTATTCATTCATCTGTTGATGGACATTTAGGTCGCTTCCATGTCTTGGCTACTGTAAATAGTGCTGCTGTGAACATGGGGGTGCATGTATCTTTTCAAATTAGAGTTTTCGTCTTTTCCAGCTATACACCCAGGAGTGGGATTGCTAGATCATATGATAACCCTATTTTTAGTTTTTTAAGCAACCTTCATTCTGTTCTCCATAGTGGCTACACCAATTTACATTCCCACCAACAGTGTAGGAGGGTTCCCTTTCCCCACACCCTTTCCAGCATTTATAATTTGTAGACTTTTTGATGGTGGCCATTCTGACTGGTGTGAGGTGATACCTCATTGTAGTTTTGATTTGCATTTTTCTAGTAATTAGTGATATTGATCATCTTTTCATGTGCCTATTGCCATTTGTATGTCTTCTTTGGAGAAATGTCTGTTTAGGTCTTCTAAATCCCATTTTTTGATTGGGTTGTTTGTTTGCTTGATACTGAGCTGTTTATATATTTTGGAAATTAATCCCTTGTCAGTTGCATCATTTGCAAATTTGTTCTTCCAGTCCATAGGTTGTCTTTTCATTTTGTTTATGGTTTCCTTTGCTGTGCAAAAGCTTTTAAGTTAAATTAGGCCCCATTTGTTTATTTTTGCTTTTATTTTCATTGCTTTAGGAGATGGATCAAAAAAATATTGCTGCAATTTATGTCAAAGAGTGTTCTCCCTATGTTTTCCTCTAGGAGTTTTATCCAGTCCTACATTTAGGTCTTTAATCCATTTTGAGTTTATTTTTGTATAAGGTGTTAGAGAATGTTCTAATTTCATTCTTTTACCTGTAGCTGTCCAGTTTTCCGAGCACCACTTATTGAAGAGGCTGTCTTTTCTCCATTGTATATCCTTGCCTCATAGATTAATTGACCATAAGTACATGGGTTTATTTCTGGGCTCTCTATCTATTGATCTATATTTCTGTTTTTGTGCCAGTACCATACTGTTCTGATTACTGTAGCTTTGTAGTATAGTCTGAAGTCAGGGCGTGTGTACCGCCAGCTCCATTCTTCTTTCTCAAGATTGTTTTGGCTATTCAGGGTCTTTTGTGTTTCCATACAAATTTAAAAATTATTTGTTCTAGTTTTGTGAAAAATGCCATTGGTAATTTGGTAGGGATTGAATTGAATCTATATGTTGCTTTGGCTAGTGCGGTCATTTTAATATATTGATTCTTCCAATCCAAGAACACGGTATATCTTTTCATCTGTTTGTGTCATCTTCAATTTCTTTCATCAGCATCTTATAGTTTTTGGACTACAGGTTTTTTTGCCTGCTTAGGTAGGTTTATCCCTAGGTATTTTATTCTTTTCAATGCAATGATAAATGGGATTGTTTTCTTAATTTCTCTTTCTGATCTTTTGTTGTTAGTATATAGAAATGCAACAGATTTCTGTATATTAATTTTGTATCCTACAACTTTGTACTGAATTCACTGATGAGCTCTAGTAGTTTTCTGGTGGCATCTTTAGGATTGTCTATGTGTAGTATCATGTTGTCTGCAAACAGTGACAGTTTTACTTCTTCCTTTCCAATTCGGTTCCTTTTATTTCTTTCTCTTCTCTGATTGCTGTGGCTAGGACTTCCAAAATTATGTTGAATAAAAGTGGTGAGAGTGGGCATCCTTGTCTTGTTCCTGATCTTAGAGGTAATGCTTTTCACCACTGAGTATGATGTTAGCTGTGGGTTTGTCATATATGGACTTTATTATGTTGAGGTAGGTTCCCTCTAAGCCTGCTTTCTGGGGAGTTTTCATCATAAATGATGTTGAATTTTGTCAAAAGCCTTTCCTTCATCTATTGAGATGATCATGTGGTTTTTATTCTTCAGTTTGTTAATGTGATGTATCATGTTGACTGATTTGTAGATATTGAAAAATCCTTGCATCCCTGGGATAAATCCCACTTGATCATGGTGTCATGGTGTATGATCCTTTTAATGAATTGTTGGATTCAGTTTTCTGGTATTTTGTTGAGGATAATTGCATCTATGTTCAGCAGTGATATTGGCCTATAATTTTCTTTTTTTGTGATATCTTTGTCTGGTTTTGGTATCAGGGTGATAGTGGTCTCATAGAATGAGTTTGTAAGTGTTTCTTCCTTTGCAGTTTTTTGGAATAGTTTCAGAAGGATAGGTGTTAACTCTTCTCTAAATGTTTGGTAGAATTTACCTGTGCTGCCATCTGATCCTGGACTTTTGCTGGTTGGGAGTTTTAAAACTACTAATTCAATTTCAATACTGGTAGTTGGTCTGTTCATATTTTCTGTTTCTTCCTGGTTCAGTCTTGGGAGAGTGTACCTTTCTAAGAATTTGTCCATTTCTTCTAGGTTGTCCACTGTATTGGCGTGGAGTTGCTTGCAGTAGTCTCTTATGATCCTTTATATTTCTGTGGTGTGGGTTGTAACTTCTCCTTTTTCATTTCAGATTTTATTGATTTGGGCCCTCTTCCTTTTCTTCTTGATGAGTGTAGCTAAAGATTTATCAATTTTGTTTACCTTTTCAAAGAACCAGCTTTTAGTTTCATTGGTCTTTTCCATTGTTTTTTTTTAGTCTCTATTTCATTTATTTCTGCTCTGATCTTTATGATTTCTTTCCTTCTACTAACTTTGGGTTTGTTCTTCTTTTTCTAGTTGCTTTAGGTGTGAGATTAGGTTGTTTATTTGAGATTTTTCCTGTGTCCTGAGGTAGGCTTGTATCGCTACAACTTCCGTCTTAGAACTGCTTTTGCTATTATGTCTGACAGAGTTTGGATTGTTGTGTTTCCATTTTTATTTGTCTCCAGATATGTTTTAATTTCCTCTTTGATTTCTTCAGTCACTCATTGGTTGTTTAGTAGCGTACTGTTTACCCTCCACCTGTTTGTGTTTTTTGCAGTTTTTTTTCTTGTAGTTGATTTCTAGTCTCATAGTGTTGTGGTCAGTCTATTTAGAGGTTTATCAATTTGAAAAAAAATGTTTCAAAGATCCAACTTTTGGTTTTGCTAATTTTCTCTATAGTACATTTGTGGGTTTTCTTAAAAAAATTATTTATTTTTAATTTTGGCTGTGTGGGGTCTTCATTGCTGCACGCAGGCTTTCTCTAGTTGCAGAGAGCGGGGGCTACTCTTCATTGCGGTGCACGGGCTTCTCATTGCAGTGGCTTCTCTTGTTGTGGAGCACAAGCTCTAGGTGCAGGCTCAGTAGTTGTGGCACATGGGCTCAGTAGTTGTGGCGCATGGGCTTAGTTGCTTCACAGCATGTGGGATCTTCCCGGACGAGAGATCGAACCCGTGTCCCCTGTGCTGGCAGGCAGATTCTTAACCACAGTGCCACCAGGCAAGTCCCCCCAAAAACATTTTATTAATATCTCCTCTGGTAATATCTGGTATTGATGATTTGTTTGGGTTTGAATTTGCTGGTGGTTTTCTGGTGATTTCTTTGGGTTTGACTTTGAGGTGATCTTTCTAATATCTGAGATGGGTGCTTCACTGACTGTCTTTAGCCTTTATTATTTTCCACTATTTGCATCTACAGCTAAAAATTGCTTTATAAACAGAACCTAGCTACAAGATTCGATACTTGGTATTTTAACTCTCATTTAGTTAAGAAACATGCATTACTCTTTATCCCGATCTCCTCTTTGACGCGGGTTATTCAGAAGCACGTTTGTGAAATGTGTGTTAATCTCCTGTTGTTACTTTGTCTTCCGATTAAACTCCCTGACTTCACGGCTCTGTGATCAGGGGACGTGAACTATGTGGCTACGATCTATGTGGCTACTGTCCCTTTGAAATTGGTTAAGAATATCTCCGTGGTCAATTTTAATAAATGTTCCCTGTGTCCTGGAATGGGCAGGATGGCGGCCACTGAGCGAGGTGTTCTGTGTGCGTGTGAGGTGAGGGTCGGACAGTCACATTCAATCCTCATCCTCACTGACCTTTGTGGTTGTGTCAGTGACCGAGGGCAGTGCCTGTGCCTATCTGCAGCTGAGGCTACTGTGTCCTCCTGGTGGTCCTGCCAGCCCTGCTCTGGTTTGTAACTGACTGTCCAGAACTCCCCACATGTGGAAGCCCTCAGATGCACCTTGGTGTCTGCTTTGTCAGTTGAATGTATTGTATTTTTTTTCCCCGAGTCTAGGGTTTGCCTTCTCGTTTTCTTAGCCGAGGAGAACATTTCAATTTTGATAAAGTCTGATTTGCCCATTTTAGCTTCGATGGTCAGTGCTTTTGTGGAGCATCTCGGACTTGCTGCCTAGCCCGAGGCTCTGAGAGCCCCTCCCGGCTCCTGTGCACGTTTCACACTTGCGCCTGTGACCCACGTCCAGTTACCGTGTGTCCCCAGGTGGGGCTAGGGCTCCCCTCTCCATGTGGACGGGCCGCTCCTGCAGCCCCACCCCCGCTCAGGGCCTCGGTGCTCTCCCTTGCCTGCATCGGTTGGCTCCGAGGGTGTGGGTCTCTGGGGTCCACGGGGCGGAGGGAGCTGCAGGTGGAGCAGGTGGGTGGGTGGCCAGGGTGTCACTGCCTGCCTGCCCACCTGGGATGCTCTTTGGACGTCCAGGGACCATGGGTCCAGGAGGCGTCGGGAGGTCGGATGGTCTGCCGGGGTGTGTACATTGCAGGAGCATCTGCCCCGTGGAATTCAAGCCACCATCTGGGATGAGATGGCCCAGGGTGGACGGGGAGGTGAAGCACAGATGTCTGCGGTCCAGGCCTGGGCCTGGCCACAGTTAGGGCATGGGGAGAGAGAAGGGGTGGCAGTGAGGGAGGGACAGCGGGGCTCAGGGGAGCAGGGACTGGCCGGCTGAGTGTCCAGTGCTGGCAGAGACCTGGACGCGGGGAGTGACCACGGGATTGGCCTGTGCACGTGTGACCTCGGTCCGAGCTTGTCTGTGGTGGAGCCAGGAGACGCGCTGTGGAGAGAGGAGAGACGAGAGGTGGAGGAGGGAGTGGGCAGGTGCAGGAATGAGGGGTTTCATTGTAACGTCCATATGGACGCTGCTACGCTTGCTGTGTGCTGATGGGAGTCTGCTGGTCAGGGTCCAGAGAGGACCCCAGAGGGGCTGGTGGCCGGAAGGCTGGCCCAGGCAGAGGCTGAGGGCTGGCCGAGTGCTGTGGGGGGCTGGACATGGGGATTAGGCTGGTGTCTCCTGAGTCCGAATGTCACTTGTTCGCTCTTCCCTTTGCCTTGATGTCTGTTTCTCTTTTGTAGAATTAAAACGAGGAATTTCCCAAGACTTGATTTCTTCCCCCAAATTAGACAAATACAAAATAGCAAGACAATTAACGGACAAGGCAATCAAGGTAAATGCTCTTTGGGGCTCGGGGGGAGGGGTACTTTTAAGAACAGAAATTCGTTTTGGAATTTGGAGAGTGAGTTTGTTGCCTCTGACGCCCCCCCGCCCATGGGAGGCGGCCCCCGCAGTCCTGGCCCCCGCGTGGAGGCTTGTGCGAGTTACTTTGTGTCTCAGCTGTACTTTTGAAATAGGTAATGCTTTCAAAATTCGAAAAACGCAGACACATACGCGGTAAAGATCTCTCCTGCAGCCGTGCGGTCGTGTGACTGCAGCTCTGGACACACATCCCAGACAAGGGACAGACTCCTGGTGCCTCACAGACCCCCTCCCATGCCCTCCCCCCGCCCCAGGCTCCCGGGTGACACGGTGAGGACACTTGCATGTGAGAGGGGTTTGTGCCCAGGAGAGGAACTCTGGGGCTCGAGTGGGGCAGCTGGCATACCCACCCACTTCCTCAAGGGGGAGGCCTACCTTTCAGCAGAACGGGAGAATCTGGGGGAGATAAAGAAGGACAAGCGTTCTTCAAATGGGGGCAGGTGGCTCCACGGCTACCACTCTGAGAACGTGATCCTCTGTCCTTATCACGCGTTTGCGTTGCTCAGGCCGGGACAGTGGGGAAGCACTGACAAAGCCAACACACATTAACACGTGGAAATGTGCTCATTCCCTTAACTTTCTTCTGAAGCACAGCACACACATGCGAGTGTACAGATCATAAGTGCACAGCTCAGGCTGTGATGGGCTGGATGTACCTGGAGAGAGAAGCACAGCACAGGTGACGTATGTCATCAGCATGAACCCCTGCAGACATGACAGCACCTCTGCCCCCTTGGAAGCTGCCTCCCGCCCTAGTTATTCCCAAATCCTGGCAACCACGGATGTGCCCTTTGTGCTTCCTACCACTGTCCTTTCTGGGACTTCGTATAAGTAGAATTTAATCTTCAGATTTTCTTCTGAGACCTTAAAACATATAAACATTCAGGGCTACAAACATCCCACTAAGTACTGCTTTAGCTGCATTTCAAAAGATTTCATTTTGTAGTGTTTTTGATGAGATTCAGTTCAAAGTATTTTATAATTCATATTATTGCTTTTCATTGACTGTGTGTTACTTAAAACTATGGTTCTTAATTTCTAAACTGGTGGCTCTTTTTCTAGTTATTTTGATATTGATTTCTAGTTTGATTGCCTGTGGTTGAGGATGTAATGGGTACAATGTTATTCCACTGAAATGTGTTCAGACCTGCTTTATACCTAGCATTTTGTTAATTTATATAAAAGTTGATGTAGAGTGCTATATTCGCAGCCATCAGGGTAGAGCTTGTTATTTGCGTTGTTGAAGTCTTCTAGCCTTATTGAAATTTTTTTCTCTGTGTTCTCTAATTTACTGGGAGAAGCATGTTACATATCCTGTTGTAATTGGGGATTTGTCTACTTTGTGTTTCTGCCAGTTTTTGCTCTATATAATTTATAGCCATCTTAATGGGTGCAAATGTATCTTTCTGGTGAATTGAACGTTTGCTTTAAATTATGGGATGATTTTCTTTACTTTAGTGATGTTTCTTTGTCCCAGAGGCTATTCTGTCTCCTATATAGATCCTTTTATTTTTTATCTATCTGTAAGGTTGTGCTTTTGATTTTCTCCTGTAAACAACATAGATTTAGATTAAAAACAGATACAGTCTGGCACTCTTTACCTTTTAACTGGAGCATGTTGTGTATTTATCTATATTAAACACTGGTGTATTCCCATCGTGTTGCATTCATCTGGCTTGCACTGTCTGTTCAGTTTTCCTCTCCTCTCATGCTTCCTTGTGGACTGATTACTTTTTATTTTTCCATTTTCCCTCTCTTATGTTAGAAATCTTGTACTCTTTTTTGTCCTTTTGTAGTTCCCTTATGTATTGTACTGTGCTGACTTATTAAAGTTAATCAGATTTTCTGAAGTCATTCAGTTGGACTCCAGTTAAGGAGAGGATTGGACACAGCTGGGAGGTCTTGCTGGAGCTGCAGGGCACTGACATTCCTGCTGTTGTCATACTCCCTGCCCGCCTCTCCTCACAGTGGCCCCTGTCGTGGTGCACGGCCCTGTCGAGGGTGAGGCCAGGCTTTGGACTGAGGTTCTGATTAGAAGGGGGCTTGGAGGTCTTTCATGTGGGCGCTGGGACTTGAGTTCTCAGCGTCTGGCCACAAGCCCACACGTTCTTGGCATGTGTTCCCAGTCTTCCCGCTGGGACCCGTGTTAGCTACCAATGCTGCTTGACAAATCACCATGAATTTAGCCTCTTAAACACACCACGTATTATCTCCTGTGGGTCAGGGGTCCAGGCTGGGTCCTCTGCTCAGTGTCTGTCAAGGGTGAAATGAAGCATCAGCCAGATGGGGTCTCATCTGAAGGCTCAACAGGGGAAGGACCTGCTTCCAAGCTTCCTCAGCTTGTTGGCAGAATTAATTTCCTTGTGGCACCTTCTTCAAAGCCAGCAGTGGAGAGAGACAGTCTCTGCTGTTTTCAATCTCTGACTTGAGAGAATCCTGGACCCTCTTTTAAGCGGCACACCTGATTAGGTCAGGCCCACCCAGGATAATCTGTCTTTCAAATTCAGAGTCTTATTAGGGACCCTAGTGAGTTTGAGCCGCCTCCCCCTGCTGCCCTGGCCTCCCCTCTTGCTCTCACAAGCTAATGAGGCCCTAAGCTCATGAGGCCCTAAGCTCACTGCTGACCATACCCCTGTTCCCTGACCCTGCCCTGCAGCTGCTGCCCTCTGACCCCGTCCAACGGATGTGTCCAGGCTATGTCCTCAGCAGCATGGGCCCTGGGGCTCCAGCATGACCATCACTCTCCTGCCCTCTGTCCCTCATCTGGGAAGGCAGACGATGCAAGCTACCAACTCCCTGCCTGGCCCCTGGCAGCTGGCCTCATTCCCACAGTGATGGGCAGAGCCCCCAGCTCCCCTGGTGCTGGCCCTGGGCAGGTCGCACTGCCCCTCCAGCCACTGGTGGGCATTTGTTCCCCCCTCTCCTCTCAAACCTCGAGCAGCTCCCCCACCCCAGGCATGAGGGGCGGTCACCTTTGCAGAGAAAAGAAAGCCGCAGAGCACAGGCCCTCGGGCCCTGTCCTGCATCCCACCTTTCAGACCTGGAGCTGCCCTGAGCTGGAGTCTGAGCCTCAGGAAGCATCGAGGTCCTGGCTGTGCTGTGCCTCCTGGCCTCCACGTCTGGGGCAGCAGGCATACACACGGCGCAGTGGGGCTGCCCGGGGCTGCCCGGGGCTGCCCGGCCCCAACCCGTCGGCGCTCCCAACGCTCCTGGGGGATTTTCTCGGAGCAGAACACAGGTGTCTTCCCGCCGGCGCAGCCTGTGTCATCCTGAGAGTAGACTCCTCTTGCGGAGACAAGATTAACTCGTTTTCAATTCTTTAATTTCAAATACACTCTTGCAATTCAAGGAAAAGAAGATCTTCTCCATCTACGGACACTCCCCGGTGATCCGGGCCTCCCTGCGGAGGAAGGGCTGGGTGGAGAAGAGGTTCCACTTTCTGCCCAAGGTCGTTCCGAGTGTCAAAGACGAAGGGGAAGGAGCGCCAGGTAGAGTACTGGAGGTGTCTTGTGTTTCGGTGTGAGAGGTTTGTGTGTATGTCACGAGGACCCAGACGTGAGTCGATTCTGCGGGTCCTGTGCCGTGGCCTCGCCCTTGGGGAAGGAGTCACCTCCCGGCCCCCGCCCCAGGCGTCCGGGCACTGGCGAGCCCTTTCAAACCCTGGTACTGGTCACTTCTTGGTGTCCCACCGTCCATGCCCAGACCTCCTCCTGTGTCTGGATGGTGCTCATCGTCCTTTAGCGGCCTGGCGCTGACTGTCCCTCCTCTGCCCCATGCTTGGCCCCCAGCAGTGCCCGCTGCACCCAGCCCCTGGTCACGGGTCCTCCCTGACCCCACCTGTGCCTGCCCCCTGCTCGGCACAAAGTCTTCATCCTCTTGGCTCCAGGGTCTGCGCTGGGCCCTGTCCCACACGGTGCTTGAGACCCAGCTCACAGCCCTGCCCACGTCCCGGGTCCCCGACCCTGGCACGGCCCCTGGCGGGGGTGCCACGCGGTGGACACCCGAGCCTGACTCGACCCTGCTCCTTTCGGGACCCACGGGGGCACCTGCTCCGCACTGGGCCCTGTCGTGGGCCCGGCTGTGGTCACGCCTTCCGGCCATGATGCACTGACATCTCCTGTGTGTTGTGTTTGCAGAAAAC
This sequence comes from Lagenorhynchus albirostris, assembly GCF_949774975.1. Classification (NCBI taxonomy): domain Eukaryota; kingdom Metazoa; phylum Chordata; class Mammalia; order Artiodactyla; family Delphinidae; genus Lagenorhynchus; species Lagenorhynchus albirostris. Next base: position 1,036,275 of record NC_083105.1, read on the forward strand.
AAACATGCTGAAGGCAAAGAAAGTCAAGAAGTGGCTTTGAGGAAAACAGACGACATCCACGATGTGATGGTAGGTCCCGTGGGCTCTGGAGGGGTCTCGGCTGACGTTTACCTGCCTTTGTGCCGTGTCCTGGCGGGGGAGATGTGGCAAAGCCACGGTCACGCCCGGCCTCGAGGACATGCGCGCGAGTGCATGCGTGTGCACGTGTGTGCGTCCGTGTGCCCCGTGTTTCTGAGTGTCCACGTGTGTGCCTCCACGTGTGGGCAGGCAAGCTGGGCCTGTGGTCTGTGGAAACCCTGTGGGACAGGATCAGAACGGCCCCCAGGCGGCGACGGTGGCGGTGGAGTCTGCTGGACGCAGCGCCTGCCTGCGGGGCGGGGCAGCTGCCCCAGGGCCCAGCTCCCGGGCCTCGATGCTCCCTGGTGGCAGGCCAGCCATCAGGGATGGGCTTTGCAGAGCTGTGCGGCCCCGGGAGGGCTCTGCTGGCCGATAACAGAGGGTCACTGCGACTCAAGGGGCGGGAAGAAAGTTAAAACAAGACCAAACAGCGTCCACCGCGAGCAAGCGTGACGCGTTGACCGCACTGAAGAGCTCCTGTCCCTCATGTGACCCCGTGAACGGAACGAAAAGACGAGCCGCTCAGGGAGGTACTTGCAGGGCTTACGAGTTAAAAGATCTGGTACTCAGAACATGTGACGCGCTCACAGGCCAGGAGCAGATGACGATCCAATAGAAACGGGCAAAGCCCCGACAGGCCGGGGAGCCCATCACTGCAAGTTCCCAGAGCGGATTCCTTTCTGTGAAAGTCGACCGTGAGGCTGGGGGGCCGTCCACGGGTAGGGGGCGTGGGCAGTCGGCGGGGGTGGGTGCAGGGGGCCGGGCCTGCGCAGGAGCGTCAGCTCTGGACCGAAGGCCGTTTCTCACCCCAGGCGCCCGGGGGGCCACCAAGCTGCTGTCTGTGCTTCCGTGTACGACGGTTCATCACACAGTGTGACAAATGACACTTACACGGGAAGGTGGCAGCAGGAGCTGTACATGTCACTCTGAGAGCGGGAACGAGGACCAAGGGCTCGAGCCCAGCGTTCAGGGAGCTGGGTGGGTGCGTTTTGGAAGTGGCGTTGGCGGCCTGGGCCCCAGCAGCCCCCTCCCTGCACCCCCCAGCAACAGTGCTGTTGTCGGGTGGGGGGAGCCAGTCCTGCCGGAACACAGGGGTCAAGGTCGATTGACCTGAGTCACGGGGGGCTTAGGTGGTCCTGATATGCTGTCTGCAGACAGTGACCACAAAGGGTGTCCGGGTCATCTCTAGGGTAGGATTTTGGAGAATCTTTCCCTTTCCTAGTATCTCTTTGTATGGTTAGAAATTTTGACCAAAAACATGCCATTTTTGTAAACACAAAAGTGCAGACACCAAGGACACCCCAGTCACCCACCCGTTTCTCGTCCCGGGCGCCCGGGTGGCCACCAAGCCTCTGTCTAAACTTCCGTGTACGACGGTTCCTCACACACTGTGACAAATGACAGCTGCTCTCATGGGCCCCTGCATTCTGAAGGTGCGGGGGCAGCGGAGGAGCCTGTGTCCCGGCGGCCAGGGACGGGGACTCTCCCAGGTCCACACGTGGTGTGTCCCTGCGGCCAGCGTGGGCACCCATGGGGGGCGCAGCTCAGACCTCACTCGGGGCCCCTGCAGCCCAGACCCCGAAGCCCCCCACCCCTGTGCCATCGGAAGCCCTGTGTGGTATCTACTCCCACGTGAGCCCGCAGCAGACCCTCGAGGAACGTGCGAGGCCGCAGTCAGGATGGGAGTCACGGAAATCACACGCCGCTTCTCACCTAAACCCCGGTTCCTTTAGTCTTGGCGTGTCCCATTGTCAGAGACGTGAGCCTTGGGTGCTGGGTGTGGATGAAGGTTTTTTCTTGCCAGTCCAGGTTGGTAAAAAATGAAACACCATACTTCCTCTGGACAATCAAAAGGGACATCATTGACTATCACAGCCTGAGCTGCGACCAGATGCTGAATCACTACGGGAAGACGGCGTCCTTCACCACCAAGGTGAGTGGGAGGGCTGGGGGCGCAGGCGGGGCAGCACCCCGCCTCCTGAAATGCCAGCACCTCCGGAGCCGGGCGCGCCACTCGGGGACCGGTTCCCTGGGGGCGCCTCTCCAGGACTGGAGTCTCCTGCTGGCCTGGCCCGGCAGCAGAGTCCAGAGCCGCTCCGTGCTGCTGCCCTCAGACCGCCCCCCAGAGCCCCTGTGCCCCTCGCCCTGTGTCCCTGGGCGGCCCCAAGCGCACAGGCCAAGCCCAAGACAGGGCAGGTGACGGCTGACACCGCAGCCCGACCCAGGCTCTGGGCCCTGGAGGGGCTTCGGATCCCAGGGGGGCCGGGCCACCCTCACCTGCGCTGTGACTTCCAACTGCAGGGGGCATTGCCACACGGGCACTTCCTGCCCTCTCCCCCTTTCAGCCGCCAGCCCGTCCAGGCAGCCGTTCCCCATTTACCCTGAGGGCTGAGGCTAGGGGCGGGGCCAGCCCGGGAGGGACAGGCCTGTGTGTACCCCCTGGGAGCGATTGGGTAAAGGGGCTTCCCTGGCAACAAGGGCACCGTCCCCTAAACCCTCAAGGGTGACAGAGGAGCAGGGATGAAGTGCACGGCTGCCCCCGGGGCTCCCTGTAGGGCTCCGGCCCCCCCCCACATCCTTGCCAGGCCTTGGGCCGCTGGTGTCCTTCCGGGTGTGGGCGATGCGGACGGCCCAGTGGGGCCGGGCGGCTGGGGAGGGGCGGCTGCAGGAGGTGCCCTCCCGGGAGCCCACTGGAGCCGGTGCTGCCCAGCCAGGCCCGTGGGCACTAAGAGTGGTCCAAGCTGGCCTGGCGCGTGGCCGGCGGGCCTGACGTGCCGCTGTCTCTGGAGATCGGGCTGTGCGTGAGCCTGCGGAGCCTGCCGTGGTACGTCCAGGCCAACCCCGACTCCTTCTTCCCACGCTGCTATGGCCTCTGCACCGAGAGCGAGAAGCGAGAGTTCCTGGGTGAGTGGCTGGCGGCCCGGCCGAGGCGCCTGGCATTGAGCGTTGGGCCCGGAAACCCGGCGGGGCCTCTTTCTGGCCCACCTTCCTGCAGGAGGGGCCGCAGGGCTGGGGGTGGGGGTGGGGTGATGGCGGAGGGCCCGGTCCCATCCCAGCACCTGGGACCTCAGCTCTGTTTCACGTGGTAGGAGCCAGTCTAGAAACTTCCATGGGCAGCGTCTGCAAGGCAGGAGGCCAAGTGTCAGCAGCTTGGTTCTGACGAGGCTTCTGGGAGAGGCCGGCATGGGGGTGGTGCTGGGCCTGGGTCTGGGTGCCTGGGGCACACGGGGACAACGGCCTCTGGGCTGGGGACAAAGGCTGGTGCCTGGTTCGATCTGCCTGGAGGCACAGGAGAGAGAAGGAGAAGGGCAGGGCAGGCAGGGAGGGGGTCGTTCGGGGGGGACCCGTGTTTCCTGAGCGCCCGTCTGGGGGGCTGTAGAGAGCGGCATCTGCCCAGCACCCCTGCCCTGTGCCCTGACCCCAGGCCGGGGCTCCCAGGAGCCAATGGCCGGCTGCAGGACAAGGCAGGGGCGGGGCGGGGGCAGAGGTGAGAAGCGCAGCGGGGGCAGGGCCGTGAGCAGGGGCCTCGCAAGATGGGGCGCCGGGCTGGCTGGGGAGCTCCAGGCCAGCCCTGCAGCAGGCAGTGTGCCCGCACGTCCTCGGGCAGAGGGCTGGTGATGTCAGGAGCATGTGTTCTGATGGACGGAGGGGGGTGGGTGAGGGGCCGCGTGGGGGGCTCAGGTTCTGGGTGTTTCCAGGGCAGCAGTAGTGCCAGGCCGGTGGATGCTGGGTAGGGTGGCCTCAGCTGAGGTGGGGAAGGAGCTGGTTTGGGAGAGAAGTTGCTGGAATATCCAGCTACTTGGGGTGGGGAGCAGCCTCGCCTCCCAGGCCCCTCACGGAGGCGAGCCTCCCCTGGCCGCTGCCCCTGGCATGTGACAGGCGCTCAGAGGCAGCCTGGCTCCAAGCCTGGGTCTGGGGGACCCTGAGCTGCCTCTGTGCTGGTGGATACAGCAGGGCCCCCAGCCACCCGCAGTTAGAGCGGTGGGAGCCAACGTGTCCAGGAAGGTCCGGAGGGGCTCGTGTGATGGGGAGGGTCCCGGTGCTGTCAGCAGGGGGCTCTTCTAGAAGGATCCCTCTGTGCAGGGCTGAGGACACGGGGGCAGGGAGAGGTGGTGACGGTGCCCACAGACCGTGGCCCTGGGGGTGCAGGAGAGGGGCAGGAAACGGGGTGGGTGGATTCTGCCTCTGGGCTGTAGGCAGGGTGGATGCGCAGCTGGGGCGGAGGTCCTGGGGCGGATGAGGCTCCCCTCCGCAGAGGAGGGAGGATGAGTGTGGAGGTGGAGGGTGTGGACAGTGGGGGAGCGCCCGGCCCCCGGAGGGCTCTGAGGCAGGAGTGAGGCCCCCGCACGCAGTGGGATGCCGGGCTGGGAATGGCTGGCGCTGGCTGAGTTCCCGTCCCCAGCGCAGGCACGGGGGTGAGGCTTGGTGTCCTTTCAGACGACTTCCGGCGCACGGTGGCCTCCAGCATCCTCAAGTGGGTGGTCAGCCACCAGAACTGCAGCAGGAGCACACCCAAGGGCTGGAAGGAAGAGGCCGGTGACAGTGGCCCCAGCAACAAGCGAGGTGTGTGCCGCCTCGGCGTGGCCAAGGCCGTGGCACCCTGGGAGGACAGTGACGGGAGGGGCCGTGGAGCTGTGCATCCAGGGTGGGGCTGCAGCTCTGCCCGACCCCCAGTCTCTTCCAGCAGAATGCCATGGGAATGGCGCTCCTGGGTCATGTAGGGAGTCGTGGGCCACCGTGGGTTTAGGCCTACAAGACCCAGATAAGTCCTTTTTGTTGTTATTCACTTTCACAGAACAGTTTTAGGTCCACAGTGAAGTTGAGCAGGAGGTACAGGTGTCCCGTGTACCCTCTGCCCTTTCCTCCCCTGTGTCAACATCCTCCTCCAGATGGTCCATTTGTTATAAGTGATGAACCTACACTGACACGTCATCATCACCCAGACCCCACAGTTTACATCAGGGTTCCCTCTTGGTTTGGACAAATGTATAATGACATGTATCCACTGATATAGTATCTTTCAGAGTAGTTTCACTGCCCTGAAAGTCCTCTGTGGTCAGCCTGTTCATTCCTCCTGCCCCTCTGTGGTCAGCCTGTTCATTCCTCCTGCCCCCCAACATCTGAGCTTTTTGTTGTCACCACAGCTTTGCCTTTTCCAAAATGTCATGCAGTTGGAATCATACAGTGTATATGACTCAGACAGGCTCCTTTCACTTACTAATGTGCATTTAAGGTCCCTCCTTAAATCCCTCCTTAAGTCATGCCTTGATAGCTCATTTCTCTTTAGCACTGACTAACATTCCACTGTCTGGATGGAACAGAGTTTGTTCATCCTGTCACCTGTTGAGGGACATCTTGGGTGCTTTCGAGTCTTGGCAGTTATGATTAAAGCTGCATACAGGCTTTTGTGCAGCTGTAAGTTTTCAACTCACTTGGTAAATACCAAGGATCACGACTGCTGGATAATATGGCAAGAGTATGTTTAGTTTGGTAACAAACTGCCAAGCTTGTTCCAAAGTGGTTGCTACACCGTTTTGTGCTCCCGCCAGCAATGATGAGAGTTCCTGTTGCTCCACATCCTGGTGAGCATTTGGTGATGTCAGAGCTCTGGATCTTGGCTGTTCTAGTAGGTGTGTAGTGGTGTCTCACTGTAGTTTTAATTTGCGTTCCCCTGACAATATATGACGTTAAACATCTCTTAATATACTTATTTGCCATCTGTATATATTCTTTGGTGAGGAGTCTGTTCAGCTTCCCTCCAGTTTTAAATCGGGGTGTTTGTTTTATTGTTGAGTTTTAAGGGCTCTTTGCATATTTTGGGTACCAGTACTTTAGTGTATGTGTCTTTTGGAAATATTTTCTCCAAATTTACAGCTTGTTTTCTAATTCTGTTGATGATATCTTCCACAGAGCAGAAGTTTTACATTTCAGTGAAGTCCCACTTATCAATTATTTTTTTCACGGATTGTGCCTTTGGTGTTGTATCTAAAAAGTCGTCGTCATACCCAAGTTCATCTTGGTTTTCTCCTATGTTATCTTCTAGGGGTTTTATAGCTTTGTGTTTCAACTTAGGTCTATGATCCATGTTATGTTAATTTCTATGAAGGGTGTAAGGTCTGTATCTAGATTCTTTTTTTCTTTTTGGCCTGCACATATCCATTTGTTCCAGCACCATTTGTTTGCAAAGACTGTCTTTGCTCCATTGTATTGCCTTTGTGCCTTAGTCAAAGATCAGTTGACTGTATTTGTGTGGGTCTATTTCTGGGCTCTCTAGTCCACTGATCTATTTGTCTCTTTTTCACCAATACCACACTATCTTGATTATTGTAGATTTATTGTAAAGCTCAAATTTAGATGGTGTCAATCTTCCAACTTTGTTCTTCTCCTTCAACATTGCGTTGGCTATTCTGGATTTTTTTGCCTCTCCATATAAACTTTAGAATCAGTTGGTCAATATCCACAAAATAACTTGCTGGGATTTTGATTGGGATTGCTTTGAATCTATAGATCAAGTTGGGAAGAACTGACATCTTGACAATGAGTTTTTTCTATTCATGACCATAGAATCTCTCTCCATTAATTTGTTCTTCTTTGATTTAAGTAATCAGAGTTTTGTACTTTTCCTCATATAGATCTTGTACATATTTTGTTAGATTTAATTATGTATTTATTTCATATTTGGAGTGCTAATGTAATGGTATTTTGTTTTTAATTTCAAATTCCAATTATTAATTGCTGGTGTATAGGAAAGTGATTGACCATAACCACTTACTAGTTCCAGAAGTTTTTTTGTTGTTAATTCTTTTAGATTTTCTACCTAGACAATCATGTCATCTCTGAATAAAAACAGTTTTATTTCTTCTTTCCCAATTTGTTTACTTTTAATTTTCTTGTCTTATTGCATTAGCTAGGATTTCCGGTATGATGCTGAAAAGGAGTGTTGAGAAAGGACATCCTTGCTTTGCTCCTGATTTTAGTAGGAAAGATTCTAGTTTCTCACCATTAAGTATAATGTTAGCTGTAGGTTTTTTGTAGATATTCTTTATCAAGTTGAGGATATTCAACTTGATGTTCTATTCCTAGTTTTTTGTTTGTTTGTTTGTTTGTTTGGTGGTACGCAGGCCTCTCACTGTTGTGGCCTCTCCCGTTGCAGAGCACAGGCTCCGGACATGCAGGCCCAGCGGCCATGGCTCACAGGCCCAGCCGCTCCGTGGCATGTGGGATCCTCCCGGACCAGGGCACGAATCCATGTCCCCTGCATCGGCAGGCGGACTCTCAACCACTGTGCCACCAGGGAAGCCCCTCTATTCGTAGTTTGTTGAGAGTTTTTATCATAAGTGGGTGTTGAATATTATCAAGTGCTTTTTTTGCATCTATTGATATGATCATGTAATATTTCTTCTTTAGCCTGTTGGTATGATGGATTACATGAACTGATTCTTGAATGCTGAACCAGTTTTGCATACCTGGGATAAATGTGACTTGGTCATGGTGTATAATTCTTTTTATAAATTGTTAGATTTAATTTGCAAATATTTTGTTGAGGATTTTTACAAATATGTTCATGAGAGATTTTGGTCAACAGTTTTCTTTTCTTGTGATACCATTGTCTAGTTTTGGTATTAGGGTAATGCTGGCCACAGAGAATGAGTTACAAAGTACTCCCTCTGCTTCTATCATCTGAAAGAGATTGTAGAGAATTGGTATACATTTTTCCTTAAATGTTTGGTAGAATTCACCTGTGAATCCATCTAGGACTGGTGCCTTCTGTTTTGGAAAGTTATTAACCATTGATTCGATTTTTTTAATAGGTATAGGACAATTCAGATTGTCTATTTCTTCTTCTTTGAGCTTTCGCAGATTGTATATTTCAAAGAATCAGTCCATTTCACCTAGATTATAAAATTCGTCGGCATAAAGTTGTTCATAGTATTCCTTTATTATCCTTTTAATGTCCATGAGATCTGTAGTGATGTCACCTCTTAGTTTTATGATATTAGTAATTTATGTCATCCATCCTTTTTTGTTTTTAGTTAACCTGACTAAAGGCTTATTAATTTTATTGATGTGTTCAAAGAACCAGCTTTTGGTTTCACTTATTTTCTCTATTGATTTCCCGTTTTCAATTTCATTGATTTCTGGTCTAAGTTTGTGTTTTTTTCTAATTTATTTATTTTATTTATTTATTTTTGGCTGTGTTTGGTCTTCATTGCTGCGCGTGGGCTTTCTCTAGTTGCAGTGAGTGGGGGTTACTCTTCGTTGTGGTGCACAGGCTTCTCACTGCAGTGGCTTCTCTTGTTGTGGAGCAGGGGCTCTAAGTGTGCGAGCTTCAGTAGTTGCGGCACGTGGGCTCAGTAGTTGTGGCTCGCGGGCTCTAGAGCACAGGTTCAGTAGTTGCAGCACATGGACTTAGTTGCTCCGTGGCATATGGGATCTTCCCGGACCAGGGATTGAACCCATGTCCCCTGCATTGGCAGGCGGATTCTCAACCACTGTGCCACCAGGGAAGTCCCTGGTCTAAGTTTTATTATTTATTTTCTTCTGTTTGAGTTTGATTTGTTCTTCTTTTTCTGGCTTCCTAAGATAACAGCTTAGATAGTTAGTTTCAGATCTTTCTTCATTTCTAATATATGCATTCAGTGCTATAAATTCCCCTCTAAGCACTGCTTTCATTGCATCCCACAAATTTTGATGTATTGTATTTTTATTTTCATTCAGTTCTAAATATTTAAAATTTTTCTTGGGATTCTTCTCATTGACTCATGTGTTATCAGATGTATGTTGTTTAGTCTCCACATACTTGAGGAGTTTTCCAGCTATCTGTATCTTCTGATTTCTAGTTTAATCCATTGTGGTCTGAGAGCATATATTTTATGATTTCTATTCTTTTACATTTGTTAAGGTGTGTTTTATGGCCCCAAAGTGGCCTATTTTGGGAACTGTTCCAAATGAGCTTGAGAAGAATGTGTATTCTGCTGTTGTTGGATGAAGTACTGTATAGATGTCCATTATATCCAGTTGGTTGACGGTGCTATTGAGTTCACCTACGTCCTTACGGATTTTCTGCCTGCTGGATCTATCCATTTCTGAGAGAGGGGTGTTGAAGTCTCCAACTCTAATAGAGCTCATCTATTTCTCCCTGAAGTTCTATCAGTTTGTGCCTCATGTATTTTGATGCTCTGTTGTTAGGCACGTACATGTTAAGTGTTGCTATGTCTTCTTGGTGTATTGACCCCTTCATCATCATGTAACATTCTTTTCATCCCTGATAGTTTTCCTTGCTCTGAAGTCTGTTCTGTCTGAAATTAATATAGATACTCCTGCTTTCCTTTATTAGTGTTAGCAGGGTATATTTCTCTCCATCCCTTTGCTTTTAATCTATATGTGTCTTCATTTACAGTGGAATTCTTGTTGAAAACACAGTTGGGTCTTATTGTTTGATCACTGTATAATCTCTTTTAATTGATACATTTAATCGTTGACATTTAAAGTGATTATTGATATGGTTGGAGTAACAGCTCCCATATTTATTACTGTTTTCTATTCGTTGCCCTTGTCCTTTGTTCCTATTGTTTTCTACTCTTTTTCTGCCTCTTGTGGTTCTAATTGAGCATTTTGTATGATTTCATTTTCTTTCCCTTCCTAGCATAGCAGATATATATAGATATATATAAATTTTTTTAGTGGTTGTCCTATAGTTTGCAATATACATTTACAATGAATCAAACTGCATTTTCAAGTAACATTGACCACTTTACAGTAATGGGAATATTTTATAACAAAATATTCCTAGTTCCTCCCTCCTGTGCCCTGTATCTTTGCTGTCATTTATTTCACTTATCCATAAGCTATAATCTGGATATATTTTTTCTATTTTTATTTTTAATAATAATTATTAAATTATTATGTTCTGTCAGATCAATTAAGGATTAAAAAAGTAAAGTTTTAATTTTCCCTTTATTTATTCCTTCTCTAATGCTCTTCCTTTCTTTATGTGGATCTGAGTTTCTGATTTATGCCATTTTTTTCTCTCCTAAGGATTTCTTTCTTTTAACATTTCTTGCAAGCCAAGTCTACTGGCAAAAAATCCCCTCTTTTTTTTTTTTTTTTTGTCCGATACAGTGCTTTGTAGTCCTGTGATCAGGTCTCAGTCTTTGCTGAGCCTGTGCCCTTGGACTGTGACCTTCACCACCGCTTCTCCTTTTTCCCCTTTGGTGGGATAGGATGGCTAGAGGCGGCGGAGCTGGGTATTTTCCTGCCCCAGCGTTGATTAGGCCCTGATCAGACCCTGGCAGGTCACACTCTGGTGACTATTTCTCCTGAGGGCAGCCTTGTTAGGAACAGAGTGTTCCTTTCCTCCTCTCCCGTCAGAAACACAAGGGGATTTTCCTCCGATACTCACTGTGACCCCAGGTCAGACTCTTGGAGGTAAAACTGACAAAAGTACGGGGCCCCCAAAGATGAGCGCTGGGGTTTCTAAGTCTCAGGATTGTCCACGCTGAGCCTCCAGCAGCTCGTCCATCGCAGCAGGTGGGTTTCCTTCCCTGGCGCCGGCTCCCAACTCGTCCATTGCAGCAGGTGGGTTTCCTTCCCTGGCGCCGGCTCCCGCACAGGTTTCTGCTCTGGTGACTCTCTGTACCTGCCCATCCGTCTCACCAGTTTGGGGCAGGCTTTTGCCCTGTGACCTCAGTTCTCGGATAGATCTAAGAACAGCTGGTGATTTTCCGGTCTGTTCAGGTTTTCACCTGCTGTTGGGGTGGAGTGGCAGCTTCCAGGCTCCTTACATGCTGGACACCAGAAGTGAATTTTCACTTTAAAATGGTTATTTTTATATTTTGTGGAGTTCACCTCAGCACATTTAAGAAATGCATGTTGTAATCTCTGCAGCAACCGCAAAGCTCGAGCGCTTTCTCCCAGGTCCGTGCTCGCTGGCGGCCGCTGGGTCCATCAGGGCTGCCGTCTCAGTGGCTGTGCCTGGGGCTTGTGCAGGTGTCTCCGTACACCTTCCAAGCAGGCTTGTTCTGCAGGCTCCTGTCCCGTAGCCCCACGACAGGGTTCAGCTCTCACCCCATCTCCGCATCCAGCCTGGGGACTGCTGGCTTTGTGTGGGGGGCAGGCCGCCACGTGAGGGGGGGGCCAGGTGCATGAGGTCTGCCTTCACCTGGGCGGGGGCCTCCCTGTGTTCAGTGCTCCCCAGACCAACAGCGATCTTGACTCACAGGCTCCAGAAGGAGAGGGTGCTGTGTGAGAGGTCGGATGCTCAGAGCCACAAAGCCCACGCATGCTGGGGCTCTGAGAAGTGCTAGACGTACAGGGAGGTGCTCCCCCAGCCTCCCACAGGGCTGGCAGGCATCACTGCAGGGCTGTCCACGAATACCTGTTCTTTTCTCACTGAGGACCAAGTGTGTGCTCAGAAGCAGAGGTTTTGTGGAGAGCTCATCAGAAGTGCTGTTTCATTCCCACCCGAGGGACTGAGAGTCTAGTCGGAGGGTGCAGCGGGGAGGGGGCACGGTGCAGTGGGGGGCAGCTTCGGGAGGGGAAAGGTTACCTGCCCAGGCCCAGGTGTGGTGTCCAGGGCGGCTACCCAGAGAAGCGAGAGCCCTCACCGTGAGACCCTGAGGCACAGACAGGTAGGGTGGCCTTTGCCTGTGCCCCCAGTGGTGCCACTGCATGGGGGCGGGTGGTGGCCCAGGCCCCACGTGCTTGTCCTTGGGTTTCAGTTCCTGAGAGCACAGGATCGAGGCTCACAGGCCTCTCAGGGCAGCTGGTGGACGTCGCGTGCAGGGCGTGCGAGGCCTACCTGGGGCGGCTGGAGCACGAGGACATCGACCTCTCTGAAGACGCCGCCAAGGACCTCACGGAGGACGAGTGGAAGGACCTGACCCAGCAGTACTACAGGCTCATTCAGTAAGAAGCCTGGTCGGTGCCCTCTGGGGCCTGCCCGCTGCTCGCGTTATCCAGGGGACGCTGGGTGGGCTTTAGGGGTTGTCTGGGGACGTTGGCCCCTGGGACGTCTGGGGCACCTGTCTGGGAGTTGGGGTGCCTTTTGGGGTGCCTGCCCAGGCCCTTGTTGGCTGATAAGAGGATGACACGGCCGGGCGAGCCTGTGGCGCCTTGCGCACCCTGCGTGTCCTTTGCGTCATCTGGGGCCGCAGCCGCCCTGGGCGTCCCCTTCGCGGCCCGGCTGGCTCTGGGTGGTCGGGACCGGCAGGGCCGTTGCTCGGCCCAGGCCTCCTGACTCCACGACCTTCAATTGCCCCCCACTACCCGGGGGCCCTCTGCGGAGGGCTGCGACCTCTCACAGTGGCCGACGGCGAGAAGCTGGGGCAGAGGCGGGCCAGCACCCGCGGCGGGAGCAGCTGTCCGCCGAGGGAACATGGCAGCAAAGCTGGAGCCCTCGTTTCGGAGGGTCTGCCTGCGGTGCACACGCACCATCCCGGGGTCGTTTCTGTTGTTTTACTCCTTTCCTTCTTTGGATCAAATACTTTCTTCTTTACTGGATGTAAATGCGGTAAAGGGCGCGCCATGTGCTGCTGGTATTTGTCCAGGAGGATACAAGTCTGCATATGTGCTCGCTGTGTAGCCACCGCCCAGATCAAGATAAAGGACACTCCCCGCCCCCCAGCCCCCCAGTAACCCTTCCCAGGCAGGACCCCACCGAGGTCACACCTCCTCTGACTCCCGCCACCTCCACCAATGTTGCTGTGGAATTTCATATTCACGGAATCGTACAGGCCGGGCTGTCTCGTTTGTGACTCTTCTGCTCAACACAAGACCTGTGAGATTTATCCAAGTCGGTGCAGAAGCTCATTCTTTTCTGTTGCTGTGCGGAATCCCATCCTTTCAATAGACCGCAGAGCCCTTACTCCTTCTGCTGTGGGTGGGCAGGTGGGATACCAGCAGTCTTAACCCATTCCCAAAGTGGCTGTGCACCTCCATAAGCCAGCCGTGATACGCGTCCACGCGCCCCACTCCCCGCGCCGCGGACAGCCCTCGGCACTGTCACACTTTTTCATTTTCCCTTCCTCGTCGTCTCATCGCGGTCTTAGTTTGCGTTTCTCTGATGACCGATGGTGATGAACATACTTTCATATGCTTACTGGCCATTTGGCTATGTTCTCTCGTGAAGTGCTTATTCAAATCTTTTGATCATTAAAGAGAAAGAGGTTGGTTCTCTGTTTATAAAGTTGGTTTCTAAGAGTTCTCGACATTTTCGTCACCAAGTCCTTTGTTGGAGAGGTGCATTAAGCCTACCTTCTCCCGGTGCATGACTTGTCTTTTTACCTTTCAGTGGAATTTCTTGATGAGGTCCACTGTTTTCATTTTTTCCCTATTATGGTAGGTTGAGTGCTGGTTAAGAAATCTTTGACTCTTCGAGGTCATGAAGATGTTCCCCTATGATTTCTTCTACATGTTTTACTGTTTTTCTGTTCACTTTTAGCTTTTCATGATTAATTAATCTTAACTTTTGTGTAAGATAAGAGATAAAGATCAAGGTTCTTTTTTGTATAGAGATTTTCACTGTGAATAAAAAATAAACATGAATTTTGGCGGAACTTCCTTTCAGCCCTGATCAGCACTGATCTGTTTTGGTAACTGTTTCATTTACACTTGAATACGACGTGTATCTGCATTGCTAGGTGGTATGTTATTAAAAGTGTCAATTAAGTCAAGTTAGTGATTCAAATCTATATTCTTACTGATTATTTCGCCTGCGTGTTCTCTGAGATACTGAGAGAGCTTAGTTAAAATCTCCAACTGTATTTGAGGTATTAATAGACGTAAAGAGGGTATTTCATAACAAAAGAATCCAATCAAAGGAATCAAAGCAATCTGGACTTAGATGTAGTGAATACCGCATCAGAATATATAAAACAATCACAGAATTAAGAAGAGAAATAGAAATGCAACTGATTTTTGCGTGGTGACTTTGTATTCTGCTACTTTGCTGAATTCATTTATTAGCTGTTCAGTTTTTGGGAAGAGATTGAGAAGGACTTGTATTAGTTCTTCTTTAAATGTTTGGTAGATTTCACCAGGAAAGCCATCACGTCTAGGGCATTTCTTTGTTGGGAGGGTTCTGATTACTGATTCAAGCCCCTTAGTTGCTATAGGTCTATTCATATTTTCTGTGTCCTCATGATTTAGTCTTGGTAGGTTTTGTGTTTCTGGAAATTTGTGTATTTCATCTAAGTTATCCAGTTTATTGGTGTACAGCTGTCCATAGTACTCTCTTATAATCTTTTTATTTTTGTAAAATCAGTAGTAATGTCCCTAATATCATTTTTGATTTTAGTAACTTGAGTTTTCTCTGTTTTCTCCTTAGTCCATCTAGCTAAACGTTCATCTACTTTGTTGATCTTTTCAATGAACCAACTTTTGGTTTTATTCATTTTCTCTATTGTTTTTCTATTTTGATTAATTCTGCTCTAATCTTTATTATTTCCTTCCTCCTGCTAGCTTTGGGTTTAGTTTGTTCTTCTTTTTCTAGTTTCTTAAGCTGTAAAGTTAGGTTATTGGTTTGAGATTTTTCTCATTTTTTAATGTAAGCCTTTATAGCTCTACATTTTCCCCTTGGTACTGTTTTCATTACATCCCATAAGTTTTGACATGTTGTGTTTTAATTTTCATTTATCTCTAAGTATTTTCTTTTTTCTTTAAATTTTATTTATTTAGTTAGTTAGTTTTGGCTGCACTGGGTCTTCGTTGCGGTGCACAGGCTTCTCATTGCGGTGGCCTGTCTTGTCACGTAGCCGGGGCTCTAGGCGCACGGGCTTCAGTAGTTGTGGACACGGGCTCAGTAGTTGTGGCTCTCAGGCTCCAGAACGCAGGCTCAGTAGTTGTGGCACATGGGCTTAGTTGCTCCATGGCATGTGGGAATCTTCCCAGACCAGGGCTTGAACCCATGTCCCCTGTAATGGCAGGTGGATTCTTATCCACTGTGCCACCAGGGAAGTTCCTATCTCTAAGTATTTTCTAATTTCCCTTGTGGTGTCTACTTTTATCCATTGGTTGTTTAAGAAAGTATTGTTGAATTTCCACAGATTTGTGAATTTTCCAGTTGTACTTCTGTCATTGATTTCTAACTTCATCTCGTTGTGATCAGAGAGGATACTTTGTATGATATCTATCTTTTAGAACCTATTAAGAGTTAATTTGTGGCCTAACTTATGGTCTATCTTGGAGAATGTCTCATGTGCACTTAAGAACGATGTGTATGTTGTTGTTGGGTTGAGTGTTCTGTGTGTTTCTGTTAGATTTAGTTGATTTACTGTGTTAAGTCATCTATTTCCTTATCTTCCGTCTTGCTCTTTTATTCATTATTGAGAGTGTAGGGTATTGAAGTCTCCAGTTATTGTAGAACTCTCTGTTTCTCCCTTCAATTCTGTCAGTTTCTACTTCATGTACTTTGATGGTCTGTCATTAGATGCATAACTTTTTATAATCGTTATGTCTTCTTGCTGAAGAAGATGTAACCTTTATTAATATATTATGTCCTTCTTTATCTCTGGTAACCTGTTCGACTGCAAATCTATTTTGTCTGATATTAGTATAGCCACATCTCCTCTCTTTAGTTACTGTTTGCATGGAATATCTTTTCCATCCTTTTACTTTCAGTCTATTTGTGTCTTAGATCTAAAGTGAGTCTCTTCTAGACAGCATATGGTTGGATCATGTGTTTTAAATTCATTCTGCAGATCTATGTCTTTTGATTGGAGAGTTTAGTCCACTTACATTAAAAATAATAACTGATAAGAAGGGACTTCTTTTTTTTACAGCTAAATTTTTTAAAATAAATTTATTTTATTTTTGGCTGTGTTGGGTCTTCGTTGCTGCGTGGGTTTTCTCTAGTTATGGCGAGCTGGAAACTCTGGAAATCAGGTTCTCCTCCTTCTCCAGGGCTTGCTGTTTCATGTTATTGTTTCTGTTTATTGTTTTTGGTTTTTTGATTTCTGTAGTCTGTCTCTGTGCCTGAGGTGTAAATTTAAGGTCTTCTTAGGTCTTTTCTATGCCTTTCTCTGGGCATGCACAGTCACTTTCTAATTTTCCCTTTATATGCAGTTGTTTTAAAATGTCCTAGTCTTTTAATGTCTGGCTCTCCAAAAGGGAAGAAGAATAAAATTAAGGGGAGGGAAGGGTGCTGGCCCTTTAAATCTCCTGGAAGGCTCTTCAGCTGGAGGGGGTGGGGCTTATAACACTGTGGGAGGAGGTCCAGCAATAATGGCGGCCTGTCTTATTTGTCTGTACCTCTATCATCAGGAGGAGCAATCAGTGATCAGAGAGAGCACAGATCCCCAATGTCTGGAGGACAGGGTCCTTTCTTTCCCCGCCCTGGCGCCTGCAAGCTGTGTGCACGCTGCCCCAGAGCCCATGCACAGCTGCCTGCCACAGGGGTGGGAGACGCGGAGCTGCCACGGTAATAAGAACTGGTACTGACCAAAATTAACTTCGATTTACTGTCTAAGGCTTCCCTCGGAGGTTGCACACCTTTAGTAGACCCCAGAGTTCCAAAACAGTTGCATCAGATTCTGCCAGTGCAATTGTTGTCTAGGTGGGGAGACAGATTCCTGGTGCTTCCTATTCTGCCATCTTCCCAGAATCCTCCCTTCTACACATGTTTTAATTACATGTGAGGTATTTATTATTGCTTTAAATAGTCAGCAATTTTATATTTTCCTACGTATTAACCTTTTTAAGGGACCTTCATTCATTTCTGCAGTTTCATTATTATTTTCTTTCATCCTAAAAAACATCTTTCAGTATTTCTTCTAGTGACAATCTGTTGGTTAAGAACTCTCTGATTATTTTGTCTGAAGAAGTAGAATTTTACATTTTTTTAAAAGTTAAGCAGTTTTTAAAATTAATTAATTAATTTTTTGGCCACATTGGGTCTTCACTGCTGCGCGGGCTTTCTCTAGTTGAGGTGAGCAGGGGCTACTCTTCGTTGCGGTGCGTGGGCTTTTCATCGTGGTGGCTTCTCTTCTTGTGGAGCAAGGGCTCTAGGTGTGTGGGCTTCAGTAGTTGTGGCACGTGGGGTCAGTAGTTGTGGCAAACGGGCTTAGTTGCTCCATGCCATGTGGAATCTTCCTGGACCAGGGCTTGAACCTGTGTCCCTTGCATTGGCAGGTGGATTCTTAACCACTGTGCCACCAGGGAAGTCCTTACATTCACTTTTTAAAAAAATATTTATTTATGGCTATGTTGGGTCTTCGTTTCTGTGCAAGGGCTTTCTCTAGTTGTGGCAAGCAGGGGCCACTCTTCATCGTGGTGCGCAGGCCTCTCACTATCTCGGCCTCTCTTGTTGCAGAGCACAGGCTCCAGATGCACAGGCTCAGTAGTTGTGGCTCATGGGCCCAGTTGCTCCGCGACATGTGGGATCTTCCCAGACCAGGGCTCGAACCTGTGTCCCCTGCATTGGCAGGCAGATTCTCAACCACTGCGCCACCAGGGAAGCCCCCTTACATTCATTTTTTAAAGATATTTTCACCTGAATAAAATTCTAGCTTTGCAGAGGTTTTTGTTGCTTTTGCATTTTAATATATTGTTCTATCATCTTCTGGCTTTCATAATTTTTATTTACAAATCGTCTGTAGTATTGTTTGTGTTCTTTGAAGGTAGTGTCTTTTTATCTGGGTGCTTTAAGATCTTCTTTTTATCTTTGGTTCTCGGCAGTTTTGTTACAATGCTTTTAGGAGCAGTTTTCTTTGTATTTATCTGGCTTTGGGTTTGTGGGACTTATTTTATCTGTTAGTTGGAGCTTCCCATCAAATTTGGAAAATTCTTGGCCATTAATTTTTCCGGTATTGCCTCTGCCCCATTCTTCCTCTAACTCTGTCTGGATTCCAATTACACATATGTTAGACTGTGTCCCACATGTCTCTTACACTGGTCTCATCTCTCATCATCATGACAGTCTTTCTAATATCTTTGAGTCTAATTCTAAACTATATATTCTCTTCCACTGACCTTGCTATCTTTTACCTAGTAATAGTACTGTACATTTTTAATTACTGTATATTTATGATTTAATTCATGGTAGAAATAGTCCATTCCCTTTACTCCCTTTTCCAGAAATTTTCTATTTATTCTCACGTATGAATCCTTCTAGATCCATTGCCCTGGTAACTAGTGCAGTTTGTCATCTTTTCATGTCTATTAGCCATGTGGATATGCTCTTTTGTGAATTCACTGTTCAAGTTTCTTGCCCATCCTTCTATTGTCTCCCATTCTGTGGCTTTTTTTCATTCTCTTCAAGATGTGTTTTGATAGAGTGAAAATCTTTAGTCATAATAGAGTCCAATTATCTTAGTTTCTCTTCATGATTGATGTTTTATAATACTATTCAAAGAGTCCCTGCTGTTTCCAAGTCATGAATTTATACTCCTATGTTTTCTTCTAAAATATTCATTATTTTACCTTTCATATATTTTTACACATGCCCTTTTGGAGTTGATTTTTGTGTATGGGGTTAGGTAGGTATCAAGATGTATTTTTCCATATGAATATTGGAAATGACTTATAATTTATTGAAAAGTATTTCTTTTCCCACTGTACGGCCTTGTCATAAATCAGAGTAGCATTAACGTAGCTGAAATGGAACTAACCCTTCGATCAGCAAACAGACTGGCGTACTCACAGCAGGGCAGTCTTTGCCACCATAAATCTTCGTAATCATACAGGAGGAATCCAATTGTTTCCACTTCTTCCATATACATTTATTGAGTTATAATTTGAATGCCATAGACTCCATTAATTGTAAATGTACAATTCAATGATTTTTGGTAAATTCACAAAGTTGTATAAAACCACAATCCAGTATTAGGACATGTCCATCACCCCATAAAATTCCCTTGTTCCCATCTTCAGTCACTCTTTGTTCAGAACCCCCGTCCTCTCCAGCCACTAATCTTTTTCTGTCTCTGTGGGTTGTATTTTCTGGTTTTTAATAATACTGAGTCTTCCAATCCATAGATATAGAATGCTTCTCCACTTGTTTAGGACTTCTAAAATGTGTATCAACAATGTTTTATAGTTTTCAGAGTTCAAAATTTATACTTCTCTTGCTAAATGTATTCCTGTATGTTTTATTATTTTTAATACTATTATGAATGGAATTAATTTCTTAATTTTAATTTTAGGATTTTTGTTGGTAGCATATAGGAATGCAATTGATTTTTGTATATTGATCTTGTAACTGTGAATTTTTGCTGAACTCATTTATTAGTTCTAATAGTTTGCAGTGTGTGTGTGTGTGTGTGTGTGTGTGTGTGTGTGTGTGTGTGTGTGTGTGTGTTCCTTAGAATTTTCTACATACAGGATATGTCATTGTAGAAAACAATTTTATTTCGTCATTTCCAGTCTTGAGTTCCAGGGACTCAAGGTCGGTCTAACATCCAAAAGTTGATCAGTGGCATATTCTACAACCTTAAAAGGAAGGAAGTTCCGTCAAATGCTACAACGTGGATGGACCTTGAGAACATTATAATGTGCGAAATAAGCAAGACACAAAAAGATAAATAATGTATGATTCCACTCATATGAGGTACTCAGAGTCATCAAAATTACAGAGACAGAAAGTAGAATGGTGGTTGCCAGGGGCTAGGAGTTAATGGGTACAGAGTTTCAGTTTACAAGATGATGGTGGTGATATTTGCACAACGTGAGTGTACTTAATGCCACTAAACTGTACACTTAGAAATATTTAAGGTAGTAAATTTAATGTTATGTGTATTTTACCACAATAAGATTTTCGGAAAAAAAAGTAAATTGGTAAATTTCATCGTGTTTACAGAATAAAGAAGAAAAACTGTATGAGCGTCTCAGTAGATGCAAAACACTGATGGAATTCAATGTGTCCATGTTAAGTTTTGTTGCTGTTTTTAGCAAACTAGGAAAAGAAAGAAACCTCCTTAATTTGATAAAGTTTATCTACAAAAATCCTAAAGCTAATATATTTCTTAATGGTCATGAACTGAAAGTGTTCCCCTAGAAATCAGAATGAAACAAAAATTCCCACTATCATGACATCTAGTCAGTATTGACTGAACAATCTGTTGAGTTTAATAGTACAAGAAAAAGAAAGAAAAGGCAAAAAATCAGAAAGGAAGACATAAAACTCTTTACTTACTGATGACCTAATTGTGCACATAGAAAATTTTAACAATCATAAAGAAAGTATCATAATTAAGTCAGTTTAGCAAGATCACTAGGTACCAGGTCAATATACAAAAGCCCGCTGTATTTCTGTGTACTGTAACAATCACAAAATGAAATTTACAATAACATCAAAAACCTACAAATATCCAGAAAAAATATAACAAAATACAAGGAAAACCCTAAACTGAAAATTATAAAATTATACAGAGAAATTAAAGACCCAATAAGTGTGTGTGTGTGTTGTGTGTATGTGTGTGTACGTGTGTGTGTATAAAACCACATTCATGAATTAGAAGACTCAGTGGTATAGAGATGTTTGTTTTTCCCAAACTAATCTATAGATTCATTGTAATCCCCATCAAAATCCATGCAAGGGTGCTTCTCTGGTGGCGCAGTGGTTGAGAGTCTGCCTGCCGATGCAGGGGACATGGGTTCGTGCACCGGTCCGGGAAGATCCCACATGCCGTGGAGTGGCTGGGCCCGTGAGCCATGGCCGCTGAGCCTGCGCGTCCGGAGCCTGTGCTCCGCAAAGGGAGAGGCCACAACAGTGAGAGGCCCGCGTACCGCAAAAAAAAAAAAGAAAAATTTCTTAAATAGTTCTCTAAGAGCACTAATCATAATTTAAAAGTTGATAAATTGTACTTTATTGACATTAAGAACTCTGTTTATAAAAAAACACTACAAAGAGAATGAAAAGACAAGCCACAAACTGGAGGAACATATTTACAACACGTATATCCAACAGAGGTCTCGGATCTAGGATGTTTAAAGGACGCCCATAAATCAGTAAGAGAAACAATCCCATTGGAAATGTCACATAAGAAGACAGCAAACGGCCAATCAGCACATGAAGAGACACTTAGCATCACTGAATTCATAATTCAAGGGTGAATTAAAACCACAGAGACGCCACTGCACACCCACAAGAACGGCTGAAAGGTCAGCCGAGATGTGGAGCGGCCGGAGCCTAAATCTGCTGGGGGGGGGCGGCGGGGGTGTCTGGAAATGGGTGTAGCCTGTCTAGAAAAGCCTCAGGCATTTCGTATAAATTGAGGCATCTACATACCCTACGACCCAGCTCTGCCGTGCTTGGGGCGTTTGTCCAAGAGAAATGAAAACACATCTGCAGAGGGTCTTCATTCGTAATCTGGAAACCACCAGCGGTGTGAAGAACTTGCTGCTGATGCCTGCAGCACCACACGTGGCTCTCCACGTCGTTCTGTTGACTGAACGAGCCCCGGTGTGAAGCTGGAGGCGTCCACACAGGGGCGGGGAGGACAGGGCAGAGGCAGAGGTGTCTGGCCGACGTGGTCTCCAGGGCAGCATTTTGAGGGGTTGGAAGTGTTTGCATCTGGACCCGGGTGGCACCTGCAAGTGCGAGAATGGGCAGCTCTCCCCGCAGGGCTGTGCCTTGGCTCGAAGTCCCAGGCGTAACCAGTGGGTGGCAGCAGCAGACCCCGCAAGGGCTGCGGCGGCACCTTCCGAGCTAGGGATCTCGTTAGGGAGCCGGAGGGCGGTTAGCTCGGTCTGTCCCCGTTCCTTCCTTGTTGAGGCGCCCGGGGTCCCCACGCGTGGTGTGCGTGTCGTCAGGACCAGAAGGGCAGATGCTGTGTCCCTTTCTTGTCATCAGCATCTGGGGGGACAGTGCTTGTTCTCTGGCGATTATGAGGGTGTCTGGGACAGGGAGCTTGGCCAGGCCTTCGCCTTAGGCTGGGGTCCCGCCTCCTCCCGTCCGTCCTCTAACCCCCAGGGGGAAGCGACTGTTTTCCTATTGTGATGCACAAACTCACAGGGGACTCCATCCTGCCCGGATGCCGCTGCAAGGGCTTGGACACCCTGGGGAGACAGTGGGGACCCTTCCCTGGGGGAAGATCAACCCCTGTCTTCTTCCTGAGCCCAAGTCGAGATTGCATTTGCTGTTATCCTGGGCAGCTCTGCCCCTGGCCATCAGGCTGGGCTCTCGGGGACCTGCCTCATTTCTCACGGCATCCGGGCCGGTCTCTGCTGCCGGGCGGGAGGGTTACAGACAGCTCGGGACTCACACCTGCTTCCGCCAGGTCCTGTCTTCTCCCTGGGGTCAGGTAGAGCGTGTGCACCACCAAGGTGGGCCAGGGGGCTCCGGGGGCTCCCCTTCTGTGTGTCCTGTTAGAACCAGGGGGCGTGGCCCCGTCTGACTCGTCACCCACGTTCCCTGCACCAAAGGGGGCTCCTGCTTTCTCACGCCCCAAACTCTGCTCCTCGGTATGGGGCCTCTCCCCCACCATAGGGGACCCCACTCATCGCTACTCCCTCCCTGTTGCCCCCCCTTCCCAGCAGGGTGGGCACAACATTGTGCACAGACGTCCGTGTCCCAGAAGGCTTTTTCCCCACGCCAGGGCCATCCCCGCAGTTGGTGGCCTCGGGGCCCAGCGCAGTGTCCTCTGCTGCAGTCCACCCTCGCGTGGGGTTGCGATGCGGCCCGGGCGGGGGTGGGGCTCCTGGTCCCAGGCTTCAGGGACGCACCAGCATCGAGCTCTGAACGCACGCAGACAGCTGTGCCGTCTGCCTCCCTTATTCCCTTAAGTTACGGTGGCTTCCCGGGGCGGCCCCATGGCTGCCGTGACCGTGTGGCCACCAGCCACTCTGGCAGCCGAGCCCACGGGACACTAAGCTGGCGTCCAGCCCGCGTCAGCTGCAGGACCCTGGGTGCTGCCGGCGTGGGCAGCTCGGCTTTCCCACACGGGCCTGCAAGGGCCACCCTGACGTGGGTCCGGCACAAGAACCCTGGCCTTCATGTCCCGGCACCTTTTCTGGGCCCAGGCACAGCGCCCCGGGGTGTCCTCAAATCGGGGTCCCCACCACCCTACAGGCCACGTTCCCGGGCACCCGTCGGGCAGGCAGGAGGATGCTCTGAGCCTGCCCCTCGCCCTTTCCTCGGGAGGCCACCTGCTGGCGCCTGGGCACCGCCCTCAGAGCCTCACGGGCTTTCTGGATCTTGCTTTGTAGCGGCGAGGCGTTCATCTCCAATTCCAGAAATTACTTTTCGCAGTGCCAAGCTCTGCTGAAGAAAATCACCTCTGTGAACCCTCAGACGGAGATCGACGGGCTTCGGAACATCTGGATCGTAAAGCCCGCGGCCAAGTCCCGGGGACGAGGTGAGTCCCAAGCCGGGCGCCCTGCGGGGACAGCCAGCCGTGGCAGCGGGGGGACTGGGCGCCAGGCTCCCTGGGGGGCTCAGGACTCGCGGGTCCCGGGGAGCGGGCATCCCAGTGACCCTGGTGTTCATGGCTGCTCTTCCCAATTTTGCTAAGTAATTAGGATTCATTAGGAAGTTCCGTCTCTAGTCCTCAGGTAGACTGTCTGTAGTTTTCTTCCCGTATTTGCTTTGCTCGCCAGCTGCTGCAATGGAGCAAGGACTCCGCATCCAGCAGCAGTGGGGGCCTGGGCCCAGGGCGGTTATAAAAGCCCCAGAGGCACTGGCCTCTTGCAGGCGCATCCTGAGTGCCCTGTGAGCTCTGTCCCGGGACCCCGGTTTTCTACTTCTCCTTGCGTCACGGCTGTGACCGTGCCCTTTTCTTTATTCCTAATGGTGAATACTGTGGGTTCTTCATTTAAAAACAGGATTTCAGGGTGATTTTCCGATCTTAGGAGTGTTTCCAAAGAACCAACTTTTGGTTGCATTTGTTCAATTTTCCTGTTCGCGCTTGGTGCTCACTGAAATGCTAAGCTTATTTATTCCCAAACATCCTTGTGCAACAGTAGAAGCTTTCAGGCTATGGAAATGTCCTCAGAATACAGCCTTCCCTGCATCCTCCTGTTTATGTTATATGATGTTCTCTTTTTCCTGAGTATCTAAATGGACCTTACCTTTCGTTTGCATTTTCTATTTGCCCCTTGAGTTATTTGAGGGGTTTTACTGTTGCTGTAAATTCATAAGTGGTTACTTTTTATGAGATTTTTAAAAAAGCTTTATTAATTTGTGAATATCCTGCATTCAGGCTGTCCTGAAACGTTCTCTTTCCCGAGCTTCTGCCTGCTCTCAGCAAGCACCCTCCTGGGCCGGGCCCGTGTTCCCCCCCGGGCTCTCTCCTGAGCCCAGACCTTCCACCCGCTGCCGACACTGCATCCCCGGGGACGCTCCACAGACACCTCAAACCCACCTGTTCATAACCGAGTGCACGCCATTGTGCCTGGTCACTGGCTATGCTCCCACCGCCTGACCCCCAACCCAGTGCCCCCGTCTGCTCTTGGCCCAGGGGCTTGCAGCTTCCTCCTGGACTTTGGTCTCAAGATGGCAAGGTCTCCACTTGCTGTAACTGAAGAGCGGGGTCCTGTGTTCTGTGAGGAAAGCTCCCTCGCGTCCCGCGCTGTCACTGCCCCTGGGCCTCACAAGGGGCACCCGCCCCCCGTGCCGGCCAGGAGAGCCAGGCCGCCCCACATCTCGGCCTCTCCTCACGCTTGTCCAAGGCAGGTTGGCAGGGAGGATGGCGAGTCCCCCCACCGTCTTGTGACACAGTTCAGGCTTCCGGGGTGTCACGGCAGAGAAAGAGAGGGCTGGGGAGGGGGTCTGTCGGTGACATTAAATGCCGCAGCCCAGGGAAATGCACGTCACTTTGGCTCACGTGTCACTGGTCACCACCAGTCACACGGCTTAACTTTGGGGCATGCAAACCCTCCTGCAAAGTGGAGGGGTGCAGACGTGGGGAAGAGCTGTGCACCCCATCCCCGCCCTGTTCACCCCCACTTGTCCAGTCGCCCTGGGTGTGAGGCCTCACCAGCCCTTGGAGCCTGTGGAGCAGCCCATCACCCCGCCTGCTGCTTTCCTGAGGCTGAAGGGCCCGCCCTGCTTCCCTGCTCCCCCCGACTCGGGCCAGTGCCCAGCTCGCTGGCTGCCTCCTCACGGGGCCTCTGTCCCCATCCCCGACCTTCCCATTCTCAGTCCTCTCTGAAGCCCCTTGTGGTGGGCGAGCGTGGCGGCTGCCCTGGCTGTGGCCTCGACCCCGAGGGCAGAGCGTTTCCTGCGCAGCCCCCCAGCGCAGGACCGCAGGCGTTGTTCTGGGGCTGGGGGCTGAGCGGTGGCCTCTTGCAGACATAGTGTGCCTGAACCACGTGGAGGAGATCCTGGAGCTGGCTACAGACCCACCGCCCGCCAAGGGCAACAAGTGGGTGGTGCAGAAGTACATCGAGTCGCCGCTGCTCATCTACGACACCAAGTTTGACATCCGGCAGTGGTTCCTGGTCACCGACTGGAACCCGCTGACCATCTGGTTCTACAAGGAGAGCTACCTGCGCTTTTCGACACAGCGCTTCTCCCTGGACAATCTGGACAGGTCAGTGGGGGTCAGCTAGCTGCCATAGAGGGTGGGCTCCCACCAGCACCTGGAGCGCGAGGCAGGTCTTGTGTGCCCGGTGGGGTGCTGTGTCGTGCTCGGGCCTGGGGAGGCTACTCGACCTCCCTCTGCAAGGGGCGGGCCCAGGCCCCATGCCCATCAGAGCCAGTGCCTTGCGCCCCCATGGGGTGTGCGTCTTCTCCAGAAAATCCTGAAAGCACCGTCTGCCATGTGCTCGTGGGCACCAGGCACCCTCTGCGGTGGGTGCCGCTGCCCCTCCGCTGGGAAGGCTGAGTGGCCGGCCGTGCCCCTCCGCTGACCACACGGGCCGGGCTCGGGGTGCAGCTCTGCTTGCTCTCTCGGTCCCCTCAGCATGTGGAGGGAGGGGACAGGTAGGCCTCCTTGGGGAGGCTCCTGGGGACCAGCCCCTCAAATCCTGCAGTAGACCCTGCAGGGCCTTCGCTTTGTGAGCGCCCAGAGCCCTGGGTGGGGATCCTGCAGGCGGGGAAGCTGCTGGAGTGTCTGGGGAGGTGGGGGGCGGCTCCCCGACGAGGCAGAGTGTGGGACGTGAGGGTGGCCTGAGGGGTCCTCTGAGGATGACCTCAGCCGTGCGGGGTTAGGAGGGGTGAAGACGATGAGAGCGGTACCCGATACAGGGTGCAGGGGGTGCCGGGCAGCAGCTCAGACCTGCAGGAGTGGGTGCCCTGGGGTGGGTGAACCCAGCCCCAGCAGGGTCCCAGAGCGGGCAGGCCGGTGGGTGTCAGGACGAGGGCCCACCGGCGAAGTCGCGGGGACGTGGCGTCCTCTTGAGAGGACGGCTGCCACCTCTCTTCCAGATGGAGGGCCTCCGTGGCTCTGTTTTGTGACCACACGCGGGTGCCCGGCCGGGTGCCTAGACATCTTGGCGGGGGCCACAGGGGAGCCCGTCAGTATCACGAGGACTGAAGGTTGCTTCACAGAGACCTTGAGGGGGTCCACTGTGCTCAAGCTGGGGGCTGTGACCACACCTGGGGTCACACCTGGCAGGTGACACCTGGAGTTACACCTGGCAGGAGCAGGCAGCTGGGACAAGTGGTCCCGGCCGGCAGCTCAAGGAGCACCTTTGTTCCCACCAGGCCAGGGGGGCCTGGAGGAGGGGTCCTGGGCTGACTGGGCAGTGAGAAGCCCACGGAGCCCCTTCCAGCCTGCCCGGCCCTGCCAAGCTGGGAGCTGAGTGCCTGGCAGGTCTCTTACCCTCTCTGAGCCATTTCTCCGTCCGGGACCATAACCCTCTCCCCAGGCTGACAGGAGATTCTCTGACATTGTTTCTGAACTGTGTCGGCTCCCTAACAGCACTGTTTGCAGCTTCCAAAACTCTTCCGTATGCCTGTATCTTGTTTCTTGTAACTGTCTCACGGGAGTACAGCTCTCTCATGGTCACAGGTGCGGTCTCACCACCCAGAACAAGATGGCAAATCCCCAGGCCCAGGGACACGTTTAAATGAAAATGACTTTGAACAGGACCCACGTATTTTATAATCTCCTAGTAGATGCTATTCAATTTAAATCCCGTTTAGAACAATGCCAGCGTATAAACGAATTAATTGAAAATTTCAGTTAGCGAATCCTTCTAGCCCTGGGGGGCTCCGGCTCTCCTCCAGGGACAAGTGGGGAAACGGGCTCAGAGGGTGGTACCTGCTGGAGGCCCCTAGTTGGTGGCCCCGGGCTGGCTGGCTTCTGCCCTGCCCTCCCCGCCCCACCCCATGGTGGTCCCAGGCGGGACAGCAGGGCTGTCCTGAGGTTGCCTAGGAGGATTAGGAGAACGGGGAACCCATCAGAACCCCTCCCGCAGCGGCGCTGTGCCGGGGTCACGGCCCACGGGGCCAGGGGCTCGTGGGCGGATCCTCGGGGCGGGGTCTGGGCGGGGCCTCAGGGTGGGGTCCCAGGCGCCCGCTGGGAGGAGAGGAGCCTGCGCACCCGCCCCCCGACCCTGACGGCGGCCTTGCCTCGCAGCGCCATCCACCTGTGCAACAACTCCATCCAGAAGCACCTGAAGAATGACAAGGACCGGAGCCCCCTGCTGCCGGATCACAACATGTGGACCAGCACCGAGTTCCAGGAGTACCTGCAGAAGAGGGGCCGCGGGGCCGTGTGGGGCAGCGTCATCTACCCGTCCATGAAGAGGGCCGTCACCAACACCATGAAGGTGGCGCAGGACCACGTAGACCCGCGGAAGAACAGCTTCGAGCTGTACGGCGCCGACTTCATCCTCGGCTGCGACTTCAAGCCCTGGCTCATCGAGATCAACTCTAGCCCCACCATGCACGCGTCCACGCCGGTCACGGCTCGGCTCTGCGCGCAGGTGCAGGAGGACACCATCAAGGTGGTGGTGGACCGCAAGGTCGACCGAAACTGTGACGTCGGCAACTTCGAGCTGCTGTGGAGACAGGTGAGGGGGGCGGGGTGTCCCTCTCCTGCCGGCCGCCTCGGGGCGGCCCCTCCCCACGCCCGGGGCGCCGTGCCCAGCTGGCCTCTGCCATCCAGCTTCCAGTCTCTCCTCCCCAGCCAACCCCAACTCTGTGGCCACCTGGCAGGGGGTCCTCTGGCTGGGCTGGCGGGATGTCCGTGGCCCCCAGGCCCCTCTAGGCTGTTCCTTTTCTGACCTGCAGTGTCCTCCGTCCTCCTGGGGTGAAGATCCAGCCTCCCTTCAGGGGTCTTTCCAGGGGCCTGCTCCCCCAAGGAGCCCTCCTGCAGGCCAGGCAGCAAAACCCTGCAACCTGGCGCCCCTGGTGGGGGGACCCAGTGGGCAGCCCAGCCGTCGGGAAGTGTGGCCGGGGCTTCTCCCTGAGGCCTTACGCCTGACCGGCAGGCCAGGAAAGAGCCAGCCAGCACCCCTCACCTCATCCTTCCCTCCCCAGCCTGCAGTGGAGCTGCCCCCCTTCCCGGGGTCCGACCTCTTCGTGGAAGGGGTGGGTGTGTGGAAAGCCAAGAAGCAGATGACGCCCATCTCCAACTTTGACTTTGCATCTCCGCTCTTGGACATTCATCCACCAGGGGAGAGGTGCCCCCCGGCCATGCCACACCTGGCTCCGGGGCCACCACGAATGGCTCTCCAGCAAGACTTGAAACTGAAAGACGAAAAGGTGCTTCCTTGCACCTTGCCTGTGCCCTAAAAGAGGCTGGCGGAGAGAAGTGCGAAAGTAAAGTGCGGCCACAGGGAGTTTTGGGAAGATAGAGCCCCCCACCTGTACCTTTCAGCACCTAGACAATAAGGCCCTGAGCTCTGCTCTCGCCAGGGCCGAATCAGACAAACACTTGGATCCAAACTTATTAAATGTGCACCCACTGCGTCCCTTCTTCCGAGCGTGAAGACAGTGGAGAGCGCTCAGTTTCAGCTGCCCAGACCATCAGGTAACAGCGCCGTGCCCGTGTCCGTCTGAGCCCCGGGTCTGCTTGGGGCTACCTGCTCTGCGTCCTCCAGGGCAGGCCGGGGCCTCTGGTCCAGCCTGAGCTCAGAGCAGGGTTCAGGGCGCCCTGGCCCCGTCCTGGTCCCGGCCAGTTGTTGGGAGAGTGGGGGGTCCTGCAGCAGGACCAGGTGGGTAACAGCCTTCGTCTGTCTCCCCTGTGGGGTGTGGCGCCAATGGGGCGTCGAGTTTGAGGTTTGCATAGGCGCCAAGTGCCGCGGACGGGAGGGGCCGGCAATCACTGGGCCCGGCCCTCGCGCTGTTTTCCGCAGCTTCTGTTGGAGCGGGCCACACGTGGCCGGGCCTGGCCTCCGAGCGCAGGCCCACAGGTGTGGAGCAGCCCCACTGGTACAGTCTGGCACCCAGCAGGGGCCAAGAGGGCGACACCGGCCAGGGCCACGCCCCCACCTGCTCTGCCCCAGGCGCACCTGTCTCCCTGAACTCACCAGGACACGTGCACCTGCTGTGCCCACCCCCCCCGGGTTCCCAGTGTGTCTGTCTGTCTGTCTGTCTGTCTCCCTGGCACTAACAGCCTCTTTGCCTGTCTGTCTGTCCCCATGGATTGTAAGCTCTCAGGGGCTGGGCTCTTGGTGCACCCCTGCACCTGGGGCCATGCCCGGCACATAGCAGATGCCCAGTGCATGTCTGTTGCATCAGCACGTGTGCGGGCCGCCCCCCAGAGTCGCCAGCGCCGGGCACGATGAGCGTGTGCTTTCAGAGCTGGCAGGGCCCTTGGGGGCCACCTGCAGTCCGGCCCGCCATCCTCACCCCATGTCCAATCTGGGGCCACCTGCAGTCCGGCCCGCCATCCTCACCCCATGTCCAATCTGGCCCCAAGGTCTGTCAGCCCTACTGCTTAGTGACTTGCCTCTCCATGGGGCAATTTCCAGGTTTTCTCTGTAATGCACGGTGCGACTTTCCCCAGGCATCTTCCCAGGAGTGAGTGTCCCCAGGGCGCACACAGCTTCTACCTAAGTAGGTGTATTAGCTACTGTAACAAAGTCCTGCAAACTCGGTGACTTAAACCGCAGACGTTTTTTCTGAAGGCCAGAGTCCAAAACCAAGGCGTCGGCAGGGCCGAGCTCTAACTTCCTGTCCCTTCCAGCTTCTGACAACCCCTGGCAGTCCTCGGCGTTCCTCGGCTTACAGACGAGTGACTCCGATCTCTGCCCTGCTTCACACGGTGTTCCTTCAGGGTGTCACTGTGTCCAGATTTCCCTCTTAAAAGGACACCAGTTGTTGGATCGGGTCCCACCCTCCTCTAGTATGACCTCACCTTACCTTGATTACATCTGCAAAGAAGGTCACATTCACAGGTTCCAAGTTGACGTGAACTTGGCGGTGGCGGGGGGGCGGGTATTAAACCTGGTGCACCGGGCACTGCAGGCGTGGCCGGAGGGACTGCACTGTGACCGTGGTCACACCGTGGCCACACTGCGGCCATTGCTCACATTGTGCCAATACTTGGTGTTGACAGGGCCTCTTGTCTGCCTCTGGAGGGAGTGAAGGCGCTCGTTTGCATTTTCCTATTTACTAATAAAATGGCCTGTATTCAGACATGCGTTGGCCAGTTAGGGCTCCTGTCCTGGAAAGCACGTCTTTTGTCTGATCGTCCTTAGAATTGCGCATCTTTTCTGCTGATTTGAAGGGGTGACAGCCATCTGTTCTGGATTCTCCTCCTTTTTCAGTTGATTTGTGTGGAAACACTGTGTCCCACTTGGTGATCTGCCTTTTCACACCTTTATGGTGTCTTTGGATGTAAAGCCACCTTAATTTTAATAAACTCCGATAGGTCAGGCTTTCCCTCGACAGTTGGTCATTTCTATGGCTTGCGGCCTTAGCCTGAGGTCGTGAAGCCCTCTTCTTCTAGGAGCATTGCTGTGGCTCATACATTCCAGCCTTGAACGTTCCTGGAGCTGACTTGCACGTGGTGTGAGGAGCCCAACGGCCCCGCCCCTGCTCACCTGCAGGCTGGCACTGTTGCGTGTTGGCACCTCTGGACCTTCCGTTCAGCTCCACCGTTTTGTCTGCCTTGGGCCAGTGCCACAAGGTCTTCATTACTACAGCTTTGTAGGATGTCAGACAAGTCCTGTGAGCTGGTTTTTCTTCCTTGAAAATGACTCAGCTGTTCTTGGCACCCCTACACCTCCACACAGGTTACAGAATTAGGCTGTCAAGATTCACCTACATAATTTTTTATTAAAATTAAAAATTTTTTATTGCTATTAAATTCATCAGTTTGGGGAGAACTGACTTCTTTACATTACTGAGCCTTAGAATATGTGAACATGGTATATCTCTCCATAAATAAATCCTTTAAGATCTTTCAATAAACTCCTAGAAGTTTCTTTGTAATGGTCTTGCACTTTTTCTGTTGGATTTAGACATATTTTTTATTTTTTATTCTATTGTAAATAGTATCAAATTAAAAATTTTTTTTCCTGCAAATTGTGGCTGGTTGATAGAAAGGGAATTGATTTTTATGAATGGATTCTTTTTTTAAAATTAATTAATTAATTTTTAAATTTTTGGCTGCGTTGGGTCTTTGTTGCTGTGCGCGGGCTTTCTCTAGTTGCGGTGAGCAGGGGCTACTCTTTGTTGCGGTGTGCAGACTTCTCATTGTCGTGGCTTCTCTTGTTGCGGAGCACGGGCTCTAGGCGCGCAGGCTTCAGTAGTTGTGGCACACGGACTCAGTAGTTGTGGCTCGCGGGCTCCAGAGAGCAGGCTCAGTAGTTGTGGTGCACGGGCTTAGTTGCTCTGCGGCATGTGGGATCTTCGCGGGCCAGGGCTCGAACCTGTGTCCCCTGCATTGGCAGGTGGATTCCTAACCACTGCGCCACCAGGGAAGCCCTATGAATGGATTCTGTAAAAAGTCCATCTGGCTAATATCATTTCTATCAATTCATTAATATATTTGAAGATTCTTTTGGTTTCTCACATACAGTTATATCAACTAATTTGTTTTCCTTTCCTTGCAATCATTATAACTTTCATATCTTTTTCTCACTTTTTTGACTGTCTAGGACCTTGTTTATTCATTCATTTCTCTCATCCCATTGGATCTCAGGTGCACACATTCTGATTAATCATAATTCTTGGTTCATGACATAGTTTCATTGTTTGTCCTTGCATGGCCTACTTTTTTTTGGATCGTTTTAGTAGTGTAATTAGAACTTGCACACAGGTTTTAATTTGATTTTTAATGTGGCTAAAGTTATCAATCTTTTTCTTTTAGTCAGTGCTGCTTTGTCTTAAGAAATTTTTCTTTACCCTGAGGTTTAAAAGATTGTTTACCTACATTTACTACTAAGAGTTTTACATTTTGGGGCTTCCTTGGTGGCGCAGTGGTTAAGAATCCTCCTGCCAATGCAGGGGACATGGGTTCGAGCCCTGGTCCAGGAAGATCCCACATGGCCCCGTGTGCCACAGCGACTGAGCCTGCTCTCTAGAGCCTGCAAGCCACAACTACTGAGCCCACGTGCCACAACTACTGAAGCCCGCACGCCTAGAGCCCCTGCTCTGCAACAAGAGAAGCTACCACAATGAGAAGCCCAAGCACCGCAACAAAGAGTAGCCCCCGCTCGCCGCAACTAGAGAAAGCCCGCACGCAGCAACGAAGACCCAATGCAGCCAAAAATAAATAAATAAAATAAATTTATTTTTTTAAAAAAGAGTTTTAAATTTTGTTTTTGACATAAATGTCCTAATCCATTTGGAGTTGACTTTTGTATATGGTGTGAGTTAGGAATCGAATTTTATTTTTGTTCACGTAGAAAAATTTTTCAGTTATTTTTTGAAAAATTTATTTCTATCCCCCTGTGAACTGGTATCCCACCTGTGTGTATGTGTGGGTCTATTTCTGGAGTCTCTATTCTGTTCCACTGGTGAGTTTGCCCCCCTGCACCAGTGCCACACTGCCTGTTGCATCTGGTAGGGCAAGTTGCCTCTCTCTGCTTATCTTCATAAGGGTCTTGGTCCTTCCTGACCTCATTCTTTTCTATATAAATATCATAATTGTTTTATCAAGTTCAACAAAAAAAATCCTATTGATATTTTGGTTGGATTTGCATTGACTCCGTGGATCAATTTGGGGGAAATGCATAAATTAATGAAATCATATCTTTCTACCCATGAACATGACATATCTCTCCATTTACTTAGATCTACTTTAAATTTTAGAATTTTCCCATCAGAGATCATAGACATCTTTTATTAGATTTATTTCTCTTACTTGATATTCAGATACTATTGCACATGGTGTCATCTCTATATATATACATTTTCGCATTGTTTGCTGCTGTCATATAGAATGAAACTGACTTCTATATGTTAATTTTCTATCTGCCACATTTCTAAACTCTCCCATTATTCCTAAAAATGTGTATGTATCTTCTTTTGAGTTTCTATGTAAATAATTATATCCTGTGTAAATTGCTTTATATCTTCCACTCCAACCTTCTTGCCCCTATGGTCTTGTCTTATTGTACTGGCTAGAAGCTTCTACACAATGTTGGGCACCATTGTTGAATTCCTGATTTTAAAGAGAATGCTTCTAACATTTCTCATTTATAATGACATTTTCTGTAGGTCTTAATAAAGCTATAAATATGATATATACATATAAATGTATAGATACTCTAGCACGTTAAAGTAGTTTCTTTCTAATCCCTACCAAGAATTTTTATTACAAATGTGTAGTGAATTTTCTCAACAATTTTTTTTGCATCTATGAGACTATCTTAAGTTTTTTCTTCTTTATACTATTAAAGTGATAAATAACATAGATTTTTCTTTTTCTAAGAAGTTGCCTGTAGCACTTAACATCAATCAGTTTTTGAATGTTAAACCAACCTTGCATTCCAGGAATGAACCTAAGTTGGTTTGATGTTGAGTTTGCTATATGTCCGGATGTGGTTTCTTGCATGTAGTTAAAATTGGTTCTCAACCACAGTTTATTTACATACTACTGTGGATAGACATTTACATTGTTTCTAGTTCAGACTATTACAAACAGTGCTGCTGTGAGCACTCCTGAATTTGGTGAACATGTGTACATCTTTCTGTAGGAATGGAGTTGCTGGGTCATGCATTCAGCTTTGGTAGACACTCCCAAGGAATTTCTCAGAGTGACTGTGTCAGTGTAAATTCCGCCACAGTGTATGAGTCTTCCAGTGACTGCACACTCTTACCAACACTAGATATTCTCTGTCCTTTTATTTTAGCCATTCTAGTAGATGTGCAGTGGGTTCACATGACAGTTTCAATTTGCATTTCTCTGATGACTGAAGAAATTCAGCACCTTTTCATATCAACAGTCCATTTCAACACACTCTTGCAAGGTACCTTTTTTGTATTTGGGCATATTTTTCTGTTCCCTATTCCTGTCAACTTGTAGGAGTTCCTTATGTATCCTGGATACAAGTCCTTCGGTGGGTATATGTATTAAAGGTAACTTCTCTCATTCTATGATCTGCCTTTTACTCTGAATAGTATCTTCTGGTGCACATACGTTATTTATTTCAGTATATGCCAATATCAATTTCTCTTTTATGATTAGCGTTTATGTTTTCTGTTTGTGAAATCTTTGCCTACCCCAGAGTCATAAAAACAGTCACTTCTGTTTTCTTCTTAAAGTTGTATGGTTTCACATTTAGAGCTATGTTCCATCTGGAACTGTTTCCGGATGTGGTGTGATGTAGGAGTTAAGACACACAATTTTTGTACAGATGTTCAGCTGATGCAGCGTAGTGCATTGAAGACACTACATCCTCTTTGCTGCGTTGTACCATTGTCGCAAGACAGGTGACTAGGTATGTTTTTCTGGTTTTGGACTCTACACTCCCAATTTTCTATGTTCCTGTCTTTATTAAGTCAGGTTTTTGCAGCAGTAATGCTGCATAACAAAGACAACCCCTCCCCAACCCCAGAGGTACTTATTCATCAAGCCTCTGTTTCTCACACATCTTCAGGTCAGCTGTAGCAATGTTGGGTTCTACCAGGAAGGCTGAGCCAGGCTCCAGGCTGCAGGTTGGGCTGAGATCCACCTCATGTGTCTCCCCTTCTGGGGCCAGTGGTTCCCCTGTCATCATCTTCATGAGGCAGATGGTATCAGCATGAGAGGGCAAGTCAAAAGGGGGAGGCATCTGAAAGCTCCTACTCACATCACATGTGCCCAAACTCAAGTTGGTGGGCGACGAAGGATACTCCTCAGTGGGGTAGGAGGAGCGGAATGAATATGTTCTGAACGATAATCAAATATACAACAGTCTAATCTCCGGGTCACTGGCATTCACTTACCTTCTGCAAACAAACTACGCTCGCCACCGCCGCCCGCCAAAAAGTCTCCACAGTCATAGAACCAGACTCTGAGTCTGGGATTTGTGATTCTCCGTCATTCCTCTTCACCTGGATAACTGTGAACCAGAAAAACAAGTTGGCAAGTCTGGGATTTGCTTTCCCTTCCTTACGAGCTGTGAGCTGAGCTGTGGTTGTTGCATGGAGGCTGGCAGAAGACACGCGACTCCTGGGTTGGAGACAAAGGACTTTATCGTTCTCATCTCAGGAAGCAGCGAGAGCCTCTGAACATCTGTGAAGCCACGTGGGGTGACGCACTGTGGCCCAGATGTCTGCTACACACGCTGAGTTTGCATCACAGATGAGGAACACTGAACCTCAGGCGTCTACCACTTTTGTAGCAGGCGGTAAGCAAGCCTGCTCTTGTCCTGGAGGGAACTAGCACCTCATCCCCCAGGACTGCTCACTGCAGGCACGATGCTGAGAAAGGTGAATGGGTGATCGGGGTCTTGCATTCTTGGCACACCCCACAAAGTATGTAGGGTGCTTGGGAGACCCAAGGAAGGCCTTCTCTCCCAGTGATACACAGCCACCCTGCATCATCTGAGCCTCCGGCCAGTTTCCACAGGCCACTCTGACCTGACCAGGAGAGGTGGGCACCAAACCCGTTTGATTTGTCTCACATGCATTTGTTTAAGACAACCGTCATCAGGTCCCCCAGCGGCACAGACCTCAGCCACGTTCTCTGGGGCCCTGGCCTCAGCACTGTAAGTCCCAGAGGCATCCTTACTGCCAAACTGCCAGGACTGGCTTTGCTTTCCCCTCCTTACAAGCTGTTGGCTGTGAGCTTAGCTGAGGCTGTTGCGTGGATGTTGCCAGAAGACACGCGACTCCTGGGTCAGAGATGAAGGACTTCGTGAGCGCCAGCTGATCTGGGACGCACTGTGGCCCAGGCGGACGGCGCACGCACAGCGGGCCCGTGTCGCGGGGGGAGCAGTGAGCTTGGGGCACTTGCTGCCTTTTCAGGAAGCTCTTTGTCCTGGAGGGAGACATTACCTCACCCTGAGACGTGGCCCAAGTGAAGGGTGGTCAGGGCCTTGCATGTACGGAGCGCCCCTCGAAGGACACGTAGGAGGGCACGAGAGACCAAGGGCTGTCTCTCCCAACACGAGGTACCTGCGTGCATGCGTGCTCTTGAGCACGCGTGCACGGACACACACACATGCGCACACATGCACGCACGCCACATGGACGCAGCACAGGGTAGCTGGTCCACAGCACCCTGGATCCCCCCGGCAAACACTGCGCCCTTCCTGGGGGAAAGCTCTGTGCCATGACTATGCTCCTTAATCCATTTTCAGCGAGTCTTGGCTCTGCCCCGAGAGGCCCTTTTCTCGTCGTCCTCCTCGGCCGTATACGAAGGAGAATGTGGGGGACACGTGCCCCTTGGAGGCTGGCCGTTTCCTCCGCGGCTTGTGGCCTTAGGAAGCGGGGCTCTCAGGTCCTCACAGCGCAAACGGGTGCTGCCTCTCTTGGCCCAGGCTGGCGGTCCTTCTGCTAACGTAACCCTTCTCCCCAAAAGCTGTGCTTCCGTCCCGCCAACTCTGTGCACCAAAATCCACTCCCACGTTCGTCTTCAAGATATGTCCTTCTCTCCACCAGCGCTGGGACTCTGGGACCAGACCCACAGCCTCCCCAGGAGCCTCCTGTCCAGCCGAGGGCAACTGTCAGCCCCTTCCGAGCGCCTGGCAGAGGGCAAGGCAGCCGCCGGCAGCCTGGTCAGAGGCTGAGCCCCTGGAGGCCTTGCTTCCTGTAAGCGTCTCAATTTTGTCTGTTGCTGGATTGAGATGAGAACCTGGTCCACATCGAGGCTCTGCGGGCTCAGGGTTTCTCCACCTCCTCCCGGAGGGCCGCCTTCCCACACTCAGGTCCTAATGTCCCCACGCCCGGCCAGTCACAGGGAGGGACAGGAACACAGCTGGTCCGGGGCTGTCCTCTCCTGGGGCCCGTGCGGGTCCAGGGCGGTGACTCGGCCGGCTTAGGTGCTTCTTGCTCATAGGAACCAAGGTTACTCCCGAAGCCACTGCAGACGATGTCCGGGTCCGCTCAGGGTGCACGCCGGCTTTCGAGGGTCCCTCCAGGAGGGCGCCTGGCTGCGCCACGCTGGGCACGCGTGACCCTCTGGCCAGTCTCCCTGCCGTGTGCGGTGTCGCTGTGGTTGACGTCTGCCTCGGTCTTGGTGCCCGTGGGAGAGGGCGAGAGGGTCAACCTCCTGTGGCCGCTCTTCGCGCCCCCCCCCCCCCGCTTCCCAAGCCAACACCACCTATTAGGGTCTCTCTCAGTTTCAGGAGCCCCGTGCGCGCCTGAGTGGGTCTGTGCTGCGGTGACCGCGCGTGGCGCTCATCTCGGAGTGAAGCAATGCGTGATGGTCACGCGGCTGTGGCCCTGAGGGTCCCACGGGACTAGCTGCGCTTGCTTCCAGGCTACCGGCTGTGTTCAGGCCGGAACCGCAGCTCCTCAGCCGCGAGCCCGCAGCTGCCCAGGGCGAGTTTGCCTCTTGCCAGCTGGGCCGCACGCCAGCGCTTGCCGCCTTCACCGCACCGCGTGCAGGGGAGGGCAGGTCACCTGGCCGGGCCGCACGCCAGCACTTGCCGCCTTCACTGCACCGCGTGCAGGGGAGGGCAGGTCACCTGGCCCGGCCCAGCCAGCAGCACGGGAAGCACACTCTGCACCAGAGGCTGTTCTCAGCCCTTTGCATTTCCATACGTATGTCAGGATCAGCCTGTCCACCTCAAGAGAAAGCAAAAAAGAGACAGACAGACAGACAGACAGAGAGAGAGAAGGGAGGGAGGGAGGGAGGGAGGGGGAGGGGAGGAAAAACTGCCAGGATTCTGATTGGATTCGCCTTGAATCTGCAGAGGGGAGAACTGACATCTCTTTATATTGTCTTTCAAATCAAAAGCACGATCTACTCTACTTAATTAGGGCGTCTCGATTTTCTCGGGGCTGTGGCTTGTGGCTTTTCAGGGTAGGGGTCTGGTACGTCCCTCATTAGGTTGTTTTCTGGTTATTTGGTGGTTTTTAACGCCACAGGAAATAATGTCTCTTTTGACACAATGTTCTTAAGGTGCAACTTACAAATGGTAAGGACAGGTCTCCAGCAGACACGGTGCGACGTGTTTGCCTTCACGACCACCACCCGGAAGGAGAGAGGGGACATTTCTCCACAGAAAGTTCCCCGTGCCCCTGCGCACCCTGCCCTCGGCCATGCGATGACCACTCTCTGACTTCAGTCAGCCCAGTCTGCTGTCTCGGCTTTCACTGCTGCGCTCAGAGATGCTCAGCTGAGTCCGCGGCTTTCCAAAAGTGAGCTGTCTTAACTGCAGGCGCCATTTACGACGTTTTAGTAAGACAGGTCTGGGCGTGGGATTTTATTTATTCAAACTGGGAACCTTTGGACATCTTTACTCTCCCACTCATGTCATTAATCGTTTATGAGAAACTTCCAGCCTCTCACTTTATGTACTGCCTCCACCCCATCCTCTCTGTCCTGGCCTTTGGAGCTCAGGTGTGACGTTGCTCACACCTTCGCTGCCCCTCAGCCCATATCACTCCCGTTCAACGTCTGGTTTCCTGTGCTGCCATCGGCACAGTCTCCTCATTTGTCTTCCGGTTCATTCTGTCCTTAACAGTGTCTAGAGCCTTATGAATCCCATCCATTGAAACTTTAACTTTAGTTATTATCGTTTCATTTTTTAGAAACTCTACTTTTCAATAAAGTTGGTTATTCTTTGTAGTTCCTTTCCTTTGCCTAAAACCTCTAAGTTGTATGACATCACACAGTTAACTTATATTCTGTGTCTGATAATTCTAACAGGTGAAGTCTTTGGTCATGTCTGTGCTGCGGTTGCGGCCGGCACTCTCACATTTTACTAGAGATGGATCAGTTTCTTTCAAACGTTAGTTGTGGGGATTCTTTGCACTCCTTCCAGAATGCAGGGGAGCCCCTCGGAGGGTGGTGTTTGCCCCGGGCCCCTCATGCCCCGCCTCCCGAGGAGCGCTGCCCGCGTCGCTCTGAATTCATAGCTTGATGCTTTGTGCCCTCCCCGCCGTGCCCGCAGCCCAGGGGTGAGAAGCCGCCACTCAGACCTGTTGGGGACTAGCTCGGGGCTCCAGCTTCTCTGGGGTCTCCACCCACAGAGCTCAGCGCCAGGAGCACGCCTGGCGCTCCCTGGGGCAGGGAAGGTGTGTTCTGGCCTCACCCGTGCACCCGGGCTGTCACCTTTCGGGCTTGCTGCTTCTTTGAGGGGTGGGGTGTCTCTCACCCCTCTTGGGGGTGGTCTTCTGCCCCCGCACCCCTAGCCTTGGCAACTCGAGCCTCGAGGGGTGCTGGTCCGCAGAGCCTCTGAAGGGAGGGCTTCCCCGCAGCCGCGACCTGATCACCCCTTGCTTTTGCCAGCTTTTGTTGCTTCTGAGACGTTTTTCGTGTTCTGTGCTTTTCCCCAGAAGGGCTGGTCTGGATCCCAGAGCACCCACTCCTGCGTGGACACCCCGTCCGCTTCGGTGATGTCCCCCGTCCCCGGTGCCCCTTAGGCCTCACCCCCTCCTCCTTCACCCCCACGAGGCATGGCTCTCCTGCTTCTCAGCCCCTCACGCCAGCCCCTAAACGGATGGCTCAGCCCCTCCTGCCTGCCTCATGCCGCCCCTCTGCTGCAGGGGCCTGGCCCTTCCTCAGCTTGGAGCGGGCCCAGGGCTCTGTCCCCGTCCAGCCGTACGCTAGGCCCGTTTAGGCCTGGGGTGCATTGGTGGGCAAAGCACTGCCGGCAGAGCTGCCCCCGTGGCGACAGAGCCTGCTCGCCCCTGAAGATTTGGCCTCCCCACCCTGTGCCCAGGCCTCCGGTCTCCCACACCCTCATATGCCACGCAGGCCCTGGCATGTCCTGCGGGTCAGGCTGGCCCCAGGACCCGGGGAAGGCCCCACTCCTGGGCTCCGGCTCAGCCTCCGCTCAAGGGTCCAGGAAGCTGTGGGCTGCTTTGCATAGGCGCCGGGTGGCCCCCACTCCTGCCCACCCCACCCAGACCCTCCCGGACCCCGGGCAGGAGTGACTCAGCCCAGAGCACTGGCAGCGGGTGGCTCTGCCCGTGGCATTCCTGGGCTGAGCCATTGCTGGCTGGGCACTGCCCGGGGCCCAGGCCCACTGCCCGGGGCGTGCTCATTCCCCCTGACTGGGATTGCGCCCCCTTGGGGGTGGAGAAAGATAAGCAGGGCCAAGGGGACCTCAACGCTCGGCTTTGAGTGGAGGTCTGGGCTTTTCTGAGAGCTGGGGAAAGCCGGGTGGCTTCTGTGTGGGAGCAGGTGGGCTTGGGAGCCAGCTGGGACGGAACTGCCAGCCAGGTGCACGCCTTGCAGCGGGGAGGGCCGCCGCAGGGTGGGCGAGCCCGAGGTGGGCGTGCTGGAGGGAGCACCATCTCAGGGACCAGTGAACGTGGCCAGAACGAGGTCTTGGGGCAGCAGGCATGGTTTTTGGTACCAGTGGGCCTGGTCTGGGGTGGTGGACATGATTTCATGCACTGATGGATGCAGTCTGTGGGCTGGTGGGTGGCCTCAGTGGTCGTGGTCTGGGGCAGGTGGGCGCGGTCTGGGGCCATGGACGTGGTTTCTGGGCGGGTGGGCACCGTCTCAGGGCCCTTCTCTCTCTCCCTCTCCCCCAGGGCTGCCAAGGGCCCTCCCAGCGCCGTGCCTAGTGTGCCGTGGCTCGCTGCCGCCCGCCGGTCCCTGCAAACGCTGCTGCTCGTTCTGCGCCGCCGTCCTGCAGGGCGCCTCCGTCGTGCCCCTCGGCAACGGGCCGGGCGGCGGCCTGTGCACCCCGTGACGCCAAGGACCAGGCCCCGCGGCCTCCAGTGCGTGGCGTGCTTCTCTGGAAACCTTGGCATAGATGAGGGACCTTGTACACAGAGCTATTTTAGCGAAGGTGTGCAGTCTTCACCATGGTATTTCTGTGGAGCCTCAGCCCCCACCCTCTCCCAGTGCCTGCACCCCATGCCCACCCACATCCCGGGCCCCTCGCCCTGCATCCCACGTGCCATACCCACACACCCGTGTCCCCAGACCCACACGTCTCTCCTCACCCCGCATGTGAGAGGCATGCCCTGGGCATGTGAGAATGAGAGCCTCCTGGTGTGTGGGCTCCCCCGCAAGACACCCCTCCTCTGGAGCCCCTCCCTCCTTGCTGGAGGGCCCCGGCCGGCTCCCCAGCGGCCCCTTGTTCACTCATTGATTCAACAAAAGTCTGGCTGTGCTGGTCCAGGTTCTTTGCACCCAAGAGCCTCCTTTCAACCTGGGCTGAGCGAGGGGGTGAAGGGGGTCCCTGCACTGGGTCAGATCCCCTCAGATTGTACCGCAGGTGGACTTTCGGGCCTCTGGCTCTCAGTGGGCCGTGCAGGCTGTGGAGACCAGAGGTGGGGGAGCCCCTGCAGCCTCTCTGGGCTCAGGCTGGGGTGTCCCAACCACCCGAGCCTACAGGGGACAGGGGGCCTGCGAGGGGTCTCGAGGGCCGCTTCTTTGTGGACACTGGGGGGATCTGCAGCCCCCAGCCCTCAGAGGCAAGACAGGAGACCCAGGGGTCAGGGGCCTGTCCCCACCATGGTTCTTCCCCATGAAGTCATGTGGTTGGATTTGCCGTCCACGTCCGATCACCTGCATCCCCTTGGCACTGGGATGGCGTGTTCAGCACACCAGGGTGTCACCTGGTGGGTGGGCCTGTCCTGGGGCGGCCCTGTAGAGAGGGCCACTGCGGTGCCTACTGGGCCACATGGGGCCTCTGTGCCGCTCTGGGGAGAGTCACTGAGTGCGGCGTCCCCAGCTGTCCCGTGGGTGATGATAAAGCAGGCTGTGGTGGAGGGCAGTGCCGGGCCGCGCAGCCTGAGCTCCGGCAGCACGTCCTCTCCTGACTTACGCCGCCCGGCTGACCTAGGGGCCCAGGGACCTCCTGCAGCTCAACTCGGGGGGGGGGGGCCAGAGCAGGGGCGGTGGGAGGACTAGCGCCTGGACTTCCTGGCCACCCCGAAACACGCCAGCCTGTGGCTGACTGCACCCCAGGCCAGCCCCACAGGTGAACGCGGCCGGGCATCCCCATCAGCTCTGCCTCACTGACAGGGCAGAGTGAGGGGTGGTGCCCAGAGCCCCGCGGTGCTCACACGTGCTCCGGGCCTGGTGGGAGCAGCGGTGAGGTGCAGGCCCGGAGGGAGGGAGGCTGGGCCGTGGGCTCTGGTGCCTGGGCGGGGGTGGGGTGTGGGGCCCGTGGTCTTGCGTGCCGTCTGCCTGTGGGGCCCATCCTCTGGTGCCGAAGCTCCATCAGGTGTTTCCCAAGTTCGTTCCTGCCTCGGGCCTGAGCCCACTTCACGGAGCACTCGGGTCAGACAGGGTGCGAGAGACGGGCCGGCAGCCAGGGCCGCCCCAGGGGCCCGCCTGCCCAGGGTGCCGGCCTGGGGTCAGCTCCGGGTCAGCTCCTCTCCACACCTGGGGTGCCCTGTTGTGGTTTCAAGCAGAGCCCCAGCCCCCAGGGCCAGCACAACGGGGGCGGGGTGTCCCCAGCTCTCCAGCCATACACCTTTTTCCATGCCCCCTTCATGGGACAGTGCCCTCCCAGGCCGGAGGGTGCAGGAGGAGGGCTGGACACAGGGAGGATACCAAAGGGCCCCAGAGCCACACCTTGGCTTCTGGGGCCGGACAGGGTGCTGGGAGCCGCTGCCCGGAGACGTCTCCCCTGTCCAGGAAGATCCGAACGGGAAGGAGCAGAGCTCCGCCGCCAGCAGAAGCCAGGCCCCAGAGTTACAGGCCACGGGGCGCTGCCCTCTGGGGTGAGGGATGTCTAGGCAAGGGCTCAGCAAAGGGGGGGCAGCCTCTCACATACAGATGGGTGACGGGGGCACTCGGGGTGTCCCCAGGCTTGCGGGAGTTGGGGCTGGCGCCAGCGGCCCTGGGAGACAGGCGCCTGGGATGGCTCCCACCCCTCTGCCAGCCCCGCTGAGCTCGACGACCACGGCCCCTGACCACCTTCCATCCCCCAACCACAGGACGGGGGCCTGAGAGACGGGGGACACCCGGGAGCCGTGGGGGAGGCAGGCGGCTCCCTGATCGCACAGGCGCGCAGCCAGCCCCAGGGGACCGCGGTTACCTGAGACCCCAGAGCCTCAAAGTTCCAGGATGTCTCCTGTGACAGCCTGGAAACAGCAGGCGTCTGGCCAGTGTGAGCCTGCAGGAGGAAGCTGTGGGCTGTGGGCTGTGCCCGGCCCACCGGGAGGGGCAGCACCCGCCCCAGGGAGCGAACGCACTCCGGACTCTCTCCTGCTTGTCTCGGGGCTGAGCTGCGGCCAGAGGGCGAGGCGCAGCCACGGGCATCCTGCTAGCCTTGCCCGGCCGTCACTTCGCGTCCAGATGCTGGCTGGGCGAGCCCTCGCCTTCCTCTCCCTGGCCTGGAGCGCTTACCGGAGCCTGGCCGTCCCCAGGGTCGCGGAATGCAGCCTCTCCTGTTCCCAGGTGAGCCCTGCCCCCCAGGCTCTCCTCTTGCCCTGGTTCCCCTCGGTGGGCACTAGCCGTTCCCACCCCAGCACAGGCCAGGGAAGCCGGCCCGGGGCGGTCGGTG
Organism: Lagenorhynchus albirostris; assembly: GCF_949774975.1. Classification (NCBI taxonomy): domain Eukaryota; kingdom Metazoa; phylum Chordata; class Mammalia; order Artiodactyla; family Delphinidae; genus Lagenorhynchus; species Lagenorhynchus albirostris. The sequence continues at coordinate 1,080,240 of NC_083105.1, forward strand.
GCGGGGGCCTGGGGGCCTGGGATCCCCACGAGGTGGTGGCCTGACCCCGCAGCGCCACTCTGGGAAACGTCTGCCGGGAGCCTGAGGGGCAGGGGCGCTGACGCACCTGTGACCTGTCCCTCTCCGAGGAGCCACGTGGTGGGGGGCAGCCCGAGAGCCCCTCCTGCGTTCACAGACCCCGATTAGTCACCCAGGGCGGCGTCCGCGCTTCTGTGGATGCCCCGCTAAGGAAACGCCGCGGGTACCAAGCTCATCCTGGGCGGGAAGGAGCCGCAGGGCCGGGATGCGGCTCAGAAGTGGTGGTGTCCCGGAACTCTCACTGTCCCTGGGAGGCGTCCCATCCGGCAGCACCTGCCTGCAGAGTGTGCCCGCGTCCCGGGAGGTCCCCCGGTGCGAGACTGGCGGCCGGCCCGCTGGGACGGGCTGGGGAGCACCTGCCTGTGTGCGCTCCTCCAAGTGTGGGCACAGCAGGGACCTGCGGAAACGCACCCGAAGCAAGATTAGGCGGTGGTGACTGCTGAGCACAGACTAGCCTGGCGTGAGGGCTCATGGGCCTCTCAGGGGCAGTGGCCGGGCCCCCCGGGGGACACGGGGACACCCGGCTCCCAGTCAGGAGGAAAGGCAGCTCCACGAGGCCTGCGAGAGTGTCCAGCAGAGGTTCCAGGGAGCTCACGGATAGACAGAGTGGGCTTGGGTGGCCGGGGGTCAGGCTGGGCTCAGATCCGAGGTGCAGGGACCCATGGTGGCGGTGGAGGTGCGTCTGGCTCCTGGTGGGAGCAGGTGGGTGCAGAGGAAACAGCTGAGCCCAGGTGGGAGGGGTGGTGGCCTGGACCGTCCCCACGGAGATGGAGAATGGGACGGGGCCACTTTGGGGTGTACTTTGGAGGTAGAGCTGGCAGGGCAGGGGACCCTTGACCTTGAGGGAAGGAGAAATCCAAGATGGACCTTAAAGTGTAACCGTAGCCCCTGGGCCGATGGAGGAGATGTTTCCTGTGACGGGGTCTGGCGGGCAAGGGTTCAGGGAGGAAACTCGTTTTTGAAATATGGGATTTGAGAAGCCCGTCAGACGTGAGAACTGGCGTTGGTGCAGCTGGGTGTGGGATGGGCCGGCCCCGTGGTGGGATGGGCCCGGATGTGGGGCGGGCCGCGAGGAGGGGAGGGACCCCGGCAGAAGGAGGAGGGCCAGGCCAGGGGAGGGAAGCAAGAAGGGAGGGTCCCCCCGCCCCGCCGCTGCCCCCCATGGGGACGGCCAGGCCTGGGCCCCACTTTGCACTTGGCCGTGGAGCTCCAGCCACTGTGGCACCCGGCTGGGGCCGTGGGATTACAGGAGGAGGGCGGAGGAGCAGGGGACGTGGCGAGCCCGCGAGGCCCGGGGGCTGCTGGCAGCCAAGGGAGGGGGTCGGAGAGGGGGAGTCACAGCTCGGGAGGAGGGGTCTGAACGGGAGGGGCTCCAGAGGCCCAGGGCGGCGGGCGGGGCCGCCTCTGTGGGGCGAAGCAGAGGGCCGCTGGCCCCTGCATGTAGACGGCCGCAGCCCATCGTGCCCCTAGGGGGGCTGTTCTGGGCCTTGGCACGTCTTCAGTCATGGCACAGGGTGGGGCGGACAGGAGCAGATGACCGCAGGGTGCCTCAGGGCGGAGTGGGGCAGACGAAGGGGCCCCTCCTGCAGCATGCAGGGCCCCGCCCTCCACACCCAGTGGAGCCGCAGGGTCAGGGCCCAGACCCCACCCTCGGGTCCCTCCCCACAGACCCCCCCACACCCGCCGCCCTGGGAAGCCCCGGGAAGCCCGACGGAAAACCCCAGAGGCGGGGAGGGGGAGGTGGGGCGACCACTTCTCCCTCCCGGCCCCACCCCAGGGCCCCGGGCCAGCTTCTGCCGGGTCCCCACCCCCAGCTCCCAAGATGCCAGGGTCCCTGGGCGCCGGAATCCACAGGTGCTCTCTGACCTCGACCTTTGCCCCCGCTGGTCCCCAAGGCAGGAGAGGGGTTGCGGGCACCGAAGGGCCAACTACTAGACCGCGCCCACCCCCGCTCCACTGGAAACCCAGGGGCCACAGCTGCGTGGTCCTCAGGCACAGGGGCAGCAGGAGGTCCCCAGTGGGCGGGCAGTGACCCTGGGCCAGGATGCAGCTGCCCTCTAGCTCCTACCAGCTTGGGAGGGGGCTGGGCTCGGGCCACAGGACAGAGGATGCCAGGGGGTGGCTCCAGGCATCTGGGGCCGTGTCAGGGAGGGAGGGTGGGCGAGGACCCAAGCCACTGCCCCTTTGTCCACTCAGGGCTGCGGCCCAGGCCCAGCTGCTGCCCAGTCACCCTCTGGGCGCGGCACCCAGGTGGGTGCAGCCCCTTAGTCCAGCAGAGCCCTCCTGCCACCCTGGGCCGGCCCCGGAGTCAGACCCCTCACCCGTGAGAGCCGTGGGCAGGGCCGCAGGTCGCCTCCGTGGGGTCTGTGCGTCTGGAGGCCTAAGGGGGCGAGTCGGCGTCTCTGGGAGATGTCGTGGTCAGAAGACAGGGTGGACGCGGGGTGACAGTTAAAAGGCTGGAGCGGAAAGGCACCTGGGTGGAAACGGGCGAATCCTGGAGTCTGGGGCTCGCCCAAGAGTGACACCCACTTACCCGAGACGTTAACCTCGGGCGTCACTGGGTAAACCTCAGCGCCACCTTTGCAACTTTTCTGTAAATCTAAAATTATTCCAAAATGAAAAGGCTGTTTAGAAAGGGGGGTGGAGCTGGAGCTGGACCACCCTGCAAACCCCAGGGACAGGAGCAGACCCCCTTCGCTCCTCCACCTCCCCACTTGTGCCGGCAGGGTCTCTACCTCGGGCCCCCAGCTGTCGTTGCTCCCTGGGTGCCCCCAGAGGGCCCCCACTGCGGCTGAGCCCGGGCCCAGGGCAGCGACCCTACTGGCTTGTATTCCGCCGCTTCAGGTGCCCGTCCCCGGGCTCCCAGAACTCTGCCGACCCCATCCTCCCAAGCTTACCGTGGAGCCCCTCAGCCCACCCACCAAAGTGGGGTCCACGGGCACGGCCCTGGCGCCTTCCCCCACCCACCCTGTCTGAGCCTGGTCCCTGGTCCCTGGTCCCGACCCCTCGGGAAACCATCAGTCCAGCGGGAGAGGCAGTGTGCATGGGCTAATCCCTGCCCTTCCCCGGCGGTCCCCAGGCCAGACCCAGCGAGGCCACCCCCGGCAGAGTCACAGCTCTCACCCTCCTGACCGCTCGGTTATCGTCCCCCACACTTTTCAACAGCTGACGTTAAATGTCACTTTCTGACGTCGTGCGGCTGCCCCGGCTCCGAAGGCAGCTCCTCCGAGGCCGGGATCGTCGCCCATTTTCTTTTCTTCCTGAAGCCCAGCACCCGCCCAGCACGGGCACAAGGGGGCCGGGGGAGCCGCGGATGCCAGCACGGGAAGTCGGTGCGGTCAGGGGGTGGGGGCTCTGAAGGTCCACGGGGTCCAGGTCACACCGGGGCGGGGCCCGGGGAGGGCGGGGGACAAGAGGCAGCCAAGCTGACCTCCCACCCCTCTCACTGTTCTGTCCACAGGGCTTCTCCTGCAAGAGACGCGTAAACCGTGAGTACAGCTCAGGCCGAGGGGGACTCGCTGCCCTTCTGCTCCTCGTCACCCTGCCCTCCCGGGAGCCAGGTCTGCCAGGCGGCCGGGGTCTCCCTCCTGTGCAGGAAGAGCTGCCGCCACTGCCACCGCCCTCCCCTAGCAGAGCGCCGCCCCCCTTCCCTGCCCACCGCCTGGTGCAGGAGGGCAAGCGCCCCGTCAAGCCCAGTCGTGGGCTTGCTGGATGTGGGAATCGTGCGTTCCTGTTTTCACGGAATTCATTGCTTTGCAATAAATTTCTCATATCACACTTTTTCATTTTTTCCCATTGTAAAACGATATCCCATTTTAAAAATAGCTTTATTGTCTTTGCAGACACTATATTTCATAAAAAGGGGCATAAGAGATGCAAAATATATACGGCAGAAAGTGCAAATAATCTAGCTCCAAAGCCCCCATATAGACATAAACATTGTTTACATTAGGAAAACATTATTCTAGACACTTTTGTAGGCAAATATACTGTTTGTGGGATAAACATAACAAATATTTTATAGAGGTGAAATTACCTTATGCCATGTAAACTAAGTGTTTTATTTAATTTGACTTGACTGTAATAGGAAAAACTAAAGAAATGGTTAAACTTGAAGTGTTTCTTCACCTCAAGAGGTGTTGTTTCCTCGAGGACCCCTGCAAGGTTAAGGAGTGAGATTATGACACGGGCTGCTGGGCCCCGAGCCGGGGACACGCCCCCACCCCAGGCAACATCCCGTCACCGGTTTGTCCGACCAGCGGTCAGCGGTTGTGGGGTGTTGAATAGCATCAACTCGGCGGCAGTTCTGTCCCTGGACTCTCCCCGGAGGGTGAGAAGCCCGAGGCCACCCTGGCATTTCTGCCGAGGGGCCTGCGGGGTTCTCCTCCGCCCCAGGCCATCCCTCGTCCAAGCCGGGCTCCGTGATGCCCGTTCTCCCATCTGATCTGACCTCAGTCACCTCCGCCTTCCATCACCTGCTTCCATTCATTTTTCTCTTTCTCAACGGCTTTTGCCATGATGATCTCAACCGTTCCAAGCCGGCAGTTTAATTTCCAGCAACATCTCCTGATTCCTGCGTCCTCACTGTACTTATTTGTCCTGAAATTGGGTCGTCTGGCTCCTTGACTGGTCCTCGGCGGGCACGGCTCCGCTGAGCCTCCTGCCGTGTGATCCCGTCGGATCCCTTGTGTCACTGAAGCCGTGTCCTTGTCACAGTGGAGGTGCCTGAGGAAGAGTCCCCTCTATTCCTCCGTGACGTTTCCTTCCCTCCCACGTTCTGTGTTCCTTTTCCCCTCTTTCTTCCATGTCTTTCCTCTCCTCCATCCTTATTTTAATTTTTCCTACACTCCGTCTGACATGCTTTCCATCCTGGCCACACTTCGGCAGCTCCCTACAGACCCCTGGTTACTCAGGCTGGCTTCTCACTCTCTTCTGACCGCAGGTCCATGGTGTTTCCCCCACGGAGCTGTGTGCGAGGGCTAGGTGTCAGGACGGCCCCGGGCCTGGCTGGGGAGACGGGGAACTGGGCAGGCGGGTCCTGGGGGCCGGGGAGAGGTGTGGGGAGGGGCCCTCGGCTTCTGGGGGGCCCTGGGGCCGCCGCAGTCTCGTCCCTCCCACTCCTTCCCCCGCACGCCAGTCGGAGCGGTGACAATACAGGACACCCAGCCGGCCTCCTTCTCTCCGGACTCGGGGGAGAGGGGGCTCGTCGAGAATTCCGAGGCTGAGTCACCCCACTAGCAGGGCTTCTGGGGAGCGGGGTCGCCAGGCAGGGAGACACCACGGCATCTGGGGTGATGCTCTGGCCTGTGTCCGTGTGCTTTGCCTGCTGCGGGGGCCGTTCTCTGGCTCTGTGGCACCTGTGGTTCTGGTCGTTATGGGGGAGGGGTTTCGTGAGGCCACAGCTTCCCCACCCCCACTCCCGTCTCAGTCTGTGTGTCTCTGATGACGCTGAGACCCGTGTGGTCTCCCCCTGTGCCTGACCCGCCCTGGGCCACCGTGTGGGGGCGGTCACCCCGCGTCACAGAGAGTCCTTCCACTTTCTCAGTCTCAACCTCATGGTGTGAGTCACAGGTTTCAGTTTTGATGCAGCCATGTCTACAAGCCTCCCCCTTCATGGATTTTGTGGATATGGGGGGGTCTTTCAAGAAAGTCTTCCCAATCCTGAGGTCAGAGAGATTTTCTCCCTGTATTTCCTATATTTCTGTATTAAAGTTTTCTTTCTCAGATTTAGGTCTTGGATTCATCTAGAATGTATCTCCGTGTATGGTGTGAGGTAGGAACCCACCTGTGATCTTTTGCTACCTGGAAATCCGGCTGTGGCCGCACCACGTACTGGACGCCCCCCACCCCGTCAGATTTCCACGCTGTGTGCACGGTTCCCTGACCCGCCGCTATCCCTGAGCGGGGTCACACTGTCTGAGTCCATATGGAGCTCAGCTAGATACTGATTTCTGGTGGGGCAAGCCCCTCTGGTTCCTTTCTTTCCTAAATTGTCCCGGGAGATTTCCTAAATCTTTCCTAAATTGTCCCGGGAGATGATGGTGTGGTTGTAGCTTCCCTGAATCCTCAGACCCAAGAGCAAGGATGTAAAACAGAAGTGGGGTCCACCCTCCCAGACCCCAGAGACGAGCCCCAGAGCCCCAGGCGGGAGCATCAGCGGGGTCTGTGCAGCAGGGAGTGGAGGGGTGTCTGCACCCCACAGACGGTGAGAATCGCTGGGGAGCACACCCCCCCCGAGGGGCTGCCCACCACTGCGGCAGGTGGGTGCAGGGACCCCTTGGGAGACGGCCCTGCACAGAGAAGCTCGGAGTGGCCTCAAGGACAACAGAGGCAAGAAAAGAGCAGCTTCAGGTACGAAGGCAAGGGGGGAAAGAGCTAAGAAACTCAACAGCGATCCACCCTATTTTTAAACACTACCCAAAAGTGACAGCAGAGGGAGCTCTGCGCAGTCAGGAAAGCAGACCAAGTCTGCTAAGAGCTCTGGGAAACTGAATTCACGTAAATGTGGGCAACGGAAGACTGTCAAGGGCAAGTTCCCGACAAGTTATGATAATTAAAAAGAAAAGAAGGAATGGAATGATGTGCCGACAGGCAAAGGAGGTGCGCCAGAAGAGCATCCTGAAACCCACAAGTGTAACAGTTCATTTCAAAATGGCTTAGAATATTCAAGACAATGATACGTTAAAGAACGACGTGAACAAAAATTAGAAACGTTCGGAAACGAGGTGACTAGAAATAAAGGAAAAAATCATTGTATAAATGAAGACTGCATTGGAAGTAGTGAATAGACCCAATATTAAATGCCTTGAGAGAAATAGCAGGTGAAAAGGAGATTTTTTAAAAAATCAAAAAGCAATGTCCTACTGTATAGCACAGGGAACTAGTCAACATTCTGTGATAAATCATAATGGAAAAGAATACTTTCAAAAAAGAATGTATCTATACGTAAAACTGAATCACTTTGCTATTCAGCAGAAATTAACACAACATTGTAAATCAACTATACTTCAACTTAAAAAAGAATACGAGTAAAATTTGAAAGGAAAAAAATCAAAAAGAAATGTAAAAAGAGATAAAATGATGTGTGAATAATGGTAAATGTTACAGATAGTCAAAGAATGTCCGGAAAGCAGATGATATGAGACCCTAAAGAAAACCAAAGCAGCAGAACAAACACTAAAACCTACAGTTCAAGGAGAACAAACATTTCTTTCTTGACAGTAGATTTTGAAAAGGCAAACCATGAACCCGAGAATACCAGTCCTGGACACCACATCCAAAGTTATTCTAGTAAAATGGCTGGATTTTAAAGGGAAAGAGAAAAATCTTTGGACCTCTCGGCAAAAAGAGCTGTACAATTTATAATGGAAAGAAAAGTATATCAGGCTTTTCAAAGAGCGACATTTTAACGCTAGAAGAAAATGGACAGCAAAACTATAATGCAGCTATGGTGCGTATAGACACAATACTGCATTATAATCACCACACTTGCTAAGAGGCTAGATTTTAATTATTCCACAAAAGAAGAAACGATAATTATGTCACTTGATGGGGTGCCTTTGCTACGATGACAATTATTATTACAACATATAAATGCATCAAATCAATATGCCGTACTCCTTCGATTTACACGACGTTATACGTCAAATATGTTTCCATAAAAGAAAACTGACCTTCATGTATCAAGGTACAACAGGCGGGGACTCACGGACTATTGTCCCACGGCCCCTCCTGGGGACTCTCCGGGAGAACAAGCCTCGGGCAGCCAGACTGCAGGAGGGTCAGATCAGAAATGGGTGAGAATTACTACAGGGCTAGTCGCAAAACTGAGACTACCTGTGGAAAGGAGGAAAAGGAGACAGTGCGGTGTTCACAGCTGTACGCTGATGGTGTAAAAATGGGGAGAGACTGAGAAAAGTCTACGCAAAGGCACGTTTCTGCTGTTTCCAGTCACCCCGGTGGTTTGTGCTGTGACCCAGACTCGTGTACGGTGTGTGCAGTACAGCAAACGACACTAAGGACATATTTTCATTCTATCCTCTCCTGTGTTCTTGAGAATCAAGCATGGAAGAAAGGAGATGCAGATGTCATGTAGAAAAGGCGCTGTAAAACCTTTACTCTGAATTGGTAACCTCAGTATGACCTCACGAGGTATTGCTTTAAACACGTTGCAGCTCTGTCCACAGAAAAATCCTAGAAACAACGACCAACTCATAGTCATGAGCCTCCCTAGTGCTGTGGCCTTGAAATACCATTTTTCACCAAAATAAGCCAGGCAGGGCTTCGGAGAGAAGTGACTGATTTCCAGTCTGGGGCAGAAAATGTACAAGAAGAGCCTGGGACATCTTGTCATTCCAGATGGAGGAAGCTCTCAAAGGCGGTGGTGACAGGTCTGCAGTACATGGAGGCCAGAAGGAGCTCCCACCTGCCAAGAGGTATTGTTTGAGCTTCAAAAAAGAATAAGCACTGCAATGGGTTGCAGCCCATACTTAAACCCATGCATTCTTAGCGGTACTGTTTAAAAAAAAAAAAGAATTGTTCGTCTCTGTGGATGACAGGGAACCAACTCATCTTGAAGATTGGGTAAATAAAGGGAAGGAATCAAGCCTTGATCGTGCCTTTCTTCTACAAATGCTCCCTTGGAACAATTACTCCAGCCAATAAATGGAAGCAAAACAACAGAATTATCGTTATCACCATTTTGCGTCTCCCAGTGAATTGAGCGTCCGCGACAGCTGGCATTAAACATGGCCAAGGTCCAGACAGGACACGAAGGCATTCAACACCAGGTCTATTCCCACCGGAGACTCAACCCTGAGCCCTTCAAATCTTCAATCGGAATTTTTGATTGTAAGTTTCCTGAAAATTTCAGCAGGCATTTTCCGGTGTGTGTATTTTCCAACACCACCAAGCAATTAACTCAGCTCTGACACTGTCTACCTGGAGAGAGCCTCAGTTCCCACAGGTGAAGGGCTCAGTCCCACAAGACACCCCCACTTCGGGTGCCAGTCAAAACTCCAGGTGTCACCAGTACTTCTGAGTGACCGGCTATAAATTGGAGACTCCCGCCACCTGCTCCTCAGGTTCAATTAATTTGCTTGAGTGGCTCACAGAACCCAGAGAAACATTTTACCTACTAAATTACCGGTTTATTATCAAAGGATATAAGTCAGGAAGAGCCAGATGGAGGAGACGTCCAGGGCGAGGCATGGGGAAGGATGAGGAGTGTCCATGCGCTCGGACTTGTCATTTCCCCGTGTTCATCGAGCCAGAAGCTCTCCGAACCTGTCCTTTTGGGGTTTTATGCAGGTTTCATTACAGAAGCATGGTTGATTAAATCATTGGCCATTGGTGATTGAACTCAACCTCCAGCCCCTCTCCCCTCCCCAGAGGTCTGGGGGGTGGGACTGAAAGTTCCAACCCTCTAATCCCATTGTTAGTTCCCCGGGCAACCAGCCCCCATCCTTAGGTGCTTCTAAAAATCGCCTCATTAACAAACTAGGTGTGGTTGAAACAGGTTCGTTATAGATAACAAAAGACACCTTTATCACTCATCATTTAGGAAACTCCAAGAGCTTTAGGAGTTGTGTACCAGAAATGGGGACCAAGACCAAATATATATTTCTTAATATAAATCACAATATCACACGTTTTGCTTGGAATTGCACTGAATTTATTGACCAATTTGAGTCAGAAATGACATCTTATCCGAGGTGAGTCTTCTAACCATGAACATGGTATGCCTTTCTGTCTTTGAGGAAGTTAGGTCTTCCTCAAAGTATTTATTTATGCCCTTCAGAGGTTGAAGGATCCATGAATGGGTTCCTTATTTTATTACATTTTCTACTTGGTGTTTGTTGGTATAAAGCAATGCTAGTTTTGTATATTAATCTTGTATCCACACATCTGTTATACTTTCTTTGTTATTTCTAGTAGATTTCCCACTGAGTCTCTTAAGTTTTTGTATATAGATAATCACATACTCTGCAAATAATAACAGTTTATAACCTACGTTTGTTTTTGTCCTTATGGAAGTGGCTCAAATCTCCAGGGCAATGTTGAATGGGGAACCACTGTCTTAGTCCTGATATTAAATAGCAATGATTCCCAAAAACGTACCATTAAGGATTAGGTTTATTGGGCGTTTGGAGGAGACGCCCTCCATCTAGACAAGGAAGTGTCTTTCTTTTCCTAGTTTGATAAACCTTCTTTCATCATGGGTAGGTGTTAAATTTTATGAAAATTTTCTGTGTCTATAAAGATACAATTTTCCTCCTTTAATCTTTTTAATGAGGTGATAGATTGTCTAATGTTGACCACACCTGCAGCCCTAAAACAACTCCTATCTGGTCATGTTTAATACATTATTAAATCAATTTGCTAAAATGTTATTTAGGATTTTGCAGCTATATTCGTAAGTGGGGTCAGCTTACACTTTTACTTTGGTGTAAGCCTTAGAAAATTTAACCATCATCTCAGATATTGCGTCTGCCCCATCCTCTCCTTTCCTTCTGGAACCTCGATGGACACGCCTCAGACATTTCACGTCTTTCTTCCTATTTCTCAGTCTCCCTTCTGTGTTTTCCATCCTTTGTCTCTTTGCTGATTTCTGTATCATCCACTGTGATCTTTCTCCCACTAATTCTCTCTTCAGTGATGTCCAACCTGCTCTCCAAACCATGTATTGCTTTTTAATTTCTGTTTCTGTGGGTTTTGCTTCCAGAAATTCTATTTGTTTCTTTCAAACGTGCCAGGTCCCTCTTTATAGTTTTTTCCCCTATATTTTCAAGCCTATCCTTTTAGCAGGTTGGTCTGCAGCCTGTGTCCGACCTGTTGTAGCACTCCATGGACCCGTCCATGGCATGTCTCTGCTGGTTCTTTCTCTTGGTGCTTTGTTTCCCCAGCAACTTTGTTTATCACTAAATATATCTGCTCCAGGGAATTCCCCGGCGGTCCAGTGGTTAGGGCTCCGTGCTTTCACTGCCGAGGGCCCAGGTTTGATCCCTGGTTGGGGAACTAAAATCCCACAAGCCACGGGGTGTGGCCAAAAAAAAAAAAAATGTCTGCTCCATGCCCCTGAGAAATGATGCCTTCCCCACAGCCTAGGATGTAGGCGCCTTCCCCCAGACCAGGTTCCCCTTTGTTTCTGAGTGGCACCCAGGAGTGACATGTGACTATCAGGACCCTTTCTAACTAAGTCATAGATTGAAGTTTCTTGGATCTTCCTGGGGGTGCAGACCAGGGCCGGGACCCAGCACCCAGGCCCACGGAGGCTGTGGGCGCTCCAGGAAGCTCCGCTGCCCCTGCCCTCCCACCACGCCCCAGGACTCGGGGAGGGGCCAGGTTTCTCCTGATTCCCCTCACCGTGACGGGGCAGCCCTGGGATCCCCTGGTCTGGGCCGCACGCTTGGAGCCCTCAGCGTCCGGGCTGGGAGACGCCCAGGAACGCGGCTTCCTGTGCTCTGCGCCCCTCTGCCCTTCCTCAGGGTTTATACTGATGATCCTGATTCTTTATCAGCTCTCACAGGTTGTTTTTTTTTTTGAGGTACGCAGGCCTCTCACTGCTGTGGCCTCTCCCGTTGCGGAGCACAGGCTCCGGACGCACAGGTTCAGCGGCCATGGCTCACGGGCCCAGCCGCTCCGCGGCATGTGGGATCTTCCCGGACCGGGGCACGAACCCGTGTCCCCTGCATTGGCAGGCGGACTCTCAACCACTGCGCCACCAGGGAAGCCCTCTCACAGGTTTTTAAGAAGTTTTTTTACATGTATGTTTTTTTTCTCCAGCATTGTAAGTTGTTTTCAGTAGAATTGGTCCAAACAGCGTGGGCTACCGTAGGCTGGGAAATGGAACTCGCAACTTGTTTTTAAACAGACAGGAGTCCTTCTTTCTCCTGCTGCCCTCCCAGCATGAATTTAAATTCACCACCGTGTTCTACCCATTCCTGTGTTCACTGTTGCTTTCGTAACCCACTTCTTCCTTTTGAGTTCATATTTCTCCTTTTTAAAATACAGCTGTCAGGTCTTCTTTTAGGAAGCCTCTCTAAATAAGACCAAATATATTTACTTCTCCGTAAGTATTTATGATGAGTTTTGGGTTCACAATTCTTTCCACACAGTAGCAGTGAATTATTTTCCCCATTTTGAACCACAAATAATTTAGTGTTTCTGCCTCACTTTTTTTTTTTTTTTGGCCGCGCTGCACGGCATGCAGGATCTTAGTTCCCCAGGGATTGAACCCCAGCCCCTGCAGTGGGAGCGCGGAGCACTAACCACTGGACCGCCAGGGAAGTCCCCTGCCTCACTTTCTTCTATATACTGTCTCCTGTTTTGTGAGCTTAATTTGGGACAAGAGCCTGTTCTTATTTTTATTCATTTATTTACAACAAGCGACTTCTCCTTCGCATCCATTATACTTAACTATGTATTTCATCATTTCCCATGGTCACCACGCTCTTCTATGGCTCTACCTTTTTTTTGGCTCTGATCCTTTCCTTGCTTGGCTGGAAGGTCTTTGTTTTTTTCCAGAAAAGGTCAAACGTTGCAGACTTCTCATTTTCTGCGCAGAGGAGGACGTTTTCACACGCATGAGAGAGAATTCTAAAGCACAATCGCTTCTTTCGAGAAGGATGCACACCGAGCTCTAAGGATGACCCTCAGAGCAGGGAAGCGTCAGGCTTGGGGACACAGTCCTCCTCGCCACCACGTTACGTGACTAACCCACCGGGCTTGACCACTAGCCCCTGTGGCCAGACAGGGACTCAGCTGTCTCCTGCAGGTGGCCTCTCTTCCAATTCCAGCCACTGCCCTGGGGTGCTGTCCCCCTCTGAGTCGTCCATCTGACCCCACACCTTAGGTACATCAGCTCCAAGATGACAGTGGGCGAAGGATGCAGTTGGGGGCCAGGCTGGGGGCAGGCCATCATTTAGATCTTCCACCAACGGGGAAGATTTTATCACCAACACTGTTTAGAACTGCCAGCGCGTGTTGATAAAAAAAGGCAGACCAACTACTCGCTGGCTTTATTATTTTTTAAACCTCCATCAGTCTGGGGGGAGGATGGTGGAAGCCTGCGGCCCCCTCCCCCAGTCTACCCCTCCTGCATTGAGGACAGACAGGCACTCATTTTATATTGCGTGGTTGGTTTCCTTATCATTGAATTTGGAAAGTTCTTTATAGATTCTGAACACAAGTTCCTTAGCAGGTGCATGATTTGCAAATATTTCCCCCCAATCCTGACTTATCTTTTCACTCCTTACCAGGGTCTTTCAAAGAGCAGAAGTTTTAAAGTTTGATGACATCCAATTTATTCATTTTTTTCTCTTATGGGTCACGGTTTCAGTGTTGTATCTAAGAATTTTTTGCCTTACCTAAGGTCACAGAGATTTTTATTGAATAAAAATGTGTTTTCTTTTAACAGTTTTATAGTTTTAGGTTTTACATTGAGGTTGACGGTCCATTTTAGGTGAACTTTGTATGTTGTGAAAGGTGGACAGAAGCGCATTGTTTGCTGGGGACACCCAGTTGATCCAGCACCATTAGCTGAAAAGACTGCCCTTTTCCCTCTGAGTTCCCGGCATGTTTGCTGAGAATCAGTCGTGCATATGTGGGCAGGGATAGGATGCTAGGCAGGCGGGGTTTGTTTCTCAGTCCTGCAGGGTCTTTGTCCCCATCATCTTCTCACTTGTGTTGCTCCCAAAAAGAATTCTGCACCTTCCTTACCTTGGTTCCTCTGCACATCACATGTCTTTTTTCCTCTGGTGGCTTTTACAGTTTTCTCTTTACCACTGGCTTTGAGCAAACTGATCCTGGTGTGCCGTGTAATTTCTTCATATTTCTTATCATTCATCAGGCTTCTTGGATCTGTGAGTTTATAGTTCTCACCAAGTTTGAAAATTTTCTATCATTTTTTCAAGTTTTTTCTTTCCCTCATTCCTTCTGGGACCCTAACCACACATACATTAGGTCACTTGAAGTTGTCCTACAGCTCCCCAATGCTCTGTTCTATTATTTCCTCACCACTGTCACCACCACCTTCACCATCATCATCAACACACCTTCACCATCGCCACAATCTCTCTCCATCTACTTTTGGATGTTTTCTGTTGCTATGTCAAGTTCTCCAGGGTTTTTTTTTCCAATGGCTAATCTGTTATTAAACCAGCTGTTGTATTTTTCATCTCAGGCACTGTAGTTTTCATCCCTAAAAGTTGGATTTGGGTTTTTTTTTTAATATCTTTCAGGTCTAACATGTGGAATACAGTTACAGTAACTGTTTGAATGTTCCTGTCTACTAATCCTAACATGGCTGTCGGTTTTATTTGATTTTCCTCCTCATTCTGGGTTATGTTTTCCTGATTCTTTGCATGGCTTGTAATTTTCTATTATATGGTAGACATGGTGATTTTTACCTGTTGTGTGTCGGATATATACCTTTATCCATACAAATATTCTTGAGCCATTTCTGAAATACAGTTAAGTTCCTTAGAAACAGGTTAACCTTTGGGGGTCTTTAAGATTTGTTAGGCGAGGCCAGAGCAGTGCTCCATCTAAGGCTAGTTATTCTCCTACAGAAGCAAGACTCTTGCCTACGGTGTACCCGGGGCCCCGTGAATCACGAAGTCCCCAGTCTGGCTGGGAATGGGGATAGTCCTGGCCCCGGATGCGGACAGGATGCTGTCCCTGCAAACCCCTTGGGCTTCTCCTCTTCCTGCAGCCCCTCACGTCCATGTGCTCATCCGCTCTCTGCCGAACACGCATTCCCCTGCTCTCTCTGCATCATCCCTCCTCTTGTGCTCATCCTGCAAACTCTGGCCACTTCCGTCTGCCCCATTTCTCCACTTCGGGAGGGTGTCAGGGGTCCCAAATTCCCCCTCCCTCTGCCACAGCCTGGAAAGGCTCTCAAGACAGCAGGGCCCTCGTTGGGCTCCCCCGTCTGTCCCCATCCCTCGGGCATGGCCGTCTGTCCCCGTCCCTCGGGCATCACCGTCGGTCCCCGTCCCTCGGGCATGGCCGTCTGTCCCCATCCCTCGGGCATGGCCGTCGGTCCCCGTCCCTCGGGCATCGCCGTCGGTCCCCGTCCCTCGGGCATGGCCGTCTGTCCCCGTCCCTCGGGCATCGCCGTCTGTCCC
The DNA here is from genome assembly GCF_949774975.1 of Lagenorhynchus albirostris. NCBI lineage: Eukaryota > Metazoa > Chordata > Mammalia > Artiodactyla > Delphinidae > Lagenorhynchus > Lagenorhynchus albirostris. The sequence goes on from NC_083105.1 coordinate 1,095,446, forward strand.
CGTCCCTCGGGCATCGCCGTCTGTCCCCGTCCCTCGGGCATGGCCATCTGTCCCCGTCCCTCGGGCATGGCCATCTGTCCCCGTCCCTCGGGCATGACCGTCTGTCCCCGTCCCTCGGGCATGGCCGTCTGTCCCCTTCCCTCGGGCATGGCCGTCTGTCTCCATCCCTCGGGCATAACTGTCTGTCCCCGTCCCTCGGGCATCGCCGTCTCTCCCCGTCCCTCGGGCATGGCCGTCTATCCCCGTCCCTCGGGCATGGCCGTCTGTCCCCATCCCTCGGGCATGGCCGTCTGTCCCCGTCCCTCGGGCATGGCCGTCTGTCCTTCCCCACGTCCGGTGTCTTGAGACTGTATCTTGTCTGGTTTCCAGGCTGCTTCAGGCTCGAGGGAAAATCTGACCCCTGTGACTCCATCTTGGCCACAGTGGGATCCACAGCGCTGGGTTTCTTTCCCAGGAACATTTCAGACCTCGTAGTTCCTGCTGCCTCTTTGAGTTGTTTCTGATACGGTCCAGTCGGGGCTCTGTTGAGCGACGGGCCAGCGCGTCCGTCCGTGTCTCAGCCGCGGTGCCTCTGCCCCCCCTTCTCCAGGGTCTCGGTGGTCAGCCACCGTGGTCCGTGGGGATGCCTCATTCCTGCTCTACTTTCTCTGCAGCGAGGAAGCCTTTGGTGCGCCCTCGGCCTCTGCTTCCCCCCATCACGTGCATTCAACAGTTCCACCTGGTCCCACCCGTGTCCCCTCTCCTCCCGGCATTTTCGTCCTTTACTTCCCCTTGACTGTCAGCCCAAGAAGCTGGTCTTCCTGACATGCTCCCGGCGTTCGCCTGGGGCCCGGGCCCCCTGGAGGCACCGCTGAGCACACACACCTCCCCTTCCCGGGCGCACTGTCCCGCCCGGGGTTACTCCCCAGTCTGACACGTCACCAGGCGTGAACGCCACGGCCCTGAGCGCAGCAGAGAACCTGGGCTGCCAACTCCGTGGGGCGCGGGGCCCCCTGGGGTGTGGTGGCTCCCGTGGAACCAACGCCCCTCCCCGGACCTGAAGCGTCCGCCGGCGAATCTGCAGAGCCACGGCCGAAAACACTGCTCGGCCCCCGCGCCTGAACGTGAGAGCCCAGCTCCCTGCACAGCCCTTGGTCCGGCCGCAGTTTCCGGTGCCCTGACCGAGGCCGTCGGGGCCAGGCCCACCTGGGCGGGCGCAGCCGCCTGCCGGCGGTCAGGGCCTTAGGCGGCAGTGCCCTTGAGGTCAGGGCCCCCGTGCCCCCAGCACACCTTTGCTGTCGCCCATCTTTGTTGTCCGTGCTTGCCGAGGGGGGCTCCTCTGCCTCCTTGCTGGCCAGGCGGGGGCCCACTCCTGGCGCCCAGCGGCCATCTCTGAGCATGGCTCAGGGTGGCCCACCACTCACCCGGGGCCTGGTTCCCTGACTGCACTGGGGCAAGTAGGGAGCACTCTCCCCGCGACTGTGCAGCCCCAGAGCCCCCCTCCCCCACCCCCACCCCACCACCCAAAGAGCCTTACCCAGGCCCTGGGAACCGTGGTACTCACTCTCCTTCTCCCCTCCCCAGGAAATATTTTCAACAGCTTCTGCCGCAAGCCCCCCACGTCCATGTCCGGGTCCGTCCTGGAGGCCCTGACCCTCTCCACTGCCATGAAGTGTGCCCCCCCCGACGGCTGCTCCCTGTTCCTGCGCGTCAAGGCCTCTCTCACGCTGCATGGTGACCATGATGGTGGTGACACCCAGGAAGTGGGGTGGTGGGCTCAGGGCTCCTCTAATCCCCGTGACAAGCCGGGGGTGGGGTGGGCCAGGGAGACCCTGCTAACTGCCCTTCACAGAGGAGGGGAGGGGAGGGCTCTGACAGCCCTGCCGGCCCCTCCCTCCACCCAGAGGGCCTGCGGGGCCTGGAGGCCTGCTCCATGAGCCTGGACACCCAGGAGACACAGTGCCAGAGCGTGCGGGTCCCCAGGGCCTCCCGCCGGCTGCAGGTGGGGCAGCAGGTGAGACCAGGGTCTGACCCGGACTTGCGGGTCCAGCCCCAAGCCGGTGCCGGGCAGCTGCACCTATCCCCTGGCCTGCTCCCGGCTGCCCTCCCCTCTTGGCCACCTGATCCATAGACCGTCCTGGGGCTCTGCCACCCCAGGCCCAAGGAATGGGTGCCCCTCCTCCTCTGCCCCAGACCCTGGGTCCCAGCTGTGCGGTGTGGAACTGGCCTGGCCATGGGTGGGTGGACAGAGGTCCCAGCTCCACCAGTTCCCACCCGTCCCTGCCCAGCTCCAGGTGCACTTTGACTGCTTTGAGGTGAGCGTGGCCCAGAGCCTCTACGTCACCCTGAGGACTGTCCCCCACTTCTGCGGGGTCCAGCTGGACGAGCGGTACCATGTGGAAGGTGGGCCGGCGCGGGTACAGCTGCCATCCAGCTTCCCGGGACTGATTCAGGGCGGGACTCACCCAGGGCAGGGGGCAGGGCCCACGCTGGACGGCTCCCAGCAGTGCATTTGGCTCAATTCAGCGTCTCCGTTTCCCTGGAGAGGAAGGCCTTCTGGAAACCACACGGGCAGAGGCCCAGCTGGGGGGCGGCCCCTGGTGCAGAGCGGGCTGGGCCCAACACTGCCTCTGTCGTTCGCAGACTGCGCAGACGAGGACGTAGGGAGGAACGTGCCCGACTGCTTTGGTGAGGCCCCCTCCCCGGGTGGGACCTGGGCCCCATGGCTCCTGGGAAGCCTCTCAGGTGGTGGCAGACACCCACGGGCCTCCCACTGGGCTCTTCTGCCCTCCGCACTCGGGAAGTCATGATGGGTCCTCAGGTGGGCGACTCCCAAAATACCTGGGTCTGGCAGGGGTCACCCCCTGGAGGCTGTCAGCACAGGGGAGCCCCGTGCCTGGTGACCTCTGGCCCCAGCGTGACCTCACCTGCTTCCCTTCTACAGCTGGGAAGCTCTCCTACTCGGTGGACCGCAGCCGCAAGGTCATTCTGGTACAGGTGCCGGAGTCAGGGGGCCCCGACTACTACGACTACTACGTGCGGCTCTGCCTCAAGTGGTTCACCTGCGAAGACGCCGGCGCCCCAGTGCGAGTGAGCCCCGCCCCGGCCCCGCCCCCGGCCCGGCCCCGCCTCTGATCCTCGCTGGCCGCCCGCCCACGGTGCCTTCACTCCCCTGCAGGTGACAGCGAACGGGGTCTCCCGGAGGGTCTCTCTGCCCTACAAACAAGAGTTGTCGTGCCTGTGCCTTGAGGTCAGTGAGGATGTGGCCTTGACCGCCGGGAGTGGACAGAAGGATGGGCAGACCCTGCGCTGACCCCAGTCCCTCCCGCAGGGCTGGTCCGCGACGCCTGACGCCGTGCGGATCCAGACCTGCCCCTTCGAAGATGGCAAGTGCCCCGTGGTGCCGGGGGAAGGAGGGGGGAGCGAGGAGAGAGGGGTGGGAGATGGGCGGGTCAGAGGTGCCCAGCGGGGTAGGGGCTGGCCTGTCCAGCTGGGACGGCTGACTCGAGTGGGGGTGAGACGGGGTGGGGGGCAGGCCCAGCCTCAGCCCTTGAGCCTGCTTCGGACGGCAGGCAGCCAAGTGTGTTCCAGGCAAGCCCTCCAAGGCGGCAGAGCCTGCGCGTGGACATGAGCGTGCAGGAGAGCGCGTGTCGGCCGGTGCACCAGCACGCACGTGTCGCAGCCAGGCCACCTGGAAGAGCCCAGGCTGCCGGGAGGGGCTCCCGGAGGGGTGCGGGGTGCTCACAGGACACACACACAGACTCGGGTCGGGCCCAGAGCCCCCGAGAGAAGGCACCTGGGTCCTGGGCCAGCCCGATGGTTACTCTAGCAGGCGCTCAGTCCCGTGGCCCACGGGCGGCTGGGGTAGCGCCAGCTGATGCCAGCCCTGGGGGAGGGTCCCTGCAGACACGGAGACGCTGTGGGACGCCATCCACTACCACCCGGGGAGCCGGGAGCTGAGGTGGGAGCCTGCCTGCCCCATGAGTGGCCGCGTGAGCCTGTGCTGGCGTCCAGGGCCAGGGCCCCAGTGCCTGGAGCTGGAGCAGTCCAGCCGGCCTGCACACAGCAGGGTGAGTGCCCCCAGGCAGGGATGGGGCGGGGGTGGACGGCCAGGGCCCTGACCTGAGCGCCCCTCAGGTGCAGTACCCTCTCGTGGACACCCAGCCCCAGCTCTGCCTGAAGGTGAGTGGGCCCGTCCGCAGCCCGCCTCGTGCACTACCAGGGCTTGGGGAGGGGCCCAGGGCATTGGGGCAAGGGGCCTGCAGCCACATATCCCCCTGTGCCTTGTCCAGCCCTGGGTCCAGCTACTCGGTGGCCCCTCTAATCCCCTCCTGGTCCCACGGGGGCGGGGCGGGGGCAGTGTAACCAGTCCCAGAGGGCCACGAAGGAGGCCCGCCTGTCCCGGCCCCCACCCACCCCCGTCCCTGCACACGCGGCCACACCCCGTCCCTCGGCCTCCCTGCAGTTCTCCACGAGCCTGGGCTTCCCGGTGAGGTGCCCTTTCGAGCAGCTGCACTTCCCAGGTGAGCCCCCCGCGGGGCGGGAGGGAGGCCGGCTGGGGCTGTCGCAGGGCGGCCGCAGCAAAGAGGGCCCTTTGCTTGTGTAAATGCCTCTTGGTGGGGGGGCAGACGACGGCGTGCGGCCACTTGTGGGGTGGCGTGCTGGGCCTCACCCCTGCCCCCCGCAGCCTGGAAGATGGCCGTCCAGCCGGCACCCGCCCCGGGCCACCTCCGGGTGGCCTTCCTCTCGCCCAGCCCTGCCCGCTTCCAGGTGTGCCTGTGTCACCGAGGGAAGACGTGGCCCCCCGCGTGCCGCCGGCTGCTCCAGGCCACCCCCATCCCTGCGGTGAGCTGGGTGCGGTGGGCACCGTCCTGGGGACCTGGGGGGGCGTGCTGGCCCCTTCAGTTCCCCACAGTCCCCAAGCCAGCCCTGGTGGGGAGGGTGCCAAGACGGCTCCGCAGGGACGCAGAGGAGCCTGGTCTGCACCCCCGCTGCCCGTGACCCACCCCTCCCCCGCTCAGGGTGACCCCACAGAGGACCCTGCGGTGGCCTTTGTGGACATTCCCGGGGACCAGGCCTGCGCACCCGGCACCTGCATCCAGGTGGGTGGTGCTGTCCTGCCCACCTCCTCCACTCCCAGACCTCAGGGGAGCCCCCGCCTCCCCAGAGCTGCCCTGGGGGCCCCTCCAGCTACGCAGCCCCTCCAGCCGGTGCCTCTGGGGAATGCGGGCGGGGCTCAGGGAGCGGCTGCAGGCTGTGCTGACCCGCTCTCGCTCTCGCTGCCTTCGACCCCGGCCTGCAGGGCAGAAGGACCGACATCCAGTTCTCCGTCCCCCAGCAGCTGTGCGACCTCCAGTGCGGTGAGCACCGGGGCCAGGCCTCAGCCAGAGGGGGCAGGGAGGACAGGCCCTCGGGGGGCTGCAAGAGGCAAGGGCTGGACCCCAGACTGGCCCCTGGAGCCCCGTCTCCCATGTTGGAGTGGGGGCGGGGTGCACGGCACAGTAGACTGGGGCTCGGCAGGCAGGCGACAGAGGGGCCACCTGCCTCGGAGTCAGGCCCGGCCCCGCCCTGACTTGGGCGGTCAAGTCCGCCCCAGAGCCTCCTAGCACCCAGCCGGGTCCCACGGTGTCAGGTGCGCTGCGTCTCTTCCCTGACTGCTCCGACCCCAATCAGGGCTCTGGTTCCAACTGTGCAGGAACGCGATGTCCCCAGCCCACCCTTCGCCCAGCCAGCCACGGATGAGCCTAACCCTGCAGGGCCTGGGTGTGGCCCAGCAGGGTGGCTCCTGCCCGGGGGTGGGGTGGGGGTGGGGTGGGGTGGGGTGGGGGAGGGGTGGGGTGGGGGAGGGGTGGGGTGGGGGAGGGGTGGGGGTGGGGTGGGGGAGGGGTGGGGGAGGGGTGGAGGGGTGGGGGGTGGGGGAGGGGTGGGGGAGGGGTGGGGTGGGGGGGTGGGGTGGGGTGGGGGTGGGGGTGGGGGTGGGGTGGGGTGGGGGTGGGGGGTGGGGGGTGGGGTGGGGAGGGGTGGGGTGGGGTGGGGTGGGGGTGGGGTGGGGTGGGGGAGGGGTGGGGTGGGGGGGGTGGGGGTGGGGGTGGGGGTGGGGGTGGGGGTGGGGGGAGGGACGACACCAGCGCAGGGTGAGTGACAGCAGGCACTGCCACCTGCAAGCACAGAACCTTTCCTGGTAGCTGTGGAGAGTGGACCCCCTGGTCACGGGGGGAGCATTCCGGCGCCCAGGGCTCTCGCAGCCCTTTCTGCACATGGGCAGCTGGGTAGGTCTTGAATGGCCTCTGAACTCAGCTGAGTCACAGCAATTCCAGGGCAGCCCCAGTCCTGCCCGCCTTCCCCCCGGGAAATGCCCCGGGGCCCGCGGAGGCTCCTCACGCCTGTATCCCCCAACTGCCCCCCACTCCCTGACCCAGCAGAGCTTTTCAGCCGAGTCTGGGTCCCATTCCCCAGCAAAGGTCACCTCCAGCAGATCACAGGTCAAAGGGGCGATGGTCACCCCTAGGGGCCTCATGTCTGGGCTGGGGCTCTAATACCTGCCAGCCAGGTGGCCCGGTGGCTGGCCTGGGGCCACGGCTGGAGCCCCAGTGTTATGCTGGGCGAGTCCCAGAGTCCCAGGAAGCAGAGAGAGTGACTGGGCCCAGCTCAAGTGGTGGGCACCTGGGGGGCATACTGCCCTTGGGGTCTGGGCGGACTCCCCCGGAGACGGGACCCTTGCCTGTCGCACGGGCACTGGCTCGACTGCACTGGGCAGTGCACCCTGAGCGACTGGGGTCTCGGACCCCTCTCCTGCCCTCCACTGCACAGGCAGGGCTGGGCTGGGGACGGCTGTGCCCCCAGACGAGGGTGGCACTGGGCCGCCTGAGCCAGCCCCCCATTCCTGTCTCCCCAGCTGCCACCCAGGGGACAGCAGCCTGAGGCCACGTGTCTCACCAGGAAGAAGCAAGTGCTAGGGCCAGATTGCTGGGACGTGGTGAGTGGCAGCTCACGCCTGGGCACGCCAAGCCTCTGTGAAGGCTGGGCCTCAGAGCAGGCGGTGGGACGGGTCTCACCTGGCCCCAGACCGTGGCACCTATGTGCCTCAGCTCTCCAGAGGCCTGCGGCTCCCGCGGGCCCTTGGGCCATGCCGGGGCTTCCAGTCAAGGACCTTCAGCCCCTCTGAACCCCCCGAGTGGGGCCCAAGAGAACGGCTGGGTGGGATGCGCCCTTCCCCGGGTGGCCCAGCCCCTGACCTGCCCCATCGCAGCGTGGTCCCGGCTCCCTCTGGACAACTGGGGGCACGGCCTGCACCCCTGGTCCTGAGGACAGTGTTCTCTGAAGTGCAGAGTGTGGCCGCGCCCCTTCTGTAGCTGGGCGGGTCTGGGGGCCGGGACATGCCCACAATGGCCGGGCTCCACATACCGGGTGGCCCCCTGCTGCCCAGGCTGGGCCTTCACTGGCCCCCCAGTGTCCCTCACACAGCTCTCCCTCGACCCTTCAAAGACTCTGCTAAGAGCTCGAGGGAGCCCACGGCCCGAACACCACCCTGCACCAGCCCCCCGCAGAGCTCAGCCCACCTTCCACTCCCCAGGCCCCCAGCGAGGCCAGTCCAGTGAGGGCCGGCTGCTTCCGTTGGCCTCAGGGGCCACATGCCAGGACGAACCATTCTCAGACAGTCACACTCCCTGAGGGCCACTATGTGCCATCTGTGCTCAGGGACCACAGGGGGACCCTTGACCCTGCAGTGTCACTTCCGTGTCCCAGGCCAGGGGTCACCCAGCAACTGGCCGGCTGGGTCTGCCCTCCCAGGACCCTCCTGCCGGCTCACAAGGACCACCGGGCCACACCTCCCGAGCTGTGTCTGGGGTCACCTCCACGAGACCACGGTGCATCCAGGCCCCGCCCTGGACGTCAGCTGCGCTGCGTCTGCAGATGTGCCCCTACACCCAGGCCCTGGCTGGGCTGTCCCTCCTTCAGCCGGACACAGTCCACCGGGCCTTCTCCTATCCCTCTCTCAATGGGGCCTGCTGCCCCCAGCCGACTAGGGGGGCAGGCAAAGCCAGCATGGCCCCTCGCTCAGTAAACACTTGTCCACCTGGCTCGCCTCTTTCCTTGACGACAGAGATGGGGTCTGCAGGGCAAGGTGGCCCTTAGGGTGGGGTTGGGAGGACCACGGGCCTGGGCTTACCTCCTAAAACGAGATGGAGGTCAGGACTGCAGCTGGGGCGAGGGTGGAGCCACGGACACGGGCGGAGCCTGCCGCCCTCCGCCACGTACAGCCCCGCCTGTATCGCAGGACATCCCCAGGCTAGGAACTCCAACAGCCCCACAGCCGCCCCCGTGGGTGGGGGGAGAGTGGCGCCCACAGGCGGGTCAGGGCCACCCCGTGCCCACTCAGCCCGCAGGCCCGCCCCCTGACGACTGGCAGGGGCTGAACCACCCCTCAAGCCCCAGGCTCCCACTCCCCTACCCCAGCCAGGCCCGGTCCCCTGCCCAAGGGCCCCCTGGAGACCCCTGTCTGCCCCAGGTGTCCCCTCCCCATCAAGGCACCCGGGAGGGTGGGGGACCAAGGTCCCAGCTCTGGCTGGGGCCCCCTCTCCCCGTCCCACAAGCTCCTGCTTCCCATGCCTGGACCATCCAGGGGTCCCCTGGTCCACGCACAGAGACCCCAGCGGGACCCAGGGCCACCCCAGGAGTCCTTGCCGCCTGGAGCTGGGATGGCGGATTTGCTGGCGGGGGGTGCGGGGAACTGACCGGGTGCAGGCTCCCCCAAGACTCCTCAGCAGCCCGGGCCGCCCCAGATGGCGGAAGCAGAGGCCCACACAGAGGCAGCGGCCGTGCTTCTCTCCAGGGCCAAGGGTGTGCTTGGCCACAGGGGACGGGGAGGGGAGGGACACGCTCTGGTCCCAGCTGCCCCACTGTCCAGTGTGCACCGCCACCAAGTGGTGGCGACACTCAGCGCCCGCTTCTGAGCGGGGCCTTGCCTCCCGCCTCCACGTCACCCGGAGCCCCGTGGCCCAGCGGGCCCACCGCCTTGGCCGTGGACCAAGTAAGACTGGCCCCCCCGCCCGCCAAGCGGGAAACCCCATCCCCACCCCTGCCCCGGAGAGACGCGCGGATGCGCTCAGGCCCCGGATGAGGGGTGACTAGGGTCACCCCCGCCAGGGCTCACAGCTTAGCTGGGACGAGCCTTTGGACATCTGTGTACCTCATTCATTCCTTAAGCGGGTACTGAGCGCCCACTGGGTGCCACCCTGTCCCAGCGCTAATAACAAACAGCACTGGCCCCGGAGCGGGGGAAATACCTGGGTCTGCCCTGAACTGCGGGGCTTCTCAGGTCAGGATTTTCAGCCCTAAACCCCAGGCAGACAGGGCCATCGGCCACCCTACCTGGAGCGGACCTTTGCCTGGGGAAGACAGACCACAAACAGCTGAACATGTAACTTATAACGGGGTGCCCGGTGCCAGTGCGAGGAGGAGGAGGTCAGGGAAGCAAACAGGAAGTGTGGGCGGGCTGCCGTTGAGAGGAGGGCGGTCCCGGCAACGCGGGGGTCTGGTCCTAACAGGATGGACAGGTGAGGGGCTGTGGCGGGCAGGTGCGGCCATGGGGTGCCCTGGCTTGGAAACGAGGGTACGAGTCAAATAAACCAACGTTCCTCGGTGTCTGGAGGTGGGGCTCCACGGGCTGCGACGGAAATGTAGCAGCAGGAGCTGGTGTTTGCACGTGGTAAGTTTGAGCTGCCTCTGTTCGCCAGTGCTTCTGTAGGGCCTTCTGGGCATCACTCCCTCAGTGAACAAAACAGACACAGATCCCTGCCCAAGGCAGAGAAGAGAGGCATAAACATTAAAAAAAAAATAAAGAGTAAATTATCTAGGACATAAAAGGTTTATTCAGAAAGAAAAATTGGAGCAGGTTAAGGGAAGGAGATGGTCTTGGGGGCAGAGTGGCAGGCTGGGTCTCACGCCAAGACAGGAAGGAGATGGAGCTGGTGGACCAACAATTAAAACCCAGTGAGTCGGACTTCCCTGGTGGCGCAGTGGTTAAGAATCCGCCTGCCAATGCGGGGGACACGGGTTCGAGCCCTGGCCCGGGAAGATCCCACATGCCACGGAGCAACTAAGCCCGTGCGCCACAACTACTGAGCCTGCGCTCTAGAGCCCGCAAGCACAGCTACTGAGCCCACGAGTCACAACTCCTGAAGCCCACGTGCCTAGAGCCCGTGCTCCGCAACAAGAGAAGCCACTGCAATGAGAAGCCGCGCACCGCAACGAAGACACAACGCAGCCAAAAATAAATAAATAAAATAAATAAATTTATTTAAAAAAACCCAAAAACCCAGTGAGTCCTTCCACAAGGGTAGAAAGGGATAAAACAGTTTTATTATTGGATGAGCATTAAGAGACTGCAAAGACAAAAACCTCACCCTTTATATGATCCAGGCAGGTACAACCCATTCCATACGGGATCTCAAGAAAAATAACTGAACTCGAGCCTATTTTGTGTGATAATAACACAGCCGCCCCAGCTTCTCTGATTCCTGTTTGCATGGAACGTCTTATTCCATCCTTTTACTTTCAACCTCTTTGTGTCTTTGTATGTAAAGTGAGTTTCTTGTACACAGCAAGTGTACAAAGGTGGATCGCCTTTGCCAATCTCTGTCTTTTAATTGGAGAGTTTAACCCATTTAAATTTTTAAAATATATATTTTATTTACTTATTTACTTTTGGCTGCATAGGGTCTTCGTTGCTGCGTGCAGGCTTTCTCTAGTTGCCGTGAGCGGGGGCTACTCTTCGTTGTGGTGCATGGGCTTCTCATTGCAGTGGCTTCTGTGGTTGTGGATCATGGGCTCTAAGTGCATGGGCTTCAGTAGTTGTGGCGCACGGGCTTAGTTGCTCCGTGGCATGTGGGATCTTCCCGGGCCAGGGCTCAAACCCGTGTGCCCTGCATTGGCAGGCAGATCCTTAATGACTGCACCACCAGGGAAGCCCTCCATTTACATTTAAAGTGAATACTGAGGGACTTCCCTGGTGGTCCAGTGGGTAAGACTCTTTGCTCCTAACGTAGGGGGCCTGGGTTCGATCCCTGGTCGGGGAACTAGATCCCACATGCATGCCACAACTGAGTTTGCATGCCACAACAGAGACCCTGCGTGTCGCAACTAAGACCCGGCACAGCCCAAATAAATAAATAAATAAATATATTTTAAAAAAATAGAGTGAATACTGAAAAGAAAGGACTTACTTCTACCATAGCTATTTGTTTTCTTATATGTCTTATATGGTTTTTGTCCCTCAGTTCTTCTATTACTGCCTTTTGGATATTTAGTTGATTTTTTGTGATGTACTATTTTGATGTCCTTCTTCTTTCCTTTTCTGTATTTTTTTCCCCAGTATTTTCTTACTGGTTTCCTTGGGAGTTACAATTAAAATCGTAAACTTATAAAAACCTAGTTTGAATAATACCAATTTGGTTTCAGTAGTAAACACTCTGCTCCTACACAACCACAGCCCTCTCCTGTTGTTGTCACAGATTCATCTTCATCTATTGTGTGTCCATTAACATAGATTTATAACTATTGTTTCATGCATTTGCCTTTTAAATCATACGGAAAAAAACAGAGGAGTTACAAACCAAAACTGCAATAACACCAGCTTTTAGCTTCTCCCATGCAGTAACCTTTACTGTATTCTGTATTTCTCGTGGTTTTGAGTTACTGTCTAGTGTGTTTTCATTCAGCCCCAAGGACTCTCTTTAGCATTTCCAGTAGGGCAGGAAATGAACTCCCTGAACTTTTACTTACCTGGAAACATCTTACTTCCTTCATTTCTGAAAGATAGTTTTGCTGGATATAGAATTCTTGGTTGACAGGTCTTTCTTTTTCTTCAGGACTTCAAATATGTCCTCCCACTGGCGTGTGTTCCAAGGCTTCTAATGAGAAGTCTTCTGGAAGTCTTGTTGAGGATTTCCATGGAAAGGCCAGAAGGGCTGCGGTGGCAGAGGCCCCAGCGTGCGCACAGTGGGCATAAGGAGAGGCTGGGTGAGGACGCTGCGGGGGGTGGGGGGTGGTGGTCAGAGCTGAGGAGGGGAGGAGAGTTTCCAGGAAAGGATCGACTGTCACCAGGCTGCGGGCCAAGCGAGGGGAGCTCTGATCATGGCCATCTGGAGACAGGAACTCACCTTGACGAGAGGGAGCCCGACTGCAGAGGGCTCTCGGAAGGAGGGTGGGGGGCACCCCCTGAGTTTAGTCAGGAAGGAACAAGGAAATGGTCGATGCGTCAGAGTTGCTGGACTCTGACGTGTTTGGCAGTTGGGGGGTTTCTAGCTTGCAGGAGCGACAACTCGTGTCGGGGGGCGGGCTGCAGCTGCGAGCTGGGCTCTGCGCTGAGGAGGGCTGAAGGGCTTGTCCCTGGCTGGTGGTCTCTGCCCCTGGAGGTCGAGCAGAGGCCAGGGTTTGGGTGTCCAGCTTGGGCCACCAGAGGAAGGGGAGGCAGCTCGGCAGGCAGGGCGGGGAGACGGGTCCTGGCAGCGGGACCTGCGGACAGCAGCGCCTGGGCCTCGGCGGCATCTGCACCTCTCGGGAAAGCTGTGCGCGCCCACCTCGCCAGCCCCCAGCAACAGGTTCCCACATTCACCCTCTTCCAGCCAAAAAGCGAAGAGCTGTCAGTTCCCGCAGAACCTTCATGAGTACAGCTTCCAATAAGATTCTGATTATTTTAATGGTATTTTAAACGGCTGCTTATTACTTTGAGGCGATTGACTCTTTTTTTTCTAAAACTCTTCGTGCGCACGTTTAAACATACTTTTTCTACGTTTCTCTGGGCGCCACTGAGCACAGCCTTAGGACAGGACACAGTGGGCCGTGGCGGCAGACGCGGACGCGAGTCAGGCTGGGGAGTGGGCCCCAGGTTGGGTGAGCCGAGGGGAAGATGCACCCTCTGGGCGTGCGGGGAGCGGGGCGGCGCATTCCGGGGCACGTCTGACCCCCGAACTTGGACGCAGCAGTGACCACTGGGGAGGACGTGTGTCCAGCCGGCTGGGGAAGAGGCGCTGTGGGTGAAGCAGCCGAGAGCTCGCGGTGAGGGGCGCACCTGCCTCTCCGGCGGGACCAGTGTCACTTGGCGCCTCGGGCGAGGGTTCTCCGCAGCTCTGACCGCCCCAGCGCCCGCAGCGCTCCCAGCCCTTGCGCCCCAGGAGCCTCCGGGGATCTGCCGGGTGCGAGCTCGGCGAAGAGCCAGTGGGATGGGCGGGGGGGCGGGGCCGGCCGCTAGGATACCCCGCCCCCAGCCTCAAAGTCTGGTCTCCGCCCGGTCCCCGCGGCGGGCTGGGGAGGGTCGCGCTTCCTCCGGAGGTCGGCGGCTGGGGCGCAGGTGGGGTGCGGAGAGGGAGCAGCTGCGGGGCGGCCCGTCGGAGGAGGGAGGCTGCCCCGGGGGACGAGGCCGGGGCTTGGCCTACACGCCCTGGAGGGCGAGGGGCAGGGGCGGCCCCGGGAGGCCTCCGGGAGCGGGATAGGGGCGGGGGGTTAGGGAGGGGCTGGGGAGCCTGGCTGCCCCTCCGCGGCAGGTTAGGGACGGGGCTCCAGGGCCCGCGTCTTCTGCCCCCCGTCCCGCCCCGCTGTGGCTTTTATTGGGGGGAAACATCTTTAAGGACACCTCCCTCATCTTGGGTTGCAAGGCTCTGTCTCGCCTTTGACCCACCCAGGAGGGACCCCACGACCATCTTCCCGGCTCCCGGGCGCATGCGCCAGACTGTGCGACTGGGTGCCCCGAGAAAGCGCGGCCGTCGCCCCTCGCCCCCGGCAGGAGAACTCGCTGCGAGGAGAAAGCCCGGGCGCGCGTAAAAATGGCCTGAAACATACATTTAAAAAATATTTTGTTTATCTAATTTTTAATTGTCACATAGTAAAATTGACTTTTAAAAATTTAATTTGTATTTTATATTGGAATATAGTTCATTTACAATACTGTGTTAGTTTCAGGTGTACAGCAAAGTGATTCAGTTTATATATATATATACATTCTTTTTCAGATTCTTTTCCCATATAGTTTATTACAGAATATTGAGTAGAGTTCCCTGTGCTCTACAGTAGGTCCTAGTTGATTATCTATTTTATATATAGTAGTGTGTATATGTTAATCCCAAACTCCTAATTTATCCCCTCCATTAAAAATTGACTTTTTAATTTTGGTGGACAGTTCTCTGAATTTTAACACATGCGGATAGCCGTCACTGTAACAGGTTACAAAACAGTTACATCACCCCGAAACCTACCCCCTGCCATGCCTTTCGGGCACACTTCCTCCACCCATAACCTCTGGCAACCACTGATCTGTTTTCCATGATGGTAGGTTGGTCCTGTGGATGGAAACAGATAGAAGGCAACCTTTGGGGACTGGCCTCTCTCACTCTGTAATGTCTTGCGATTCATCTGGGAGGTTGTGTGAATCCACAGTTTGTTTCTTTCGTGACTCGGTAGTATTCCATGGTCTAGATCACCACGGTCCGTTCATCCATTCACCCACTGAAAGATGTTTGGGTTGTTTCCAGCTGTTACAAATAAGGCCACTACCAGTGTTCATGTACAGGTTTGTGTGTGAACACACATTTTCACTTCTCTAGGACAAACGCCTGAGGTTGCGTTGCTGTCTCCCACGGTAAGCATATAGTACCTGCATAGGAAACTGAGAAAGCGTCTCCCAGAGTGGACGCACCGCTTTGCCTTCCCAGCATCCGCATCCCAGAGTTCCCGTTGCTTCACATCCTCGCCAGCACTTGGTATTGTCAGTGTTTCTTCTTTACTCGTTCTGAGAAGCACGCAGTGTTTCTTCTTTACTCGTTCTGAGAAGCACGCAGTGCTCTCTTATCAAGGTTCTAGTTTGCATTTCTGTCGTGGCTAATGGTGCTAAGCATCTTTTCATGTGCTTAGTTGCCATCTATACATCCCCTTTGGTGAAGCGTCTGTTCAAGACCTTTTGCATTTGTAGTTACATCCTTTTTTTTTTTGCTACACTGCGCAGCATGCAGGATCTTAGTTCCTTGACCAGGGATCAAACCCATGCCCAAAGTCCCAACACCTTTCCTATTTGTAAATTGTGTTGTTTTCTTAGTGCTGAGTTTTGTGGGTTTTTTTTTTTTTACATCTTTATTGGAGTATAATTGCTCTACAATGGTGTGCTAGTTTCTGCTTTATAACAAAGTGAATCAGTTATACATATACATATGTTCCCATAGATCTTCCCTCTTGCGTCTCCCTCCCTCCCACCCTCCCTATCCCACACCTCTAGGTGGTCACAAAGTTAAAAAAAAGTTAAAAGATTAACTTTTTTTAAACTGTCTTTATTTTTTAATTAATTAATTAATTTATTTTTGGCTGTGTTGGGTCTTCGTTGCTGTGCGCGGGCTTTCTCTAGTTGCAGCGAGCGGGGGCTACTCTTCGTTGTGGTCGCGCGGGCTTCTCATTGCGGTGGCTTCTTTTGTTGCAGAGCACGGACTCTAGGCACTCGGGCTTCAGTAGTTGTGGTATGTGGGCTCATTAGTTGTGGCTCGCGGGCTCTAGAGCACAGGCTCAGTAGTTGTGGCGCACGGGCTTAGTTGCTCCGCGGCATGTGGGATCTTCCCAGACCAGGGCTCGAACCCGTGTCCCCTGCATTGGCAGGCGGATTCTTAACACTGCAACACAAGGGAAGTCCTCAAATTGTTTTAGTTATTCCCGTTTCATTGCCCTTCCATATAAATTCTAGAACTGGCTTGTCTTCATCTACAAAATAATCTTCCTGGAATTTTGGCTGGTAATGTGTGAAATCTGTAGATCACTTTGGGGAGAAATGACATTTTTACTATGCTGAGTCTTCAAATCCATGAACATGATAAGTCTTTCCATTTGTTTAGATCTTTCTGATGTTTCCAACAGCATTTTGTAGTTTTCAGCACACAGCATACATGTTTTGCTAAATTGACACCTAGACATTTTAATGTCTATTAAGTGGGAGCTATTATAAATAGGAACTTTCTTAAAATTTTGGTTTCCAATTATTCACTGCTTATATACAGGAATAGGATTGACTTCTTTGTGTTGATCTTGTATCCTGCAACCTTTCTAAACTCACTTATTTGTTCTAACAGTTTGGTTCTTTTTTAAAAAATAGATTCCCTGGGATTTTCTACATAGATAATCGTGTTGCTAGAAAAAAGGACAGTTTTATTCTTCCTTTCCAGTTCGTATGCTGTTATTTCCTTTTCTTGGTCTATTGCACTGGCTACAAATGCTGGTACTGTGTTGAATAAGAATGACAAGATGGGCATCCTTGACTCGATGCTGATCGTTGGGGAAAAAGCCTTTCACAGTAAGTCTTCCACAGAGAGTATGATATTAGCTGTAGGATTTTTGTTGATGCTCTTTATCAAGTTACAGAAGTTTGCTAGGTGTGGAAACCTGAACTGACGTTTCTTTTCTTTCAGTGCTCGGAAAAATGTTGTATTACCAATACTTCTTTCTGGTCTCTACGGTTTCCGAAGAGAAGCCCAGTCATTCAAATCCTAGCTCCTCTATAGGTAATACATAACTTTTCTCTGGCTGCTCTTAAGATTTTTCCTTTGTTTGTAGTTTCCAGCAATTTGATACTGAAGCGTCTTGGTGTGGATTTCCTTCAGCTTATCCTGGATGGGATTAGCCCTGCTTCTTCAATTGTAAGTTTATATCTTTCACCAAACTTGCAAAGTTTTCAGTTATTATTTCCTCAAAATATGTTTTCAGCCCCACAGTCTTTCTCCTTTCCTTCTGGGACTCCAGCACCACAAATATAGCCCTTTGTTGTGGTCCCATGGGCCCCTGAGACTCTGTTCAGTTTTTTAAATCTTGTTTCTATTTTTCAGATTAATTTCTTTTTTTTTTTTTCTGGCCACACCACATAGCTTGTGGGATCTTAGTTCCCTGACCAGTGATTGAACCTGTGCACTCGGCAGTGAAAGCGCTGAGTCCTAACCACTGGACAACCAGGGAGCTCCCACAGATTCATTTCTATTGATAGATCTTCGAGTTCATTGATTCTTTCCTCTGTCATCTCCATTCTGCTATTGTATCCATCTAGTGAGGGTTTTTTGTTTTGTTTTAGTTATTGAATTTTCAGTTCCAAAATTTCTATTTGCTTGTTTATATCTTTCTATTTCTTTGCTACGTTTTTCTATGTTAGTATTTTGTCAAGACTGTTTGCAATTTGTAGTTCAAGTATTTTGATATAATCTGCTTTAACATCCCTGTCAGATGATTCAAACATCTGTGTCATCCCACCATTGGCGTCTATTGTCTTTTCTTATGTGAGTTGAGATTTTCATGTTCTTCGTATACCAAGTGATTTCAGTTTCTACCCCGGACATTTGAGTATTATGGGTCTCCCCCTGCCCATGGAGAATGTTAGTTTCCTGTGGGCTTGGTTCCAATGTCCAATGGATATTCAATGTTTGCTGTTCTAATCAGGTCTGGCCCCATGGGCACCACCTAGTACTCACTCTGAGACCTGGGTGGAGGTCTACCTGTCAGATCAATTTTCCAAGTATTTGATATGCTAATTAGGATCAGATCCATGCACTCGGATTAGCGGTGACAGCGGGAGTTTAAATTTTAAAGCTTCTGGCGTCATTTCACCGAACTTCTTCCTCTCCTTTATTTTCCTGGTACTTTCCACGTACCTGAAGGTTCCCTTTTCCTCCACCAGAAACTATCCACTTCTGCATTTGTGACACATTTGGGGCCAAATGGCAGGAGAACATAGAGGGAAAAAGCTGCTTATACGTGAGTTCAGCAAGGTTCCAGGACCCAAGATCAACATACAAAAACCATCTGCATTTCGATATGTTACCGATGAACGATCCAGGAAGGAAATTGAGATAACAACTCCATTTACAACAGCAATGAAAAGAATACAATGGTTAGGAATAAACTTAACAAAAGGAGAGCAAGACTTGTACACTTAAGACTACAGAGCAATTCTAAGAGAGAGTAAAGAAATCTAAATAAACGGGGAGAAATTCAGGGTTCATGGGTGGGAAGACTCAATACTGTTACGATGCACACAGACTGAACAGACTGAATGCAATTTCTATCAAAATGTGAGTGGATTTCTGGGGGTAGAAATTAGCAATCTGATCATAAAATGTGTATGGAAATGCAAAGGACACAAAATAGCCAAAACAATTTTTTAAAGGAGCAAAGCTGGAGAATTTAGAGTTTCCAATTTTAAAACTTACACTAACGCTACAGCGATAGAGACAGCACGTTTTGCAGTAAGGACTGACATCCAGGTCCATGGAACAGGACTGAGATCCAGAAATAAATGATCAGATGATTTTTGACAAAGGTGCCACAGCTTTCACTGGGGAAAGGGATACTCTTCAACAAATGGTGCTATGGTAATTGGACATCCACATGGAGAAAGAGGAGTTTGGATCCTTACCTCACACCGTACACAAAAATTAACTCAAAATGAACCAGAAACCTAAATGTAGGCACTACAGCCATAACGCTTCTGAAAGGAAACATAAAAGAAAACCTCTGTGCCCTTAAGTGACGCATAGTGTTCTCAGGTGCAGTAAACACTAAAGACAGGACCCATGGAAAAGACAGACAAATTGGACTTGGTCAAAAGTAAACGTTTTGTGTTTCAAACACCAGCAGTAAGATGGTGAAAACTGGGTTAAATGTTCCCTAATCTTATATGTATTAATAATAAAGGACTTGCATTTAGAATCTATAAAGAACACTCACAACTCAAAATACGACACACGCTGAAAGTTGTTGTGTGTATTTCACCACAATTCACAAACATATATAAGATTTTAAAGAACAACAATAAGACAAGCAATCCAAGTAAGAAATAGGTCGAAAGTTTGATTAGACATTTAACCAAAGAAGGAGGGGGGAAGCTGGGTATCCTCTTTGGTGCAATGTCTAATCAAATGTGAGAAGATGTTTAACATCATTAGCTATTAGGAAAATCAAATTGAAACTGAATGCAACACCGCTTCACATCCACTAGGATGGCTACAGTCAGAATGAAAGATGATAATGAGCGTTGACAAGGACGTGGAAACATTGGAAGCCTCGGTCATTGCTGGTGGGAATGCAAACTGTAGAGCCAACTTCTTCAAAAGTTACATGGAAATGTCCCACGTGACCCAGCAATTCCATTCCTAGGTGTCTACCTAAAAGAAATGACAATGTATGTGCACACGAAGACATGTACCTGAATGTACATAACAGCCTTATTCGTAAGAGCCAAAATGTGGGGGAAGAAAGCAAACATCCATCAACTGGTGAGCGGATAAGCAGAACGTGTTCCCTACAATGGAATATGTTTATGGGAACCAACTATGGACGTGTTACGTCACGGATGAACTTCAAAATGCGTGTGCTCAGCGAAAGCAACCAGATACCAAACGCTACAAGTTGTAGATTCCGTTTATATGAAACATCCAAAAAAGGCCAGTCTGTGGGACAGAAAGCAGGTGCGTGGTTGCCAGGGGCTGGGGTGGGGGACGAGTGACTGCTCGTGGGGAACAAGGGATCATCGAGGGGATGGAAAACGTGCTAAAATCGGACTGTGGTGGTTGCACAACTCGGAAGTTTTACTAAAACCATTGAAGGGTGGGTGGCTCATTGAAGTCGTTGAAAGTGGGTGGACTTCATGGGATGTAAATTACACCTCGATAAAGCTGTTTTAAAAATACTTTTCACAGATTTTATTAGATTTCCATTTAACTCTCTGAGAAATGTTTAAAGTGGCTTAGACTATTTTTAAGAGGAATTTTGCTTGTTATTAAAAAGGCAGCCAGCTGAAAGGAAGGGCCTGACCCGGACCCTGCCCCCAGGGCTCTCCCCTGGCGGAGGCCCCCTCATCACCTCCGCCCCACACAGGTCCTGGAGCGAGCAGGCCCCTCGGGAGGTGAGGGACCCAAGCACCTTGGGGGGCCGGAGGGAGGCTGGGGTACTGTCTAGGGGAGGTGGGGGTGGGCCCCGAGGCGGGGGCAGCTGGCAGCTCTTGGGCGCGGGTGAGAGGGCGGGGGGGGGGGGCGCAGGGTTGACCAGGACCCCCAGTGGCTGCGCAGAGAAAGGCCTGGTGTGTGCACGGGGCCGGGCGGGGGCGTACCTGGGCGGGCACACTTCGGGGGGCAGTGAGCAGGGCCCCGGAGACAGACACGGCCTGGAGGACCCCAGGGGGGACCCCCATGAGGATGGGCAGGGTGGGCTGCCTGGGCAGAGACAAACATGGTGCCAAGTGCCACCACCCTGCCCTGGGCTCTGCCCCTCCCTGAGACCCCACCCCCAGGCCAGGGCTCCTCCACTCGATGCTCCAGTGTCCCCAGGGAAGGGACCGTTGCGGTGTGGCCGGGGTGAAAGGTGGCACCCACCCTGCCAACCCGACGGTGCACACCTCTGTGTTCCAGGCCCAGCTCGGCCCTTGCTTCCCGCCCCATGACAGACCCCACTGGCCCCGGGGATCCCCAAACTTCAGCCCCTTTGTGCCCACTAGGGAGTCAGGTACAGGGCAGACAGAACTGCTGGCCCCCAGTGACCACGTGTGACGAGGAAGGGGACATAACGTCTCAGGGTGGGGAGGCCAGTGGATCACAGCTCCGAGCCCCCGGCCGCCCCCAGGTCCTGAGATTCCCCTCCCGCACGGCAGCGCAAAGAGGTATCCTCGGGCCCAGGGCAGGTCAGCACCAGGACGGGACAGGGCCTCCCCTTAAGCACTCATCGGAGGCGGGTGCTGTGGAGGGAGGGGCCTCACTGTACCTGCGGGGGCGTCCTGGGCACGTGGACAGGGTCCTGGGGAGCCTCCACTCGCCCTCGGGTCTGCCTGCCTCTGCTCCCCGGGTCATCAGGGGCCCACCTGCCTCCTGGACTTGGAGGACCCTGAGCCCCCCACGTGCACCTCACGCCCGGGACCCCCCTCACTCCAGCACACTCACCTCCCCTCGGCGCCCCGCCCCCACCCCCCTCAGATCTCGGCCGGGCCCTCTGGGAACCCCCACTTCCCATGACCCTGATGCCCTCATGGCTCTCGAGCCCCCTCTGGGGCTGAAGACGGTCCCTACACGTGGGCCAACACGCCTTGGTGCCCTGACACCGTACACGCGTGTGGCCGCACTGCCGCCGCGGCCGCTGGGCGGCGGGAGCGCTCGGGGGGCGGGACCTTTACTGCCACAGCCTCCTGCCCTCTTCTCTGCCCGGTTCCGGGCTCCTCCTCCGTCACCTCCCACCCCCCCGCAGGCGCTGAGTCACAGGGGCTCCCCCACGGGCTGCTGCGGCGTCTGAAGGGAGGGTGCGTCACACAGCAGAGGCAGCTGCGGAACACGGGGGGAGGACACCCCGAGTCTTGGCTCCGGGCTCTGCCTAGATGAGGTCCTGCCCGGGTGCACACACATGCACACACACTCAACATGCACAGATACACATGCGTGCACACACACTACCCTGCGCTGGATCACACACGCGTGCACATGCACACGAGCACCCAGACACATGCACAGACCACACAGAGGTGCACACCCACACACACTACACACACACTCACAGGTACACACAGACGCGCACAGTCAAGGGCAAACACGCACCCTTTCTGCGGTACCCCCTGGGCCTTTCTGGAGGGGAGACAGGAGGCTGCTGAGTGGCCTGCACTGGGCAGGGGCAGAGCTGGGACTCCGGGACCCCACAGCAGCCCCTGGCCTGCTCCAGGGCCGGCTCGGGTCCCTGGGCGCCTCCTTCGGCCCCTGCTGTGGCCTGTTGAGAAGGATGCTGAGTCAGCCACGGCGCCAGGGACCTCGGCAGCCAGCACATGCTGGGGTCTGCGGGCCCGCTGCACCCTAACCCTCATCTCTCAGCAGAGAGCGCTGCGACCGGCAGGAGCTCGGGCAGGAAGGCGCGGAGCGGCCCCACGGCTTCGCTCAGGGCTCAGGGCCTCTGAAGCCCCCCACCTCCTTCCCCTCAGCTTACCCACCCCCTTAGCCCACCCAGGTGGAGCAGGCTGTCAGGAGAACCCAGGGCCACTGCAGGAGCGCGTGTGCTGGTGGAGGCCGTGCAGCCCCTCCTGTGTCTGTCCTTTGCTTCCAGCCCTGAGTAAGCTGGGCCTGGGCTCCTCCACCTGCCTCAGGGCCTTTGCATCTGCTGTTCCCCCTGCCAGCGCCCCCCCCCCCAGATCTCTGCAGAGCTGCCAGTGCCATCTCTCGGGCCCACTCAGCAGAAAGGCCGACAGCGACCCCTAGGAACCCCACCACCGTGTCTCTGTCACATCCCGAAACCATCATGCCCATTTGTCTGGGTCACTGCCTCTCTGGCAGGGGTGAGCCCCCGGGGTCAGGAGTGTCTGCTTCCCTCCAGAGGGAAAGGGCCCTTTGAGGCGGCTTGGGGGAGGCATGGTGAGCAGAAGCCAGCCGGCAGGGAGGGTCAGGTGGCTTGGGGCGACCCCCTTGGGGTGCTCCACAGGGTGGGGCTGCAGACCCCTCCCCACACTCTCACCAGGATGGGGGTGCCTCTGTGGGGACCCATCAAGCGGGCCATGCCGTGATACGAACCCCAGTCCAGATGTCTCCAGGCCCCGTTCCCCCCACCAAGGTGAGAAGTGGGAGACCAGCAAGCGGCCTGGTGCTTTCGGGCTCACACAGCCTCGGGCAGTGCCCCAGTGGTCCAGGAACGCTGGCTTCCTGGTCGGCCTTGCCCAGGGGGTGGAACCTCCCAGGCTTCCTAGTCACTGGGTCCCAGGACCCACGGCATCTACAGCCCAGAGAGGCCCTGCCACTTGACACCAGCAGGGCCTTCTCACCGTCACAGTCCAGCCCCCTCCCCATAGCCCAGGCTCTGGTGGGGACCTGGGGGCTGCAAGGAATGGGGCAGATGGCTCCTGGGCTGGGCTTGGCCTGGTGCCTCGGGCATCAGCAGCTCTGCTCTCCATCCTTCCAAGGAACTGGCTCGGGTTCCTGCAGGGCTGCCTGGGGTGGGGAAGCCTGAAGGCCCTGGACCAGATGCCAGCCTCCCCAGCAGGTGTGCAGGCCCAGTGATGTCAGGTGCCCTGCCCACCAAAGGCCTGAGCCTCAGATCAGGGCAGGCGGCCTCCTGGCAGCAGGGCGGGCAGGAGGGGCCAGAGGCCAGGTCAGAGCCAGCCCACCTTTCCGAGCTCTGTGTGTTGGGAAGATGGGGTCCTGCCCTAGGGCACCTCCCCTCCCTGGGTGGGGCGGCCTTCTCGGCTGTTTATGACGTTGGGTGGGTCCCTGAGCCTCAGTTTCCCTCACCTGGCTCATTCAGTGCCGAGTACACGTGGCCTACCCCCAAAAGAGGGGCCCCTCATTCATGCATCCAGGAGCAGGCCCCCATACACCGCACCCCGGCGGCACCTGGGAAGGGCTTTCTTGCAGGGACCAGGCCAGGAGGAGGACCGTAACCAGTGCTGGAGGGGCAGGCCCTGCTCCCCTCCCTGCCCGGACAGGCCTGACTGCCAGGAACCCTTGGGGACCGGGCGGGGGGCAGGCAGAGCGGGGTGTCAACTGTGTAATCGAAGCTCAGGGGTTTGCCAAGGCTGCCTGGAAGTCATGTGCCCAGGGCTCAGGCAGCTCCCCCCACCCCGCCCCAATCAGAGACCTCTGCAGAGAGGGGACAGACCCACTGAGGAACCCCAGGGCCAGCAAATCAGCTTGGGTCCTGCACCCCTTAGCCACAGCTGCAGGTCAGGGATGAACTGGGCCCAACGACCTCCTCTCCCTCCCCTTGCGCCGTGGGCCGGCCGGGCCTGGCCGACACCGTCCCTGCTGCCTGCCCAGGACCCTGGGCCCCGCCGCTCACAGGGCGCCCTCCCCGGAGGCCCCCATGCGTCTCCAGCTCAGTGCGCACCCTGTCCTGCTCCAGCGCGGGCCTGTGACGCGCCAGCGGCCACAGACCCGGGTGCCCTTCCCAGCCGCAGCGCTCAGGGCCAGGGTCACGCAGGCAGGTGATGGCCCCCCAGCCCCTGCCTGTCCAGTCTCCACCGCCCCCGTGGGAGCCACCCAGCCTGTCCCCTTTGGAGAGCATGGGGATTCCCCCAGCCAGGGTCTGGGTGCCCAGAGGGTTGGGTAGGGCTCCCAGGTGGGTTCACTTCCCTTTTCTCAGAAGACGAGGCAGCAAAGCCACGCCAAGGTTTCCTTTTGGGGGCTGCACCGGAGGAAAGAAACAGCAAGGCCCTGACAGCTGCGGCAGGTGGGTTTGGATGTGCCTCCCAGACGCTGCCCCGGAAGCGGGGCCGGCCTCAGGCAGGTGGGTGAGCAGCCCGGAGAGGTCGCCCGCCTGCCACCTCATGGGCTTGGCCCCCAGGAGGCCTGGCCGTGAGCAGTCAC
This sequence comes from Lagenorhynchus albirostris, assembly GCF_949774975.1. Classification (NCBI taxonomy): domain Eukaryota; kingdom Metazoa; phylum Chordata; class Mammalia; order Artiodactyla; family Delphinidae; genus Lagenorhynchus; species Lagenorhynchus albirostris. The sequence continues at coordinate 1,119,760 of NC_083105.1, forward strand.
AGTGCGGGGTGTGCTGTGTCGCTCCCGTGGGTGTGGGCGCCTCCGAGCAGAGGTGCTCGCACCCCCGAGGGCCATAGCGCGTTCAGGTTTCCGGTGCTTTCCGTGATGATTTCTGGGTTCCGTGCAACCCCAAGGAAAGCCCCTGAGGGCTGGAGGTGAGCAAGTGGTTCTAAAGGAGCCTCGATACTAAACCGGTCAAGATATCAAAGGCTGAGTGGAGATGGGGGCTGGCCTGGCAGAGCGCAGTCAGAGCCCCTGGACCAGGGGAGCCCCTGGGACTGCAGCTGCTGGAAGAAGCCTGGGCCTGGCCCAGAAGCTGGCAGCCTCGAGGAGGGCAGGACAGGGTTTGGGGGGTCGGGCCCTCCACGGTCTTCAAGCAGCCTGTCCCCTCTGCTCCAGCCGCAGGCCGTCCACACAGCCGACAGGGCCAGCAGCCTCGAGGCGGGGCTGGGGATCCTGCCCGTGGGAGCAGCCCCATCCTGGTCCCAAGAGGCCCTGCACCAGAGGAGCCCCCAGCCCCACCGACGGGGCCAGTACTGACGGCCAGGACAGACCCCACCCCGGCAGAGGGGCCCGCAGACACCAGGGGCACCAGGGGCACAGACCATCCCCCGCAAGTGGGTCCCCAATTCCACGAGCCCCTTGCCTTCCCAGCAGGCTGTGGCGCCTGGCGGCTCCGTGGGGGGTGCCTCGCCCTCCCCAAGCCGGACTGGGTCCCACACTAAGGCGGGCTCTGGGAGTGCTCACTGGACGGTCTGGAAGATGGACCGACTGAGGATGGGGGGGTAAACGGGCAGGGCGCACCCTCAGCTGGCAAGAGGGGGAGCCGGGATCACGGTGTCACCAGGGTGGGGGGCGGGGCCGCTGCCCGAGTGCCCCGCTCCGCGGAGAGGCAGGGTGAGCAACGGAGAAGAGCCCCACGGAGCCTGGGAGGACTCGGGCAGCGCTGCCCGGCACCCCACACACCGAGGGGGGCCACCCCGGGGAGGCGGGGGGCTCAGCAGCAGCTCCGGGGGGAGGCGCCAGGCCCCAGGCAGGCCACGAACGCCCGCTGACTTCTGAGTGGCCGAGCCCCGAGCCGCATCCCAGCGCCTGCCCGCCGGGGAAAGGCCGACTCCACGTCCTCCAGCTTCGCCTTCCAAAACCTCCTGCCTCTGCTCTAACCTTCGGCCCCCGGACGCCCTTCTGTCCAACTCTGCTCCCAGGGCCCACCAGCAGGCATGAGACACGGGACCTGGGCCGTGGGACCCAGGGACAGGCCTCTGGGGGCTCCAGCACCTGCCCCAGCACAAGATGCCCAGCACAGGGCTCCCGTGGAGGCGGGGCAGGGCATGGCCAGACGCTCCACGGACTGCCCTTCACACTGCAGCCTGGCCCACGTGTCCACACCTGGACTTGGCCGTGGCTCCCATCCGCCACCTCACCCTGCACCTGTCAGGCCGGGGCCCAACCCGCCACCTCTGTTCTCCGCACCTGGAACACCTCCCACCCCCCTCCCCTGGCAAACTTCTCCTCATGCTTCAGAACCCCTTCCAGCGTCTTGGGGCCACTGCCAGCCATGGCCCCAGACTCGTGCTGGCAACACCCCCAAGGCCTGGCTCCCTGCTCCTCCCCCCAGGGGCCCGAGGGCACAGTGTGTTTCCCACTCCCCTGGGGCAGCAGGGTCCAAACGGAGTAGCAAGAAGGCCAAAAGCTGGGAGGGAAGCGCCTGAGCCCCTCGTGCGGCCACCTCCCCGCAGGAAATGCAGAAGGAGCTATGCAGGGACCAGATGCCCCTTCTCCCCAAACCTCTTCTCTTACCCAAGACGACCCAGCCCAGTAAACACAGAACACCCATTTCATACAAACAGTTTAACTGAAATACCTGTAGAAAAATATGATTTCCAGATGTCTCACTTTTGAACTGAAAGAAAGCCCTATCCGCAGTGCCTACGCACACCGGGATCACACAAACACAACTGCTGAAATAAATTAAAGGCTTGAGACTCTGTCCCCCCACCCCCCAGCCTCCAGAGCCAACAAGCAGACTGTACAAGGTCAATAATTTAAAACCCACCCCCCAAGGGCGCAGAGCCGCAAGGGGGCGGGGTCACCCACTCCCCTTAAATTAGCCACTGTACAAGTCCACCTTCTGACAGACACGGGTAGGATTGGGACCTGGGGTCCACACGCACAGCCGCCCCCTCCTCTGCCCACAGGCCTTGAGGAGCTAGGGCTGCTGGGAGGGAGAAACCTCAACAAATAAATTAAACAATAAATAGCCCTCCTCGGGGTCACACCATAAATAAGACGGTTGCACACGCATCGGGTGGGCGGGCGGGCAGCAAGGCCTGAACGTTGCATTGCTTGTGCACAGACGTGCCCAGACGAACACCGAGACACGAGGGTGGGAGGGGGGGCATGATGAGGGACCCCGTGCCCACGTGAGACGAGGCCACAGGACACGGGAGAGCTCCTGGTCCGACACGTCAGACGCAGAGGGGCGGGGAGGTCAGGGCCACCTCCGGAGCAGCACAGGACAGGGACGGTCTCGGGTCAAGCGCCGGCCGTGGGCAGGCGGGACCTGGCTTGGACCGGAGTGTCTTTGGGCAGACAGAGCTTGAGAAAACTAAGTCCCGTGAGAGCAGCGTTCGAAAAGGCACTCAAAGCAAGGGAACCGGCCGGTGCCAAAGGCCAAAGTCACCAGGGGTCAGAGGTCACTGCTTTCGCAAGGGGCAGACGGCCCGGCAGAGCCGGCCCAGCGCAGGCCCGGGCATAGCGCAGGGGTCCCCTCCGGTTGCCACGGCCAGGGGCAGGCCCTGCTCACAAGCTCTCGCTGCTGGACGTGGTGCTGGCCCCATCGTCCGTGTCCAGGGCGCAGAGCCGCAGGTCACAGCTCTCCGCGGTGCCCCCCTCGGCCCCCAGCATCCAGGGGTGGGCAGAGATCTGGTCCAGCGAGGGCCTCTCGGACGGCCGCAGGGACAGACACCACTGAATGAGCTGCTGGCACTCTGGGGGGGGAGAGGGGGTCAGGGCAGGGCCGCCCCGCGACACCTCGCCGCCAGCGGCAGGCCCAGCCCCTCAGCGCACCTGGGGAGACCCTCCTGCGGAAGAAGAGGCGGCCCCGGAGAATCTCCTCGTCCTGCTCGAAGGGGATGTCGCCGCAGACCATGTCGTAGAGCAGCACGCCCAGGGACCACACGGTGGCCGAGCGCCCGTGGTAGCGGTGGTGGCGGATCCACTCCGGGGGGCTGTACACGCGGGTGCCTGGGGGACACACGGGGCTCAGCAGACCGGCTGCCGGGTCGGCGCCCCACCAGGCCGGCAGCACGCGAACGCCGAGACCCCTGGCTCCCAGCTGACCCTCTCCGCGCTGGAGCCGGGGGCCGGTCCTCACCCTGGAAAAACCCCGGCAGGCAGGCGTGGCCTCCCCCGGCGCCGCCGCCCCGCCCCCCCAGCTGGCCCGGCGCGGGAGGCGGGTCACATGAGCGCGGGGTCCGGTTTCACAACAAACAGATGTGAGGTGAGGATACCGGGAAGGGGAGGGGCGGGGAGCCCCGGCTTCCCCGGCACCGCAATGCGGGGATTTCTGCGCGGCGCCCCCGCGTTCCGCACGCGCGCAGGGGAGGCCCGAGGCGGCGCCGGCCAAGAGGAGTCTGGAGTCCGCCCCGCGCCCCAACCTGGCGGACCCAACGGCCCGAGGCCCCGCTCTGGGCAAGCCAGCACGGCGCGCGGCCCCAACAGTCGCCAGCCCCTCGGCCCTCGCCGCGGGGAGGGCGCTCACCGTCGAAGTCGGTGTAGACGGTGTCGCGGAGTAGCGCACCCGAGCCGAAGTCGATGAGCTTGAGCTCGCCCGAGCGCAGATCCACCAGCAGGTTCTCGTCCTTGATGTCGCGATGCACGACCCCGCAGCCGTGACAGTGGCGCACGGCGGCCAACACCTGCGCGAAGAAGCGGCGCGCCAGGGCCTCGTCGAGCGCGCCCCGCTCTGTGATGAAGTCAAAGAGGTCTTGCGCCGGCTCGGGCCGCTCCAGCACCAGTAGGAAGCCGTCGGACCGCTCGAACCAGTCCAACAGGCGAATGACCCCGCGCGCGCCTCCGGCCGCGCCCACCTTGCGTAGCAGCACCACCTCCAGGGGTACAGCCGCGCCGGCCTAAGGGACACGGCGGTCAGCGCGGTCCGCCCGGCGCCCGCGTCCCCCGCTCCGCCCGGCGCCCCGCGCTCCCCGCCCACACTTACGATGCTACCCCACTCGGTCACCCGTTCCTTCACCACGTGCTTCACGGCCACCTGGGGGGAAGGGACCAGTGGTCAGGCCCACGCGGACGCAACGACGCGCGCGGGCCGAGAATCCCGGGTGCCGGGCGGCCAGACTCACCGGGAGCCCGTCGGCGATGCGGCTGCCTGCGTAGACCGTGCCGAAGCCGCCGCTGCCCAGCACGGCGCCCACCTGATACACCTTCTCGAAGCTCTCCTTGTCTGCCTTGACTGTGGAGAGCGCACGGGCGGGGTTGGTGCGACCGGAGAGCCCGGCCCCCCGACCCCGGTGGACGCCCAACCTCGGTGCGCGCCCACACCCCCGGCCCCCGCATACCTGGCTGCAGGATTTTCACCGGGAGATGATCCACGCCGCCTGGTCCGCACAGGTGCGCCAAGGAGCCGAACTTGGAGAGCAGCATCGCGGGCGGCGGCCGGGCGCGGGCCCCCGGCCTCCGCGCCGCCTCTTGCCCGGCCCGGCTCCCCGCGCGGTGGAGGACGCGGGAGGACGGCCTCTCCGGGCCGCGCGTAGCCCCGACGCGGACAGCGGGTAGGTGCGCCGGGAGCGCCGGCCTCGGAGCGCGGGCCTGTTCGGGCGAGGCCGTCCGCGCGGCGCACTGCCCGACCAAGCCCCGCGTGGACCACGACGACACGCGCAGCAGGCCGAGCCGCTCACACGCCCGGACCGCCTCGCCCCAGGGTTTTGGGCCGCGGCCGCGCGTATCCCTCCGCGGGGGCGGGCCGAGCCGGGGCCCCGCCCCCTTCCGCCGGGGCTGAGCGGCGGGGGTCGCCTCTGGAACCCGCGTAAGCTGCCGAGGCGACGGCGGGAAGAGGCCGGCGCGCCTTCCGGAGTGGGCGGGGGCGGGCGGGGGGCGCGGCGAACCGCCTGGGACTAGCTGGCGGGAGCGGAGTCGCGGAGGCGCACGGCACGGCGTGGCGCGTCACCTCTCCGCGTTCACACACGCCCCCGCGCACGCGCAGTTCCCGCGCGGGCGGTGGCCCGGGAGTGCGGGGCGGGGCCGCGGGAGCCAATGGGAGCCGGTGTTTGCAAAGGGCACGGGGCCCAGCCAGTGGCGTCGCGCGGACGGGGCGGGGCCACGGCCCCGCCCCAGGCCGCGCCGGGAAGGTCACCGGCTACACCGGCCCAGCGAGGGCGGCTGAGCCAGGAATGCGGCGGTGGGGTCCCGAGGAGCGGCGGGGTCCGGGAGGCGCCCCCGATACCCCAGGCTGTGCTTGTCCCTCCCCGGCAGTCCGCGCACCCCGACGCGCCCGTGGCCTGGAGCGGCTGGCACCTCCGCCCCCTGGGGGACCCCGCCGGGCGACAGCGCCCCGGGCCTCGCAGCCCCCGGGTGGGCTGAGGCTCCACTCTGCCTACCCCGGGCCTTCGTTCTTACCCGGGCTTGACCTCAAAGCCCGCAGCCCGAGGTCCCTCCCTGACTCCGCCTCCCTCCCAGGAACTTTGCCCTGCTGACCCCGTGCCTGGAGAGCCCTCCTCGGCTCTCCACCCACCTGGTTGCCCTCCAGGCCCAGCTGCTGTCCACCTCTACCAGGGAGGCCACCTTGCCCGCCTCTGTCAGAGCCAGAGCCAGACTAGGTCTTCAGGGCCCTCGTCTGGACCTGAGCCTGTCCTCTGCCTTTTGTATAGCACAGACTCATCCAACCCCACGGGTTGCCAACCTCAGCCCAAGTCACCGGCCTGAGCAGCTCAGGTGTGAGCAGCCGTCTGCCAGTCCCAGTGGCTGAGCTCAGGACGTCCACTGCTTCCCACAGCCATCCCAGAGAGGGTTGAGGGTTGGGGGAACCAGGAGGTCAAGGTCATCGCAGGTACTCCCCGTGGCCCCTGGGGACCAGGCTGGGACCACATCCCTGGGCCCATCAGAGGTTACCTTCAGGTGTGACCTCCAAGCATGTGCACTCACCTGCCTCAGGGGCCCTGGCCAGCCTGCTGGCTCCCTCAGCACACCCAGCCTACCCCAAGTCACATCCCTTAGCTGCCACAGTCACTCTCCCAGGGCAGAGAGTGGACCCTCCACTGGTACAGCTTTTAGGTTTTTATCTTTCTGAGCTCTGTCCACCGCCCTCCTGCGATGTGGACCCATAAAGGCAGGGCCAGGGCCGGCCGGTTAACCACAGTCCCCAGGCCAGTACAGTGCTCCTCATGGGGTCAGATCCAAGGCGGGATGCCTGCCCCTGAAGTAGAATCCAGGGGCTCTTGTCTTCTTGTGGGTTTTTCCAGGGGACCACTGGATGGTCCTCAGAGGCTTCCTCCTCAGATCAGGCTGCTACAGGTTCCTGGACCCACAGCCTGTCCTGGGCTAGGGAGGGTGGGAGTGCTGGAGAGCATCCTGGATTTAGGTGTCAAGATGTGACTCTGAGGGCGGTTCCAACTTAGCTGACAGGGGCCGAGATTCCCGGTGGCCTCCCCTCTGGGCCTCCAGACCTCCCATGTGAACCTGCAGGCCAGTCTTCCTTGGGTGTCCTGGCCTGTGTGCCCAGCTGGTCCCTGGCCTTGAGAGTTAGCCTTGGGAGGCCAGCATCCTGGGGCTGAGGGCCACCCCCTGCACCCCACCAGCTGCAGAGTCTTGATCTGAAGACCCTGAGTCTCCCCAAACTCAGAGCAGGATTCACTCTCCTTCAGAAAGGGGCAGTGTGTGTCCCTCCTCCCCCAGCCCTGAAGCTGGGCTGAGCCACCTGTGGAAGCCCCTGGGGGCTCTGGGAGTGGCGAGGGGTCCCCTGCTTAGTCTGGGAGTGGAGGACAGAGCAGGAGGCAGCCTCTTTCCTGAGATGGAGGTTTACTCAGAGCCTTCATCTCGTCCAGACTTGTGTGTTCTGGACTTTCTAGTGTGTGTGTGTGTGTGTGTGTGTGTGTGTGTGTGTGTGTGTGTCCTGCACGGACTGTGAATCCCTGAGGGTCAGAATGGACTTGGACACCCGTCCCTGCCAAGGGCTGTCCTGCAGGGGGGCCTCTTTCAGGCCCAATCTGGCCCAAGGAATAGGCCGGGCGGGGGCTGGCATCTCTGCCTGTGCAGCCACCCAGGGCCCATGTTTCCTCAGCACTGGGGGCCCCCAGTACCCAAAGTGACCCCGCCTCATGGGCAGGACTCAGGCAAGGTGCTGCCCACCTCCCCCTGCCCTTACCCTGCAGGCAGACATGACCCACCCGTTTCTCAGGTTGGCACATGGAGGCTCTGAGGTGTTCCCCCGGTGTTCCTCCTTGTACAGGGAGGCAAGGCCAAATCTGAGCCCCAGGGGCCTCTTGCCCTTCTGCCCTGGGCATGGCCCTTGGTCAGTAACCCCAGGCCACCCCTTCCCTGCAGTTCTGATCCACACTGCACTTCCAGCCACACCCCCAGCCGTGCAGGATGTCAAACCCTGCCTGTTTTTTCCTGGTTCCTGGAAGGCCCATCCGGTGGGCCTTAAAAATAGCTCTGGGCCCCACAAGCAGGCCTGGCCCAGGTCAGCAACTCCATGGGCCACAGAGCTGGGGCCACTCCTGCAGACGGCGGGGAGAGGCCCCCAGGAGGAGGCTCAGCTGAGGTTGAGGCACCAGGCCACCGCACTGACCACAGAGGTCAGGCCCGGTCCCTTGGCCTCCCACCGTTCCTTGGCATGCCCGAGGCTCAGGCCAGCGTGTGTGAGCGCCTCCCCCCATGGGGCCATCCTGCTGAGAGGGGCAGCCTCACAGCGGGGCCAGGTGCCTCTTCAGGTTCCCAGTGGCCTCTCAAGGGAGGTGTTTCCTTAGTGGGGGGCAGCTTGGATCTTCCCAGGGAGCTGCACCCCGCCCCACCCTGGAAGCAGCCTACCCCAACCCTGCACAGCCAGCCCCACAAGGTAACCCTGTCCTGCTGGTGGGAGGGGCGGCTGTTGCCATGGTGACTGGAGCCAGGCTATCCTCCCCAGACTGGGGAGGAAGAGGAGGCTGGGCTGCAGATAGCCTTGGCCAGCACCCTGTCTTCCATCCACACACATCCACACTCATGGACACACGCTTACAGACACTCCCACAGAGCAGGGAGCACGGGGGGGCGGGCACTTACGCTGGGTCAGGGCCCTCACCCACCTTGTCCCCCCATGTCAACAACCAAGGCCTCCTCAACTGGCCTCTTTCCAGCTGCCCCTGGACATCCCACAGGTTTGCTCGGCCCAGCCCTGGGCCTCTCCATGCCCCTCACCCCAGGCCATGCCTGGAGGACCCCCACTTGCTCCTCAACCCTGTCTGTGCTCCCATGGTCCCCAGGTCTCCCCAGCACCCGCCGTCAGCACACCATCATCCTGCCTCCAATCCTCCAGGGCCGCTCCAGCCGTCAGGGTCCGTCCCGGTGACTTGGCCCACAGTCACAGCTGTCCCCCTGAGCCCTGTCCAGCCTCCACTCCCACTGCAGGAACCCCTGGCCCGCTGGGCCTGACCCCTCCCCAGCCCATAGGGCCTGGCTCGACAGCACCCAGCTTCACACCAGTGCCACCCCTGCCCCGGCCCCAAACTGGGCTCTGGGAGCCCTGGGACCTGGCCCTGCCTGCGTGCCGCATGGAAAACCCCCGACACAGGGCCACGGCCTGGCTGAGGTGGGAGGGGCCTTCCCTCTGGCCTGCTCTCGCCTCCGTCCTGGCCTCTCACCCACCGGGGAGGGGAGTCAGCAGAGCCAAGCCAGGGTTTTGCAATGTTCCCCAAAGGCAACTGGGGTGGGGCCTGGGCTGGGGCTGGGGTGTCCCTCAGTGGGAGCTGGTGGGTGGTGGCCTGTGGGAACTCTGGTTGCCCTGCCCAGGAGACCCCAGCCTGGCCTGACTCAAGGCCAAGGCTGGCCCAAGTTCAAGGGCTGCCATTCCCTCTGGGCACACCCCCTGCTGCCACCGCACAGCATTCACACCTTGAGAGCCGCCCACGGCCTGGCAATGGTCACCTGGACTCTTGGCCAAGGGGACCCCAAAAAACGAACGAGGGAGCACCCGGGCCCAACCCAGGGAAAGGCTGGGGTCCCAGTGGACCTGACCGCAAATGCAGCTGGACTGGAGCGCCCAACACCGGCCTTGGGGGCGGCGGCGATGGGAGCGGTGACAACCCATCGGGGACCTGCCTGGGCTGCAGGGGTCCCCTCCTCACCCGGCTTCCGGCCCGGCACTGGGGCCAGGCCCCCGCAGGCCATGAGCACAGCCTTGGCACTGGACCAGCTCCCTGGCCACTTTGCTGGGGCCTCACCTGTGGGGCTCTGGCCACCCCCGTGCAGGGCTGTGCGGAGGAGCCAGTGAGATGCCTGTGACGTGCTTCTGGGGCGCACAGTACACGCGTGCTACACGCGGCTGTGACGGCTCTAGCTGTTGTCCTGTGCAGAGGTCCCAGATTTCAAAGGGAGAGCCTAGGGGCTCCCTGGGATGGGGATGCCTGGGGCGGGGCCCAGCCGACTCTGGCAACTCCACCATCTCTGTGCTGAGACCCCAAGGTCAAGGAGCCCAGCCTGGATGGGACTGGGGGAGGGCCGTCCCATCTCACGCCCCCTGCTCACCCCAGAGGCCCAGTCCCCGGGGGGCTGGGGCCGGCAGGGCTGCCCCCTGCAGGGCCCCCGCGCCCCGACCCCAGAAGCAGGTGCAGCCTCTGAGCCCCGGCGGCCTCTATAGATGGTGCCCTGGCGGCTTGGGCTCCTCAGTCCCTGCTGCTGCGGCCCCAGCGCAGAGGTGAGGGAGAGGCACAGAAGGGGCCTCAGAGGGCGGTCTCCAAGGAGCCGGAAGCTGGGCCGACCTGCCTGTGTCTGCCTCTGATTTGCATGCGGTGTCCTGCGCTGGGCTCCAGGAGCCATGCAGCCAGTGGGTCCCACGCCGGGGCTTCCTGGAGGAGGCCCAGTTCAGCTGAGTCTCCAAGGCCGAACCAGAATGGGAGGGTGTGGGGGGCATTCAGCCAGGTGGGAGCCACAGAGGGTCAAGGGTCGGGGGTCAGAGCAGCGCAGCTTGCCTTGGAGACCTTGGGGCCCAGGGCCTGCGGCAGGAATGACCTTGTCTTGGGAGAGTTTCACTCAGCCCCAGGGCTGGCCAGGGCCACGCTCAGACCACGCTCAGGCCACGGAGAAACTGCCTCCTACAGATGGAACCGGGGTCTCCAGAGCACGGCCGGGAGGGCCTGGTCACAGTAAACACGGGGTCGGGACGAATAACGGCCTTGGAGACCCGCATTTAGTGAATATGTGCCCGTGCTCAGCACACTCATGTGCCCCCCGTGCAGCTCTCGGTGGGCCTTGCTCTCACACCACGTCACACAGTGAGAGCGGTGGCCTGTGGGGCTGTTGTGGTAGGGAGACAGGGGCCTCAGGGGAAGGATGAGCCCGAGGGCGGTAACTGGCCCCTCCAGGAAGATAGGAGAGTGTCACTGCCAGGGCATGAAACTCGCCCAAGAATGGATCAGGCTTGGAACGAAGCAGAGCAAGACGGGTGACGGTTTCGGACCAGCCTTGATCTGGCCCTTCCCTGCCAGCCCCAGGCGGCGCCCACACAGCTCAGAGCCCAAAAGCCTGGGCTCCCCCTTTAATGGATCCCTCTGGGCCCCCTCCTTTAATGGTTCAGAAATAGAGAGCTAGGGGGACTTCCCTGGTGGTGCAGTGGTTAAGGATCCGCCTGCCAATGCAGGGGACATGGGTTCGAGCCCTGGCCCGGGAGGATCCCACATGCCATGGAGCAACGAAGCCCGCAAGCCACAACTACTGAGCCCGCGAGCCACAACTGCTGAAGCCCGCGCGCCTAGAGCCCGTGCTCCACAACAAGAGAAGCCCGCGCACCGCAACGAAGAGTAGCCCCCACTCACTGCGACTAGGGAAAGCCCGCGCGCAGCAACAAAGACCCAAAGCAGCCCAAAATAAATCAATTTATTTAAAAAAAAAAAAGAAATGGAGAGCTAGGGAAGAGCCCCCCCCACACCTGGGCATTGGCGGCCGGGGGCGGGGGGGCGGGGCGGTTAGTGGTTCCAAGGAAGATACAGTGTGGTTCAACTGCTGATGGTAACTGCGCGGTAAGAACTGCGCTGGCGAGGGCTGTCTTCATGACGCTCGGCACCCCGCCAGCACGCAGCGGTGCACGAGGCTCCCTGGACCCAAGCCTCAGGCGACCCTCTCCTTCCATGCCTGCTGGGAGCAGACCCAGGCCTGCGTGCAGCGGCCAGACCCCAGTGGCCATAGCCTGGATGTGCAGCTGGGCCAGGGCAGGGGGCAAGCCTGCCAGACAGGCCCCGGGAGACCTGTGTGGTCTTCCAGACTCTCCCCACTGCAGCACTGGCTGTAGGGACCCAGGTTGGCACCCCCAGCGCCAGCCTGTGCAGGGAAGCAAGACGCCCCTGGGCATGTGGATCCAGGACGCAGCAGGGGCAGAGTGCTGCCCACTGGGGAATGTCAACGTTCAGGAGCTGCTGCCCAGGCCTGTGGGGGATGATGGGGAGAGTCTGGTGACCCTGAACCCTGAACCCAGGCTGGAGGCCCTTCCTGGCTCATCGTGAAGTCCTGGTATGGGGGGGGCGTTAAGAGCAGCTAAAGGAGGGGGGTTCAGGGCTGCTGGAGCTCTGGAGCCGTCCCCTGAGTTTAGGCTCCAGCACGGACTGGGGAAGTCCGAGGGCCCACTGAAGCCCTGGGGTGGCCTGTCCCCGTCTCTGCTCAGGGCTCCCTGGCAGCCTTACCCAGGGCCCCGAGCTGGCCTGGGCACAGCACCCCGTTCAGAAGAAGTGGCCAGGCTGGTTTCCAGCCTCAGGCCACTCGCCGCTCCCCAGGAAGTGACGGCTCGGGGGGGAGCTCGAGAGCTGCGTGGCTTCGGGACGCCCCCAACTCTTGCCCGGCTCATCCCTAAATGCCCCATACTCACTCCCACCAGCTTCCTGGAGGAGGTGGTGGTGCCGGGGGTGCTGCAGAGCCCAGGAGCCAGGAGGAGCTCCCCGTGGCTGTCGGCGGGGTCAGGGCCCAGGTAGCAGCCCACCCGTGCGGACACGCAGCGGGCCCCTCAGTGCACGTGTCCCTCTGGCTTGCAGCACCGGCCCCCTCTGCCCCCGGGGCCACCCCCTCCGGAGGAAGGAGACCAGTGGGCTGCGGCAGGGTGTGGCCAAGGGCTGGGGACTCTGGACCCACTGTCCGGACAGGAGCCCAAAGCCCAGGAGAGGCCCTCCCGCCTGCCCGCCCCGCCCTGACCACCGCAGTGGGGCTGAGGGCAGGGCCTCAAAGCCCCTGCAGACCTGCCCATTGCAGGGACAGGTGCTCTACCCCAGGGCCCAGGGCCATCTCCCCTTGGGGCAGTGGGCGCCCAGCTCCCTAGAAGACCTGGCGGAGGAGGCAGGGCTGGGGCAGGAGACAGCAGTGGGAGCGCGCCTGCGGGTGACAGGTGGGGCGGGGACTCCACAGGGAGGGGTGCTGGGACACTCCCCCCACCCCACCCCGGGGTGGGCACGTTCCTGGGCCGCCAGTGGGCCTCGCCTGCCTCAGGGCCATGGAGCCAGTGGGCAGAGCTGCTGAGTCATCACAGAGAAACGGGAAGAATGGAAAGAATTCTGCACTTTTCCTCTCTGGCTAGGCTCCCCACCCCCACGAAATTCCCCATCCCCGGCCACCAGCCTCTCCCGCTTCCAGCTGCCCTGGGCAGGCCTGGCTCCCCGCCTGACCCTGGCCTCGAGCAGCGTTGGCGTCCTGCCAGCTGGGGCCCTGCTGGGCTGCGGTATTCGGTGGACAGGACGCCCACCTGGCCCAGAGAGGACCCCGTACCAGCACCCTCTGCCTCCTTTTGGGGGCCTGGCCTCCCAGGGTCTGAGTGGGCTCAGGAACGGGGTCCTGGGTTAGGTGGCCCCCTGGGGGGGGGCTGGGACCCGGGCGTGGGGGGTTCCAGGCAGAACCCAGCTTAATATCTGCAAAATGGGGCCTTTGGTCACTCCCCAGCACTGCTGGTGGGGGATGTGATGGGGTGCAGGTGTCTCCACCCCAGCTGGGCCGAGGAGCCTCTGCCCTTGGCCTTCCTGAACCTGTGCCAGACTGCCTACGGGGGGCCTACGGGGACCCAAGCGACGCCCCATTCTAGCCCTCTGCTCCTTACCGCCAGGTCTGTCTCCGCCACCCCCATCTTGGCGGTCCCGCGTGGCTCTCTGGCGGCCTGGCAACCAGGGAGCCGCTGACTCGCGGTTTCGGGGACACACCTGTGCAGGGTTTCGACCCCGCCCTGGGGCCACACCCAGGTGGGCAAGTCAGCTGCACGGGCAGCAGGAGAGCGAGCGGACCCAGGGCCCCCACCGCTGCCCTGGCCCTGGTATCCATCCTGCCCCACCCGGCCCCCACCCCAGCCCCCAGGCCCGGCCGCTTCTCCAGTCCCTCCGAAGCAGCACCTGGAGACTGCTTCTGCGAACACATCACTCCCCACTGAAACCCTTGCAGGGCTCCCTCTTGCCTGTGGAGAAGCAGCAGAGCCGCTGGCCTCAGTCCTCTCAGCTGCAGGATGGGTATTCAGGGAGCAGCAGCTGCCCCTGGTAGGACTGCGGGGGGGAGGTGCGGGGAGGCACCTGGGCCATGGGCAGGTGGTGGCACCTCGAAGCCCCGTGCGACCTGCTCCTGCCTCTCCCACCTCTGGTGGCATGGAACCCCTCTGCCAGCCGCCCTTCACTTCCAGGCGTGGATGTGCGCTGGTCCCCGTGCCGCCCTGGGCCCCCTGGCCGGCTCAGGCTGGGCAAGCCTCAAAGCGCCTGCCGTACTGCCTGCAGCTCAGGCCTGGGGGGCTTCGGTCCGGCTCCTGGATCCCAGGTACTGGCCCCCTTCCTAAAGCAGAGGCCTGTCATGCGGGGGAGCAGGGGAGCCTGTCCCGCCAGGACCTGCCCACACGGGCTCTGAGGGCAGAGCCGGGCCATGTGGTCATCCTCTTGGTCCTCATTTACAGGTGGGGAAACTGAGGTTCGGGGACGCAAGTGGCTGGCCAGGCCCCAAGTGTCAGCTGAGGTTGGGCAATGCTGCCCTGCTCACAGGCTAGAGAACCAAGGCTAGGGGTCACCAGGACAGGGGCAGGGGGGCCAGGCAGGGGAGCTGGGTGGGCAACCCAGAGCCTAAGGCCGGGCAGGAGGGGCTGGGGCATCTTCGTAGGCTGGCCCCATGCCAGTCCTTGTGTAAGAACTTGGGGTCAGGGAGGTGGGGAGGGGCGGCTGGGGCAGAGAGATGTCGAGTTGTCGAGTCTTGGGGTCGGTGAGGACTGCTGGGCACAGCGCCCGCGGGAAGGAGTCCACAGTGGGGGCAGGAGAGCAGGCTGGGCTGAGCAGTGGCCAGGGGGCCTCGGCGGAGGGTCTGCCCTCCTGCAATCCCACCTGCCGGGACACTGGGGAGCCCAGCAGAGGTGATCCGCCTGCCTGCCTGGGCCCCGAGCCCCCGGGGGAGGCAGGTTGGGGTCAGCATCAGCTGGCCTGGCGGCTGGGGCCCTGGCACGTGGAGCAGGGCCGCCCATCTGAGCAGCACATGCAGCCCGGCCCTGCCCTCAGTGTGAGTTCAAGGGCTCTGGAGGGCACTGGCCAGACTGCCCTTGGGCCGAGGGCCGGGGGGCAGAGCTGGGTCTCGGCCCCGCCCGGTAGCCAGGCCCCAGGCCAAAGCTGGCCTCCTTGTGCCTCTGAGTCGTGAACAGGAGAGGAGTGGACGCTGCCTGCCCCGCCGCTGGGCTGGTGCCCTGAGGTGCTACCCATGACGCAGGCTGTGGCCTCTGTTCCACCTGCCTCCTGGCTGGGCTCCAGTCCACATACACACGTGTACGCACACACACACACACCTGGAAAGACCAGTTCCACAGGCTCTTGGCCTGTGTAGGCCAGGCCTGCCCAGACACCGCCCTACCACCCCCTCCCCGGCCCCAGCCTCGGTTTCCCCACCTGTGAGCTGGGCAGTCCTGCCCACCTGAGGTCCTTGCTAGGCTGGGCGCACAGAGGGGCCTCACGGCCGGGGGTGGGGGTGGGGAGCGGGAAGAGGCCCCCCCCACCTTCCCCCACCTCCCGGGGCCCTTCCAGGTGGTTGGTACGCACCAGCTGTGCCCCGGAGCTGTGCCCTGGAGCTCTCCACCGCGTCAGCACTCAGCCAGCGGCCGGGCCCGGGCTTCTGCAGGGCCGGGCCTCCCGGGAGGCGCCTGAAGGTGATTCCTCAGTTCCTCAGTGGGCGGAGGACTCATCAACGACACAGCTCAGACTGGCCCGCACCCCACTCTGTGCCCCATGCTCCCCTGCGGTTGATGGTGACACCCACCCCTCCCTGTCGCTGGAGCCATCCGGGCCATCCCCACCCGTGGGTGCCCCTCTCGACCTCTTAGGACTTCCTGCGCTGTGGCTTCGGCTTGTCCGAGGGGCGCCCAGGAGAGCGCTCTGCGTGAGCCCCTAAGCCAGCCTGTGGGGCTGGAGAGGTGCGATGGGGCGGTGCGCGAGCGGGGTTGGGGGAGAGGGGGCGCCAGAAGCGTGCGCAAGCGCTGCTGGGATATCTGTGAGCCCGTGTGCCTGCCAGCAGGATGGCGAGTGCGAAGATGCCTGTGGTCCCCTGTGTCCTGACCTGGGTGGGCCCACGTGGGTGCTGAGTCAGGATCTGGAAGGGCCCACGTGGACCAGTGTGGACGCTTGTGCCCTGACCAGTGGTCATGTCCTTCATGACCTGCAGCCCTGAGGGCCCTCTCCTCTGGAAAGTCCAGCAGCCCGGCCGCTCAGGGAGCCGGGACCGTCACCCACCGGCTTCATGTCCAGGCCACACCATGGCACCGGGCAGAAGTGTGGCCCACGGAACAGAGGGCCCCGGCGCCAGCCCTGGCAGCCAGCGCCCAGGGCCTGCACCTGCCCCCAAGACGCAGACCCAACCCGAAGCATCCTGCCACCCATCCTGCCTCCAGGCCATCCTCCCAGCGCCCCCCAGCAGGAAGCCAACCCCCTGCAGCCCGAGGGGCTCTGCTCTCTGGACCTTCTCCCAGGCCTGGGGTGGCTGGTGGGGAGAGTCTCCTGCCCTGGGGAACGTCCAGTCCGGGTGGTGGGAGGGGACGAGGGGGAGCAGGGCCAGAAATCCTGATCTGTGAGGCTGGGGAGTCCCGGGCCGGAGGACTACGGGGAGACCTGTAGGGCGGTACGGTCGAAGGGCAGTCGGGGGGTGCATGTCGAGGGGTATAAAGCTCGGTGGGCAGTGCGGGCGTTGGGGGGCGGCTGGGGCCCGGGGCCAGCAGGGGACAGGGCTAGAGACGGGGCAGGACGCACGGGGCGGAGCAAGGGGGGCTGGGGCGGGGTCGAGGGGCGGCGGGGGGTGGGGGAAAGGACAGAGGGAGGCGAGGGGGCCCTGGGGGGCGGGGGAGCTGGGTTTCGGGGTGGGGCCGGAGCAGCGGGAAGTGGGGGTCGCGGCGGGGGCGCCCGGGAACACAATGGGCGCTTGTGTGCCGATGCGGCAGCCGGCGCCCTGAGCGGACACCGCCCTGTTCCGGCCGCACACCGTGTCCTGGGCCGGGCGGCCGCGGCGCCGGGCCAGCGGGGAGGGCGCAGCGGGGCTGGGCACGCGCGGCGGCTGGAGCGTCCCGCCCGCCGGGCTCCCCGCGGCTCCACTGCGGCGGCTCCACTGCGGCTGCCCCACCAGGCCCTCCGGCTCCTCTCTCAGAGGGTGGCCGTGGCCTGTGTCCCTCAGCCCGTGTCCCAGGGCCTGGCCATCCTGGCTCCGTGTGGCAATGGCAACTGGGCTCAGAGGCCAACCGACCCGGCACAGGGCCCAGCCCAGGTCTGGCGGGCTCGCCCGGCCACTGGGGTCTGCACCCCGGACTGGCGGGCGGGAGTGTGGGGCGGGGCTTACATGCTCTGTGGGGAGACGGCCCTGCAGGCTCAGCTGGGAGGGCATGTGGGCTGCATCCTGGCCCTGCAGGGGGGCGGGGGTCGGCACAGAGCAGAGCGCCCTCGCTCTTGCTTCACAGCCCCAGAGGCAGCTGAGAAAAGAGAGGAGGCCTGGCCCTCCTAGGCCTCCAGCCATGTTCCGGGAGGCCAGGAGGGAGGGTAAGCTGCGCAAGGGTGGAGCCCGCATTGGGCAGAGGCGGTCAGATCTCAGGCCGTGTGGGTCTGCAGCTGAGGCCCCTCTGCCACGCCCCAACTCCCACCCGCTGCAGGGGAGCGGCTGCAGGACCCAACAGAGCCCAGCAGGGGTCCTGTCTCGATCTCAGGCCCCACCCTAGACAGGCAACAGCTCTCTAGCTCCCTTGGGGAGGCCCCAGGAGAGGGCATTTGCATGACAAATGGGTTCCCTGGAAGGCTGCTGGGCCCTGGAAGCTGGCGCTCCTGTGTGTGTGTGCGTGTATGTGTCTGTGCGTGTGTGTCTACGTGTGTGTGTCTGCGGACGGCAGGCCTGACCGCGCTCCGCATGGGCTCACAGCATCCTCCTGCATGAGGGTGCACAGCTCGGCCGTCCTCGCAGGCCTGCTCACAGAGGCAGCCCCATCTGGGCCACAGAGCCGGGGCCTAGCCCCAGTGGGCTCAGAAGTTTCCTCATCAGTTAGGAAGACCTCACCCAGGCCCCGTGTCCCTATACCCTGGTGGTGGTCCCGCAGCTCGGCAGGACAGGCCACGTCTGCTGTCGGGCCTACAGGGCTGTGAGGCCGGTGAGGGGGATTCTGAGCAGATGCCCAGGGCTTCCTCCCAGATTCTTGGTCCCCAGCTTCTGGGACGGGCTCGAGGGGACCAGACCTGGCCAGGTTGGGTAAGGGGAGATTGGAAGGTGGGGGGAGCATGGGCAGGGGGGTGGCAGGGCGTGGGGAGACCAAGGTGGGGATGAACTGAGGAACCGGTGATGGTGCCAAGGAACAGGCGAAGGTCAGCCTGGGTCAGACTGGACAGGGGGTGTCTGGCTGCGGGGAGGGTGGTTAAATGGGGCTCGCCAGGACCCTCGGGGAGGGCAGGCCTGGCTGTGTTCTGGGGAGGTTGGGCTTGCACTTAGGGTCCAGAGTCTCCTGCTCTCTAAACTCTGTTATTCTGCAGGCCCTCTGGGAGACGTTCAAAAAAGGAAAAGAGGGAACCGTGAAACCTCGCAGAGTCAGGTGCCCAGCATGCCACAGTCATGAACATTTAAGAGGCAGAGGGGCTTCCCTGGTGGTGCAGTGGTTAAGAATCCTCCTGCCAATGCAGGGGACATGGGTTTGAGCCCTGGTCCGGGAAGATCCCACATGCCGCGGAGCAACTAAGCCCGTGCGCCACAGCTACTGAGCCTGTGCTCTAGAGCCCGTGAGCCACAACTACCGAGCCCGCGAGCCACAACTACTGAAGCCCGTGCGCCTACAGCCTGTGCTTGGCAACAAGAGAAGCCACCGCGAGAAGCCCGTGCATCGCAACGAAGAGTAGCCCCCGCTCGCTGCAACTAGAGAAAAGCCCGCGCGCAGCAACAAAGACCCAATGCAGCCAAAAATAAATAAATAAAATAAATAAATTTTTTTAAAAAATGAGGAAAAGAAGGACTTCCCTGGTGGTCCAGTGGTTAAGAGTCTGCGCTTCCACTGCAGGGGGCGTGGGTTCGATCTCTGGTTGGGGAAATTCCGCGTGCTGCGAAGTGAGGCAAAAAAAAAAAAAAAAGATAAATAAGATCTGGTCTTGATTCAGAGGAGGGGAGCCCTCAAGACCAGCTCCACGCAATAAAAAGTGAATTCACATGAGTAAGTGAGAGTAACAAGAAACAGGTGAAGTTAAGTTTAATGTTGATCTTATTTAACCCTGTATCTCCGAAATATTATCATTTCAACATATAGTTAGTATAAACTGGCATTAATGAGACAGTTTACATCTTTTCTCCTACTGAAGCCTAAACCGCCTGTGCCTCCCATATTGCAGGTGGCTCAGTTCTCACCGGCGAGGAGGGGCCCTACGGGTGGTGCCGCTGTGGACCCTTGCTGGGGTTCGGGAGCCTGTTAGAAATGCAGAACGCCAACCAAAGACTCACTGGCCACCCTGGTGATCCCAGGGCACCTTTGCGTTCCCAAGCCTGGGGCCGGAGGCCTCTTGGTGGTGGGGAGATATACCCAGGAAATGTCTTTTTTAAAAAAAATACATATTTTAACATTTTAATTGTTAAATGTAGCATGCAGAAAAGAGCACAGACTTGTCATGGTCCTTTTTTTTAATATGTTTATTTAATGTTCTAAATAAAGAAAGATTAAACTTAAAAATCACTAAAAAAAATCACTGTCATGAACGTTACCCTTTATTATAATATCGTGCAGGGCAAGTTTTAAAGCAGATATAAGGGCGGTGACCTCACTGCAGACGCTGAAGCCACACGGTATTTCGTAGCTCGTGGGGGTGTATTTCGTTCCTACCTGAGTGGTGAAACGCTGCACCAAACTAACTCCGTTGTTTTTATTTTTCATTGTGGTAAAATATACGTAACATAAAATTTGCCGTTTAACCACTGAGTATACAGCTCAGGGGCATTAAGCACACCCACCTTGGGGCTTCCCTGGTGGCGCAGTGGTTAAGAATCCGCCTGCCAATGCAGGTAACACGGGTTCAAGCCCTGGTCCGGGAAGATCCCACATGCAGCGGAGCAACTAAGCCCGTGCGCCACAACTACTGAGCCTGTGCTCTAGAACCCGTGAGCCACAACTACTGAGCCCGCGAGCCACAACTACTGAAGCCTGCGCACCTAGAGCTCGTGTTCTGCAACAAGAAAAGCCAGCACGATGAGAAGCCCGCGCACCGCAACAAAGAGTAGCCCCCGCTCTCCACAACTAGAGAAAGCCCGCGCGCAGCAATGAAGACTCAACGCAGCCAAATAAATAAATAACTAAATAAATAAGCTAGGAAATATTACTAAAAAAAAAAGAATTCCTTTCCTTTTAAAGGCTGAGTAATATTCCACTGTGTGTAGAGACCACATTTTTTAAATCCCTCCATCCATTGATGGACACATGGGCTTCTCCTGTCTTTGTCTGTTGTGAAGGATGCTGCCATGAGCACGGGTGTGCAAGGGTTTTTCAGAGACCCTGCTTTCAGATCTCTGAAAACAGAATCCTGGGTCGTGTGGGACTCAAGCCCATCCTGAGGAACGTCCGTGGTGTTTTCCACGCAGCTGCACCATTTTACAATCCCGTCAGCTGTGTGCACGAGGGTACCATTTTACTACAGGCTGCCAACACTTGGTACTTTCCGTTTCTTTGGTGGCAGCCATCCTGGTGGGCGTGATGTGGCATCTCAGGGGGGTCTTGATCTGCAGTCGCCCCAGGTTGTCACTGTCTGACACCCTCTCCCTGTCTTCACTGTCCTTCTCGCCCAGCTCAGAGCCCTGGACCCCCTGAGCGCCCCCTTTCCCCCTCGGCCCCTCTCATGCCACTACCCCCGACTCAGGGCAGCTGGATGTGTATGGAGGAACACCCTCCCCGCTGCCCTCCCCTTCTGCTCCATCTCCCCCCCTCCCAAACCCTGACCCCTCTTGTCCTCTGCACCCCTCCCGCCCGCCCTGCAAGCCCCTCACAGGCCCCTCCCTCCCCCACCATCAGTCCCCCCCGACCGTGTCCGACAGAGACCTGTGTGGCTTCCGCCTCATCCGACAGCCTCTCTGGGCCTCCCTCCTGCTGCGCTGCGCGGGGGCGGGCGCTGCCCCCTCGCCTGGGCACCTGGGTCTCCTCTCACACCCGCAGCTGGCTCCGCCTGCAACATCATCTTTTGTTGTGTCTCGAGTTACCCCAAACCCTAACGGCCACAACAACACAGGTTTATTGTCTTACGGCTCCTGTGGGTCTGGAATCCAGGCGTGGCTGTTCCCTCGTGCTGAGCAGGGCTGCGGTCTCATGGGGAGGCTCGACCATGAAGGCATCGGTGTGGCCGGACCAGGTCCTCGCCGGCGGGGCCGCCCTCAGCTCCACATACGTGGGCCCCTCCACGGAGCGACTGCCAGAGCCTTGGGAGCCAGCCGCCAGGTCCATGCTGGATGGGAGGGGACAGCACAGGGCAGGAGACCGGGAGGCCGGGATCTAGAATCTGCCTGGCGCTCACCACCCACCCCTGGTCCTTGTCACCATCCCGTGTCGCCTGGATGACCCCAGTGCCCCTCCCCACTGGCCTCCCCGCCTCCACCCCAGCAGGACAGCCAGGGTGCCTGCGATGACTGAGTCACCGTCCTGCCACTGCTCTCCCCCAGTCCTCCCAGGGGCCGCTCCACCCCAGCTCCACCTCTGGCTGAAGCCCCTGGCAGCTCCGAAGAAGTGGCCGGTGCTGGGGGGAGGACGGTGCAGCCCCGCAGGATTCCAGCTGGGTATCTTGTAGGGCAGACACAGGGTCTGCATTGACGTTGGTGCCTGGAAACCTGAAGAGTGTCGCGGCCCATTAGAGCAGGGGCAAGTGGGGCCCTAGTTAGGGCAGGAGACCCACGGACCACAACAGCCATTACCCCAGCCCCTGAACGTATAACCGGGGGGACATCCGTCCAGCTGGGGCAACCCCTGAACTAGATTCTCAGCCTGTGAGGGAAGAGCTCTCGTGGCGGGGACAGCCAGGTGGAATCTGCACCCCAGCCAAGACGGTAAACAGTGCCACATTCCGGGGAGGTGATGTGGTAGAGCCCAGTGCCACCCTGCAGCCCTGAGGTGCAGGTGGTCCCCACCCCAGTCCCATCCAGTCACCACGCTGGCCCTAGCCCTAACTCCTGGCAGAGACTGGACGGCTGCAGACTGCCAAGGAGCTGCTGAGCAGTGCGGCGGGGAGGCCAGGGCAGTCAGTAGCCTCTGGTGGAGGTGCATCGCCCCTGATTTGGTGAACGTGTTCTTTGCTGTCCCCGTGGAGCAAGAGGACCAGGCACAGCTGTCACGAAGGACCGGCCGTGTGTGCGCTCCAGGCCTGTTCCAGGGCTGTGTCAAGGCTCCTGCGTTGGTGTAGTAAGGTCCTGGGACGGGGAACCCTCAGAAAGTCGCACTGTCCCCACGGTGGGAGAGCCGCAGCACGGCCCTAGGTTCTGGAGCACAGCCTGCCTCCCACAATGCGACCTGGGCGGTGCTGTGCCAGGGCCCACGAACGGGAGCACGAGTGGCCACTCCCGGTGTCGTCCCCCCACCCCCATGTCTATGCTCCTGTCCCCGCAGCTCCAGGCTCTGCAGGTCAGAGATCCTGGTGCCCAAGGAGGCCCAGTCTCTCCAGGGCGCGCAGCGAGGAACACAACCGAGCTGCCCAAGAGCAGCAGGTGAGCCGGCGGCCACCTCGTTGGAGGAGGCGGGCCCTGACCGGCGGGAGGTGGGGCTGCTTTCACCCCCGCCCCAGTGTGACCACCAAGGCTAGACCCCTCAGGGACGGGGGCTTGGGTCAGGGAGGACTCACTGGCCGGAGTGTCCCAAAGGAGGGATCCTCGTTAATGGAGAAAACCTTCCGTCCCTGACATGCCTGTGGGTGCTTCCCCGAAGACCTGGGGCAGGAAGGGGGCAGGGGCTGAGGGCTGCAGGCAGGGAGGCCCTGGAAGGTCAGGGTGGCCGTGGGCTACGTGCCCTTCCAGCCACACTGCCCCTACCCACTCATCAGCCCCCAGACGGCTGCCGCTTCAGGGGCTCTGCTCTGGGTGTGGGGCTTCAGGGCAGGTACCTGAGGGTGATTTTTAGGGAAACTGATTTTCAGGGAAAGCATTCAAAACTGCCAAGGTTGCTCCCAGGGCTCCCCTGCATCCATGTCTCCCTGGGCCCCCAGGGCCTGAGCCTGGTGGGCGGCAGATGCCTGGCCCCCACGCAGGGGCAGCACCCTCCCCGCCTCCCCTCCCACTGCGACAGTTGGCCCGGACTCCGGTGGGGCTGACTCCAGGTCTGGGGGCTCTGGTGGGTGACGATGGGCCTTCCCATCACCCATCCCTCGGCCCAGGGCGGAGGAGCCTCCAGGGGGCTGCCCCACACCCCTCGGAGCCCAGCCTGGGTCCAGCTGCCCTGGGCAGGGCTCAAGCCTGATGGCCGCCCAGCACAAGGCCCGCTGCGTCCTCAGAAGCTACAGGAGCGGCACTGAGGCCGCGTCTCCTCTGCTGCTTGGGAGTGTGACCTGGGGCTTGGACAGGGGTCAGCAGCGGGGAGCTTCGGGGCTGGACAGCCAACGCATCACTCTCACTCACTCAGTCATTCAATAAGTAGCTCTTTCCCGAGAGCCCAGTTCAGGACCACGGTCAGATCGCGGACGGGTGGGGCAGTGGCTGGACAGGCAGGTGGGTTTATTCATTTATTCACCATTAAACAAAACTTTCTGGAGGACCTATGGGTCTGCAGAACTGCAGATGGCTGGATGGATGGAGAGATGGGCACATGGACATACGGACACGTGGCTATAATGGACACACAGACATATAAATGGACGGACAGACAGACACACGGACACATAAATTCCCTGGCTTGGGGTTCCTGCCGAGGCATCCCTGAAGCAGTCACCTGAAGCCAGTCCCCTGGTGCCCGCTTTTCCCCACGTGGCCTCAGCACGCCCATGGAGGACGTGGCCACGGCAGCACGCAGAGGTCTGGGCGCAGGGACCACGACGCTGGACCCAGGCCACGGGCAACAGGTCCAAACTGAAGCCTCCACCTTGAACCTGGCCCTCTGACCCAAAGCGTGGAGCCCTCATTCCAGGCGGGGTTTTCGCAGCAGCGCCCCCGCCCAGCCCCGCACTACGCAGCAGAAGGACCCCCTGAACCTCGGTCAGATCACGGCCCCCCTGCGCTCCCACCCCACAGGGGAGAAGCCAAGTCCTCCGAGACCCGCCCCCATCGGACCCCTCCTCCCGCCAGTCTGCTCTCGCCACCCTGGCCTCTAACTCACAGGCCACGTTGCCGGGGTCTATTTTGTCCCCTCCCCCCACCCAGTGTTCTATATTCGTGTGCCCCCCCACCTCTGCCAGGTCTCCTGGCACCCATCACCCCCCGGAGACCAAGGTGGGCAGCAGAGCGATGGTGAGTGAGGGGCAGGAGTCCCCAGGAGGGACCCTCGGCCCCTGGACGCCCAGCTGTCTTCTGTGCCCACACTGTCCCTCAGCCCTGACCGTGCCAGGGCCAGAGCTGAGCCGAGGGCCACGTGGACCGTGGTGTCGGGGGGACTCTCACCTGTCTGCTTACCCCTGCGGGCTTTTGGGCGGCCCCCCTGCAGGGGCTGTTCCTGAGGGGGCAGACCCAGGCACCGGGACCAGGGATGTCGCTGGTGTCCAGCTGCCCGTGAGCCTGGGAGGGTCGCTTTCCAGGCCTCAGTCCACACCCCGCCGGTCCAGGGCCTGGCATGAACCGGCTCAGCACCCTTCTTTCAATGGTTGAACAAAAGGAAGAACAATGGAAAACGCCAGAACGGCTGGGGTGGGGGTCCAAACACCGTCCCACCAGCAGCCTGAGGACGTGGCAGCATCAGGACGAGGGAGGGGCAGGGGTTGACCTCCAGGCCCGGACAGATCCCGGCTTGGGGCTGCCCCTCCAGTCCAGGACCCTCCCCCTCTGGACAGCATCACCTCTTGCCCACCCTCAGGGACACAGGTGGGCACGTGGACAGCGGGAAGGACAGGTGGGCAAGGGATGGCACGAGGGCTATCGGGCACCTGCGTGAAGGCTAGGATTCCAGGGCCCGCTCAGCCTCCCACGGACTCGACGTCCCTCCTCCCCGACTCCCCTGGACACCCACCGCACAGGACTGCGGTCACAGACAGGGCACGAAGCAGGCAGATGAGCGCCGGGCCAGGGAGGGCTGGGGGTGGGGAACGCGCACCCTGCCGCGGTGCTGGCCCGGCTCCCGCCCTGCGCCAGGCACCCTGTGGTACTTCACAGCTGCGCCGGGCTGGGAGACTCACGGGCCAGCTCGGGCCACTGCCCGCGGGGTGGGCCGCGGGGGGAGGCAGCGGCACCTCCCCCGCCCCTCCAGATGTGCATCAGAGGTGGGGGAGGGGTGGCTGCAGCTGCGGTGTCCTGCACACGGGGACGCGGGGACTATGTTGACGATCGGTGCCTGTGTGTGTGAGAACACGTGTGTGGATGCCTGTGACCGCATGTGCGTGGGTGTGCTCGTGTGAGTGCACACTTGCCCGTGCTATGGGGGGTCCAGCTCGTGAGCAGTGTGTGAACCATGGGCGGGACGTTGGCCTGGGTAGCAGCTGACATGGTGACCTTTGACCCCAAGACCCACAGGGCCCCTGGGCAGGGAGGGGCAGTGCGTGGAGGCAGGAGGACACCTTAAGCTGACTAACCCTCCCCCTCAGCCCCTCCTCCCCGACCCTCCTCCCCCACGTCCTGTCGGCACTGTCCTTCTCTGTGCCCCTTGGGTCTGAGGTCCAAGGATGCCCTCAGGGGCGCCCCTGCTGGCTGTGACCTAACAGAGGCCCCACCCCCACGTGTGTTTCCTGGCTCGTGGCAGCTTGCAGCGTGGGGCTGACCTCTCTGAGGGTTTCCGCATGGGTCTTTGGCTCCAGGGTGGCAGCACTCAGAGGGCCTGGCTGGGCCTGCTGTGCTCCCAGCTCTGCTGGAAGCCGGGCACCCAGGGGTGTGTCCGTCCCTGTGCGAGCAGGGTGCACCGTGCAGGAGACAGGTGACCTCCCTGACTACGGGCTGAGATGACAGGTTTGCCCCAAAGCTGGAAGCCTGGGCCTCCAGCTCAGAGGGACATATAGACAAGTAGATGGACAGACAAGCAGCTGGTGACGGGCAGAAGCTGCTGAGAATTGGCGGAAGCCGGGCGGGTGGCCGGCGGGTGGCCCGACGGGTCCTGGAAATCCTCGCTTCCTGTTTTTCCAACAAAGGGCCTCTGTCCCGCGGGGAGGTTGCTGGCCAGCAGCGGCGGACGTGCCTTTTCCGTAAACAGGGCTGTTTCTTTTCTCCTCATGGCACAGGAACGGCGGTCTCCAAGCCCCGCATCCCAGCCACGGGCACGACCAGCCACAGGATCCTGTAGGGGAGACGGTCCTGGGACAGGGGCCAACCTGCCACCGTGCGAATGAGGGTTGTGGCTTGACCGGCTTCGATGAGGCCCCCAGAACAAGCAGGGGACAGGAATTCAGTGGTGCCTGCCCCCTGGGACAGCCTGGGGTCCACAAGAGCCAGAGTCAGGGTGGGCAGGGGCTGTGCTGAGCCTAGGCCCCCTTGGGGTTTGGCAGGGCCCTGTGACCCTCAGGCCCTGACCCAGCAGCCCTGGAAGCAGAAAGGCAGGGCTAAGTCCCCACGGGAGCTGGGTCTCCTGAGAGGTAGCAGCAGGGGCCCGGCCTGGCCTGCAGGTGGCTCTCCCTCCAGGCTGGCTGGGAGAGCTGCCCCTGGGTGCTCAGCCAGGTGGACACCACCACAGTGACTGCTCCCCAAGTGCGAAAGCTCAAGGGTCAGAGAGGGTCTCCGACATGCCCAAGCCCCTGAGCATGGCCCTCGGGAGAAGACCAGGTGCGCTTCCCTCCCCGAGGACGAAGGCCAGGCCAGGCCCTGCAGGGGAAGGGCCGCAATGTCGGCTCCAGGCCCCTTGGCCGGGTGGCCTCAGAGGGTCACCGACATGGGGACAGAAGCAACAGCCCCTGGCTGGCCCTGGCTCGGGGAGGACCCCTGAGGGGTGCAGGGCAGCCCCAGCCAGGCAGCGGGAGCGGCCTCCGTGTCCTGGCCGTGCAGCCGGCCAGGAGTCAGCGCCCGGGCATGCGGCCGAGGGGGCCCGTGTGCAGGCGTGTGTGGGTGACTGTGTGCTCCCAGGCGGCGGGCGCCTGGACTGGCTCGTGTGAGGGGCTGGTGGGGGTTATTTATAGCGGCTCCGCTGACGAGAGGCGCTATTAATAGTGAGGGTGGCGGGTGAATGAACAATATGCCTCCGGGTGGGGTGGGGGGCGGGCGCCGTTCTCTGCCCGAGACACCCGGGGCTGGTACCCCGGCGGCTGGACAAGGGCCACTGTTATCCAGTCAGCAGCTGAGCCGGGGCCTGCGGTTCACCTGGGGCAGCAGGCTGGGGGGTGCCCAGGCTGGTGCCCCGCGCCCTGCTCTCCCAGGGGGCCATTGGCCAGCCACCCTTCACCCCAAGGAGAGACGTGCTGATGCTGGGGAGTGTGAGATGGGAGGGGCAGCGCTAGGAGGGGCCCCAGATGGAGGAGCGGGTGCTTAGATGGGCCCCCACACCTGGCGTCAGGTGGCAACACGGGAGAGGGTGGACGAGGGGCCGCAGGGGGCTGGAGCCCTCAGCCCCAGCCCTGTGCTCTGTCACCTCATTTCTAGTCCACGACCGGAAGTGGCTTTGACGCAGGGTCCCCGCTGACCTCGCAGGTCAACCCCGCCTCCAGCAGGGAGCAGTACACGGGGGCGGGGCAGCAGACCACACCAAGGGATGGGGGGCCGCTGCTCACCCCCGGGTCTGCCCGATTTAGCTTCATTCTCTTTGACTGTTTTCTGAAACCACAAAGGGATACTCAGCTCCTGGTAAAAAGGTCAGACCTGACCCCAGAAAGGGTGCAGCATGGAGCGGGGCTGCCTGCGGGCCGTCACTTGGATCCCCACTGTCCAGCCTCACGGGGCGGGGGCTGCTCCCCTCCTCTCCCGGATCCCAGTCGGAGGTCCCCCGAGGCGCCCATCGGGAGGGTGGGCTGTGGTCCAGGGGCCCAGGGGCCGGCCGTAGCTCCCCGGGGAGGGAAAGCTGTGCGGGCGCAGGCCCTGCTGAGACCAGCCCTGGCGCGGCCCCCTCCCTCCCCAAGGCAGGGCCTGACCTGAGGTCCTGGAGGACAAGGGGGGACGGCAGGGGAATAGACCCTCAGTGCCTGGGACGGGATCTCTACGCCCCGAGAGCCAGTGCGGGTCCGCGGCGCTCATCAGGCCCGAGCCCCTGGGCCCCGCCAGCTCCTTCCGGGGCTGAGACCCCGCGCCGCCGCCCCCATAGGAGGACGCGGGGACGGATCTGCCGGGCCGCTCACCCTCGACCTCACATCTAATTCACCCGCCTGCTTCCGCCCGGCCTGTTTCTTTCGGGAACCCCCCACCCGCGATGACGTCAAGCGGGGCACGAGCATCCCGCCCGCGGCCACCTGGCGCCAAGCGCTTTCCAAGAAGGTCGCGGCCCACCGCGCACGCGCCGTGCCTACGTCCCCGAAACCTCGGGCTTTACCGTCGGCGTCATCACCCCTGCATCACTACAGCTCCGGGAAGGGGAAAGGGGGCTCCCAGGGCCCGGACGCGCGGGCGGGCCGCGGGCGGACCCCAGCCTTTCCGGCCGCCCTACCCCGGACGCGACGCGCGGGACGATCGCGCCCCTCCCCCGACTTCTCCGGCCCCCACCACCCCACCACCCCTCCCCCCGCCCCGCGGCCCCTCCCGCGGCCGAAGCCTGGCCGACGCTTCCGGCGCCGCCCCCTTCCCGGCATGGCCGCGCCCCACTTCCCGACCGCAGGCCGAGCCCTTCCCCGCCCCGCCGCAGCGCCTGCCCTGCGAGGGCGGACACAGAGGTGGCGGCTAACCCTCCCCTTGTCCGGGAGGTTGGGGGGGGGGCGGGCAAGGCATCGACGGGTCGGGCCTGGAGGGAGGCGGGGAGGGGGGCTGGGGAAGGTGTGCCCCTGTCCGCGCCCTCTTAGGCGCCGGGTCTCCCGAAGGGCTGAGCTGCCCAGAGGGTCCTCTGCCCGATCGCGCCCAAGTCCGGAGCAGGGACACTGAAGCCCACGGGCCGCCCCTCTCTAAGAAGGTGGGCGCCCCGCACTGCACACGCCCCGTCAGGCCAGTGGTGTGGAGCCAGCCAGCCTGGCGTCTGGGATGACCCCAGCACAATGAGGGCTTTGAGGACCCTGAACTGGGAGGGGGCGTGTGGTCTGAACAGCAGCCCGTCCCCAGAGAGGCCCAAGGCGGTCCCACCCAGCCCCGGCATGGAGCCGTCTGCCCCCATGGCTGCCCCCAGGACCGAGGCCTTCTGTGCTCCCCGCCCTCTACCCCTGCCCAGGATTCC
Source organism: Lagenorhynchus albirostris (assembly GCF_949774975.1). Lineage (NCBI taxonomy): Eukaryota > Metazoa > Chordata > Mammalia > Artiodactyla > Delphinidae > Lagenorhynchus > Lagenorhynchus albirostris. Next base: position 1,148,816 of record NC_083105.1, read on the forward strand.
AGTGCCCCCTCTGCCTGGTCCCTGAGGCGCCCCCATGCCGGGGCCCATCGGGCTGGCTGTGGAGCCCCTCCCCACCCCTCGGCCTGCCTGTCTGCAAGACCCTGGCACCGCCGGGCGGGGATGAAGAGCAGAGGCAGGAGAGCCCAGCAGTACCTGGGGGGCTAGAGGGCAGAGCCAGCGGGGTCTGGGAAGGCAGCTGGGGTGAACATCTGTGAGCCGGAGCCGTGGCGGAGGAGGCCCCAGGAGCCAGCCCTATTCCAGGCCCCCGGCGGGTGATCAGTGAGCAGCCCAGGATAGATCCCCCGCAGAGGCTGGCGCTGGGCCGGGGCACCTCAGGGAGCCAGTGTAGTGGAGTTGGGGAGGGGCAGCCCCCCACTTCCACTGTGGGCCTCACACAGGGACACAGGCGTGAGAAGGGCAGCAGGCTCTAGGCAGGCACCAGGGTTTGGGGCCTGGCGATGGGGCGGGGGGAAGGTAAGGCCTGTGCCCAGCTGCTGGGACCTCGCCCTCGGGCGCGGGGCGGGACGGGTGTGAGGCCCGGCGGATGGAGCGGGGAGAGGCAGCCTGCCCGGGCTCCCGCGGGCCCCGCTGCCAGTGGGAGAGGCTGTCACAGGATGGAGGGTGACGGGGGTGGTGGCGCCTGGTCGTCAGGGGCCGGTGCGTGCAGCTTCCGTGAGCGACAGGGCTGAAGCTGGGCCAAGGGCCCGAGGCGCCTGAGGTCGTGGTTGACAGAACACCGTGTTCCCGGGGACTGGACTGGCGGCCGAGGAGGAGAAGCCACAGGTGCGTGACCAGGAGGCCCCCGTGAAAGGTCGTGGCCCTTGCCCCGTCTCCAGGCCCGAGGCAGGCTTCAGACCCAGAACCCCCACTGAAGGGCAGGCTGGGTCCCCAGTAGGCGGAGTCTGCCGCATCGGCACACCTACCCCTGACCTTCCCTGGACCCCGTAACTGAGCACACGGAGGAGAGATGCCGAGCGTTTGAGGACTGCTAGACACGGGTGATGCTGGTTCCTGGAGGCCCACAGTGTCCTCACGGCCCCCAGGCCACGGGGACTCTCCAGCCCGCAGTCACCTGGACCGGCTTCCCATCCTCCCTATCAACAGCCCAGGTGACCAGGAAGTGGCGAACACACTGGGCCTTTGTAGGACATGTGCGCTCTAGGGAGAGGTGGGCCCCGCGCAGGGGCAGAGGCCTGGGGCCCCCCAAAGCAAGGTGCGTGCCACCATGAAGGAGGACGCACAGGTCTGGAGGCTTCGGGTTCTGGAGCAGTACGTCCGGGCTCGGGCTCTGCTCCAATGCCCAGGGCCCCTAACGGCCCCCAGCTGGACGTGGCACAGAGCAGGAAGGCTGCAGCGCGGTGTCCCTGCCGCTGCATTTAATCCCATCCCGGGGGGCAGAGGCGTGGGTGGCTGAAGGGGAGGCCCTCCACGCGACCCCGGGGGCCAGAGCGGCAGGCGGTCTGCAGGCCGTGGCTCCCCCCGGGAGAGGGGGCACCTGGCCACGGGCTGCGGCCGTCGTCTCCCCAGAGGCCGACGCTTGGGGCTGGGTGTCCTGGGCTCTGGCCGGTGCCGAGCAGGATCCCTGGTCTCTACCCGCTTGAGCCAGAAACCCCGTTACCCCCGTGAGACGAGTGTCCCCAGACATGGCCTGTGTCCCCGGCGCCACCCACTGAGAACCGCTGGCTTCCAAAGCGTTTGATCCTGTGACACAGGCTCCCACGTCAGACCAAGGGACCCACTTCACAGCAAAGCCAGGACCGGGCTGGGCTGGGACCACGGGCACTCAGGCACCACACTTCCAGAAGCTCCTAACCCACGGGGTGCACAACAGCCTGCTGAAGACCAGGGGGACGGCCATGCTCTGTGGGGAGGGAAGCCACCCCAGGACCTGCATATGGTGCGCACCTGGGCCCAGGTGCCGCGGGCGGGTGGGAGCAGCCCCGGGAGTCTGGGCCTCCAGGGCCCGCAGAGCTGAGGTCCTGGCTCCCTCAAGGGATGTGGCAGAGTGCCCCCGCTGGGCTGCCAGGAACCTCGTGCAGGGCCCCGTGGGTGAGCAGAACTGCCACCGGGGCACGGTCCTTGACCCTGACTGGCAGGACGGCATTGCACGCCGTGACCCTGAGGAGGTGTGCGGAGGCGTCCCTGCAGTGTGGGACCGTGGAGGGCGCTGTGACTCACTGCCCCGGCAGTCCCGTCCATTCCCGTCCCGGGGCAGCACCCGAGGTGGGATGAGGGAGCAGAGGCGCGGCCCTCGCTGGAACCGGGTCACTCCAGCGGCCAGGGGTCCGGGCTCCCGGGGCGGGGGGGGCCTCTGAGGCTCCAGTGTGACGTTCCGGCTCTGTCCCAGCCCCGCCCCAGCCCCGCTTCCCTCTACTCCCGGGACCTCCTGGCCCAGGGCTAGCACCCCACCCCCCGGCCGTCCAGAGCGAGGGGCCCGGGGTGGTCCCACAGCGCCACCTGCTGGCCGCACCCGCCCCTCCGGCCCCGGGCCCAGTGGCTGATCCACCGAGGGGGCCGGACCTGTCCATCTGCTTGGCCAGAGGGGAGGACGCAGGACTTGGGCAGGGGTCACCGCCAAGTCACACCCCCGCCCCGCCCCAGGCGGAGCCAGAGCCTCTGAAAGGACAGCATCGTTCAAGCCCCCGCGCCCACATCCCCACACACTTGCACGTGGACCCCCAGCCACGGTAGTCCCGGGACCCTGCCTGCATCCTGAGGCCCTAGCCCGGCCTGGTGCGGCCCTGCTGGGGGCGAGTCCCCCTCCCTGCCCGATCCGCGGCACCCACCTCCGCTTTGTCCGGCCCAGCTCCCGGGCTGGGAATATCCTCCCGTTTACAGATGAGAAAGCCGAGACTGAGGGTGTTCCACCATTGACTCCAGACCTCGGGCTCAGAGGGGGCGAGGATCCCCTGCTGGGTGCAGAGACACGGCCCTGGGGAGCGGTGGGGGCTCACAGAAGGGTGCAACGTGGGCAAGGGGCTAGGGCCGACCTCTGAGGGTGACAGCTGAGCAGATACCCCCTGGAGGGAGGGAGCGGTAGGAGCAGGGCCCTCCCACGTGTCCGCAGCAGGAGGGACAAAAGTGCAAAGGCTCTGGGGGGGACCGTGCACGGCACTTTCAAGGAACCAGCTCAGCCTGACTTGCGCTGCCCTAGTGGGGCAGGGGCAGGGTTGGGGGTCCTGAGCGGGGGTCCCAGAGCAGAACGACGTGAGGGCCAAGGGAGCCCCCTGGGCTGTGGCCTCATCCCTCTCCAAGCCACCCAGGGCCAATAGTGCCCAATGGCGGAGGTGGTCTACCAGCAGGAAGGCAGCGTAGGGGCCGGGTAGGGGACCCCTCGGGCCCCATGGGCCAGCGTAGTGGTCGCAGGGGAGCCAGCCGCAGGGCTCAGGCCGGGGTCCAGCTTTCGAGTGTCCAAAGCAGCGGGGCCCACCCCCTCCCCACTGCCAAGTGACTCTCCGGCCCCCTCAGGACACCTACTGATGCCACCTGTAGGGGGCAGGGGGCAATGGCACCCACAGAGCTCCGGTGGGGGCAGGGCAGCCACCCAGGTGACCCCACCGTGTGTGGGGGGACAGTGCCACCCAGGGACCGTGCGCTCGGTCCCAGGGCCTGCAGTGAGGACGGGGGTCATCCGGTTCCAGCTGGAGAGGGGGTCAGTTCCCCAGTGCAGTCACGAGGCCCCACCCACGGGATGGCTTCGGCACCTGAGCCTGGGCCCCGCGTGCAGGACCTGAGCCGGGCAGGGACCACCCGCCCTGGCCTGGAGCTGCCCCCGCCCCCAGCTGACAGGGAAGGCTTCCCCTCTCTCCACCTCCTGGGAGCCTTCTAGCCGCGCCTCTCTGAGGCGCCCCAGGCCAGAAGCCTCCCTCTCCTCGTCCACCCACTGGTCAGCACCTCCACCGCACCTGGCCACACCCACCTGACATCCATCCACAGGGCCCCAGCCCACACGGCTTCCTGGAAGCCCCCAAACTGCAGGCTCCCCAGGGACCCCCGTCCCCTCACCTCCGCCTGGCCCCTCGCTGCCCTCCACACGCAGCCATCACCCCCATCACCCCCGCTGGTGGCTGCGCCCTCCCATGTGCCCTGCCCCTCGGCCTGCACCGCCATGTCCATCTCCGAGAGGAGTGTGGCAGCTTGACGACTGGCCATCCCCCAGTGTGGACCCCCCAGGCCTGGACCAGACGACAGCAGCCTGCAACCCGTGCTGCTCGTTGGCCTTGCTGAGCCCACTGGACTCCACGCTCCCTCTAGGGATTCGGGCCCCCCGCCCTCAGGCCTGGCACTGGAAGCTCCACCTCTGCCATGGCAGAGACGAGAGACCGGGGAGAGCCCGAGGTGCACCGGGGTGTGGCCAACGCCTGCGGCCCTTGGGTGCTGTGGTCGCCCCTTCCCAGCAGGGACCCCTGGGGCAGAGTCCCACCTGCAGGTGCCCTGTCCCAGTGCCCAGGTGAGAGGGCCCAGCTCGGGCTCGGAGAGCACAGGTGCAGCAAGGGGACAGGTGGATGGCCACTGGCGCCAGGACAGTGGGAGACGTTCACAGGGATGACGTGAGGCCTGGCTGGGGGGGGTGGGCAGGAGGCCAGAGGGGCTGGGGGAGCATGAGCGAGGGGAGTGGGTGGGGTGGTGGCCACTGGGCATTCACTGGGGGGCAGCCCTGGGGGGCTGGAGCGGAAGCCGTGGTCTGACCGCCACACAGACTGGTGGGAACGGGCTGGGCTGGGCTGCGGGGGGTCCATGCAGCCTTCTTCCCACGTGACGACCTGGCCCTGGGGCTCACGACTGACTTTTTCTCCAGCTTAGCCCCTAGGGTCCCTGGCGACACTCTAGCGGCCCAAAGGTGGGGCCCTGAAACTCACCCAGTTAAGGTTCTGATGGTGCTTGCAAGCCTGGGGGGTGGTGGCAGGAGCCCCTTGGGGACAGCCGGGCTGTGCTGCCTCAAAAACCCCCGCAGGCCTGGGGGCTCCAGCAGGACGGGGCAAACTCCGCTCTAAAGGCCCACGCGCTTCCAAGGAGACAAACGCACACCTGTTGTCTGCCCAGCTACCTTCAGTGGCCAATTTTACTATAAAGAACGGTATCAAAATATACAAATCTGTTTAAGAACAACCAAGAAATGCAGCTTTAAGGGTCAAATAAGCATCAGCCCTTTCAATGAAAGCAGCTTCCCCTGGAGCGACGGTGTGACATGAAGGGCCACGTCCAGGACGACAGTCTGAATAATTTAAAGGGCGGGTGTGACTTCTGACGTGGATGCACATCATAAATCTTCACGGGACGGCGGCTGTGTTGGGCTTGCTTCCGTGACTTCTGTCAGAAAACAAACAGATCGGTCCGTAAAATCCTAGCACGAAAGGTCCTGAGGACGCGGCCACGAGGCGGGCGCTGGGGCCGTGGTAACGCGTGGACACGCTGCCCATGGCCGTGGGGTGGCGCCAGGCTCCCTCTGGATGCGGCAGCCCCAAGCACCCCACGGCTGGGGTGTCCCGACGGCACCCCAGAGCCGCCACACCACTGTGGGAGAGACGGGCGATGGGAGCCCAGAACCAGCTGGGACGAGACAACAGCCTGCGTGACGTGTGGGGACAGACGGTGCGCGGCTGCGGCCCCTCCGCGGCCCTCGCTGACCGTCAGGCCCCTCGGCTCCTACGGGCGTCTGTGTGTGGATTAGCTTCTCTTTATCCTGCCGGGACCCAGGCAGCTTCTGGAACCCCCCAAGTCTTACTGCTTTGGGAAAACTCTGAGCCATTGTCTTTTTTAACGTGGCTTCTTTCCCGTTCTCCGTGTTGTTCTAGAACTTGTATGAGATGACTGTGGGAAGAACTGTGTCCCCCCAAAAGACAGGTTGGCATCCTAATCCCCGGTGCCTGTGAACGTGACCCTACTTGGAAATAGGGTCCCTGCAGGTGAGCAGGTTAAGAACTCACTGGGGTGGGCCCTGACCCAATGGCTGGTGTCCCTGTAAGTAGAGGGAACTTCGGACACAGGCTCCAGGGAGAAGACCATGCGACAAACAGGCAGAGGCTGGAGGGACGCAGCTGCCAGCCCAGGAACGCCAAGAGTGACAGCCATCAGAGCCAGAAGAGGCAGGAAGGATGCTCCCCGACAGGCTTCAGGGGGAGGCAGCCCTGCCGACACCTTGATCTCAGACATCCAGCCCCCAGGACTGGGAGACAACGCGCCTCTGGGGTTGAAGCCGCCAGGTCTGTGGCGCTTTGTCACGGCTCCCAGGAGCCCCCGTGGAGCCGTCTGCCCCTCCCGCCGCCTCCCTGCATGTCTGTCTCAGGCGGACCCGGGGGCTGCTCAGCTGGCGGCCCGTCTGCTGACCTTCCTTTGCGTCTCCCTCCGTCCATACAAGAGGGAGTCCCCCGGGGCTTCGTCCCCAGAGAGGACTTTACGCTCTTGTCTTCCAGGAACCCGGCTCCCATCATCCCAGGGCCACTTTTTGTGTAAATTTCTTAACTTGGGGACAGGTGGCAGCGCACCGAGGCCCCGCGGCCGAGGGTCGAGGGCAGAGGGTGGCCGTGGGGTGAGCGGTCACTCACCGGCCCCTGCCGGCCCCGTCTGCACACAGATGTCCTCAGCCTCCTCGAAGCCCTCGGGGCACACGCAGACGAAGCTCCCGGGTGTGTTGTAGCAGTTTTCGTTCCTCCTCAGACAGGGCTTCTCCGCCAGCGAGCACTCGTCAATGTCTAAATAAACACATTCCACTGACCAGGTGACTTCGTTCAGCAAACATGCACACCGGGGATCGAGGGATGCACACGTCATGATTCCCTCACACACAGAAAGCGCAGAGACGGAACCATCCCATTAGAGAAAGGAGGCAGAGGGGAGGATTTAACAGGAGCCCCAGAGCCAGGCCGTCGGAGGCGGGAAGAAGAGACGGTCCAGGCAAACGTGAGGGTGGGAGCCCGGTGGTTCTCCAGCCGGGTTCCAGCCGGGCTTGACTGTCGAGGTGGACGCCCAGATGGAGCCTGCAGGCCCTTGCTCGGCCCCCACCCCCATGGGCACGTGAGAATCAGAGTCTGCAGCCCAGGGTCCCGTCCCCACCAGCGCGCATGGCCTCTGGGAAGGTTCCCGCCCCCGAGTTGAACGCAGATGCACCCACTGACCTGCGCACTGGCCGCTCTCTTTCGAGTAGCCGGGGAGGCACTCTTTACACTGTCCAGGACCCTTCCCTGTGCAGCCCACGCAGGTAGAATCACATTCTGGAAACAAGAGGGGAGGGAGATGACGACATGAGACCCCCATCCTGTGGGCAAAGTGCGACCTGAAACCACACACAAGATGGTGGAGGCTCTGCGGCCGGGAGAGCCCAGTGTCCCCATCCTGGGGGCGTTGGGGAGCAGACAGCGTGCGCTTGAGGCAAAGTGCGCACTAGCTGCGATTGACTGATTGACCATTGGTCCTTTGTTGCTGAGGGACCTCGGTGCAGGCCGGGCTGCGGGAGCAGCAGTCATGGGGCCCCTCCATGACCTCTGTCATGGGAAGGATGGGGGGCAGCGTCTTCTCTCAAACAAAACCCGCCTCCAGCTGTGACACTGCTAGGAGCTTGGTGCCAACAATGGCAGAGAACGTGTGATGCTTTGGGGGCGTCTCATTGAAGCTGTGTGTCCACAAACATGGGGACAGGACGGCATGGCCGCGGACACGGTGAGGGGGCACGCGGGGGGGAAGGCGAGGAATCGGCACCACCTTTCAACCTTTTGGGGGCTGGGTGGCCCTAAAATCCACATTCCCTTGAACTGACCAACTCGGAAACTCATCCAAAGAAAATAATGAAGAATGTAAAAAGCTTTACCTACAGGGGTCTTCAAAGTTTGTAACTGTGGGAAACCGTGTATGACAAATATTCAGTGATAAAGATTGTTGAAGAAACTGTGAAATAACAGCGTGCTCCAAAATAATTACCACGATGTACAGAAATGTGACGTGCAAAGGCGGTCACGGAACCGTTGAATGAAAAACAGACAGGTAGCAAGGCGCCGCTCAGACCAGCGCTGCTTCGACCGGCCTGCCAGGGGCCCTCCCCAGGGACTGGATGCTGGTCAACTCTTTTCAACTTATCTGAATTCTCTGATTCTTCTTCAGGAAACATCTATCACTTGTGTTGCCACCGTCAGTGTTTTAAGTAGGCAGAGCATACAGGGGTCCTGCGGACACACCGCAAGCATCTCGGGGGAAGGGCTGCGGCGGGCGGGCCGGGCGCGCTCACCGTGGCACACGAACGAGCCGTTGAGGTTCTCGCAATATTGCTGCTCCTCGCAGGGGGCCGGCTCTGCCGCACATTCGTCCACATCTGGAGAGGACGGCACAGCTGTGGGCGGCAGCCGCGCCCCGACCGCTGGCCAGAGGGACCGCCGTGGGGGACACACGGTCAGTCATCCTCGGGGGCCTCCGCGTGCAGGTGGGACCAGCGGCTGACCCGTGAGTGCTTCCCCGGGGCCTCGGTGAAGCTCCAAGGCGGGGCCGGGCGGGGGCCCCACCCTCCCCGTCCAATGTGGGACGTGAGGCCCCCGACTTGCCTGCAGCTGAGCAGCTGTGAGAACGAGACCGAAACCGAGGCCCTGGCGGCCACCCACCCCCAACCCACCGCCCCCGCCAGCACCTGGGCCTGCGTGGACTCGGGCAGGGCCGAGATGCTGACGGCCGGGCTGTAGGGCTGCAGCTCGAGGAGAAGACACCCTGGGAACAGGCGGGGCCCCGGCTGGCTGGGCACGGTGGACAGGGAGAGCCACGCGCCACAGCTAGGGCCTCCAGACCGAGGGGCCGTGCAGAGTCCACCACAGTCAGAGGCTGCCCATGCCCTGCAGTGTCCACTTGCCGGCCAGAGCCCCCCACCCCACGTCTGTCTCTTTTATGAAACCAGGGCCCGAGGACACACGATTGGGCCTAAGTCCCAGGCTTCCCTCCCGGGCCCTGAGCCAACAGGACCACCGGGGCCACCTGATGGCAAGGACGGGGGACAGGGGCCACCTTCCCAGCCCAGCCTCCATGCTGTGGCCGTTACAATACAGCCTGGAACGTCGGAGGCCGCTTCCCCACGAGTCAGAGGGGGCAGGGGGCAGGAGTGGGGTGTCCTGAGGGTAGCTGGGGGCTGCGCAGACGCCACGAGAGAGTGGGGGGAAGGGGTGGGGGAGGGCAGCCGCCAGCCTCACCTATGCAGGCGTCGTCCTCCCGCACCCAGCCCACTTCGCACTGGCCGCAGTCTCTGTTGGTAGGGCCTGTGCACGTCTTGCAGGACTCGTCACAGGCTGGAAGGCAGAGGTGGGATGGCCGTCAGTACGTGGGGATCCCGTCTCAGGAGTGAACTCGATGCAAAGGGCGTTTCGGAAATTAGGAGCTGACATTCATAGGGTAAAAACAAAAACCGCAAACCAGCAAAAAATCCCAGTGGAGCAAGATACGTTCAACGACAGAGAAACTCGTGTGATTCACAACATCCCTGAACTTAACGAGAGAGGAGAACACACGAGGATTTCCACGCCCAGGGGTGATAAAATTCTCAGCAAATGAGGACTCCAGAGGAATTGCTCGTAACCTGGCAGAGGTAGCCTCCCAAATGCTGGAGCCCACACCCAGCTGGGTGTGTGCATGCCGCCCGCCAACACGCGTGGACGTTCTGGGCCCGGGAAAGGCCTGGGGGTAGGAATCGGAGAGGCTGGCCTCCCAGGCACCCAGCACATTCTCCACGGGGATGCCCAAGGGAGCGCAGCCTCACCGCCAACCCTGACGGGAGAATTCAACACGACTGCTGACGCCCAAAAGGTCTTCCTGTACATCAGTGACAACCAACGAGAAAACACATCGAGACAGGGCGTGCCTCATGGCTTCCTCCCTGGACTTACACATCTACACCCCGTCAGAGGATGCCATCCTGGGCTGACGCAGCCTCACGAGCAGGGCATGGGCCTCCCCAACCGAAGGGAGAAGCGTGCCCATCACAGCCGAGAAGGCTCCACCCGTGCAACCCCACGGCCCATCTCAGAACTCACGGGGGCGCCCAGAACGACAGCCAGGGCACCTCTGAAGACCCAGGTGGGAGAGCCCACCTTACCCGACACCAGGGTGACCAAGACGGCGCGTCCTCTACACGGGGACCTGGGGCCAGGAGGTCACACTGCGTGGCCTCCGCTGTCCCAGTTCTCACCTGGGCCACCTCCCCACCCTGCTGGTGCCCTGACGTGGCCAGACTCGGTCCTGCCTCTGCTCACTCCGAGACCCTAAGCCTGAGTGACAGCGGGGACACCAGCCTCTGATCCCCGAGTTGCGCCCAAGGACAGCCGAGCCTCCTGCTGGGACAGCCACGGGGAGAGCAAGCTTGGGCCAGACACCCCAGGTGCAGGTCCGGGGCCCTGGGACCAGCGTGGACGTCACAGAGCTGTAGGTGCCACACTGTCCACCCTCCGAGCCCTTCTCCAGAAGGACATCGCGGGTAAGCAACTCACACGTCCCTCCTGGGGCTTGTTTGGAGACAGGAAGCGAGACCACCCCTGGCTGCTGGTCCTGTCATGTCCCTTCTTACGTCGTACAAGGGCCCACGCCTTCCCCCTCGGCTCCCAGAAGCCTGGGTCAGCGGTCACCGGGTCCCCCTCCCATCTACACAGGCAGCTCTGGGTACCTGAGCAGATGCTGTGCGTCTCATTCCTCAGTGAGTTGAAGTAGCCGTCCGTGCAGTCGGCGCACAGTGGTCCCCGGTGCCCCAGGTGGCACTGGCATGACCCGTCGCCCTGTCTGCTGCCATCTCCGCTGCAGTGACCGTTCCCGCTGCAGGGCCGCTCGGACCCGCCCTGGCACGCTGCGGGGGCCCCGAGCCCACTCAGAGCGCACCCCGCGACACATTCGTGAAAACAGCTCTCTGGGTCTCGCTTCAGCCCTTCTGTCTGGGAGCAGGAGCCCCGCGCTGGCGAGGGGTCTGGAGGACGCGTCGGCTCGCCTCACGCGGGACACGGGGCCAAGGACGGGACAGTGAGGGCCCGTGCAGTGACGCCACACCGGCGGGACAGGCAGGGGCAGCCTCGGCCAGGGTGGGGCCTGAGCGCCGGCACCATGCCCCTTGCCCAGTTGATCCACGTGAACATTCTGGTGACGCCTGGGCGGCAGCCATGGCTTCACTCAGTCTCTTCACCCCCGGAGGATGGACGCCCCTGGCCCCGGCCTCTCACACGGGCTTCGCTGCTTATGGACCACCTCCCCGCACCCAGAGGGCGGCACCCAGGTGGGCGACCAGGGGGTCTGTGGAGCCCTGAATTAGGAGCATACTTGGGACCAGACACCCAGAGGCGAAGATCGCTGCAGCTGGGAGGAGGCTGCACAGGGCCCACGTTCCCACCCGGGCTCCTGTCCAGCCGGGAATCACAGGGCTAACCGGAAACACACAGGACGCTCACGAGCCCCCGCAGAAAACTCACCCAGGCAGTCTGGCCCGTAAGTTCCTGGAGCACAACAAACTTTCAGTGTTTCCACACAAAACCATTCAAATAAGTCAGGATACTTCTTCTTCCTGAGGATTTTTAAAGTGTTCAGTAAATCTCACGCGGCAGATTTCCTCAAAACAAAAACACAGTTGAACATGTAACGTGCTTCTGAGGATCGTGGGATCTGGGAGACGAGGGTCTGAGCGCCAAAAGACTCTTCCAGCTGACACCCTCGTCTGGGGGGTCGCACTTTGGTGATAAAGGATGGGAACACGGGTACGGAAGAAACCCCTACTATTTCTGCAGCTTTTTAAACCTGACATCATTTCAAAAGCCAGGAGTCGCTGGCACTGGTCCCCGGGGACGCAGGCACTCACAGCCGCAGCCACCAGGTCTCCAGGAGCCCCTCGTGCTCCTCCAGCAGCTGGTTGCACTCGAAGTCGCTGGTCCCACACAGGCCCTCCATGATCTCCAGCAGGCGGACCTCGCTGAAACACAAGGCCGTCAGCACGGCGAGGCCGAGGCAAGGGGCACCTCAGTGGTCAGCGTCCACTCCCCAGGGATGTCCCGAGGCCCCACCTGCGGCCAGGCCACGACTACAGTGGCGCTTCGGTGGAAAAAGCCCCTCAGCAAACACCCACCTGGGGCCGGGGGTAGTCGGTGCCAGGCAGAGAACTAAACATGGAGGGTGGGGCCGGTCAGGGAGGCCTGTCCGTCCTCACGGTGGGGCTTCGGGCGTGGGGTGTCCCAGGGGAAGCCCTGCAATGGGGCCGGAGGAGGCCGGGGCTCGGGGTGGGGGGCAGGAGGGATTTACGCCACCTGTGTTTTTAAGAAACCACCGTGTCTGCCGGGTGGAGGGCGAGTGGGACAAGTGTGCGAGCCAAGAGGCCAGCCAGGAGCCAGTGTGCTAGCCCCGGGCAAGGACAGGTGACAAGCCCCAAGAGACGCTCTGCGTCTGTCAACGCTCCCGGGAACACGTCAGGCACCAAAGGCAGGCGCTGGGCCAGTAAGAGCAGGGCGCCCACCTGAATTCATACTTGGACAGCGTCTTTTCCTCCCAAGCCGTGTTTCCACCACCAAAGTTCTTCTTTGCCGTGTCCACCATTCCCTGCGGGGAGACGGCCGCACAGAGCTCAGCACTGCTGCCTCACCCCGTCCATGGTGAGGTGACCGGTCTATGGTGGGGTGACCACAGTTCATGGTGGGGTGACCCAGTCCATGGTGGAATGACCCTAGATCCATGGTGGGATGGCCCAGTCCATGGTGGGGCAACCCTGGGTCCCTGGTGTGGTGACCACCGTTCACGGAGGGGGTAACCCCAGTAGATGGCGGGACAACCCTAGTCCATGGTGGGGTGACCCTGGTCCACGGCGGGGCGACCCCGGCCAGACCCCTGGCCTCGTGTCCCCGCGGGGTGATCGGCCCACCTGGTTGAACTTGTCCACCAGCTCCCGGCATCGCTTGCAGGGCGTCGGCTTCTTGGTGGCCTCGCCGGGCGACAGCAGCGTCAGAAGCAGCAGCCCCAGCACGGCCGGGGCCGGCGGGCGCATGGCTGGCCGACGTGGACAGCGCTGCGGAACGCGGCCGCACGGGCACTGGCCGAGGTCCAGCGGGAACCGGCAGAGCGCTCCGGCCTCCGGCCGCCCACCGACTCCGAAGCGCCGGCTGTTCCCGGGGCTACTTGACGGCGCCGGCCGGGGCCCCGCCCCGCGCCAGCCCTTCCATCGCTATTGGTCGGCTGGGCCCACCCCGTCCCCATGTGGCCCAATCCGGGCTCGCCACGAGAGGCGACCAATAGGAAGGCCCCGGGTCAGCGTCCCGCCGGGAAGGTTGGGCACAGGGGGCGTGGAGATCCGAGCCCGCCCCTCGCGCCGGCCTCTCGCCTGCACCGCCCGCGGCGGCCATCTTTACTCCGGTCAGAGAGGGCGCCCGCCGCGACGGCAGCCGGGGTTTAGTGGCCATGTTAGGTTCGGGCAAGGGCGTCGCCTCTATTCTCGGTTTCCGCCACCCGACTTCCGGCTGAGGGCAGCCCAGGCGGACGCGCTTCGAGGGACCGCGCCGTGGGCTGGCGAGGTCAGCGTGCGCGGCTGGGGCTCTCGGGACGGGATGCGGGGACCCCGGGCCGGCGCTTTCGCGGTGCTCCTTGGGCCTCACCGTGCGTGGCCACGCGGGACGACCGTTGGGCTCCTCACCTGCGGGCAGTCTCCTCACCTAGGGTTGGGGCTCCTTGCCCGGGGCCTGATGAGTGTGTTTCTGGGGTTCCAGACATCTGCATTTCCCCACGTGCCCGAGGCAGTTGGCACTGGAACCCGTGGTTTAAGTTAGGAAGAACGAAGGTGGGCATTACCTGGTTTCTACTAGGACAGAACTGCTAGAAGGAAGCAGTACAAATGATAAGAGTTTTCTCTCGCCGAATTTGTACCAGTTCCTTTGTGTTTCCAGCTAGGGATTAATAACGTGAACATCTGACTCGACCCGTTTCAGTAGAGACCTTAGAATCCGAATAGACGGGGACAAGACGCCCTTTGCACCTAATCTGAGGGGTCACCGTCCTATAAACGACGTGTTTTAAAGTCGTGGCCTGTTTTGGCCTGTGGGTGCCTCAGATTAACAATCTCAACAGCTGCAAGCAGGTGTGGATCAGTGCACGTGCGTCTGCTCACCATCTCGGGCCCGGTGGGGGTTGACCACGGTTTCTGTACTTGCTTATGTCCTGTTTGTCTCCTCGTGGTCCGGGTGGGCATGCAGGGTGCCGCTAGCGCCGTCCAACATAAGCTGCTTTGCTGGTTGGTTTCTGCCGTTGGTCATCAGCACAGAGCACACTCTTATCTGGGTGAGAAGCTCCTGGGGCCCGGAGCGGGGTTTGGCAGGTACCTTTTCACCCCACAGCTCGTGAAATAACAGAGTCTAGATCTTCCCGCAGGGGAACCTCCTCTGGGCAGAGGTGTGGAGTGGGGTGTGCGGGGACTGGCCTGGGACAGCTGTCAGCCCGAGCGAGGTTCCTGCCACGGAGCACCTGCGCAGCTGCTCCAACCGCCTGGCCTTAGAGATGCTTCCTAGTTCTTTAGGCTCTTCTTCCCCTCAGACAGTAAGAGAACAGAGAGGAGTATATGAACGTTCCGTGGTCTCTTTGGCTTCACTGGAAATTAAAGCGTGAACGTTTCTTTAATGAAAATGTAAACTGGTGTGATGAGATCCACGCTTAGCTTTTATGAATTTCTTCTTCAAGTAGTTTATTGAGCACCTGCTATGTGCCAGGCTGTGAGTCAGCCCTGCCCTCAGGCTGTGAGCCCAGCAGGGGAGACGGATGGCCCCTGTGATGACCAGAGTCCATCCTTGCTGAGGTTACAGTGGGCAGCGGGGGACAGAAAAATCCTGCCCTTATGTTTGGTAAGAGAAAAGTTCTGTTACTTCCCTGGGAACTGCACGTCATTTTGGTAATTCTTAGAGCCCTTTGACCCCCTTGCTTCCCTCACCTCACCACCATATCAGACAGGATTCCTGTTCCCCCAGTTGTTGATTCCCCACTTGCTATCCTAGGAGAGTACAGACTTCATACCTCTCCCTCGAACCAAAAAGTAGTTTTAACAAACAGGAAGCACCGTGGTTCTCTCCTTTCACTTCTTGCCCTTCTGGTTTTGATCAAATAAAAGCAAACCTGTTTTCAGACAAGCCAGAAACAGGAAGAGTTTGCCGTCTTCTTCCCTCGCCAGATTGAAAGATGGAGGTCTTCCACGAGTAGGAACTGCCCCAGACACTTGCATGGTTTTCTCAGGAAGCTTCGTGGCATGGGGTGCCCCCAAAGCGCTGTTGGTGTTTGGGTGGTCCATTGCAGACGCGTCTGTCTGCATCCCCACCCCCCAGGAACACACTCTTGCTTTCTGCCATATCCACGAGTTTTTGCTCACGACCAGCGTGGTGCTCCCCGGGGCTCTAAGAGGCTCAGGGGGTGAAGTTCAGAACACAGCGGGTGGGTGTCCGCGGCCCTGTCTCGCCATCCTTGGGGTGCAGGGCTTTGCTGGCGCCCCGAGCCCTGCGCCTCACCTCCTGTCCTCTCATGGCTGTCCCTCTGCAGTTCTCCAGGCGCACCCCTCCCGCCCTTCTACTTCACAGCCTCCCGGCCCGTCTCCCTCGGCCAGTACCGTGCGGGCCGAGCCCAGCTTGCTCCTAACTCTCCGGCCAGATTTCAGCTTCTCGAGCACGGGGGTCGTCCTGCTGCCCTCCAGTGCCGGGCTGGCCCAGGGCCCGGCTGCACAGTGGACTAAACTCGTGTCCTGCAACTCAGGTTTTTCTTCCTGGAAAAGTATTCGCACAACTTAAAAGCGTAAGAAGGCTGGTTAAAGTACGAAAGCTTCTCTAGCATGATTTTTCTTTCAACGTTCTATTTTGATGTGTTTTCAGATTACAGAAGCTGCAGCAGTTCAAAGGATTCCCATTACCCTTCAAACACATTTCCCAGGTGTTAACTCGAGTGTGAGTTTTGAAGCCTGGGGACCTGCGACTCTATTCTCTCAAAACGATTCGAGTGGCGGTGCCGACGGTGGATGAAGGTCCGTGAGGCTGACGTGCAGAATGGCCGGGAAGAGGCCGTCGGGCCTGGGCAAGCAGCGCCGGCTCCTGGCGCTGCTGGTGGCGGTAGCCGCCGTCCACCTGGTTGCCTGCCCCTACACCAAAGTGGAGGAGAGCTTCAACCTGCAGGCCGTGCACGACCTGCTCTACCACCGGCTGGATGTGGACAAGGTGAGTTCCCGCCCAAGCCGTGCATCGACCCCCGCTTCCTGGGGCCTCTGCTGACCTGCCCTTCTCCCCGCAGTTTGACCATCTCGAGTTCCCTGGCGTGGTCCCCAGGACGTTCCTCGGGCCGCTGGTGATCGCGGCACTCTCCAGCCCCGCCGTTTACGTGCTTTCGCTCTTGGAAACGTCCAAGTTCTATTCTCAGCTAGTAGGTAAGGGGGTCTTCAAACGGGGACAGGGTGGAGAACTGCAGTGTTGTCAGAGGGTCTCAGTCACCCAGGTTGAGGGTCCCTCGTGCAGGAGGGTCCACCTGTTGGAATCTCGGCCACTCGGCAGAGGGACTCAGAGTGGGGACAGCGTCAGCCCCGCCGGGCTGTGTCCTCGTGACTGCAGTGGGGGCCGAGCCCCGTCCCCCGAGCAGAAGCAGCACGTTTCCCAGCTGAGTCAAGCACATCTCACGGCTGGTTGGTCCGGCCTGTATGGAGAGCTTTAAGAATTGCACATTCCTGGGGAAGAAGCAGTTCTGCTTCTTGAAAGATGAGGAAACGGAAATCCACCCTCGCTCTAGGCTGTTGTGGTCACGTGGTGGGGGCCAGGAAGCCTTGGATGGGAGAGTTGGGGGCCACGTCTGAGCATCAGGTCCTTGGTAAACGTGGCCCTGGAGGTATCGGCCAGGTGGCGGGGCCACTGGGGTCAGTGCTGGGCTGTCGTCCTGATGCTCCTGGCCTGCCCAGCGGCTGAGTGCCGCAGGCCCCCGCCTTGGGATCCGGGGGGCCAGGGTCTAGGCTGTCCGTCTTCCACGGCCAGCACATTTTTTTGAGAGTTTCAAAAGCTTAATAAACGATGCGACAGGACACGAAATGTGGCCCACCACACTCAAAATTAAAAGAATTCAGTTAATAGCGAGTGAAACACAAAATGAACAAATTCACCTAATGCTAGTTTCAGTGAAAAATATACTGTCACTTTAAATTAACGTATTTTAGTTTCATTCATTTTACGCGTCTATTTTTTTTAATTGAAGTGTAGTTGGTTCACAATATGGCATTGTATCAGATGTACAGCAAAGTGATTCCGTTATATGTATATTTTCAGATTCTTTTCATTATAGGTTATTATAAGATACTGAATATAGTTCCATGTGGTATACAGTGTATCTTTGTTAATTATCTGTTTTATATCCAGTAGCGTGTGTCTGTTGATCCCAAACTCCTAATTTATCCCTCTCCTCCTTCCTCTTTGGTAACCATACATTTATTCTCTGTGTCTGTGAGTCTGTTTCTGTTGTGTATATAGATTCATTTGTGGCACGTTTTAGATTCCACACGTAAGTGAGTCCATGTGATATTTGTCCTTCTCTGTGTGACTGACTTCACTAGTTTGATCACCTCTGGGTTCCTCCACGTCGCTGCAGTGGCAGGGTTTCCTCTGCCATGGCTGAGTACTATTCTGCCGTGTACACCCAGCCTGTTTTTAGTACCGAAGGCAGCTCCCCTCCCTCAGGGCCATTTCGATGCCCGGTGGTCGCTAAGGGCCCGCCTCACCGCTGTCGCACACACGGCGCCCTCTCTGTTCAGTCAGGGCCGTCCTTGGACTCGGCGTGATCTTTGGAATCTGGACTTTACAAAAAGAAGTGAGGCGGCAGTTTGGGGCCACGGTGGCCACCCTGTTCTGCTGCGTGACGGCCTCGCAGTTCCACCTGATGTTCTACTGCACGCGGACACTCCCCAACGTGCTGGCCCTGCCTGTGGGTATGTAGCTACCGGGCCGGCCTGCCCGGGGGTCCCTCCGAGGTGTCTGCCCGTCGAAAGCTGCTCCCCACCAGGCGTCTCAGAAACCCTGCGAAGGGAGCAGGGCCCTGTCCTCGGTGCTGGACTGAGGCCCGGCTTCCAGGGCTCAGCTTCTCTTGAGCAGGGCCGGAGCTGGGAGGAGGGCAAGCCGCGTGCGGGGCCGGTGCGGACGCTCCGGGAGCCTCGGGAGGCCGAGTGCGGGGAGCAGGGACCTTGGAGGGACCGGGCGGGAGAGGCAGCCGGCAGGAGAGGGGAGGAGGCGGCCGAGGTTGGCGCTGGCCGTGCGAGTGCGAGGTTGAGGAGGAGGCGGGAAGCGGCATGGACGCCGGCGTCTGGGGCCGTCTGGGGCCGTCTGGCCTGCGGAAGTGGCTCGGGCTATGTCACAGCGCAGGACGCGGGCCGGGCGGGGGGGCTGTCGCGGTGCAGCCTCGGGCCCGCGTTGGCGGGTCTGGTTCTGAGAGGTGCTGGCTGTCTTCTGGAGGGTTCTGTGTGGCTTTCCCGAGGGAGGAGTAAGCGGCCTGCCTCTTGGCCTGTGCCTTACAGTCCTGCTAGCCCTCGCAGCCTGGCTGCAGCAGAGGTGGACGCGCTTCGTCCGGCTCTCGGCCTTCGCCATCCTGGTCCTCAGGGCCGAGCTGAGCCTGCTCCTGGGCCTGGCGCTGCTGCTGCCGCTCTGCCTGCGGAAGGTCTCGGTGGCCCGGGCCCTGCGCTGCGCCGTGCCGGCTGGGATCCTCTGCTTAGGTGAGTCGGGTCACCGCGGCCGCGCTGTCGGGGGCCTGTGCTTTCTTTGTCTTGTTTTATGGAGACGAAACTCGGGAGGTTTTCTTATTTTTGTTTTTCGTTAAATGAAATTACCTTCACCTTCAGTGGTGGTAAAACGTCTCGGTGCAGGTCCTTGGCTGCTCTGCCCAAGGGTCCCCCACCCCCTGCTGCCCGGGGCCTCCATCAGGGGCTCTTCTCCTTGTGTGTCTCAGCCAGGCCGGGCGGCCGCGAGGGACCTGCGTGAAGAGGCTCGTTCGGGGGTAGGTCCCGACGCCTCAGCTCCTTTACGTGAAGCTGCTGGTGGCTCCTGGTTTCTGTGCTGACGGGGCTGCGTCTCGGGAACATCTACCTGTGACCAGGGCTCCGCAGCTGCCGTCCAGCCAGCTGCGTCGAGGTCCGAGCTTCCCAGGTGGCCGTGTTCTTTCCTGAGGTCTTCTTTTCGTAGGGCTGACGGTGGCCGTGGACTCCTATTTTTGGCGCTACCTCGTATGGCCAGAAGGAAAGGTGCTCTGGTACAACACCGTCCTGAACAAAAGTTCCAACTGGGGCGTATCCTTCCAGTGTCTGCACAGTGGCCCACGGGGCGGGGCTGTGCGCTGAGCCACTCTCCTCCTGTGTCCGCACCTGATGGAGCACGGCGGCTGCTGCAGCGCCGGCATGGCGCCTTCTTCCCCGCAGTCTGGGCCTCCCCTGGTCCAGTGGCCGCCACCCGTTGTCTGTAGCCGAGGTGTCTCCTTTGTCCTCGTGGGGATCTGCTTTTTTTCACTTTTTGTTCTGGAGTAGTTAAACGCATGCACATAGAATACTGAGTCCCGAGTGGGCCCCTCACCCTGGGACAATCTGTTTTTACGGTGAAGAATGGAGGGAAAAGTTAAAGAGCTCTGCACAGCCCCACCCGCCATCCGCGGCCTGGCTCTGGCACCGACGCCCGAGTCCCAGCCTCTGTCCGCGTGTTGAAGCGGTCACGCCGTGGCCCGAGGCGCGGGGGTCCCAGGTGCTGCAGGCAGGGGCGTGCCATCAGGGCTGCATCTCCCGCACGCTCCTGGCTCCCGCCTGAGCTCGGCCTGGGGACGGGCAGCTGTGGCTGGCGCGTGGCCTCCTTAACCCTCCTGCCGCAGACCTCGCCGCTGCTCTGGTACTTCTACTCGGCCCTGCCGCGCGGCCTGGGCTGCAGCCTGCTCTTCGTGCCCCTGGGCGCCGTGGACAGAAGGGCCCTGGCACTGCTCCTGCCGGCGCTGGGCTTCGTGGCTCTGTACTCGCTTCTCCCGCACAAGGAGCTGCGCTTCATCATCTATGCCTTCCCCGTGCTCAATATCGTGGCCGCCAGGGGCTGCGCCCGCGTGTGAGTGCCACCACCGAGACGCTGCTGCCTGGGCTCCCCTGGGGGCGGTTTACCGGTTCACAGAGGGGAAGGTGCTTAGGGTGAGCCAATGTGTTTAACTGGGCGCCTGGCCAGGCTTTGGTCAAGGGTCCAGCCCGAGTCTACAGGGCCCACAACTGGCCCGTAAAGGACAGATGCTGAGTGCCTCGCTCCGTGGGCTCCGCGGTCCTGCCTGCGCACTGTGACGGCGGCCTTATCCCGTCCGCTTCACCTCCACACAGGCAGCGCGGTATTTGGCCCGGAGGCTGCGCTCTGAGCCAAGTAATGACGTGGGATGCTTGAAAACGTAATCTCAGGTTTCAATTGGCGTCTGGGTGGGATTTCAGAGAGGCAGCGCCACGCCTGCCGCTTGGGGATGACTCGCCCGGCGACAGCGGCCGGCGGGCTTCTGCTCCGCTGCTGCCGTTGCCTTTCCGCCAGGTGCACTGCTCTTTACAGGCTGAATAACTATAAGAAGTCCTGGCTGTGTAAAGTGGGGTCCCTCCTCGTGATAGGACACCTCGTGGTGAACGCCACATACTCGGCCACAGGCCTGTACGTGTCCCACTTCAACTACCCTGGCGGCGTGGCGATGCAGAGGCTGCACGAGCTGGTGCCCTCCCGCACAGGTAGGCGCTCGGCCCCCGCTACCGGCTGCGGCTCTGGCCAGAGGTGCCGGATTCGCAGCGCTAACCGAGCAGACGCGGTTTCCACAGATGTCGTTGTGCACATCGATGTGGCCGCTGCCCAGACAGGTGTGTCCCGGTTTTTGGAAGTCAACAGTGCCTGGAGGTACGTCCTCGTCTCGTGCACGGGCGCCCGGGGCCGCCACGGACCCGGCGGTGCACAGCCTTGCTCTCGTTTGCAGGTACGATAAGAGAGAGGACGTGCAGCCCGGCTCCGAGCGCATGCTGGCCTACACGCACCTGCTCGTGGAGGCCGCCCCCGCGCAGCTAGCCCCCTACCGGGACACGCACCGGCTGCTGGCCAGCGTCCCAGGCACGACCGGGCTGAGCCTCAACCTGAGCAGGCTGCCCCCCTTTGACGTGAACCTGCAGACCAAGCTGGTGCTCCTGGAGAGGCTTCTCGGGCCTTCCTGAGGAGGAGCCAGGGGCCCTCCAGAAACACCGGCAGGACGAGACGGAAGCGCGCAGAGGACCACGGGTGTGCCCTCACGGGGGCGCGGCCACAGCCACAGCCGGGGCACCCACATCCACGCTGCCCACCACCTGTGAGAACGAGGGGCCTGGCACCCCTCCCAGGGTGACGCTGGGTGGGATGCTGTTCACCGTCCAGACCGCAGCGGGGTGTGGATCTTCCCGCGGAGCTGCTTCTGGGCAGCAGGCTGTGGCCTCTCCGCCCCTGAGAGGTCGTCCCCCTGGGGCAGCGTAACCGCAGAACCTCAGCACCCAGCCCTCGGGGTGGGGCCTCCTTTGTGGTCACAGGCAGCCGTTTCCATTTCAGATGAGGCTTTAGGAGATAAACTCGTTCAAAACGAGTGAGAGTCAAATTGTAAACGTCTTCTTATCGTGGGTCTCGGGTGCTGCCTCCAGAGACCGCCTCCACCTGGGTTTCGTTTAAGGGATTTGGGCACCTTCCCACTGTGCTGAACAGTGTTCACGGAGTTCCTGACACGTGTCCGACTTCACCAGGCACTGAAGACAATGCAGGGAACACACACCGTGCACATGCACGCACACGCTACACACGTGTGTGTAGACACAGGCAGTCTTTCCTGAGCCACTCCAGAGGGAGTTGCCTGCACCTGACCTCTAGTTACTGTTTTTTCCACTGAAGCTGACAAGCAGTCTGTGCGGGCCCCTCCCCAGACCTCCCCGACACGGCACCCGCTGGTGATTCCTGCCTGTTTCTCATGAGCGTTTGTTACTTACCTGTCATCGGCAGTTCTCAGTGTTTAGATGTGGCCCCCAGTCGTCAGCCTGCACGCGTGGACTGCTGCCAGATCTCGATGGGCCGTGAGCTGCCCTGTCGGTTGCCTTGGTGTTCAAACTGCAGATTCACCAGGGGGGCCTGTCAAGCCGTGCTGTCCCGGCTGCGTGCCCCGTCGTTAAGGTTTTGAGCACTTCCCTGCTTCCTGGCACAAGGAGTCCCACCCAGGCTCCTCGGGCCTCTCTGTCTCCACCCTGGAGTCGGCCGTTTGGAGGGCCCGGGCTCCTTCTGGCAGGAACTGGTTTCAGAGACCGATATCTGGGTGCACAGTGCACGATATCTGCACAATGTGCACAGTGTGCTCACTGCTATCAGGACGCCCGTGTTTCTCGGCCCTTTCTTCGGAGAGAGAGGACAGGCGCGCCTGCACGTGGGCACACGCTTATGCACGTGCACAGGCGTGAGAGGTCACGGCACCAGCTGACACCTCCAGTTCCACCCCATCTCTGTGGGCGTGTGTTTGCCTCCCTCATTCCACGTCTGCATGTCCTCTCCCTGCAGTGAGAATCCTGACCCCGACAACATCAACGTACGTTTGACCCGTGTCAAGGGACACCGACCCCCACGCAGTCGGAAATCCGCATATAACCTTTGACCCCCCCCCCCGCCAAGGCTTAACTACTAATAGCTCCTGTTGAGTGGAAGATTTACCCATAACATGAACGGTCGATGACACATATCTATATGTTACATGTCAGATGCTGTATTCTTTCAATTATGTAAGCTACAGAAAAGAAAATGTTAATTAAGAAAATCATAGGGGGACTTCCCTGGTGATCCAGTGGTTAAGACTTTGCCTTCCAGTGCAGGGGGTGCGGGTTCGATCCCTGGTCGGGGAGCTGAGATCCCACATGCCTCGCAGCCAAAAAACCAAAAACATAAGCAATATTGTAACAAATTCAGTAAAAAAAAGAAATCATAGGGAATTCCCTTGCGGTCCAGTGGTTAGGACTCTGTGCTTCCACTGCTGGGGGCCTGGGTTTGATCCCCGATTGGGTAACTAAGATCCTGCAAGCTGCGCGGCGGGCCAAAAAAAAAAAAAAGAAAATCATAAAAAAGAAAATATTTATAGTACTGTACTGTGTTTATCAACAGCATGAGTTTTCGTCATCTGTTTCCAAGATGAATAATCAGTACCTACATCATTATTGTCTTAGACGACACGAAAGGCTGTAGATGTTACACATGTAACTCATACTAGACATCAATAATGAAAAGGTAACGTGAAAAGGAAATTCACATTTATTTACAGGCACAACGATATGTGCATTGATGATGAAGCAGCAGCAACATGACTGCTTTATGGCTGCCTAGTGTGATCGATACGATCGCTCCCAGGCAGCCCGGCCTGTACACTAATGGATGGGTCGTCATAAAAATTTTATGGCTTATAGTATTGCAGTCATATTCATAATACAGTATTGGGAACATTGTCACATTAAAAAGAAAACCTACGATGATAGACTGTTACACAGTTTCTCCAATTACGAGTCAGGGAGACTACCTAATTCTTTGAAAGCAAAGTTATAAAAAGCACATTAACTTTATACTTAGTATCACTCAGCTTATGCCTATGTGAGGATGGACTGTCCACTTCAATATGTGTCTTACATGGTGTACAGCTGTTAGGCTTTCACATCGAGGCACACAACAGAGGTCTCTGAACCGCAGCGTGATGATTGTTCACTGTGCGTTAGGTGGAGGCGGGTCGTCACAGGTCTTCATCCCCCTGGTCCTCACGCTGAGACTGGGGAGGAGGAAGCGGAGGGGAGGCCTTGCTGTCTCCGGCGGCAGAGCCGTGGGGGGTGGAAGCAGGGGAGGCCGGTGCACTTGGTGAACTTGGCAGAAACACATCAGTCTCTGCCCGACTTTTTTGCTTTCTCATTTCTCTAGAGTGTTTCTGTCTACTACCAATCCTTCCACCGTTTGCTTTAGCTTCAGTACCCGTATCACGGAAGGGTCCATATTGTAAAACAAGTCAAAAGTCGTCTTGACTCATTGGAACTGTTCTGCCAGGCAGTCTGATGTCAGTTTGTTTCCTGGCGCTGCTTCTTCTGCACCTGTCTCATCGTCTGCCTCCAGAAGCCCTCATCTATCTCCATCAGGTTGTCTTCTGTGGGTTCCTCCGGTGTGCTGCCTAGTAGCCCTTGAATTTTTTTCTTTTTTTTAGACTGTGCCACGTGGCTTGTGGAATCTTAGCTCCCCAACCAGGGATCGAACCCAGGCCCCTTGTAGTGGAAGCTCGGAGTCCTAACCACTGGACCACCAGGGAAGTCCCAGTCCTTTAAGTTCTTGAAGACCCATATCTCGGAACCGTTCACCCCCGCCCCGCGCCCACTTTATTTGCGAAACCCACAATCTCTTTCATGATTTCCTTGATTGATTGATTTATTTTTGGCTGTGTTGGGTCTTTGTTGCTGTGCGTGGGGTTCCTCTAGCTGCGGTGCGTGGGCTTCTCATTGCAACAGCTTCTTGTTGCGGAGCATGGGCTCTAGGCGTGTGGGCTTCAGTAGTTGTGCCATGTGGGCTCAGTAGCTGTGGCTCACGGGCTCTAGAGTGCAGGCTCAGTAGTTGTGGCATGTGGGCTTAGTTGCTCCGCGGCATGTGGGATCTTCCCGGACCAGGGCTTGAACCCGTGTCCCCTTCACTGGCAGGCGGATTCTTAACCACTGCACCGCCAGGGAAGCCCCCCATGATTTCCTTGATTGTGTCATAAATCCTGTGAAGTCATGCACAGCATCTGGACGGTTCTCCAGCAGGAATGTATTGTTGTGGGCTTGATGGCTCTCACGGCTTTTTTTTTTTTTTTTTTTAATAACAGCGATGTCATCCTCAGTGGTATGATCCTCCCAGACTCTCAGACTCTCACGACGTTCTCTGTATCAGGGTTCTCTTCCATAGCGTTGACGCTCCTTTCCGCACAGTGTCGTGTGTAATGAGCCTTGAAGGTCCTATGGCCCCCTGACCTAGAGACTGAATAGAGACATTGTGTCTGGGGGCAAGCAGACCACTTCAGCGCCTTCGGTGTTGCACTCATGGAGTTCTGGGCGGGCAGGCGCGTTGCCCAGTATCAAAAGAACTGTAAAAGGCAGTCCCTTCCTGACAAGGTGCTTCCTGAATTCAGGGACAAGGAATCGATGGAACCGGTTGCCCAGGCCCTTTTGATGTCCAGTCAAAGACCGGCAGCTGCTGCTCCTCTTCTCCCTGCAAGGCTGGGGGTCAGCGGCTTTACAGATGAGCGCGGTCCTGGCCGTAAACCCGATCACGTTTGTGCAGGATAATCGAGACAGCCCATTCCTTCCTGCCTTAAATCCTGCTGCTTGATCCTCCTTACTGAGGAATGTCCTTTGTGGCATTTTTTCCCAGAATAGGGCAGTTTCATCTGTATTAAAAGCTTGTTCAGGCAGATGTCCTTTCTACCCAATGATTTTCTTCACAGCGTCTGAGAACGTGTCTGCGCCGCCTCTCCCGTTACCTTGACATTTTAAAGCCAAATCTCTTTCTAAAATCATCAAACCATCCTTTGCTGGCATTCAAGTCTCCAGCTTTACAACCTTCCCCTCACTTTCGCTTAAGTTGTATGATGACTTTGCTTTTTCTCGAATCATTCTTAGATTCTATATAGGTGCACCTTTCTTATGGCAATCCTGCGCCCGCCTAAAAGCTGCTTTTTCAAATAAAAAGGTATTTCACAAGAAGTGCAAGGCTTTCTGCCTGCTGGTGTAGCTGCAGTGCCAGCTTCATGGATTTCCTTTCCTTTTTTACATTCATCTTGAAGTGGCGGCAGCCGCAGCTGCAGACCTCACTCTGCGACGCACATCAAGCCATTCAGCTTTTTCTCTTCACGTCTTCCTCTTCTCTGCGTCTTGGGAGCGCTTGCAGCATTGCCAGGGCACTTCGTGGGTCCCGTGGTGGTGGTCAAGGTTCCCGGTGTTGCACTAAATACAATGAAATAATCCGCAAGAACCACAAGAGACTGCGGTTTACTGGAGAGACCACCTGCTCCGGAGCGGGGGAGCGCACACGGCGCTCGCTGTAGGCGGACGCGGGGAATACGCGCGCCGGAAGCAGCAGCAGGGGTGACTGCAGCATTATTACTGTACGTGCTACAGTTAATTCATGCAGTGAGGACTTCGTACGGCATCTTTACGTTTGCTTCCTTTCTCTGCACTTCAAATGGAGCCATGTGTTGTGTGCCTCAGGTTTGTTTTTTTAAAAAATAAATTTATTTATTTTTGGCTGCATTGGGTCTTCATTGCTGCGTGCGGGCTTTCTCTAATTGCGGCGAGCGGGGGCTACTCTTCGTTGCGGTGCACGGGCTTCTCATTGCAGTGGCTTGTTGCAGAGCACGGGCTCTAGGCACACGGGCTTCAGTAGTTGTGGCACATGGGCTCAGTAGTTGTGGTGCACGGGCTTAGTCGCTCCGCGGCATAAGGGATCTTCCCGGACCAGGGATTGAACCCATGTCCCCTGCATTGGCAGGCAGATTCTTAACCACTGCGCCACCAGGGAAGTCCTGTGCCCCAGGTTTGATACATTTTGGCTTTATATCATAAATTCATGTATGTTTTATGGTAGTAACTGATAAAATAGACTAACATCTACATATGTTTTATGCATTCGTGACACACCTTTTTAGTTTTTTCAATATTTGTAGGCCACATGGCTCATCTGTGAGTTTTTTGAAGCTGTCAAAAGTCTCCAAAAACTTTTCCAATATATTGAAAACAATCCACGTATGAGTGGACCGTGCAGTTCGAACCTGTGTTGTTCAAGGGTCAACTGTGATTGCTCAAGATGATAAATAGTTTCGGGATCCCTTTGCCATACAAACAAGACGTCTGGATTCATGCACTTTGCTCCCTTGCCCACGACTGTCAATACTGCATTTATAAATTCCTTGGATTACCCACCTCAGTGTGTTACGTTTTTCTTTTGATTCACTTTTCATTTGCTTTCAGCCCTAGGATCCGATTCCCCCTCCTGTTTCATTGGTAGAACGTGACCACACACTCTTCTAGATGTCCGAACTCTTCCTGAAGGCGTGCTCAGGGAAGTCGCTCCCTCCCTCCCGTAACTCCTCCCCGTTTTTTGTAGCGAATGCCATTGTTTTCTGGTTTATCCTTCATGTGTTTCTTTTTGTAAAGACCAGCAGATACACATATTCTTTATTCCCCTTCGTTCTTCCCGAAGGGTAGTGGCATTCCATACGCTCTTTGTTTTTTTCACATCTCCTGGAGATCTCCTAGAAATCGCTCCGTCCATTCACAGGGATTTCTCGCATCCTTTGGAACCACAGTACATCATTATATGGACGTGCACTAATGCACTCGGTCAACCTCCCGCATGTGGGCATTTATATGGACGTGCACTAATGCGCTCGGTCAACCTCCTGCATGTGGGCATTTATACGGACGTGCACTAATGCACTCGGTCAATCTCCTGCATGTGGGCATTTATACGGACGTGCACTAATGCACTCTGTCAACCTCCTGCATGTGGGCATTTATATGGACGTGCACTAGTGCACTCGGTCAACCTCCTGCATGTGGGCATTTATACGGACGTGCACTAATGCACTCGGTCAATCTCCTGCATGTGGGCATTGAGGTGGTTGCCCATAGTTTGCAACTTCAAATAATGCTACAAAGAATAAGCTTATGCATTTGTATTTTCAAATTGTTTGAGGTATATCTTTAGGGCAAATTCCTGGAAGTGGGAATGCTAGGCCAAGGGTAAATGCGTGGTAGTTTTGCTAGGTATTGCCAAATTCTCCTCCACAAGGGTGGTACCATTTCCCATTTCCACAGGGCCCATAGAATATGTTAACCTTTTTCAATCTGCCAGTCTGATGGGTAAGCAGTAGCATCTCAGTATAGTTTTAATCTTCATTTCCCTATGAGTGGAGCTGAATGTCTTCATAGGTTTAAGGGCCATCTGTCTTTGTAAATTGTTTGTAGCTTTTGTCCATTTTCCATTGTATTTTTGGTCATCTCCCCCTCACTTTATAAAAATTCTTCAATTAATAGGGGTACTTGCCCTTTATATCCAATATATATTGAAAATAATTTCTCCCCGTTTGTCATTTGTCTTTTGAATCTGCTTCTGAAGTCCTGTTCCCATGCAGAATTTTTGTCAATTGTATGTTTTCATGTTATCAGTCTTTTCTTTACCTGCTCCTAGTTGGGAAGCTTCCCCACCCTCAGGAGCTCAGCTCTGCCTTCTTTCAGTACTTGTATATTTTCATTTTTGCATGTAGACCTGCTGATCCAGTTGGAATTTACTTTAAAAAGAAAAAAGAATATTTATTTATTTGTTTATTTGGCTGTGCCCAGTCTTAGTTGTGGCACACAGGACCTTTAGTTGTGGCACATGGGATCTTTAGTTGCGGCATGTGGGATCTAGCTCCCTGACCAGGGATCGAACCTGGGCCCCCTGCAGTGGGAGCGCAGAGTCTTAGCCACTGGACCACAGGGAAGTCCCTGCAGTTTACTTTTGTGTGCAGTGTGAGGGGTAGGCCTAATTGTATCTTTTTCCAAACGTACATTATTAAAGGTACATCTTGGCCTCTGAGATTTGAAGCCACAAACTGAACTTCCACATTTTAAGTTTTGGCAATTATGAATAAAGCTGCTGTAAATGTGTGCAGGTTTCTGTGTGAACGTAAGTTTCCTGCTCCTTTGGGTAAATTCTGAGGAGCACGATTGCTGGATCGTGTGGTAAGAGTATGCCTAGTTTTTGGTAAGAATCCACCAAAGTGTCATCCCAAGTGGCTGCACCGTGTTGCATTCTCAGCAGCAATGGTGAGAGTTCCTGTTGCTCCACGTCCTCGTCAGCATTTGGTGGTGTCAGTGTTCTGGATTTTGGCCATTCTCACAGGTGTGTAGTGGTGTCTTGCTTTAATTTGCATTTTGCTGATGATGTATGATGAGGAGCATCTTTTCATATTATTACTTGGCATCTATATGTTTTCTTTGGTGAAGAGCCTTCTTTGGTGAAGCAGTCTCCCTTTTTTTTTTTTTTTTTTTTTTGCGGTACGCGGGCCTCTCACTGTTGTGGCCTCTCCCGTTGCGGAGCACAGGCTCCGGACGCGCAGGCTCAGCGGCCATGGCTCACGGGCCCAGCCGCTCCGCGGCATGTGGGATCTTCCCGGACTGGGGCACGAACCCCTGTCCCCTGAATCGGCAGGCGGACTCTCAACCACTGCGCCACCAGGGAAGCCCCTTCCTGCTTTTTTAAGCCCCCTTGTTTTTAGTCAGGTTGCTTGTTTTCTTATTGTTGAGTTTTTAAGAGTTCTTCGTATATTTTGAATGATAGTCCTTTATCAGATGTGTCTTTTGCAAATGTTTTCTCCCAGTCTGTGGCTTGCCTCTTGACATTGTCAACAGAAGTTTCTAATTTTAACAAAGTCTAGCTATTGATTCTTTCATGGATCATGTCTTTGATGTTGTATCTAAAAAGTCATCCCCACACCCAAGGTCATCTAGGTTTTCTCCTATGTTATCTTCAAGGAGTTTTATAGTTTCTTTAAGGGATATGGGCCTGTGGTTTTCTTTTCTTGTAATATTTTTGTCTGGTTTTGATATTAGGGTAATACTTGCCTCATAGAAAGAGGAAGTATTCCCTTTGCTTCTATCCCCTGGAAGAGGTTGTAGAGAATTTGTATAATTTCTCCTTAAATGTTTGATAGAATTCACCAGTGAACCCATCTGGTGCTTTCTGTTTTGGAAGGTTATTAATTCTTGATTCAATTGCTTTAATTGATATAGACCTATTCAGATAGTCTACTCCTTGTGTGACTTTTGGCTGACTGTGTCTTCCAAGAAATTGGCCCATTTTATCAAGGTTATCAAATTTGTGTTCACAGAGATGTTCACAGTATTCTTTTATTATCTTTTTAATGTCCATGTGCAGACTTACAGTTCCTCCCTCGGATCACTTGTATCATTGTTGGCACTCATTTCACTTATATAGCAGCTACACACGAACACACACACACATACATACACACATATATACATATATATATAATATACACTCAGATATATTCATACATGTATAAGCATTCAGAATTGAATATATTGTTGGTATTATTATTTTGAACAAACTGTTAATTCCTAGATCAATTAAGAATTTAAAAATGAATTTATTCCTTCTTTGAGCTCTTCCTTATTTTATGTAGACCCAAGTTTCTGACCTGTATCATTTTCCTTCTCTCTAAAGAACTTCCTTTAACATTTCCTGCCAGGCAGTCTACTGGCCACAAATTCCCTCGACTTTTGTTTTTCTGAGAAGGTCTTTATTTCTCTTTCATTTTTAAGAATAATTTCAAAGGGTATAGAATTCTAAGTTGGTGGGGTTTTTCTCTCAACACTTTAAATATTTCAGTCCACTTTCCTCTTTCTTTTGCACGATTTCTGAGAAGTCAGTTGTAGTTCTTATCTTTGTTATTTTGTAGGTAGGGTATTCCCCCCCCTCAACCCTGCCGGTTTCTTTGAGGTTTTTGTCTTTGATTTTCTTTAGTTTAAAAATGATACGTAAAGGTGTAGATTTTTTGTTTTATTTATTTATTTATTGGCATTTATCCTGCTTGATGTTCTCTGAGCTTCCTGTTTTGGTGTCTGACATTTCAGTTGTGGAAATTGTCAGTCGTTATTTTAAATCTTCTGTTTCTTCCTCTTTCGTTCCTTCCAATATTCCTATTATACAAGTTACACCTTATGTAATTGTCCCATAGATCTTGGACATTGTTTTTTCCAGTCTTTGTTCTCCCTGCTTTTTGCTTTTCGAGGATTCTATTGAGACATCCTCTAGCTCAGAGGTTCTTTCCTCAGCCATGTCCAGTCTGCTAATAAGCCCACCAAAGGCTTCATTTGTTACAGTGTTTCTTTATCTCAAGCTTTTCTTTTCAGCTCTTTTCCGGGAGTTCCAACTCTGCTCACATTGTCCATCTGTTCTTAAATGTCGTCTACTTTACCCATGAGAGCCCTCAGCGTATTGAACTTAATGGTTTTAAATTCCCAGTCTGATAATTCCAACATCTCTGCCATATCTGGTTCTGAACCTTGCTCTATCTCTTCAAATTGTGTTTTTTTGCCTTTTAATTGTGTAATTTGCCTTGTAATTTTTTCCTGATAGCCAGACATGATGTACTGGGTGAAAGGAACTGCTATAGATAGGCCTTAATAATGTGGAGGTGAGGTGTGGGAGAGGAGACGCCTTCTACGGTCCTGTGATCAGGCCTCAGTTCTTTTACTGAGCCTGTGCCTCTGGACTGTGAACTTCACAAGTGTTTCTCAGTCCTTTATCTCCCCTTGGTTGGGACGGGCTGCCCAGAGAGGCTGGAGCTGGGCATTTCCCTTCCCCTGGTCAGTTAGGCTCTGATAACACCCCAGCAGGTCAGGCTCTGGTTAACAAGTTTCCCTTGAGCGCAGCCTTGTTAAGGAGAGCAGAGTGCTCTGTCGCGGTAGGAGATGGTTCCTTCCCTCCCCCTGCAGAAAGCTTGAGGGGGCTTTGCTGATATTTACTTGGGAACCTGCTCAGGCTCCAGGGGTAAATCTCACAGTATTGTGTGGGCTCCCTCATGACTGGGTCCCCTGGAGTTTTTTTTTTTTTTTTGGTGGTACGCGGGCCTCTCACTGTTGTGGCCTCTCCCGTTGCGGAGCACAGGCTCCGGATGCGCAGGCCCAGCCGCTCCGTGGCATATGGGATCCTCCCGGACCAGGCCACGAACCCATGTCCCCTGCATCAGCAGGCGGACTCTCAACCACTGTGCCACCAGGGAAGGCCCCCCATAGGTTTTAACTCTCACAATTGCTGACAACTTTGAGTCTCCTGAAATCCATCAACTGCAGTTTAAGTTTTTCTGCCCCAGAACTGGTTTCCCAGGCCAGGTTGCACTCCTGACTCTCTACTCTGGTAAACCATGATTCACTGTACTTGCCTGTCTCTCCAGTCTTGGGTGTAACAGTTTGACTTGTGTCCGCCAAGAAGAGTTTTTGATTTTTTAGATTGTTCTGCTTTTTACTTGTTAGGATGGAGTTGCAATTTCCAAGCTCCTCACATGCAGATATCAAAACTGGAAGTATATATATATGTGTGTGAATGTATATATATATATAATTTTTTTTCTTTTTTAATGTATTAGTCTCTTAAACATGGGGGAAGAAAAAACAAAAGTGGAGTTACAACGCACTTCACAACAATACTAGGTTTTGTAGCTGCGTATATATTTACCTCTCTGAACACTTTATTTCTTCACATGGCTTTGAGTCACTGCCTGATGTCCCTTCATCTCACCTGCAGGGCTCCCTTGAGCATTTCTTGCAGGGCAGGTCTAGTGGTCACTAACTCCCTCAGCTTTTGCGTATCTGGGATTGTCTTAATTTCTCCCTCGTTTTATTTTTGGCTGCGTCACGTGGAATACAGGATCTTAGTTCCCAGACCAGGGATCAAACCCATGCCCCCTGCAGTGGAAGTGTGGCGTCTTAACCACTGGACTGCCAGAGAAATCCCTCTCCCTCATTTTTGAAGGATAGTTTAGCCAGATATAAAATTCCTGATCAACAATTTTTTTTCACTTAGCACTTTGAATATATCAGCCCATTGTCTTCTGGGCTCCAAGGTTTCTGGTGAGAAATCTGCTAATATCTTATTGATGATCCTTGTGTGTGGTGAGTCACTTCTCTTGATGCTTTCAAGATTCTCTGCCTTTCGACAGTTTGATTATATAACGTGTCTCAGTGTGGGTCTCTTTGAGTTCATCTTACTTGAAGTTCATGAGCTTCTTGGATGTTTATATTTGTGTCTTTCATCAAATTTGGGAAGTTATCGGCCATTATATCTTCACATATTCTTTCTGCCCCCACCCATAACTTCTTCCTCTGGGACTCCCACAGTACGTATGTTGGCTTGCTTAGTGGTGCCCACATATCCCTTAGCTCTGTTCACTTTTCTTCAATCTTTTTTGTTTCTCAAACTTGATGATTTCCATTGTACTATATTCATAGTTGCTGATTCTTTATTCATTCTGCTTAAATCTGCCTTTGAATCTTTCTAGTGAAAATTTCCATCTCAGTTGTACTTTTCAGCTCCAAATTTCATTTTGGATTTTTAGGTTTTCTATGTCTTTATTGATATTTCCACCTTTTTCATACATTATTTTCTTGACTTTCTCCA
Organism: Lagenorhynchus albirostris; assembly: GCF_949774975.1. Classification (NCBI taxonomy): domain Eukaryota; kingdom Metazoa; phylum Chordata; class Mammalia; order Artiodactyla; family Delphinidae; genus Lagenorhynchus; species Lagenorhynchus albirostris. The sequence goes on from NC_083105.1 coordinate 1,182,007, forward strand.
TGTCCTATTTAGTTCTTTGAGCATCTTTAAGACTGCTGTTTTAAAGTCTCTGTCCAGTATATCCACCATCAGGTCTTTTTTCAGGGAGAGACTGTTGAATTATTTTTTTCCTTCGGGTAAAAAGTATTTTGACCATACTTCCCTGTTTCTTTGTATGCCTTGCGATTTTTTTTGTTGTGCACTGGACATTTTCATTTAACAATTTGGTGACTCTGGAAATCAGATTCTTCCTCTTCCCTAGGCTTTGTGCTTTCCCTAGGTTTTGTTTTTGATTGTCTTTGTGCCAAGGGTCAGCCTGAGGCATAAAGTTAATGTCTTCTTAAGCGTTTTCTGAGCCGTTCCCTGGGCACAAGTAGTCACATTCTAGTTCTCCCCATATATGCAGTTATTTTTATATGTCCTTAGTCTTTAATGTCTGGCTCCTGAAAGGGGAAAAGCAAAAAATACAGGGGATTAAAAAAGGGCTCTGGGGACTTCCCTGGTGGCGCAGTGGTTGGGAATCCACCTGCCAATGCAGGGGACACGGGTTTGGTCCCTCGTCCAGGAAGATCCCACATGCCGCAGAACAACTAAACCCATGCACCGCAACTACTGAGCCTGTACTCTAGAGCCCGTGAGCCACAACTACTGAGCCCATGTGCCACAACTACTGAATCCCGTGTGCTTAGAGCCCGTGCTCCACAAAAAGAGAAGCCACCGTGATGAGAAGCCCATGCATGCAACGAAGGGTAGCCCCCACTTGCCGCAACTAGAGAAAGCCCATGCGCAACAATGAAAACCCAATGCAGCCAAAAGTAAATAAATAAAAAATATTTTTTTAAAAAAAGGGCTCTGGCCCTTTAAATCCCCTGGAAGAGAAGAGGCAGAGGGTCTTGCAACAATGCAGGGGTGCGGGGTCGGGGTCGGTACAACAACGGCGCCTGCCTCTTTCTCTGCACCTGTGAGATCAGAAGCAGTGCTGAGCTTTCAGATCACAGATCCCCAGTATCTGGAGGACAGGGTCCTTTCTTTCCCCGCCCTGGCGCCTGCGAGCTGTGTGCAAGCTACTCCAGGACCCATGCACAGCCGCCTGCCACAGGGGTGGGAGACGGGGAGCTGCCTGCCGGGGGGGCTGGGGGAGGGGCGCTGCCACCCTGCAAGTCTCCCCTGGGCGTTACAAGCCTTCTGCATTCTCCAGCGTTCCCGACAGTTATGGCAGACCGGTTCCGGCAGGGGATGGGAACTTGCGGTGCTCCTACTGCGCCATCTTCCCAGACCCTTTCTCATTCTGACACTAATGGATTTTTCTTAATTGAACTATAACTGACATACGATGTAGGTATACCACATAGTGATTCGATATTTTTATACGTTATAAAAACGATCACAATAAGTCTAGTTCCCATCTGTCACCACACCAAGCTTTTCCAATATTACTGACTATATGCCCTATGGTGTACATTACAACCTGGTGGCTCGTTCTGTCAGTGGAAGTTTGTGCCTCTTCCTCTCCCTCACCTGTTTCACTCATCCCTCATCCTCTCCCTTCTGGAAACTACCAGTTTATTCTCTGTATCTATGAGTGTGTTCCTGTTTCATTTTGTTTTTAGATTCCACATTTGCGTGAAATCATGTGATATTTGTCTCTCTCTGTCCAACTTATTTCACTTAGCATAACACTCTCCAGATCTATCCATTTTGTTGCAAATGGCTAGATTTTTTTATGGCTAAGTAATATTCCATTGTATATATATATATACACCATATCTTCTCTATCCATTCATCTGCTGATGGACACTTGGGTTGCTCCCATATCTTGCGATCATAAATAATGTTGCTATGAACATGGGGGTACATATATCTTTTCAAATTAGTGTTTTTTTCTTTAGGAAAATATCCAGGAGTGGGATGCTGGGTCATACGGTAGCATGTGATGTTCTGAGGAGCCTCCATACTCTTTTCCACAGCGGCTGCTCTTCCCCTCCAGCACCACAGGCTGCACAGCACTCGCTCTGAACACAAGACCCGTAAAGTTCTCACACATCACTGCCGCTATCAGAAATGCTGTTGTAAGAATTACTCCTCCACTTCCCCTGGGTCCCACCTGGGGCTAAGGTGAAAGTCCAAAGGCTGCATGAATGTGGTTTCTGTGTATGTTGGCCCCCAAGAGTAGGACTGTTTTATTATCCTAAGAATAAAAAGCCAGTGTCCTCCAGCAGTAGAAAATTGCAAATAAAAAGTTTAATTTCAGAAACTGGGTTCACCATTTATAAATACACTAAAACGTAGTCAATGCAAATTCAGATTAATAACAGGTACAGTATTTTAACAAAACGACAACTTTTCTAAAAGGTCACAGGCAAATCAGTGACTTGTTTCACCCAGAATATTTACCTGGTTCGAAATAAGAAAATGAACCGTTTTCTAGACACTGAGGCAAAAACTCTAAAGACGTATTATTGTTAAAAAAACCTGATGACTGATACTCCATTTTGATGTCCTTGGGATTCTAAAATATCCCATTGATGGCTGAATCTTCCCTATTATCAAAAAGAAAATCTAAACACCTAATGCTATTCTTACAACTGTATTATAGCAATCTTCTTCCCTGTTAATAAGCCACCTCTTCTAAAAAGGACTGTATACATAATTTGATCAAATTGGGGGTCAGTGCACAAATTTCAAGATAGCTTCATGGTGTAGAGCCACTGAGCCAGAGGCTTGGAGATTCCATCAACAGGATGCTGTAAACGTGTCACGCTGTGCACTAGCTACACAGCAGGCACCACCGGCGCGCACTGTGAACGGCGGGGATGTGTCCGAGCTAACAGCCCACGTGGCACTGAGGGCAAACCCCTGCAACGGCAGTGCTCTCTCCCCTGAACCCTACATGACTGACATTCCAGGATACGTGTGAGTGCAGGCTTGTCTTCGAAAGCCACGTCTCTGTCGTGTAAACAGTCACCTCCCAGAACACTCACCGTCCCCTGAATGTACTTTGGAGCCTGCAGCCAGGAACTGCTCGGTCGGGATGGCTTGAACTCCACCTCCTGCACACAGGTTTTGTCTGACAGCCACAGAGCGGTTTTGTTGCAATTAAAGCAATTTTAAACTAAAGTACAGTACCTGATTTGTGGTTTTTACATAATCCAATAAGAAGCCTACTGAATAAAACTGCTTATATCTCCTCCGCCATTCTAGTAAAACAAACTCCTAACCCCCAACTTTTAAACAATTTTACAGTTACGAATGAAAACCTAATCATTGTATTTCATAACTGACAAGACAGGCTGTTTCTACTGGACTTCTTAAAAAACACACCGTGGTACCTGGCCTGAAGGACTGGGTAAGGCACATGTGGACATGACGGCGAGGGCCGGGACGGGAACCTCCCGTGGATGTGGACCTGAGCGCCCGGCCTGCTGTCCCGCAGGGCCCCGACCGCAGCGAGCCGCCAGCTCGGGGCCGGTGCTGCTTCTCGTCCGGTGGCTCCACCGTGAGCTTCAATACTGGAAGCATATTAAGGGAAGATTCACTTTCAGAAAAATAAGTTTCTCGAAATGCTCCATCGTGAGCCGGGACTGGCCAAAGCTGCCATTCTCAGTGGGTGTGCTGAACAGCCTCTCGGAGGGGACGATGCTCGGGGGGCAGCCCAGAAACCGCACGGCCAAGGTGGAGAGGCCCGGCCAGGCCGCCCTCTTCAGGTTCCAGTAGGCGAGCGGGTCACAGCTGTGCTCCAGCACCTCCTCCTCCAGGTACGCGAGCACCATGTCCTCCGGGACCTTCGTCCTCCCTCTGGGCTCGGTCTTCTTCATCTTGGCCATGAGTGACCACAGGCTCTCCTCGCCGGCACAGTCTCGCGGTGGGGAGCCCGGGTCGCATCCGTTGGAGACGGGCGTGGGCTCTGAGGTAGAATTCAGCGTTTCTAGTTCCCTGATCAAGTCCTGCTTGTACTGCTCCGCCTCCTCCTCGGAGAAGAGGGAGGCTTTGTAGCGCGGGTCCAGCAGGGTGGCCAGCACGTACCTGGGGTCGTGGAGGGTGGCGGACAGGCGGCTCACCATGGCCTCCCTGAGGGACTTGAGCATGGTGTCGATGCCCATGGTCTCCTCGAACAGCATCTCCACCCTCCTGTTGAGGATGTGGATCATGGGGATGACCTGGCTGAGCGTGGACACGTGGGTGCTCATCTCCCGCCTGGCGGCGTCGAAGGGCTTCAGCGCATGGCACACGGACTGCATCACCTCCCACTGGTCGCAGCTGATGAGCTCCCGGAAGTTACACTCGACAGACAGCTCGTTCACCGCCCTCTTCTGCTCGATAAGCCGCTCCAGCATGTGAAACGATGTGTTCCACTTGGACGGGACGTCCTGGAGGAGGTGGTGGGGCGGCAGCTCGTACTCCTTCTGCAGCTCTGCCAACTTCGCTTTCGCCCGGGGCGACCGGTGGACCCGTTCGCATATTTTCCGTGCGGTGCTGAGTAGGTTCTGGACCATCCTCTGGCTCTTGATGGCCTCGCTGACGATGAGGCTGACCGTGTGACTGAAGCACTGCACGCTCGAGCGGGCCCCCTCGTTCAGCGCCTTCCCTATGCTGGGGCTGTCGGTGACTGTGATGCCCACCTGCAGGCCAGTGGACGTCACCCAGGCCTCCCACCAGCACTCCAGCTGCTTCTGGACGCTGCCGCCGCTGTAGTCGCAGTCGACCTGCGACACGTCCAGCAGCGCCGAGCAGTGGTGGTCCTCGCGGTGCGGTCGGGCCGACGACTCAAAGGTGACCCAGTGGGCGGTGAGGGTCAGGTACTCCCGGGTCTGGCTGCTCATCCAGATTCCAGACGTGAAGTGGACCACACCGCTCTCGGCTTCCTGGAGATGTGACATGATGATGTGTTTCACATTGTCGTACATACCTGGGATGGCCGTCCTGGAGAAGTAGGACGGAGGGGGCAGAGAGTACTGAGGTTTCAAGTATCCGAGCAGCCTGTTGAAGCCAACGTTGTCCACAAACGAGTACGGCTGGAGGTCAAGTGCGATCATTTCAGCAATGAGACTTGTTATTTTTTTGGCAACTGGATGCGAATCATAAAACTTCTCGCTGGTGTCGTCGCAGGAGGAGGCGCCTGCCGACTCTGAGCTCAGGGGCCCACGGGCACCAGGAGGGGAGGGTGGCGCCGTCCTGGGGGCGTCGGGCTTCAGCACGCCGCCATGGAACCTCTGCAGGTGCCTCAGGAGACAGCTGGTGCCCAGGTTGGTCGGCTTCTTGCCTCTGCTGATCGTCCGGCCACAGTGCAAGCACACGACCTTCGTGGGGTCTGCGGAGCAGATAGAAAAGTGATTCCACAACTTGGAGGTCTTTTTGCTGTTGACGGGAAACATAACTTGATTGTTTTTTGTGACCATGGTCGGCAGGTCAGTTAATCTGGAGGAGGAAGTTTCTGCAGAAGCCAAGGTGGCGTATGGCGAATTCGCCAGGCTGGCCCCCAGAAAGCCCTTCTGGTTCCCAACGACCTCCGGGTGGCGCCTGTAGAGATGCCGCATCAAACAGCTCGTGCCCACGTCGCCCTTCTTGCCCCGGCTGATGGCGCAGCCACAGTGCCTGCAGACAGCCTTGAGGCTGTCCGTGGGGGCCAGCGAGAAGTGATGCCAGACTTCCGACTTCAGCCTCCTCATGACCTTCTTGTTCTGCTGGAACACGGCACCGGACTCGAGTGGGCGAGGGCTGGGCGTGTCGCCTGGCTGCTTCTCGGGAGAGGATGCCCATGAGGCCTCACCCACGTCAGAGGAGGAGGACAACGCCCACGCGTCTTCCACCTGTGAGTCTCCGAGGTTCCAGTGTGCTGGCGGGTCTTCCGCCAGCCGGTCGGGGGAGGAGGGCGCAGAGGTGGAGTCCTGCACCGGCTTCCCCGGAGACGAGGACGTGGGGCTGGGCTCTCCGTCAGGCGGCGGCGGGGTGGGCAGCAGGGTTGGGGGTGCAGAGTAGGGGGGCGGCACGCCAGCGCCCCCGCCGTTTTCCCGAAGCACGATGGAGCGGTGTGCCCGCCACATGTGCCTGATGAGGCAGCTGGTGCCCAGGTCCTTTCCGTTCTTGCCCCGGCTGAACTCGTTCATGCAGTGGATGCACACGGCCTTGGAGTTGTCCAGGGGCGACAGGTAGAAGTGCTTCCAGACGGCAGACCTCCTCCTGGACCCGGATGCGCTCCTGGGCAGGGGGAGGTTTTTCTCAGCCCCGTTCTCTGCAGGCTCGTCGCAGTGGAGGCTGGGGGGCTGGGGAGGCAGCCCCGCCAGGGCTTCATCCCTGCTGTACCTCTCAGAGACTAACACGTCGGAGGGGGCCTCTTCGGAAGAAACCACAGAGCCAAGTTCCTCTGTCACCTGATGGGGAGACGGGCTCTTAGAGGCCGTTCTGGGGACGAGTTTGCCAGGTGACAGGACGGTGCCCGGGTCTCCGGCATCAGTGGGCGGCGGCGGGAGCCGCGGCAGAGGGGCAGGGAGGGGGGCCGGGGCCGGCGCGCTGCCGTTTTCCTCCACAAGAACGGTGGGGTGCGCCCGCCTCACGTGCCGCATCAGACAGCTGGTGCTCAGGTCCTTCTCGTTCTTGCCCCTGCTGAACTCCTTCATGCAGTACGTACAGATGGCCTTCGTGCTATCCCGGGGTGAGATGAAAAAATGCTTCCAAGCCGGGGACTTCTTCCTGGAGCTGATGCCGCGGCCGGAGAGCAGGCTCTGCGTCACGGCCTCCATGGCCACGCTGTACAGGGTGCTGTTATACTGTGACAATAGGGCCCCGTAGTCGTCCTCGGGGTCAGGAGAGACGCGCCTCCCCGGGGGCTGGCAGCCACAGCTCGCCTCTCTGCCCTCTGCCCGTTCATCCCCGCTGCCAGCCCGTTTCCTGTTCTCCTGCTCATTTCTAAAGTCCATTCTTTCCAAACTGTGATCAGCAATGTGATCGTCATCTTCCTCTTCTATTTTAAAATGTATTTGATCAGAAACAAAATCCCCACCCGCTTCGGGACGCGTCTCCTGGTGATTCTCCATGACTGACCATAACTATTCTGGCTGCCTCACGATGCTGACCGCCTGCGTTGGTAGAAAACTGATGCAAATGCTCCTTTGTGCCCCCAAATGTACATTATCTTCAGTTCTTTCAGGAGAATCCTATCTTCCGGGATGTTTATGAATATGGCCAATCATAAATCTCACTGAGGAGTAGACCAGGGAACTGGTGAGCACGTCATCAGGGTGCGGACCGCTGCCTTCCAGAAGTTCTACTCTTAAACACTCCACGGTGCAGACACGCGTTCGCGCAGCGGGGACCTGCTTGTCTCAGACGCAGGATCGCCGTCATCTTGGTGGCACAGCGATCCTTCTGCGTTATCTACAGAAGAGGAGATCAAGTCAGACACTGGACTCAGTCACGCTTCAAATCTACACTGTCATGGATATACGAGCCTCAATGTATGCATAGAAAGGAATTCCGTAATGGGAAATTAAAACAGAAAAGTTTGTTCCTTGACTTTTTTTACAAACCAGTTACACAATGAAAATACCCTCTAAATAGACATAATCCCCCAAGAAGACATACAGATGGCCAAACGGCACGTGAAAGGCTGCTCAACGTCACCAATTGTTAGAGAAACGCAACTCAAACTACAGTGAGGTCCCACCTCCCACCTGTCAGAATGGCCATCATCAAAGAGTCTACAAATAATAAATGCTGGAGAGGGTGTGGGGAAAAGGGAACCCTCCTACACTGTGGGTGGGAATGTAAATTGGTGCAGCCACTATGGAGAACAGTATGGAGGTTCCTTAAAAAGCTAAAAATAGGGCTTCCCTGGTGGCGCAGTCGTTGAGAGTCCGCCTGCTGATGCAGGGGACATGGGTTTGTGCCCCGGTCCGGGAGGATCCCACATGCCGCGGAGCGGCTGGGTCTGTGAGCCATGGCCACTGAGCCTGCGCGTCCGGAACCTGTGCTCCGCAACGGGAGAGGCCACAACAGTGAGAGGCCCACGTACCACAAAAAAAAAAAAAAAAAAAAAAAAGCTAAAAATAGAGTTACCATATGATCCAGCAATCCCACTCCTGTGCATATACCCAGAGAAAACCATAGATGAAGATACATGCATCCCAATGTTCATAGCTGCACTATTTACAGTAGCCAAGACATGGAAACAACCAAAATGTCCATTGACAGAAAATGGATAAAGAAGATGTGGTACGTATACACAATGGAACATTACTCAGCCATAAAAAAGAATAAAATAATGCCATTGGAGCAACATGATGGATCTAGATATTATCATACTAAGTGAAGTCAGAAAGAGAAAGACAAATATCATAAGATATCACTTATATGTGGAATCTAAAAAAATGATACACATGAACTTATTTACAAAACAGAAATAGACTCTCAGACATAGAAAACAAACTTATGGTTACCAAAGGGGAAAGGTAGGGGGGAGGGAAAATCAGGAATTTGGGAGTAACATATACACATTACTATATATCCAAAAAGTGAGAAAAAGATGGTAAAGAGAAAATACTAAGACTTGGTAAGGTCCACCCATCTAATTTTAGCCCTTCTAATTAATAGGTATGTAAAGGTATCTTATTCCGGCCTTAATTGGCAATCTCCTTAATGACTGATAATGTTGAACATTTTATGTGTGTATTTGCCATTTGCTTCTCTCCGTTGGTGAAGCATCTGTTCACGTGTTTTGCCCACGTTTTCACAGACTGTGTATTTTCTTAGAGTTCTTTACATGCCTGGAAAGAAGCCCTTTATCAGGTATATGATTCCAGTCTGTAGCTTGTCTTTTCATTCTCTTAACAGTATTTTTGGAAAAGAAATGCCCTTAATTTTAGTGAAGTCCAATTTACCAATTTGTTCTTTCATGGACTGTACTTTTGGGGTTGTATCTAAGAAAGATTTTCTCCTGTGTTTTCTAGAAGTTTTATATTTTATACTTAGATCTTTGAAAGATTCAAATTCATTGTTTTGCATATGAATATCTAATTGTTCAAACACCATTTGTTGAAAAGACCATCCTTCTCAACAAAAGGATGCCTTTGTAACTTTGCTGAAAATTAGTTGCATGTGAGTGCCTATGCTCATATGATTTGTCCACAAATGTTGGCAGCAAACTGTTTATGTATATAAACATGATATAAGTGTGTGTGTATATTGAACAAATTGTACCCTTTAAATAAGTGCAGTTTATTGTATGTCAATTACAGCCAATGTGAAAAAGTATGAAATATGTACGTACACTGGTCTGTGCCCCCAGTTTCTGACACAGAGCTCCTAAAACCCTTGGCAGTTCCTGAGTGACAGGAACATCTCTTGTTCTAACGAGGTGACTCCTGGATGGAGGCCCATGACCAGAAAGAGCCGTGGCCAGAAACTTGGAACTCTCAGCCACCCCCCCACCCCCCAGGATGGGCTGGAGACTGAGTTAATACTGACCATGCCCATGTGATGAAACCACTATAGAATCCCAATGGTCCGGGGGTTAGGGGAACTGCTGGGCTAGTGAACACAACCACGTGTCGGGCGGGTGACGCACCCCAACTCCAGGAGGACAGAAGCCCCTGCACTCAGGACCCTCCCAGACCTCGCCCTGTGCATCTTCACGTGGCTGTTCACCTGTGTCCCTTATCGTATCCTTTTCCTACAATAAACCAATACATGTCAGTAAGGGTTCCCTGAGTTCTGTGAGCCACCCTAGCACTTTATTGTGGGAACCCAGACTTAAGCCGGTTGGTCAGAAATACAGGGGACAACTGGGGTTGGTGTCTGAATGGGAGCGGTCTTGTGGGACTGGGCCCTGACCCGGGGGATCTGAGGATGACTTCAGCTGGTGGTGTCAGAACTGAACTGAGGGACAGCCAGCTGGTGCTGGAGAATGGCCAGTGTGGACACAAGACCACATATCGGTGGCCAGACGTGAAGCATTCTGGGAGGAGAGCATCAGAGGAAAGAAGACACAGGACACAGCCTACACAACCAACAAAGTTGTATTTTAAGAAAGGCAGGGATTGTCAGGTTGGGTAAAAAACTAAGACGAACTATATGCTGCCTACAAAAAACACGTTAAACATCAAGACACAAATAGGTTCAAAGCAAAAGGACAGAAAAGGTGCAGCACACTAACACCAACCAGGAGCAAGCTGGCGTGCCTAAGTCAGCGTGAGGTGGGGATGTAAGAACAACACAGAAGGATGACAAAGGGGTCAGTTCATCAGACATGCACACAGCTACCAACAGACTTTCCAAATGCATGAAGCAAACCTGACAGACCTAAAGGGAGACTTGACCAAAATTACAGATGGGATTTCACACCCCCATTCAGTAGTTAACTGAACAATTAGACAGAACAGCAGTAAAGATAACGGAAGACTTTAAATCACTATCATCAACTTGACCTAAATGACATTTATGGAACAGTCCAAACAACAACGGAATATCACTTAAAGGTGGACACAAAACATTCATCAAGACAGACTGTTCTCTGGACAGTAAAGCAAATCTCAATACATTTAAAAGAACTGAAATCAAACAAAGAATGGTCTCTGACAATAAGGGAACTGAATGAGAAATCAACATCAGAATGACATCTGGAAAAATCCTAAATATCTTCAAATAAATAACACTTCTATATTAAGCCGAGGGTTAAAGAAAAAAAATCACAAGGAAAAGTAAAGCAAATTTAATCCCAAAGCAAACAAAGGGAAGGACACAATAAAGAAAAGATTTGAAATCCCTGAAATTGGGGGTGTGGGGGAAGAGGCAGGGGAGGAAAAAAAAAAATCAATGAAACCTAACACCGGTTCTTTTGACAGATCAACAAAATTGGCAAACTTCTACAGACTGATTAAAGAAAACAATGGTAAAGACATAAAATTACCTATAGCAGGAACTAAAGAGGGGATTTTTCACCAAAGATCTTACAAATGCAAAAAGACAGTAAGGAAATAGATGAGTGACTTTATGATGGTAAATTCAGCAGCTTAGATGAAACGGGTAAATCCTGGAAAGACACACATTACAAAAACTCACGACAGAGATAACCTGAACAGCCCTCTATCTCTTTTAAGAGCTGAACTTGTAATTAAAAACCTTCCCTTAAAGAAACTTCCAAGCCAAGATGGCTTCACTGGTGAATTTCACCAAACATTAAAGAAAAAAAACCTGGTGAAACACAAACTCTTCCAGAAAATAGAAGGAACACGTCCCAAGTCTTTTTTATGAGGCAGTATTACCCTGACTCTAAAACAAGCAAAGACATTAGAAGACAAGAATCAGATTCATACCCCTATGATCATAGAAAAACCTTAAGAAAATGTAGCAAGTTCTTAAAAATTTAACAAATCAAATTCAGCACATTAAAGATAATACACCGTGAGTAAGAGGGGTTCATCACAAGCATGTCTGGTTTAACCTTCAATGTTCAACCAACAGAATTCACCACATTAATGGAAAAAAGGAGGAAAACCATAGAGTCATGTCATTAGATGCAGAAGAACATTTAACATCATTTCTATTCCTATTCACGACAGAAACTCTCAGCAAGGTAGGAAGAGAGGAGAACTTCCTCAACCTTACGAGGGCTTTTAGGAGCACTCTACGGTTACCATCACGCTGGGCAGGGAAAGCTCAGGAACGAGGCAAGGACCCCCCACCCCCACCTCACACTTGCACCCAGTGTCACACTGGGGGTCCAGGCAAGAGGCAGGTCAGGAAGGAAAGGTCACACTGCTTTAGTCACAGAAGACACAGTCCCCTATGTAATAAAGGTTATAAGGCCTCTGTGAGGAAGTGCTGGACCTCAGTATGCTTAGGAAGGTCACAGGCTCAAGGTCACAGGCACAGGTCACTCTGCCCTGCAGCTCCTTCCCTTACGGCCTCGGTGCCCGGATGTCTTCTCAGTCCTGGGCAGCCTCGTCCTCATTCCTCTCTCCGGGTCTGGGAGAAACCAGCTCTTCTCCCTTCATGGCAAACATTACATCCCCGGTTGACTCTGACTCTCTCTGGAGACGCTCCTGGGGCAAGAGCACGGCGTGACGAGAATGGGAGAGCCAACAGTGACTGTTTACCGTGGGTTCAACCTGCGTCGTCTCACTTAAACCACATGAAAATCTTTCGAGGAAGATTCAGTTTGCGATTTCTTCTTCTACACACGAGGACCCTGAGGTTTAGAGAGGGTGAGAAACACGTCCAGGGCACGCGGGTGGAGACAGGCCACTGCTCACATGCAGAAGTGAGTACTGGAAGCCCTGGGGGGCCAGAGCGGTGCACAGAAGACAGGAGTGCAGGAAGAAGAAGAGATGTGGCTGTGAGTGCAGCGACATGGACGGACCTGGAGATGATCACACTGAGTGAGTGAGACAGAGACACATACCACGTGAGATCACTTATACGTGGAATCTAAAATACGACACAAGTGCACTTATCTACAAAACAGACTCAGACCTGTGGTTGCCAAGGAGGAGGGTGGGCGGGGGAGGGAAGGATTGGGAGTTTGGGAGTAGCAGGTGCAAACTAGCATCTATAGGATGGATAAACGACAAGGTCCTACTGTACAGCACGGGGAACTCTATTCAGTATGCTGTGATAAACCACAACAGAGAAAAACCAGGAAAAAAAAAGGCAGTTCAGATCAAAGACTTCAGAGCACAGATTCGAGAGTCCCTACAAACCCCAAGCAAGATTTAAAGAAAAAGAAACAGATAGTGTTAAAAACAAGAGATAAAGCAGATAAAAGTGACCAGGGAGGGAGGCGCACCTGTAAATACCACCGAAATCCAGACTCTGGGAAACTCTACAGGACAAACAACCCAGCTTCTTTAACAAATTATACTTGAATCCTGGTCTGAATTAGCAGACTGTATAAGAACATTTTTTAGACTATGTGGGAAACTTGGATACTGAAGTAACATTCGATATTAAGTAATTCTTCGTTTATCAAGGTACAAAGATACTGCAGATAAAACGTTTCAAAGAATCCCATCTTTTCAAGATACTTACTGAAAACTATCCCGATGAAATATGGTTTCCGGTACCTGCTTTAACATAACTGGGTGGGGGGAGGGACACAGATGAAACAAGAGCAGCCCTGAGCTGGTAATTGTTAAAGCCAGGTGATGAGTGCACAGGTCATCACACTAGTATATATTACACCACTTCCACAGGAATTATTTTAAGAAAACATAACTAGACAGACTACTGACCTTTCAAGAGAAGCAACGTAAACCAGGAGACAAAGGAATGCTATCTTCATAGTTGTGAAAAAAATAAAAGCCAAACCAGAATTCAATACTCAGCAAAAATACTCCTGCAGAAATTAGTATGAAATAAAAACACCGTCAGACAAATCAAACACAGAATGTGTCACCAGGTGACCTGTACTGAAGCAAATGCAAGAGTGTTCTTCAGGCAGAAATAATCCCACCTGGAAATTCAGTGACGCACAGAAAACGACACGAGTTAACAAAACAGTAATGGTGGGTAAGAGTGAGGCACTTGGTGCGCCCGCTGTCACTGCGGTGCCTTTGTTTCTAGGCCCTGTCAATGGAATTAAGTAAAAACCATTAATACACACGTACGCCTACATGCACACGCACAGGTGGATAAAAACCACATGTGCACGCTGACGCCTCCAATTTCAATCCAACATCCCAGGATCACCCGAGCCTCCCCAGTTCCGTATCTGTAACTTCTTTCTCCAGTTGCAAGAAATCTGGCTCCCACTAGCCTTAAAAGACTTGCTCATTTGCTCAGTCCTTCAATATTCAGAAAGTACTTTCAGAACGCTGACCCATACCACCGAGGAAGCACAAGCTTCTGAACAGAAGTATCAGTTTATACTTTTTGTCTTGGGGCTTGAGGTATATAAACAAGCACCGTGTCCAAGTCTCTCGGGTCAGTTTTTTCCCTTAAGTGTAGTTAGTTATTCACTTGAACTTCAGTTAAGTTCACTGTTTCAGCTGGCAATACAGCACAGAACTAAAAGAGCAAACCCACAACCTCATGGATGAGACCAACAAGAAGACAAACCTGACGAGGGATTTCCTTCCCTCCAAAATATAAGCCAACAGGACAAACCAAGAATGTATGCACGGCCCATGCGGTACTAGATCTGCACAGGCGGAAAGAGAAAGCAGCCCTGGGCATGCGGTTACGGATGGTCCCAAAGGAGCCAACAGGTACTCAGCGGAAGCCCCGAGGACCAAGCTGCTGAGACTGGGAGGGGCTCTCTGCACTCAGCAGGGTGGACTATGTCAGGGGTCCAGCGTAAGGTCCAAGGAGGCTGGAGAAAAACCACCCAGCCCACGCCTCCTCCAGGACAAAGAGGGGCTGCTGGGAACAGACGCTCAATTGAGCAGTTCAGGGACAAAAGGAACAGCAAAGGAAGGGTAGCGAAGGAGGAGGACTCTCACGACGCAGGCACTGCTCAGAGTGGCAGCTGAGGACCTCCATGACCCAGTGGCTGCAGGACAGCAAAGGCAGCGCTAGGCAGTGTCAACATCAGACTGTTCACAACCCTGGGGGTTAAGCAAAGGCTTGCAGCAATCCGAGGAGCATTTATTTAAGAAGAACTGTGGGAGCTCGTTAGAACATTTCACTCCCATCCTTCCTTCCCCACAGGAACCACAGGACCACAGGAGCTGTGAGGAACAGCAGCCTTGCAGCCACCAGAGGGGCAGACCTGGCCTGCGGTCCCTCAGAAAGTCCCACTGTCTGCAGCACTGTCACCATGTGACCTTTGTCACAGGTCCCTGGAAAAGCCCTGCTCACAGGGCACGGTAGTTATTTGACCCGATTCAGAGCCTTCAATGGGAAAAGCCCTCTCCCTGGGCTTCTGCTGAAAAGCAAACAGCTGCACTTCTGTAACATCACAGTTGCCTAACCCTGCAACTCCAGCGGGGCAAACAAGAGCCTGGCCAAAGGCTGAGAAGGAAGATGGGGGGACGAGACGTCTGCAGGGAGCTGTGAAAGGCTCTGACACGTCCCTGCAGCTGTAGAAGGACAAGCCCAGGAGAGACCTGCGGGGCCACCCCATCTCTCACCTCTGGCTGACCTTGAAGCCCTGTGCAAGGAGGAGGTTAATGCTTGTCCCAACACACACACGCACATGCACAGGCACGGGCACAGGCACACGCAGCTCTTGGCAAAGATGGCAGGTGCATCTGTTGGCAGCGTTTAAGGAAATCATTCAGCTCAGTGGATTTCAGGAAATCACTGACACCAAGCTAACCAGGCAGAGACTGAAGTGTCCAAACACTGCAAGGAGTACAGCCTTTTCAGAATTAGTCCAGGAAGGTCACTAAGGGAACAAACAGGCAAAAACAGAACAAACCCCCAGCAATAACAAATGATGTCCAGTTTTCCACAAAAACGAAAAAATGACAAGACACGCAAAAAAAAAGCAGGGAAGTATGGCCCACACATGGGGGAAAAATAAACCAAGACACTGTTCCTGAGGGTGTCCAGAGGTTGGACTTACTAGACAAAGACTTTAAATCAGCTACTCTAATAAGCTGAAAGAACTAAAGGAAACCACACATAAAGACACTACAGGAAAGTAGGACAATGTCTCCCCAAGTAAGTATCAGTATAGAGAGAAAAATTATGAAAAAGAACCAATTATGAAATTAGAAATTATGGAGCTGAAATGCATAACTGTAATGAAAAATTCACTAGAGGGGCGTGGTAGCCAGCAGAAGAAAGAATCAGCAAACCTGAAGGGAGGCCAACTAGAGCAGCAAGACAGAAAGTCAGTGAGGATACAGACGACCTGAACACTGCTGTTAACCAGCTTGAACTGGCAGATCTACACAGGGCTCCATCCAACAGCAGCACAATACTTACCCTTTTCAACTGCACACAACACATTCCACAGTACAGACCAGAGGCTGGGCCATAAAACAAGTATTAATAAATTTAAAAGAACTGAAATGATACAAACATATCCTTCAACCAGAATGAAGTTAAATTACAAGACAGTAACAGAGGAAAATTTGAAAAATCAATAAATATTTGGAAATAATAACACATTTCTAAATAACCCACAGGTCAAAAAGAAACTACAAGGGAAATTAGAAAGTATTTTCATCTGAATGAAAATAAAAACACAACAAACCAAAATACATGAGATGCAGCTAAATTGGTGCTCAGAGAGAAATTTATAGCTTTAAATACCTATATTAGAAAAGAAGAAAGATCTCAAATCAATAATGTAAACATTCACCTCCAGATAAAAAGAAAACAAAAGCAAACTAGAAAAAGAACAGACCAAACCAAGGTAGGAAAAAGGAAATAATAAAGATTAGAGTGGATGCTAATGGAATAGAAAACAGAAAAGTGATATAGAACTTCAATGAAACTGAAAGTTGGTTCTTTGAAAACACTGACAAAATTGACAAATCCCTAGCTACATTAACCAAGAGAAAAAGAAGACATAGATTGCGAAAACCTGGGAGCATTACCACTGCCTCCTCAGAAACTAAATGAGGGACTTCCCTGCAGTCCAGTGGTTAAGACTTTGTCTTCCAGTGCAGGGGGGGTGGGTTTGATCCCTGGTCAGGGAGATAAGATCCCACATGGCTTACGGCCAAAAAACCAAAACATGAAACAGAAAGCAATATTGTAACAAATTCAATAAAGACTTTAAAAATGGTCCACATCAAGAAACCTTAAAACGACAAAAAAAAGTAACTAACTGAAATGTAAGACAGGACCATGAACAACTGTCTACCAACAAATTCAACAACTTACATGAAATGGAAAAATTCCTACAAAGTAACAAATTAACTAAAGTGACTCAAGAAGTAACAAAATCAGAATAGACCTATAGCAAGTAAAGACATTGAATTAGTAACTTAAAATTTTCCCATGAAGAAAAATGTAGGCCCAGATGGCCTCACTGGTGAATTTTATCATTTACAGAAGAAATGATATCAATACTCCATAAACTCTTTGAAAGAGGATAGAATACTTTCCAGTTTATTCTAAGAGGTCAGTATCACCTGGGTACCAAAGCCAAAGACATAACAAGAAAACTACAGATATTCCTAGATACACAACGTAAAACATGAAAGTGGAAGCCGCCACCTTTTCAGTAGTAGATAAAGACCGCAGACTAGGAAGCACCATGAGTTAGGACAAGTCATCCTCAGCCACCTCTCCTTCTTGAATGTGAAAAATTAGTATCAGGACTTCCCTGATGGTGCAGGGGTGAAGCATCCGCCTGCCAGTGCAGGGGACATGGGTTCAAGCCCTGGTCCAGGAAGATCCCACATACTGCGGAGCAACTAAGCCCCACGAGCCACAACTACTGAGCCTGAGAGCCATAACTACCGAGCTGTGAGCCACAACTACTGAGCCTGCACTCTAGGGCCCGCAAGCCACAACTACTGAGCCCGTGAGCCACAACTACTGGATCCCGTGCACCTAGAGCCTGTGCTCCACAACAAGAGAAGCCACCGTGATGAGTAGCACGTGCACCACAATGAAGAGTAGCCCCTGCTCTCTGCAACAAAGACCCAATGCAGCCAAAAATAAAATATAAATAAATATATTTATTTAAAAAACAAAACAAAACTAGTATCAGATAAAAATGAGTGTGGCAGGCAGAGTAATCGGTCCTCAAAGAAGTGCACGTCCTAATCCTCAGACCTGTGATTGTGTTAGGTTACAAAGCAAAGTAGGATTATTAATAAGGATGCAGATGGAATTAAGGTTACTGATCTAGGATAATAAGAAGACTATCCTGGATTATCTGGGTGGACCCAATGTTATCACAAGGACCTTTAAAAGTGGGAAGAAGAGGCAGAAGAGAGACTTCACAAGGTCAGAGAGATGCAGTGTTGCTGGCTTTGAAGACAGAGGGGGGGACCCCACATCCAAGGACACAGGCAGCCTCTAGAAAGTGTAAAAGGCAAGGAAACATTCACTGCTAGAGCCTCCAGAAAGAAAGGCAGCCTGCCAACATCTTGATTTAAGCTCAGTGAGACCCATCTC